>NC_067248.2:44125000-44750000 GCF_019359855.2 Lolium perenne | reverse complement strand
GACCTGCATGTCATCCTCTATGTCCATCAACTTTCTTTTCTTGGATTTTTTTTCACCCCCTAATTACTAGCTACTTTCTTTTTCTTTTGATCTCAAGCCGCATTACAAACATTGAGACCGCTGCTGCAAAATGGGACCCACATGTCATCCTCTATGTACAATAAATCTTGGATTATTTTTGGCTCCTGATATTTGGTCACTTGCCTTTTTCTTTCGATCTCATGCCGCCTTTGAAACGTTGAGTAAGCTGCTGGCTCATGGGTCCCGCATGTCATCCTCTACGAACAATAAAAGTTTCCTTTCTTGGAGTTATTTTTGACCCCTAATTTCTGGCTATTTGCCTTTTTCTTTTGATCCCCTGCCCCTTTGAAACGATGAGGACGCTGTTGGCAGGTCGGTCCCACATGTCATCCTCTATGAACAATAAAAGTTTCCTTTGGTGGATTTATTTTTGACCCCTAATTAATTTCTGGCTATTTCCTTTTTTTCTTTTGATCCCCTGCCGCCTTGGAATTGTTGAGAATGCTGCTGCCTCATTTTTCTTTTGGTCCTGTGC
Organism: Lolium perenne; assembly: GCF_019359855.2. Taxonomy (NCBI): domain Eukaryota; kingdom Viridiplantae; phylum Streptophyta; class Magnoliopsida; order Poales; family Poaceae; genus Lolium; species Lolium perenne. The sequence continues at coordinate 44,749,444 of NC_067248.2, read as the reverse complement.
CGCCTTGGAAACGTTGAGACCGCTGCTACAAAATGGGACCCGCATGTCATCCTCTATGTACAATAAAGTTTCTTTTCTTGGATTATTTTTGGCTCCTGATATTATGTCACTTGGCTTTTTCTTTCGATCTCATGCCGACTTTGAAACGTTGAGGATGCTGCTGCCTCATGGGTCCCGCATGTCATCCTCTCAGAACGATAAATGTTTTCTTTTCTTGTATTTTTTTACCAACTGATTTTTGGCTTTTTTTATTTTCGATCCCCTGCCGCCTTTGAAACGTTGATGACGCTGCTGGCTCATGGGTCCCCGATGTCAGCCTCCCCGTACAAGAAACATGTGATATTTTATTTTGCAGACAATAAACGTTGTATTTCGCTCCGAGCTATTGCAAACGGATAAATTAAATCTTTATATCTACATAAACAAACTTATATGTTGAATCTCCTTGTTTTTTGTTTTTGCGAAGCATAGGACTTTCCGGTTTTTTTTTTGAGAAAAATCCGACCTTTCCTGTTTTGGAGTGGGCTGAAATTGTACGAGTCAAAAGGCCCAGCAGGATAGTTCGAAGGCCCAGATGTCCAGATACAGCCCAATTGAAATCTTTCTTTTCTTGGATTTTTTTCACACCCTGATTTCTGGCTATTTGATTTTTCTTTCGATCTCATGCCGACTTTGAAACGTTGAGGATGCTGCTGCCTCATGGGTCCCGCATGTCATCCTCTATGTACAATAAAGTTTCTTTTCTTGGATTATTTTTGGCTCCTGATATTATGTCACTTGCCTTTTTCTTTCAATCTCATGCCGACCTTGAAACGTTGAGGAAGCTACTGGCTCATGGGTCCCGCATGTCATCCTCTATGAACAATAAAAGTTTCCTTTGTTGGATTTATTTTTTTCCCCTAATTTCTGGCTATTTGCCTTTTTCTTTTGATCCCCTGCCCCCTTTGAAATGATGACGACGCAGCTGGCAAGTCGGTCCCACATGTCATCCTCTATGAACAATAAAAGTTTCCTTTGATGGATTTATTTTTGACCCTAATTAATTTCTGGCTATTTCCTTTTTTCTTTTGATCCCCTGCCGCCTTGAAATAGTTGAGGATGCTGCTGCCTCATGGGTCCCGCATGTCATCCTCTCAGAAAGGTAAATGTTTATTTTCTTGAATTTGTTTACCAACTGATTTTTGGCTTATTTTTGCAAAGGTTGTATTTCTAGATAGATAAGGTGGATTCGAATCTGCCATGGTTCAGGCAGCTCAGGTAAGCCTTCTTGCACTGATTAATGGAAGTAGTGTATAGCAAGGTCAAGACATGTGGCTCGGTGTAATGAATCTATTTGAATCATGTTGTGGGTTCAATCTGATAGTTCTCTAATAGGTCAGCCAAAATAGAAATTAAGTTTTTTTCTAAAACAGAAATGCAAATTAAGATGAACACAAACATTAGTTATCATAATAGCTGATCATACATACATACTTGCTAAGAGCAAAAGCTTGCCAGAGTTTTACCACCCATACAATTAATTAGCAGTTCAGATAAGATAACCTTATATAAGTATAACTACAAATGCATTTGCTAAGGGCTCATGGGACAACAGAACTAGACAACCGCGAACTTTATGACCAGCATGTCACAGCGGCATCGAAAGATCTTGACCTTCAACTTTGATCCAATGCGAAGTTTGGCACCGTCAATGAACTTTTTCCACCTGGAAGTAACAGCCACGCGCCCAACGCTGGGACGGACGGAGTACCGTCCCTCCACGGTGAGACCTTCACTCTCCATGACGAGGGATATCTTGCCCCTTCGGCCAGCATTGAGATCCTTGGAGATACTTTTAGGCAATTTCTGATTCAAAGCAAGAGATACCACCAAAAATTAGTCAATGGCACCAATGCACTGAACCATGTGAGACTTTGAGCAGAGAAGACATCAAGATAAGAGCAGTTATGCTGTCATATACTCACGAACATAGCCTTCAGATGCGTCCTGGTCACCACACGGGTGGCCACAAGCAATGAGCCGAGACCTCGGTGATCCGTCGGGCAGGTGCAGGAGCCTCGGGCTGGTACACGAGCTGGTGCTGATGCAGGAGACTGCACGGGCAGGTGCAGAACGGTGCCTCTAGAGGAACCGGTGCTGATGCAGGAGATCATAAGGTGTGCAGAACGGTGCAGCTAGAGGAACCAAAGGTTGATGCAGAGCTGCTGGGCAGTGTGTAGTATATGGGGCCTCTACAGAACCAATGCTGATGTAGGGGACTGCTGGGTAGATGCAAACGGAGCTGGTACAGGAACCGGTGCTGATGTAGGAGTGTGGGAAGCCGGTGCCGGTGCTGGTGTGGTTGCCCTTTGTGACATCCGCTCCTGTTCCATCAGGGGATCTGCAGCTTTGATCATGTTAAACCCAGCAAGCTAGAACAGAGGGAATGGTTTAGAACAACTGCTCAGAATGCAATTATCAAAAGATATGAGTAGAAAAAAGTTACATATTATATATTTGGAAGTGTCTCCAACTCTGTAAGCAGTTATGTATATCTGCCCGTTTGAGTTTCGATCCTCACTGCTCGTCGCCCTTCTTCAGACCGTAGTCAAAAGCAAACTTTCTCCAATCATGTCCATACAAATATGTGATGGCCTGCGTCTTGTAGACATACACCTCATAGACCGTGTAGGTGTTCATCAATTTGCCATTGCCATGCATAGTGAAAGACCCTTCATGCGGACACATCTGGTTAATCATTGGACGAAGTTCACAAGGTACAGTCTGCATGTGAAAATTGATACAAATGTAAGAAGCAGGAAGACTAAAAACAAGACTTTACTATATGCCAATTCATGCTAAACCACTGAGAATACATACCTGTAACTCTGTGAAGGAGCTACTAGAAAGGTAGATAGAGCCATAGGAGGTGTTATATGCGGGGTATGTACATGGGCCCGCCATATTCCCGCAAGCTCGGCATCGGGATGGTGAAGGAAACATGGGAGGTACTACTGGTGCATAGCGCTGAATGTAAGTGGAAGAATTAGGTTGTGTAAAGTGCATAGTTCAGAGCAATGCAAATGTTGACAAGCGAGTGCATAACACTATGTTACAAACTGAACAGTGAAAAATTAGTGTATGATGAATATAAGCATGCTAATTTGGTGTTTCCGAATTCCAAAAAGCATTAGACAGAGCCGGTGATAATATCAGACATAAATCATGGCATGTATATGTGGCTTAAGAAAATATACCCGAACCCTTGGATGGTTACGGCCCGGCTGGTCCTTGGACTTGAGCTTATATAAGCATCCAGAAGGTGGGGCTAACAGTAACTTGGTGGCAGCCTCTGCAGATGCCTCATCAGCAGCAGTTGCAATCCTTTTGACCAATGAAGGCTTAGCAGTTTCAGTCTGCATATGAAAATTGAAGAGCAACAGACATCAGCAGTGATATATAAAATGAATCTATGAGACACTGATGCATATAGTGCAGGATGTAAGTGGAAGAATAGGTGTGTGTGTTTCTGAACTATTGGTAAGCATTAGACAAAGCCGGCAATAAACAGACAAAAATCAAATCATGTATGAGGATTAATAAAATATACCTGCTTACTGAAAAGGGTACCACCCAGCTGGCCCGTGGCCTTGTGATTGAGGAGATTTTCAGAAGATGGTGGCGGCACCATCGTCTTCACAGCAGCCTCATCAGGATCATTTTTTATCCATTTGAGTAGAGGCACAGAAGTTTCATCCTGCATATGAATAGCAACAGAACTCATCATTGATATTTAATAAATCTATGAGATAGACTGATGCAAATAGTGCGGGTGTAAGTGGAAGAATAGGGTTGTGCATAGAGAACAGTTGACAACAATGCAAATGATTACAAAAGAAGCCAATGGAAATCAACAGTTTATATACTGGATGAGACAGACTGAAAAGTGAAAAATTAGTGTATGATGATTGTAAGCAAACGCAGTGTTTCTGAACTTTTGGTAAGCATTAGACAAAGCCAACAGTAATTAAACAGATAATAATGAAATCATGTATGTGGATTAAGAAAATATACCAGATTCATTAAAAGGTCACCACCCAGCTGTCCCATGGCCTCGTGCTTGTAGAGGTTTTCGGAAGATGGTGCCGGCACCATCATCCTCACAGTAGTCTCATTAGCCTCATTTTGCATCCACTTGAGTAAAGGCGCAGCAGTTTCAGCCTGCATAAGAATGGGAACAGATCTCAGCAGTGATATTGAATGACTCTGAGACAGACTGATGCATATAGTGTTGGATGTAAGTGGAAGGGTATGGCCGTGTATGGACAACAGTTCACAACAATGCAAGGGTGTGTTCGGTTCTGAAACAGCGTGGAATGGAATGGAATGGTTCCATTTCAGAGGAATGGAATGGTTACATTTTTGTTCGGTTGGGAAAAATGGAGAGCAGAAGAGATCGAGGTTAAACTAACCATTTGTCTCAAAATTGTAATTAACAATTGCAAATGACATTTTAATCTCAAAGTCGTAATTAACAGCGCCTAATGGTGCTCTTTTAATCTAAAAATCGTAATTAACATCATTTTTTGTTGGGTTAGGGGAACTGGAGTAGATGAACATTACTGTATGATGATTGTAAGCAAACGAATTTGGTGTTTCTAAACTTTTGGCTTCGAGATCTTATGGGTTTCAACTCTAGCCTACCCCAACTTGTTTGGGACTGAAAGGCTTGGTTGTTGTTGTTGTTGTTGTAAACTTTTGGCAAGCATAGAAAAAACCGACAATAAACAGAGAAAAATCAAGGCATGTTTTGTGGATTAAGAAAATATACCATATTCATTAAAAGATCACCACCCAGCTGGCGCGTGGCCTTGTGCTTGTAGAGGCATTTAGAAGATGGGGGCGGCATCAACATACTGGCAGCCTGATCAGCCGCAGTTTTGATCTTCCTTTTGAGTAAAGGCCCTAAAGTTTCAGTCTGCATATGAATAGCAAAACAAAAGGCAGACCTCAGTAGTGATATTGAATTACTGTATGAGATAGACTGATGCAAATAGTGGATGCTCTTAGCCTTTTGCAGCGTGAACACTAGCTATGGACGGACAAAAAAACTAGTTAACTCAGCTTTGTCTAGATATGAATGTACTACCACCATCCAAAAGCTTAAGCCTTATTTATTTTTGAGAAATCAAAACAAGCAAAGTTTGACCAAAATTTTAGAACATTCTATCAACAAATATAATACTGTGTAGATACCGTAGGAAAATATATTTTATTATCTATTTAATGATATTAATTTTGTATTTTGCATGTTACTGATTTTTGGTAAAAGCTTAGTCAAACATGGTATAGTTTGACTTTCTAAAAATAATATAAGCCCAAAGCTTTGGGATGGAGGCAGTAGTATCTAGAGCTAAAACACATCTAGATACATCCGTATCTACAGATAGTTGAGTCAATTAATTTGGGATCTGAGGGAGTATCAGATTCAGACTACATCATGGTAAGTTGGTTAAAAAAATTACCCCACAGGCGGTCCACCACTCGGCAGTGGCATTTCGCTTCTTGTGCTGCAGATCGGGCCATGCTCCTGCAGCAGGTGGGGCGCTATTCTCGTTCCCCATAGCCTCAGCACGGAACCTGGAGGTACCAACCTGATACAGAGAATATAGAGCATGGTGTCACAGAGGTTTTACGCACAAACAGCTGAAGACATGTGCTACTTTAAGCATATTCCAGAACAGGAACAGATTGAGGATGCAGAGAGACACTTAAAAGGTAAAGAGTGGATAAGCAAACGGAGTACCTGCTTCGCGGGGCTGGGGACGCAGCTCAGGCTCAGCCAACGGCCCACATGCGTGGTGGCCTTACGCTCCATGCCCCCCACCGCCGAGGTCTTACCTTTCCTGTACAAGCTGACAAAAGATACAGTGAGGATCAGCAGAAACTACAAAGGTTGCAAATGTCGACAAATAAAGGAAGAACACCCCAATCCAAGCAAAGGTAGCCCCCGCCCCCCACCCCCATCAATCACTCCCAGCTCGAGGGTGACCAAAAAGACACCCCTTCGCCCAGAATAGCAAAGAGATGCGCAAGATATCGAGGAGAGGAAAAAAGAACCGATCTCGAGAAAGGAAAGAACATTACTAGTCCTACCTAATCCGCTTGGTCTAGATGCAGCTTGCCCCTCCAAGCTGGATGCCTGGACGGTGGAGGCGAAAGGAGGGGATCGAGCTAGCGGCTTGCATCCGTCGGCAATCGGCACTCGATCGGGAGAGAAGGGGTGCTACATAAAGGGGAGGGGTAACATATTTTATTACATAGTGAACTTACTGATGTGACTAGTCATTACATGTCTCACTGAAACTAGGGCCCATAGTGTGGCACCCCAAATTCACTTGAAGCTGCCCGGCGGGACGCATTGGCGCGTCAAGAAACCCCCGAATTGTAGAGGGGAAATGAAACATTTCACAACAATTCGAAATTCAAGCACACCGCCACGCGCCAAGCACGCGGCTGTTCCTTCCTCTTCCTCGGTTCCTCCTCCCCTATCCGAAAAAACCCCAAATCCCAAGCTCAAACCAAAAAAAAAAATCCCCTGGCCGCCATGCATGTCCTCGTTAACCCGCTGGAGATCGTTCCCGGATGATGCGGACCCCCCGCCCTGAGATCCAGAATTCCGTCCACCTCGAGGCACTGCGTGCTGTCTCGCAGCAGCGGCTTGAGGGCGCTGAAGAGGAAGTTCCGCCGGAAAGTGCTCATGGCAACCGTGCAAGCTCACCGGCGTGCTGTATCTACACAGTGAACTTACTGATGTGACTAGTCATTACATGTCTCACTGAAACTAGGGCCCATAGTGTGGCACCCCAAATTCACTTGAAGCTGCCCGGTGGGATGCATTGGCATGTCAAGAAACCCCCGAATTGTAGCGGGGAAATGAAACATTTCACAAAAATTCGAAATTCAAGCACACCGCCACGCGCCAAGCACGCGGCTGTTCCTTCCTCTTCCTCGGTTCCTCCTCCCCTATCCGAAAAAACCCCAAATCCCAAGCTCAAACCAAAAAAAAAAACAAATCCCCTGGCCGCCATGCATGTCCTCGTTAACCCGCTGGAGATCGTTCCCGGACGATGTGGACCCCCCGCCCTGAGATCCAGAATTCCGTCCACCTCGAGGCACTGCGTGCTGTCTCGCAGCAGCGGCTTGAGGGCGCTGAAGAGGAAGTTCCGCCGGAAAGTGCTCATGGCAACCGTGCAAGCTCACCGGCGTGCTGTATCCCGAGAGGAACTGGTCAAAGCTTTGCTATTCACCACACAAAAAAAATTGCGGGCCAAGATCTGGTCAAAGCTTCGACGATGGCTTGCCGCGAGAGGCTTGGAGTCCAGAGTCAATAAACTAGCTGCTCGAGGACTGGGCGGTTTACACGGATTCATATTAACTGACTCAAGTTTGTTAGTCTAGTTAACAAATGCATCTAGATACATCCATATCTAGACAGAATTGAGTCAATTAATATGAATCAGAGGGGAGTACCTGAAAGTGTTTCATGCTACCAACTAATGCGCTGGCAGGAATCGTTGTAGAAATAATTGTGCTACTACTCATACGATGAACTGATTGTGTGGGTGTCGAATTTTGCAACGCGATCATCCACTGAATGCTTGATCTAGCGCCAAAGGCGTACAAATCATAACATACTACAGCACCAGAACATAAGAGTACGAATCATAAAGTAGCTCAACATTTTGCATCAGGGCTGGGTGGTCCTGAGACTACCGGGACGCCCCTGATGATCTCCGGGTGTGCATCCTCTTCAACGCAAAGCTGTGTACTCGGTCCACGGCCTCCTTCTGTAGGCTGGATAATCTCAGGTGCAGGACCTTCGTCTATGAGAGGCTCGTCATCAGTACCATCCACAGGTGCATCAGGGCTGGGTGGTCTTGAGACTACCCGGACGCCCCTGATGATCTCCGGGCGTGCATCCACTTCAACGCAAAGCTGTGTACTCGGTCCACGGCCTCCTTCTATAGGCTGGATAATCTCAGGTGCAGAACCTTCGTCTATGAAAGGCTCGTCATCAGTACCATCCACAGGTGCATCAAACTGAGATTCATCTTCAAATCTCCCATCAAATTGAGAGACCTCTTCAACTCTATGCTTCTGCAATTAGTACATCAACCGATTAAACAAACATCTAAGGGATGCAACCTGAACAAATGCCGTTTTACATATTTACCTTCTCATCTGGCACAGCACATGTCCCAGAGCTAACCCGTTTCCTGAAGCAAGCGCTTTTTCTCTCCTTCCCGTCCATCCATCTGCAACAAGTTAAATTTGAGTACAGAACCTTGCACAGCAATGCAAACTATTGATTGAAACAGCGGCAGCATCAATATAAATAATTAACTACATATGCCAGCACACATACAGTGTGAGCAAGATCTGCTTCTCCTGCTAAATTAAGGATCATTATATGGTTCACCATGCTAAACCCGCCTAACATATGTGCGGTCCATCCCAAAAATGTGTAAATGATCTGCCACTACAGGGTGAGGCCTCTTCTCACCATTCATACATGTGCAGCGCGGGCAATACACGTCCAGGTTGTGACCTTCATGAGCTCTAATAAACCCCATAAAGGGTTGAACACCATTTATATATGAAGGGGAACATAAGTGTCCATGCAGTATCCAAGTTCTGTCCATCTATTTAATTATGAGATACAGTGGTTGGTGATGAATTTAAGGCGAAGTAGGAAATGTATATCCATCGAGTACAAAACTATACTACATGATTATGCATTTCAGCAATCATGTCGAGTACAAAACAAAAAATGCCCATCGACATTTTAGCAAACAGATCGTGTACAAAACTCTGCCATGGCATTTCAGCAAATTAACGGATCGAGTGCAGAACTGACTCTATATGCCCACGCAAATGAACAAATTGATCGATGACAAATCGAGCGGAAAACTATAAAGTGCCAATTAGTTCGAGCATACTGACGATTTTTTTTAGCAGCATCAAGAAAATATAAATCGTTAGGCCGTCTTGCCCGATACATGATTGAGCTAGAGATAGCAGCCCTACCGTGGATCAACTTGACCGCCGGTGCGTCTCGAGAAGAACGACGGGGAGGGGAAGCTTCTTCTTCGCACGGACGGGACGGGGAGGGGAAGCTCTTCGCACGGACGGGGATAAGTTGTGTAGGGGTGGGTGGGGGGTCATGCGGCCGGGCCGCCGGGGTGATAATTAAGGTCGGTAGGTGGCGTTTAATGGAGTTGCGTGTGTAATTTGCCGTGCACAAGGTTCAGGAATAGGCGGTTCCCTTTGCCGCGCGCACAATTCAAACTATCCCGCCCATGTAGTTTAAATTCGCCATATTTTCGTTAAATCGACATAAAGTCATGTGAGTGGGGGAAAATTAGCAAAGTTGCTTGAAAATAGTAAAACTCTGGAATTATCCTTTAAATATGCTCTACTTCGTGTGAAAATCGGGGTGTGGAAGCATGTTGAGCTGTTTTATTTGTACTTTCTTCATTAAAACTCCCATTTGATGCACTTTGGATGGAAAGAAATCATTTGTACATAAATTTTGACAACGCCATTTGCAAACACTAATTGTTTTACATGCCAAGATGCACCCATCCACCAAATATATATGGGGCAAAAGTTTATCACAATCTAGCAGATATGCATAATTAGTGAGGGACCCCTTTTGATTTTGTGCAATTTCCACTAATTAGGTAGAGAGAAGGGGTTAATTAATTAGGCCATGTTAGGGGTTATGTGTTTTAGATTAGGTTGTGTGGATTCAAATACAACTTCTTTATTTGTGTGCTATGATTAATCAAAACTAGATCGATCGATCACAAGACACATTATTAGAGGCGCATGCCTTTGCGCACAAAGTGCATGTGTGTGTTGTTGGCCACCAATTAACGAGAGAGAGAGACAGAGAGAGAGAGAGGTAGAGAGAGAGCTACATACGAGAGAGCGATTGAAATCCCCAAATTAAACACATATATATGCATGGCACATTTAACTTAATTAGAGGACCGCGAGCTAAGGCACCCCTGGCCTGCTTGATGCACAATTAAGTGTCATTGGCCTATATATAGGGTTTAATTAGGGTTTAGGGTTTAGGGTTAGGAGGTTAGGGTTTAGGGTTTAATGTTTATGGTGTTTAGGGTTTAGGGATTAGGGATTAGGGTTTATTTAGGGTTTAAGGTTTAGGGATCATCGATCGAGTGCGCACACACACATTATTAGAGGCACACGCGCCTTTGCGCATAAAGTGCATGCGTATATGTGTGTGTTTTTTTGGCCACCAACGATATATAGATGATCGAGAGAGAGAGAGAGATTGAAATCCCCAAGAATATGTTCAAATATATATTAAAATATATGCACGAATGCATGCATGGTAGGCCATGCATGCACACCAATTATATATATATTATGAGGAAACTTAATCAAATGTGTTTTCATTCGAGAGAACTTGTCAAAAATCAAGTTAATTAATTTATCATCGATAATTATATAATTAATTAATGAATCTCAGGGAGATGTTATACAACATATGATCGATATAGGCCATGTATATATTAATTGGTGTTAATCTACCGTTTAATTTGCTAGCTAGCTGCTATATATAGAGCATGTTTTTATTAGATCGGGTTATAGCTAGCTAGTATAGTTTAGGGTTATGTGTTTTAATTAACTAGGGTTTGATTAGCTAGGGGTTAGTTATATATATATGGTTTAGGGTTAATGCATTGCACATTTAATTTAACTAGAGGACCGCGAGGCACCCCTGGCCTGCTTGATGCACAATTAAGTGTCGTTGGCCTATATATAGGGTTTAATTAGGGTTTAGGGTTAGCTAGCTAGGGTTTAGGGTTTAGGGTTTAGTGTTTAGGGTGTTTAGCTAGGGTCTAGGGTACGTTTAGGGTTCAGTGTTTAGGGTCTAGGGTTTAGTGTTTAGGGTGTTTAGGGTCTAGGGTTTAGGGTCTAGTGTGTTTAGGGTGTTTAGGGTCTAGGGTTTAGGGTTTAATTAGTGTTTAGGGTGTTTAGGGTTTAGGGTTTAGTGTTTACGGTGTTTAGGGTCTAGGGTTTAGGGTTTAGTGTTTAGGGTGTTTAGGGTCTAGGGTTTAGTGTTTAGGGTGTTTAGGGTTTAGGGGAGTAGTTTTAGGGTTGTTTAAGGTTTAGGGATCATCGATCGAGTGCGCACACACATTATTAGAGGCACCCCGCGCCTTTGCGCATAAAGTGCATGCGTATATATGTGTGTTTTTTTTGCCACCAACAACGATATATAGATGATCGAGAGAGAGAGAGATTGAAATCCCCTAGAATATGTTCAAATATATATTAAAATATATGCACGAATGCATGGTAGGCCATGCATGCACACTAATTATATATATATATATTATGAGGCAACTTTTGATCAAATGTGTTTTCATACGAGAGAACTTGTCAAAATTCAAGTTAATTAATTTATCATCGATAATTATATATATAATTAATTAATGAATCACAGGGAGATCGATAATTAATTTAGGGTTTTAGGGTTGTTTAAGGTTTAGGGATCATCATCGATCGAGTGCGCATACACATTATTAGAGGCACCCGCGCCTTTACGCATAAAGTGCATGCGTATATATGTGTGTTTTTTTGGCCACCAACGTCTTATATAGATGATCGAGAGAGAGAGATTGAAATCCCCAAGAATATATATGTTCAAATATACATTAAAATATATGCACAAATGCATGGTAGGCCATGCATGCACACTAATTATATATATATTATGAGGCAACTTAATCAAATGTGTTTTCATTCGAGAGAACTTGTCAAAATTCAAGTTAACTAATTTATCACGATAATTATATAATTAATTAATAAATATGAGGGGTATATGTTATACAACATGATCGATATAGGCCATGTATATTTTAATTGGTGTTAATCTACGGTTTGCTAGCTAGCTGCTATATATAGAGCATGTTTTTATTAGATCGGGTTATTGCTAGCTAGTATAGTTTAGGGTTATGTGTTTTAATTAAGTAGGGTTGATTAGCTAGCTAGGGTTAGTTACATATATATGGTTTAGGATTAATGCATGTCACATTTAATTTAATTAGAGGACCGCGAGGCACCCCCTGGCCTGCTCGATGCACAATTAAGTGTCGTTGGCCTATTTATAGGGTTTAATTAGGGTTTAGGGTTAGCTAGGGTTTAGGGTTAGGGTTAGGGTTAGGGTTAGGGTTTAGGGTCTAGGGTTTAGGGTTTAGTATTTAGGGTGTTTAGGGTTTAGGGATTAGGGATTAGGGATTAGGGATTTAAGGTTTTAGGGGTTGTTTAAGGTTTAGGGATCATCGATCGAGTGCGCACACACATTATTAGAGGCACCCGCGCCTTAATTTACGTATAAAGTGCATGCGTATATATGTGTGTTTTTTGGGCCACCAACGATATATAGATGATCGAGAGAGAGAGATCGAGATTGAAATCCCCAAGAATATATATGTTCAAATATACATTAAAATATATGCACGAATGCATTGTAGGCCATGCATGCACACTAATTATATATATATTATGAGGCAACTTAATCAAATGTGTTTTCATTGGAGAGAACTTGTCAAAATTCAAGTTAATTAATTTATCACGATAATTATATAATTAATTAATGAATCTCAGGGATATGTTATACAACATGATCGATATAGGCCATGTATATATTAATTGGTGTTAATCTACGGTTTGCTAGCTAGCTGCTATATATAGAGCATGTTTTTATTAGATCGGGTTATAGCTAGTATACTTTAGGGTTATGTGTTTTAATTAAGTAGGGTTGATTAGCTAGGGTTAGTTAAATATATATGGTTTAGGGTTAATGCATGGCGCATTTAATTTAATTAGAGGACCGCGAGGCACCCCTGGGCTGCTCGATGCACAATTAAGTGTCGTTGGCCTATACATAGGGTTTAATTAGGGTTTAGGGTTAGCTAGGGTTTAGGGTTAGGGTTAGGGTTAGGGTTAGGGTTTAGGGTCTAGGGTTTAGGGTTTAGTGTTTAGGGTGTTTAGGGTTTAGGGATTAGGGATTTAGGGTTTTAGGGTTGTTTAAGGTTTATTAGGGATCATCGATCGAGTGCGCACACACATTATTAGAGGCACCCGCGCCTTTACGCATAAAGTGCATGCGTATATATGTGTGTTTTTTGGGCCACCAACGATATATAGATGATCGAGAGAGAGATTGAAATCCCCAAGAATATGTTCAAATATACATTAAAATATATGCACGAATGCATTGTAGGCCATGCATGCACACTAATTATATATATATTATGAGGCAACTTAATCAAATGTGTTTTCATTGGAGAGAACTTGTCAAAATTCAAGTTAATTAATTTATCACGATAATTATATAATTAATTAATGAATCTCAGGGATATGTTATACAACATGATCGATATAGGCCATGTATATTTTAATTGGTGTTAATCTACGGTTTGCTAGCTAGCTGCTATATATAGAGCATGTTTTTATTAGATCGGGTTATAGCTAGCTAGTATAGTTTAGGGTTATGTGTTTTAATTAAGTAGGGTTGATTAGCTAGCTAGGGTTAGTTACATATATATGGTTTAGGATTAATGCATGTCACATTTAATTTAATTAGAGGACCGCGAGGCACCCCCTGGCCTGCTCGATGCACAACTAAGTGTCGTTGGCCTATACATAGGGTTTAATTAGGGTTTAGGGTTAGCTAGGGTTTAGGGTTAGGGTTAGGGTTAGGGTTAGGGTTTAGGGTCTAGGGTTTAGGGTTTAGTGTTTAGGGTGTTTAGGGTTTTGGGATTAGGATTTAGGGTTTTAGGGTTGTTTAAGGTTTATTAGGGATCATCGATCGAGTGCGCACACACATTATTAGAGGCACCCGCGCCTTTACGCATAAAGTGCATGCGTATATATGTGTGTTTTTTGGGCCACCAACGATATATAGATGATCGAGAGAGAGATTGAAATCCCCAAGAATATGTTCAAATATACATTAAAATATATGCACGAATGCATTGTAGGCCATGCATGCACACTAATTATATATATATTATGAGGCAACTTAATCAAATGTGTTTTCATTGGAGAGAACTTGTCAAAATTCAAGTTAATTAATTTATCACGATAATTATATAATTAATTAATGAATCTCAGGGATATGTTATACAACATGATCGATATAGGCCATGTATATTTTAATTGGTGTTAATCTACGGTTTGCTAGCTAGCTGCTATATATAGAGCATGTTTTTATTATATCGGGTTATAGCTAGCTAGTATAGTTTAGGGTTATGTGTTTTAATTAAGTAGGGTTGATTAGCTAGGGTTAGTTACATATATATGGTTTAGGGTTAATGCATGGCACATTTAATTTAATTAGAGGACCGCGAGGCACCGCTGGCCTGCTCGATGCACAATTAAGTGTCGTTGGCCTATACATAGGGTTTAATTAGGGTTTAGGGTTAGCTAGGGTTTAGGGTTAGGGTCAGGGTTAGGGTTAGGGTTTAGGGTCTATGGTTTAGGGTTTAGTGTTTAGGGTGTTTAGGTTTAGGTATTAGGGATTAGGGATTAGAGATTTAAAGTTTTAGGGTTGTTTAAGGTTTAGGGATCATCGATCGAGTGCGCACACACATTATTAGAGGCACCCGCGCCTTTACGCATAAATTGCATGCATATATATTTGTGTTTTTGGGCCACCAACGATATATAGATGATCGAGAGAGAGATTGAAATCCCCAAGAATATGTTCAAATATACATTAAAATATATGCACGAATGCATGGTAGGCCATGCATGCACACTAATTATATATATATATTATGAGGCAACTTAATCAAATGTGTTTTCATTCGAGAGAACTTGTCAAAATTAAAGTTAATTAATTTATCATGATAATTATATAATTAATTAATGAATCTCAGGGATATGTTATACAACATGATCGATATAGGCCATGTATATATTAATTGGTGTTAATCTACGGTTTGCTAGCTAGCTGCTATATATAGAGCATGTTTTTATTAGATCGGGTTATAGCTAGTATACTTTAGGGTTATGTGTTTTAATTAAGTAGGGTTGATTAGCTAGGGTTAGTTACATATATATGGTTTAGGGTTAATGCATGGCGCATTTAATTTAATTAGAGGACCGCGAGGCACCCCTGGGCTGCTCGATGCACAATTAAGTGTCGTTGGCCTATACATAGGGTTTAATTAGGGTTTAGGGTTAGCTAGGGTTTAGGGTTAGGGTTAGGGTTAGGGTTAGGGTTAGGGTTAGGGTTAGGGTTTAGGGTCTAGGGTTTAGGGTTTAGTGTTTAGGGTGTTTAGGGTTTAGGGATTAGGGATTTAGGGTTTTAGGGTTGTTTAAGGTTTATTAGGGATCATCGATCGAGTGCGCACACACATTATTAGAGGCACCCGCGCCTTTACGCATAAAGTGCATGCGTATATATGTGTGTTTTTTGGGCCACCAACGATATATAGATGATCGAGAGAGAGATTGAAATCCCCAAGAATATGTTCAAATATACATTAAAATATATGCACGAATGCATTGTAGGCCATGCATGCACACTAATTATATATATTATGAGGCAACTTAATCAAATGTGTTTTCATTCGAGAGAACTTGTCAAAATTCAAGTTAATTAATTTATCATGATAATTATATAATTAATTAATGAATCTCAGGGATATGTTATACAACATGATCGATATAGGCCATATATATTTTAATTGGTGTTAATCTACGGTTTGCTAGCTAGCTGCTATATATAGAGCATGTTTTTATTAGATCGGGTTATAGCTAGCTAGTATAGTTTAGGGTTATGTGTTTTAATTAAGTAGGGTTGATTAGCAAGGGTTAGTTACATATATATGGTTTAGGGTTAATGCATGGCACATTTAATTTAATTAGAGGACCGCGAGGCACCCCTGGCCTGCTCGATGCACAATTAAGTGTCGTTGGCCTATACATAGGGTTTAATTAGGGTTTAGGGTTAGCTAGGGTTTAGGGTTAGGGTTAGGGTTAGGGTTAGGGTTTAGGGTGTAGGGTTTAGGGTTTAGTGTTTAGGGTGTTTAGGTTTAGGTATTAGGGATTAGGGATTAGAGATTTAAGGTTTTAGGGTTGTTTAAGGTTTAGGGATCATCGATCGAGTGCGCACACACATTATTAGAGGCACCTGCGCCTTTACGCATAAATTGCATGCATATATATTTGTGTTTTTTGGCCACCAACGATATATAGATGATCGAGAGAGAGAGATTGAAATCCCCAAGAATATGTTCAAATATACATTAAAATATATGCACGAATGCATGGTAGGCCATGCATGCACACTAATTATATATATATTATGAGGCAACTTAATCAAATGTGTTTTCATTCGAGAGAACTTGTCAAAATTAAAGTTAATTAATTTATCACGATAATTATATAATTAATTAATGAATCTCAGGGATATGTTATACAACATGACCGATATAGGCCATGTAT
The DNA here is from genome assembly GCF_019359855.2 of Lolium perenne. Classification (NCBI taxonomy): domain Eukaryota; kingdom Viridiplantae; phylum Streptophyta; class Magnoliopsida; order Poales; family Poaceae; genus Lolium; species Lolium perenne. The sequence continues at coordinate 44,732,905 of NC_067248.2, read as the reverse complement.
ATATTAATTGGTGTTAATCTACGGTTTGCTAGCTAGCTGCTATATATAGAGCATGTTTTTATTAGATCAGGTTATAGCTAGTATACTTTAGGGTTATGTGTTTTAATTAAGTAGGGTTGATTAGCTAGGGTTAGTTACATATATATGGTTTAGGGTTAATGCATGGCGCATTTAATTTAATTAGAGGACCGCGAGGCACCCCTGGGCTGCTCGATGCACAATTAAGTGTCGTTGGCCTATACATAGGGTTTAATTAGGGTTTAGGGTTAGCTAGGGTTTAGGGTTAGGGTTAGGGTTAGGGTTAGGGTTTAGGGTCTAAGGTTTATGGTTTAGTGTTTAGGGTGTTTAGGGTTTAGGGATTAGGGATTTAGGGTTTTAGGGTTGTTTAAGGTTTATTAGGGATCATCGATCGAGTGCGCACACACATTATTAGAGGCACCCGCGCCTTTACGCATAAAGTGCACGCGTATATATGTGTGTTTTTTGGGCCACCAACGATATATAGATGATCGAGAGAGAGATTGAAATCCCCAAGAATATGTTCAAATATACATTAAAATATATGCACGAATGCATTGTAGGCCATGCATGCACACTAATTATATATATATTATGAGGCAACTTAATCAAATGTGTTTTCATTCGAGAGAACTTGTCAAAATTCAAGTTAATTAATTTATCACGATAATTATATAATTAATTAATGAATCTCAGGGATATGTTATACAACATGATCGATATAGGCCATGTATATTTTAATTGGTGTTAATCTACGGTTTGCTAGCTAGCTGCTATATATAGAGCATGTTTTTATTAGATCGGGTTATAGCTAGCTAGTATAGTTTAGGGTTATGTGTTTTAATTAAGTAGGGTTGATTAGCTAGGGTTAGTTACATATATATGGTTTAGGGTTAATGCATGGCACATTTAATTTAATTAGAGGACCGCGAGGCACCCCTGGCCTGCTCGATGCACAATTAAGTGTCGTTGGCCTATACATAGGGTTTAATTAGGGCTTAGGGTTAGCTAGGGTTTAGGGTTAGGGTTAGGGTTAGGGTTAGGGTTTAGGGTCTAGGGTATAGGGTTTAGTGTTTAGGGTGTTTAGGTTTAGGTATTAGGGATTAGGGATTAGAGATTTAAGGTTTTAGGGTTGTTTAAGGTTTAGGGATCATCGATCGAGTGCGCACACACATTATTAGAGGCACCCGCGCCTTTACGCATAAATTGCATGCATATATATTTGTGTTTTTTGGCCACCAACGATATATAGATGATCGAGAGAGAGAGATTGAAATCCCCAAGAATATGTTCAAATATACATTAAAATATATGCACGAATGCATGGTAGGCCATGCATGCACACTAATTATATATATATTATGAGGCAACTTAATCAAATGTGTTTTCATTCGAGAGAACTTGTCAAAATTAAAGTTAATTAATTTATCACGATAATTATATAATTAATTAATGAATCTCAGGGATATGTTATACAACATGATCGATATAGGCCATGTATATATTAATTGGTGTTAATCTACGGTTTGCTAGCTAGCTGCTATATATAGAGCATGTTTTTATTAGATCGGGTTATAGCTAGTATACTTTAGGGTTATGTGTTTTAATTAAGTAGGGTTGATTAGCTAGGGTTAGTTAAATATATATGGTTTAGGGTTAATGCATGGCGCATTTAATTTAATTAGAGGACCGCGAGGCACCCCTGGGCTGCTCGATGCACAATTAAGTGTCGTTGGCCTATACATAGGGTTTAATTAGGGTTTAGGGTTAGCTAGGGTTTAGGGTTAGGGTTAGGGTTAGGGTTAGGGTTTAGGGTCTAGGGTTTAGGGTTTAGTGTTTAGGGTGTTTAGGGTTTAGGGATTAGGGATTTAGGGTTTTAGGGTTGTTTAAGGTTTATTAGGGATCATCGATCGAGTGCGCACACACATTATTAGAGGCACCCGCGCCTTTACGCATAAAGTGCATGCGTATATATGTGTGTTTTTTGGGCCACCAACGATATATAGATGATCGAGAGAGAGATTGAAATCCCCAAGAATATGTTCAAATATACATTAAAATGTATGCACGAATGCATTGTAGGCCATGCATGCACACTAATTATATATATATTATGAGGCAACTTAATCAAATGTGTTTTCATTCGAGAGAACTTGTCAAAATTCAAGTTAATTAATTTATCACGATATAGGCCATGTATATTTTAATTGGTGTTAATCTACGGTTTGCTAGCTAGCTGCTATATATAGAGCATGTTTTTATTAGATCGGGTTATAGCTAGCTAGTATAGTTTAGGGTTATGTGTTTTAATTAAGTAGGGTTGATTAGCTAGGGTTAGTTACATATATATGGTTTAGGGTTAATGCATGGCACATTTAATTTAATTAGAGGACCGCGAGGCACCCCTGGCCTGCTCGATGCACAATTAAGTGTCGCTGGCCTATACATAGGGTTTAATTAGGGTTTAGGGTTAGCTAGGGTTTAGGGTTAGGGTTAGGGTTAGGGTTAGGGTTTAGGGTCTAGGGTTTAGGGTTTAGTGTTTAGGGTGTTTAGGTTTAGGGATTAGGGATTAGGGATTAGAGATTTAAGGTTTTAGGGTTGTTTAAGGTTTAGGGATCATCGATCGAGTGCGCACACACATTATTAGAGGCACCCGCGCCTTTACGCATAAATTGCATGCATATATATTTGTGTTTTTTGGCCACCAACGATATATAGATGATCGAGAGAGAGAGAGATTGAAATCCCCAAGAATATGTTCAAATATACATTAAAATATATGCACGAATGCATGGTAGGCCATGCATGCACACTAATTATATATATATTATGAGGCAACTTAATCAAATGTATTTTCATTCGAGGGAACTTGTCAAAATTAAAGTTAATTAATTTATCACAATAATTATATAATTAATTAATGAATCTCAGGGATATGTTATACAACATGATCGATATAGGCCATGTATATATTAATTGGTGTTAATCTACGGTTTGCTAGCTAGCTGCTATATATAGAGCATGTTTTTATTAAATCGGGTTATAGCTAGTATACTTTAGGGTTATGTGTTTTCATTAAGTAGGGTTGATTAGCTATGGTTAGTTACATATATATGGTTTAGGGTTAATGCATGGCACATTTAATTTAATTAGAGGACCGCGAGGCACCCCTGGCCTGCTTGATGCACAATTAAGTGTCGTTGGCCTATATATAGGGTTTAATTAGGGTTTAGGGTTAGGGTTTAGGGTTTAGGGTTTAGTGTTTAGGGTGTTTAGGGTTTAGGGTTTAGGGATTAGGGTTTCAGGGTTGTATAAGGTTTAGGGATCATCGATCGAGTGCGCACACACATTATTAGAGGCACCCGCGCCTTTGCGCATAAAGTGCATGCGTATAGTTTAGGGTTATTTGTTTTAATTAAGTAGGGTTTGATCAGCTAGGGTTAGTTACATATATATGGTTTAGGGTTAATGCATGGCACATTACATATAGTTTAAATCTCAAGAATGTTTATACATGATAGGCCATATGTGCAAAGGAATTTTTTTCCCTGTGAACTTGTCAAAATTCAAGTTTATCAGTGCCAATGGAAACTAGTTCAAAAAATTACATAGAGGACCAAAAGTACTAGACAATAACTAATAGAACCTGCAACTTTACAAAAAGGACCCCAAAACATATAGAAGAAAATCAATCGAGTCCTTCTCGACCGCACATCAGATCTCTGCTCCGCATCCTTTCCAGCAACTCCGTCGCCGGGGACGCACCACTTGGGACGGTGTCGCCGGTAGTCGCCAGGACGAAGGAGAAGAAGGGCCTCAGCAACGGCATATTGGCTCTGAGAAGGGCCGCTGAAAGGCCAAAATGTGCACGGGCAAGACGGATGACGCCATCGTATGCCCCGAGCTTGTGAACTTTAGCAGCTTGACTTCCCCATTGGCCAGATCTGAAGCACTGACCAAAGCAAGCCTCACCGTTAGCGCCATCACATTGATGGCACCAGATCGGGGTTTGGCCGGCAAGATCCGCCAGATTCACCATAGGCCAGATCTGAAGCCGATGACGAGATCCCCGACTCCATTGCGCCATTCTGCTCATGGGAAACACTGGATCTAAGCTTACAACAACACTAACTCCCTCGGATCCAAATTAGCTGACTCAACTTTGCTTATCTAAATATGGATGTATCCACACATGTTTTTACTCTAGATACATATACGTCTAAGGAAAGTTGAATCAATTAATTTAGTTCGGAGGGTGTACAATATACAGAGAGAAGTCGGCCTCGTCTCCGGCCGGCGAGGCCACCGGAGAGAAGGGGGAGAGGAGCCGGTGGAGTGGGAGAGACTCGAGAGAGAAAGAGAAGAGGAAGAAATGAGAGCTCCCTGGGGAAGAACATTATTTTTGTCGTTCTGCTCGTAGCTTGAAACTGAAAATTTCGGCCGCGCGCCAAATCATCCCGCCGCATCCATTCGAAAATCCCGTGACCAGTTTTACCCTTTTAACCCTGGTCCGGAAGCTACAACCCACCGACCATGGAGGGCTCATTCGGTAACAATGAAATATCTTGCCTAGATCCCGAACCCTCCCCACAGGCCCACACCCACCCACCAACCATTCGCCCCATTAGCTCAAAAATACTATCACACGCCAAAGCTCTGACTCTCTACAGTACTAGATCTGCTTCGCCGCCGGCATACTCCTCCACAGCGTAGCCTTGATCGTGTTGGCTGTCCACCCACCTGATCTGCTCCCCCGCCGCCCTCGTCACCGACGGATCTGCTTCACCGCCGACCTCGCCACCGATGGATCTGCTTCACCGCCGACCTCGCCACCGATGGATCTGCTTCACCGCCGACCTCGCCACCGACTACCTCGGTGCAGCGGCTGTATCAACTTCACCGAATCCCCTGCCAGCCAACCAGATCTGCTTCACTAACGCCCGCTTCTACTGAAACAGGGTCGATTCATCGTCTCCCGCGTTCGCCGCCACTGGAATGCAAGTTGCCGCCCCCGTCCACCCCGCCGCAGCTTGGTTAGTACACTGGCCCGTTAGATCGCGGTGTTTCTTTAGCCATGTTTTGTGTAGTTATTTGCAGATCTCATATGCAGTTAACTTTCTTGATGTGTTGCTTCGCATGAAGTTTGTTTAAATATTGTACAGTACAAAAGCATTATCCGGTCGCTACCATCCTGTTCATTCTACTGACACCTGTGTGCATCCACATATTTATAGCCTTATACCCATTCATTTGCTGCCAACTGTTTTTGTATTGTATGCTATTGTCGCACTGCTTTTATAGTCATGCTATGGGCATTTCCAATCTGCTTGTTCTTATACCACGTCATTAGCTCACCACTAGCCGCTAGCTGTTTTCTCGTGTCTGCTATTCTCACACTGCTTTTATAATCATGCTATGTGCATTTCCAATCTGCTTGCTCTTATACCTCGTCTTTAGCTTATATAGTTATTGCTGCGTGCATGTCTGGTCTTTGTATTATCGTAGACTGACTTGTCAATGTTATTTTTCCTAGGGATTGATCATGCGAACCACTTATTAGAACATCCAACATTAACAGCGGGGACACCAGGGAAGGTTGGAATCTGAGTTCTTGGTTGGTAATTTTGGCAGTTTACTTCCGTTATTATCTATAACTGATGGCGTGTATTTCACACGTTCGTTGGGCAACCCCAAGAGGAAGGTATGATGCGCACAGCAGCAAGTTTTCCCTCAGAAAGAAACCAAGGTTTATCGAACCAGGAGGAGCCAAGAAGCACGTTGAAGGTTGATGGCGGCGAGATGTAGTGCGGCGCAACACCAGGGATTCCGGCGCCAACGTGGAACCTGCACAACACAACCAAAGTACTTTGCCCCAACGAAACAGTGAGGTTGTCAATCTCACCGGCTTGCTGTAACAAAGAGTTAACCGTATTGTGTGGAAGATGATTGTTTGCAGAAAACAGTAGAACAAGTATTGCAGTAGATTGTATTTCAGTAAAGAGAATTGGACCGGGGTCCACAGTTCACTAGAGGTGTCTCTCCCATAAGACGAACAGCATGTTGGGTGAACAAATTACAGTTGGGCAATTGACAAATAAAGAGAGCATGACAATGCACATACATATCATGATGAGTATAGTGAGATTTAATTGGGCATTACGACAAAGTACATAGACCGCCATCCAACTGCATCTATGCCTAAAAAGTCCACCTTCAGGTTATCATCCGAACCCCCTCCAGTATTAAGTTGCAAGCAACAGACAATTGCATTAAGTATGGTGCGTAATGTAATCAACAACTACATCCTTAGACATAGCATCAATGTTTTATCCCTAGTGGCAACAGCACAACACAACCTTAGAACTTTCTCACATCGTCCTGTGTCAATGCGGCATGAACCCACTATCGAGCATAAGTACTCCCTCTTGGAGTTACAAGCATCTACTTGGCCAGAGCATCTACTAGTAACGGAGAGCATGCAAGATCATAAACAACACATAAGCATAACTTTGATAATCAACATAACAAGTATTCTCTATTCATCGGATCCCAACAAACGCAACATATAGAATTACAGATAGATGATCTTGATCATGTTAGGCAGCTCACAAGATCCGACAATGATAGCACAATGGGGAGAAGACAACCATCTAGCTACTGCTATGGACCCATAGTCCAGGGGTAGACTACTCACACATCACACCGGAGGCGACCATGGCGGCGTAGAGTCCTCCGGGAGATGATTCCCCTCTCCGGCAGGGTGCCGGAGGCGATCTCCTGGATCCCCCGAGATGGGATCGGCGGCGGCGGCGTCTCTGGAAGGTTTTCCGTATCGTGGTTCTCGGTACTGGGGTTTTCGTCACGGAGGCTATTTGTAGGCGGAAGGGCAGAGTCGGGAGCCAGACGAGGGGGCCACACCATAGGGCGGCGCGGGCCCCCCCTGGGCCGCGCCGCCACGTGGTGTCGCCACCTCGTGGCCCCACTTCGTGTGTTCTTCGGTCTTCTGGAAGCTCCGTGGAAAAATAGGCCCCTGGGCTTTGATTTCGTCCAATTCCGAGAATATTTCCTTACTAGGATTTCTGAAACCAAAAACAGCAGAAAACAAAGAATCGGCACTTCGGCATCTTGTTAATAGGTTAGTTCCAGAAAATGCACGAATATGACATAAAGTGTGCATAAAACATGTAGATAACATCAATAATGTGGCATGGAACATAAGAAATTATCGATACGTCGGAGACGTATCAGCATCCCCAAGCTTAGTTCTGCTCGTCCCGAGCAGGTAAAACGATAACACAGATAATTTCTGGAGTGACATGCCATCATAATCTTGATCATACTATTTGTAAAGCATATGTAGTGAATGCAGCGATCAAAACAATGTGTATGACATGAGTAAACAAGTGAATCATATAGCAAAGACTTTTCATGAATAGCACTTCAAGACAATCATCAATAAGTCTTGCATAAGAGTTAACTCATAAAGCAATAATTCAAAGTAAAGGCATTGAAGCAACACAAAAGAAGATTAAGTTTCAGCGGTTGCTTTCAACTTGTAACATGTATATCTCATGGATATTGTCAATCATAGAGTAATATAATAAGTGCAATAAGCAAGTATGTAGGAATCAATGCATAGTTCACACAAGTGTTTGCTTCTTGAGGTGGAGAGAAATAGGTGAACTGACTCAACATTGAAAGTAAAAGAATGGTCCTCATAGAGGAAAAGCATCGATTGCTATATTTGTGCTAGAGCTTTGATTTTGAAAACATGAAACAATTTTGTCAACGGTAGTAATAAAGCATATGCATCATGTAAATTATATCTTATAAGTTGCAAGCCTCATGCATAGTGTACTAATAGTGCCCGCACCTTGTCCTAATTAGCTTGGACTACCTGGATTATCACCGCAATACATATGCTTTAACCAAGTATCACAAAGGGGTACCTCTATGCCGCCTGTACAAAGGTCTAAGGAGAAAGCTCGCATTGGATTTCTCGCTTTTGATTATTCTCAACTTAGACATCCATACCGGGACAACATAGACAACAGATAATGGACTCCTCTTTTAATGCTTTAAGCATTCAACAACAATTAATTCTTTTCTCATTAGAGATTTGAGGATGTTTGTCCAAAACTGAAACTTCCACCATGGAACATGGCTTTAGTTAGCGGCCCAATGTTCTTCTCTCACAATATGCATGCTCAAACCATTCAACTCAGAGTAGATCGCCCTTACTTCAGACAAGACGAACATGCATAGCAACTCACATGAAATTCAACAATGAGTTGATGGCGTTCCCAAAGTAAACATGGTTATCGCACAACAAGCAACTTAATAAGAGATAAAGTGCATAATTACATATTCAATACCACAATAGTTTTTAAGCTATTTGTCCCATGAGCTATATATTGCAAAGGTGAATGATGGAATTTTAAAGGTAGCACTCAAGCAATTTACTTTGGAATGGCTGGAAAATACCATGTAGTAGGTAGGTATGGTGGACACAAATGGCATAGTGGTTGGCTCAAGTATTTTGGATGCATGAGAAGTATTCCCTCTCGATACAAGGTTTAGGCTAGCAAGGCTTATTTGAAACAAACACAAGGATGAACCGGTGCAGCAAAACTCACATAAAAGACATATTGAAAACATTATAAGACTCTACACCGTCTTCCTTGTTGTTCAAACTCAATACTAGAAATTATCTAGACCTTAGAGAAACCAAATATGCAAACCAAATTTTAGCATGCTCTATGTATTTCTTCATTAATGGGTGCAAAGCATATGATGCAAGAGCTTAATCATGAGCACAACAATTGCCAAGTATCACATTACCCAAGACATTTATAGCAATTACTACATGTATCATTTTCCAATTCCAACCATATAACAATTTAACGAAGGAGAAACTTCGCCATGAATACTATGAGTAGAAGCCAAGGACATACTTGTCCATATGCTACAGCGGAGCGTGTCTCTCTCCCATAAAGTGAATGCTAGGATCCATTTTATTCAAACAAAACAAAAACAAAAACAAACCGACGCTCCAAGAAAAAGCACATAAGATGTGATGGAATAAAAATATAGTTTCAGGGGAGGAACCTGATAATGTTGTCGATGAAGAAGGGGATGCCTTGGGCATCCCCAAGCTTAGACGCTTGAGTCTTCTTGATATATGCAGGGGTGAACCACCGGGTGCATCCCCAAGCTTAGAGCTTTCACTCTCCTTGATCATGTTGCATCATACTCCTCTCTTGATCCTTGAAAACTTCCTCCACACCAAACTCGAAACAACTCATTAGAGGGTTAGTGCACAATATAAATTGACATATTCAGAGGTGACACAATCATTCTTAACACTTCTGGACATTGCATAATGCTACTGGACATTAGTGGATCAAAGAAATTCATCCAACATAGCGAAAGAGGCAATGCGAAATAAAAGGCAGAATCTGTCAAAACAGAACAGTTCGTATTGACGAATTTTAAAATGGCACCAGACTTGCTCAAATGAAAATGCTCAAATTGAATGAAAGTTGCATACATATCTGAGGATCATGCACGTAAATTGGCTTAATTTTCTGAGTTACCTACAGGGAGGTGGACCCAGATTCGTGACAGCAAAGAAATCTGGAACTGTGCAGTAATCCAAATCTAGTACTTACTTTTCTATCAACGGCTTAACTTGGCACAACAAAACACAAAACTAAGATAAGGAGAGGTTGCTACAGTAGTAAACAACTTCCAAGACACAAAATAAAAACAAAGTACTGTAGGTAAAAACATGGGTTGTCTCCCATAAGCGCTTTTCTTTAACGCCTTTCAGCTAGGCGCAGAAAGTGTGTATCAAGTATTATCAAGAGATGAAGTGTCAACATCATAATTTGTTCTCATAATAGAATCAAAAGGTACCTTCATTCTCTTTCTAGGGAAGTGTTCCATACCTTTCTTGAGAGGAAATTGATATTTTATATTACTTTCCTTCATATCAATGGTAGCACCAACAGTTCGAAGAAAAGGTCTTCCCAATATAATGGGACAAGATGCATTGCATTCAATATCCAAGACAACAAAATCAACAGGAACAAGGTTATTGTTAACGGTAATGCGAAAATTATCAACTTTACCCAAAGGTTTCTTTGTAGAATGATCAGCAAGATTAACATCCAAATAACAATTTTTCAGCGGTGGCAAGTCAAGCATATTATAAATTTTCTTAGGCATAACAGAAATACTTGCACCAAGTTCACATAAAGCATTACAATCAAAATCTTTAACTTTCATCTTAATGATGGGCTCCCAACCATCCTCTAGCTTTTTAGGAATAGAGGCTTCACGCTCTAGTTTCTCTTCTCTAGCTTTTATGAGGGCATTTGTAATATGATGCGTGAAAGCCAAATTTATAGCACTAGCATTAGGACTTTTAGCAAGTTTTTGCAAGAACTTTATAACTTCAGAGATGTGGCAATCATCAAAATTCAAACCATTATAATCTAAAGCAATGGGATCATCATCCCCAATGTTGGAAAAAATTTCAGCAGCTTTATCACAGGCAGTTTCAGCAGTTTTAGCAGTTTCAGGCAATTTTTCGCGCTTTGCATTCGAAGTGGAAACATTGCTAACACCAATTCTTTTATTAGTATGAGTAGAAGGTGCAGCAACATGTGTAGCATTAGCATTACTAGTGGTGGTAATAGTCCAAACTTTAGCTACATTCTTTTCTTTAGCTAGTTTTTCATTTTCTTCTCTATCCCACCTAGCACGCAGTTCAGCCATTAATCTTATATTCTCATTAATTCTAACTTGAATGGCATTTGCTGTAGTAACAATTTTATTATGATGATTCTCATTAGGCAAAACTTTTGATTTCAAAAGATCAACATCAGCAACAAGACTATCGACTTTAGAAGCAAGTATATCAATTTTCCCAAGCTTTTCTTCAACAGATTTGTTAAAAGCAGTTTGTGTACTAATAAATTCTTTAAGCATGGCTTCAAGTCCAGGGGGTGAACTCCTATTATTGTTGTAAGAATTCCCATAAGAATTACCATAGCCGTTGCCATTATTATAAGGATATGGCCTATAGTTGTTACTAGAATTGTTAGGTAAGCATTGTTGTTGAAATTATTATTTTTAATGAAGTTTACATCAACATGTTCTTCTTGTGCAACCAATGAAGCTAATGGAACATTATTAGGATCAATATTAGTCCTATCATTCACAAGCATAGACATAATAGCATCAATCTTATCACTCAAGGAAGAGGTTTCTTCGACAGAATTTACCTTCTTACCTTGTGGAGCTCTTTCCGTGTGCCATTCAGAGTAGTTGATCATCATATTATCAAGAAGCTTTGTTGCTTCACCAAGAGTGATGGACATAAAGGTACCTCCAGCAGCTGAATCCAATAAATTCCGTGAAGAAAAATTTAGTCCTGCATAGAAGGTTTGGATGATCATCCAAGTAGTCAGTCCATGGGTTGGGCAATTTTTAACCAGAGATTTCATTCTTTCCCAAGCTTGAGCAACATGTTCAGTATCTAATTGTTTAAAATTCATTATGCTACTCCTCAAAGATATAATTTTAGCAGGGGGATAATATCTACCAATAAAAGCATCCTTGCATTTAGTCCATGAATCAATACTATTCTTAGGCAGAGATAGCAACCAATCTTTAGCTCTTCCTCTTAATGAGAAAGGGAACAATTTTAGTTTAATAATATCACCATCTACATCTTTATATTTTTGCATTTCACATAGTTCAACAAAATTATTGAGATGGGCAGCAGCATCATCAGAACTAACACCAGAAAATTGATTGTTCATAACAAGATTAAGTAAAGCAGGTTTAATTTCAAAGAATTCTCCGTAGTAGCAGGTGGAGCAATAGGTGTGCATAAGAAATCATTATTATTTGTGGTTGTGAAGTCACACAACTTAGTATTTTCAGCGTTGGCCATTTTAGCAACAGTAAATAAAACAAACTAGATAAAGTAAATGCAAGTAAACTAATTTTTTTGTGTTTTCAATATAGCAAACAAGATAGCAAATAAAGTAAAACTAGCAACTAATTTTTTTGTATTTTGATTTAGTGCAGCAAACAAAGTAGTAAATAAAACTAAGCAAGACAAAAACAAAGTAAAGAGATTGAGAAGTGGAGACTCCCCTTGCAGCGTGTCTTGATCTCCCCGGCAACGGCGCCAGAAAAAGAGCTTGATGGCGTGTATTTCACACGTTCGTTGGGCAACCCCAAGAGGAAGGTATGATGCGCACAGCAGCAAGTTTTCCTCAGAAAGAAACCAAGGTTTATCGAACCAGGAGGAGCCAAGAAGCACGTTGAAGGTTGATGGCGGCGAGATGTAGTGCGGCGCAACACCAGGGATTCCGGCGCCAACGTGGAACCTGCACAACACAACCAAAGTACTTTGCCCCAACGAAACAGTGAGGTTGTCAATCTCACCGGCTTGCTGTAACAAAGAGTTAACCGTATTGTGTGGAAGATGATTGTTTGCAGAAAACAGTAGAACAAGTATTGCAGTAGATTGTATTTCAGTAAAGAGAATTGGACCGGGGTCCACAGTTCACTAGAGGTGTCTCTCCCATAAGACGAACAGCATGTTGGGTGAACAAATTACAGTTGGGCAATTGACAAATAAAGAGAGCATGACAATGCACATACATATCATGATGAGTATAGTGAGATTTAATTGGGCATTACGACAAAGTACATAGACCGCCATCCAACTGCATCTATGCCTAAAAAGTCCACCTTCAAAGTTATCATCCGAACCCCTCCGGTATTAAGTTGCAAGCAACAGACAATTGCATTAAGTATGGTGCGTAATGTAATCAACAACTACATCCATAGACATAGCATCAAATATTTATCCCTAGTGGCAACAGCACAACACAACCTTAGAACTTACTGACACTGTCCCAGGTGTCAATGCAGGCATGAACCCACTATCGAGCATAAGTACTCCCTCTTGGAGTTACAAGCATCTACTTGGCCAGAGCATCTACTAGTAACGGAGAGCATGCAAGATCATAAACAACACATAAGCATAACTTTGATAATCAACATAACAAGTATTCTCTATTCATCGGATCCCAACAAACGCAACATATAGAATTACAGATAGATGATCTTGATCATGTTAGGCAGCTCACAAGATCCGACAATGATAGCACAATGGGGAGAAGACAACCATCTAGCTACTGCTATGGACCCATAGTCCAGGGGTAGACTACTCACACATCACACCGGAGGCGACCATGGCGGCATAGAGTCCTCCGGGAGATGATTCCCCTCTCCGGCAGGGTGCCGGAGGCGATCTCCTGGATCCCCCGAGATGGGATCGGCGGCGGCGGCGTCTCTGGAAGGTTTTCCGTATCGTGGTTCTCGGTACTGGGGGTTTCGTCACGGAGGCTATTTGTAGGCGGAAGGGCAGAGTCGGGGGCCAGACGAGGGGGCCACACCATAGGGCGGCGCGGCCCCCCCTGGGCCGCGCCGCCACGTGGTGTCGCCACCTCGTGGCCCCACTTCGTGTGTTCTTCGGTCTTCTGGAAGCTCCGTGGAAAAATAGGCCCCTGGGCTTTGATTTCGTCCAATTCCGAGAATATTTCCTTACTAGGATTTCTGAAACCAAAAACAGAAAAACAAAGAATCGGCACTTCGGCATCTTGTTAATAGGTTAGTTCCAGAAAATGCACGAATATGACATAAAGTGTGCATAAAACATGTAGATAACATCAATAATGTGGCATGGAACATAAGAAATTATCGATACGTCGGAGACGTATCAATAACCTATATGCATTGTTCCTTATGCAAGAGATTAACACTTGGAACCCTGCCATAGCAATGCCATTCATACTTTACTATGTTTCTGCCTATTTGATATGCTTGTCTTGGAGAAACTGCGAAGGTGATTTGAACCTGACATTTGGTCATTCTTAATGCCAGTTTACTTTATGTGGAAAACCTTGGCATTACCCTACTCTAAATCTGAATGTCTGAAATTCGTATCTCATGCAAAGCAACATCTAGTTGGTTTTAATCTGATATCTGGTAAATATTGGCTTATTCATTTGGCAGCTCAAGTTTTTTATTATTTGAAACCAGCTGACTTGGTCTTAAATGTGATATCTAAACACAGATTAAGGACAATGGAGCAGGAGGATTAGCATTTCACTTGATGGCTGAACCTAAAATGACAGGCATGTTGACCACGACTAGTGCACGCAAGAGAAGGACCTGCAGCGAGCCATTATGTGCTTAGTACATGCATCTTATCTTATCTTGTGCTTATTTCTACTACATGCTGTTATCTGATCACTACATTGCGTAATACATGTTTGAATAGTTAATTGTTGTAACTATGTTTGCAATGTTACCAGAATGCAGTTTTAATGAAGCAGTCATCATTAGAAGATAGTCGCCAAAAAAGGATCTGTAGCGACCCTGTGCAACATTATGATGTAAGTTTGTGCTTAGTACAAGTTCCATACATTGTCTTATTTATGCAACTTGTTATTATCTTATATCTACATTGCATAATAAATGTTTGCATAGTTCATCGTTTAACTCTTTTTGCATTATTATCAGAATGCAGTTGTGATGAAGCAATCTTCATTAGAAGTGAGGCCCACAAAAAGTTCTGATATTTCTTCTGATGCATCTTCTCATAGCCGTCAACCTAGACCATTTCTTTCATCAAACAGTAAATATCTCAAGGCTGTACTTTACAAAAGACATGGTATTGCTGCTTTAAGATCTGTAGCTGATATGTTGACAAAGAGTACACAAGATTCAATCAAGGCGATTGCCAAATGTCAACGTGTTATTGATGATGCTAATAGAAGTCCTCAATGATTCTATGTAATTTTTTTATTTGGGCACATTAATTGCCTTGTAATTTTCCTACTTGTTTTATTTGTGTATGTAATTGTGTGTATCATTGATATCAGATTTTAGGCTCATGAAATTTAATGCAAGTTGACTAGTCAAACAAGTAGGCCCTACAACAGATTGGGCCGGCCCACTTACAGTAGTGTGGGACCCACTTTCATTTTGGGCCGGCCCACTTCTTTAGTAGGCCGGCCCGGTTACACGATAGTGGGATCCACATGCTTATTGGGCCGGCCCACTATCTTGTTGGGCCAGCCCATTTGCTATATGGTGGTCCCACATGGTAAATGGGCCGGCCCTTTAACAGGAAGGTGGGACCCACCTGTGTTTTTGGCCCGGCCCACTATCTTGTTGGGCCGGCCCACTCGCTATATGGTGGACCCCACATACTAAATGGGCTAGCCTTTTAACTGGAAAGTGGGACCCACCTGTGTTTTTGGCCCGGCCCACTATCTTGTTGGGCCGGCCCACTTGCTATATGGTGGACCCCACATACTAAATGGGCCGGCCTTTTAACTGGAAAGTGGGACCCACCTGTGTTTTTGGCCCGGTCCACTATCTTGTTGGGCCGGCCCACTTGCTATAGGGTGGACCACACACCAAATGGGCCGGCCCTTTAACAGGAAAGTGGGACCCACCTGTGTTTTTGGCCCGGCCCACTATCTTGTTGGGCCGGCCCACTTGCTATATGGTGGACCCCACATACTAAATGGGCCGACCCTTTAACTGGAAAGTGGGACCCACCTGTGTTTTTGGCCCGGCCCACTTGCTATGTGGTGGACCCCACACACTAAATGGGCTGGCCCTTTAACAGGAAAGTGGGACCCACCTGTGTTTTGGCCCGGCCCACTTGCTTCTTGGGCCGGCCCAGTTGCTGTAAGGTGGACCCCACATGTTAAATGGGCCGGACCATTTAAGTTTTGATCAGTCAACCTTAGAGGTTAGGCCCGGCCCACGTAGCTAATGGACCAGCCCAGCTATATAGTTGACCGGTCAAACTATGTCAGCTGACCCGGCCCGCTTAAGACGTGGCAGGCCTCGTGTGGGCCTACCATCTACCACGGGGTTTCAGCCGGTTAACGCCGTTAACTGCCAGTTAACGGCGTCTGCCACGTGTTAGTTTGCATGACGTCAGCAGTCAACGGGCTCCCGGAAACACTTGGGCAACGGTCCGATTTTCCGTGGCGGAAGGGCACCCAAGCGCGACGGACCGAAAAAATCGTCATAGGACTTTGCCTGACGCAGTTTCGACAACAGAACCCATATCGTCGGGTTAGGCCCATAGGCGACGAAAAATACCCCTTAGCGGACGATTTTGAGACGTTGTCTATCAGAACTTTTCTTGTAGTGATGATTGACGTTGAAGAAATGCTGGAACTGTATAAGGATGCCGGATGTGTTTCCATTACTGTAACCAAGGGTGAATCAGGTCTGCCTGCAGATATAAACAGGAAACAATGTGAAGAACAAATTCCTATATCTGAAATAGGAGTGCCTGTTGTTTATTCAGTAGACATGCAGGGTGTGCTGACTACAAAATACCACTTAGTACATGCTATTCCTATATCTGTAATGTATGAGGATTGTCTATCGATTCAAAAAACCCAGGATCCAGTGATTACAAAAGGTTCAGATGATGATATGTACTCTAGAACCACCGGGTCACAAAGTTTTCAGACTCCAACGAAGGATTCAGAGTACAATTATGTAGATTTTGAGCATACTGATGATTTAGACAAAAAGAGGAGGAAACTTGTTTCTCCATCTGACGCCACATCAACAAAGAGACCAAAACATACTGCAAGAGATCATCGCGAGTCTGTGGCACAGTATAGACCAAAGAAGTTCAAACACCAATGCAAAGCAAAAAGACTGTACAACCTCCTAGTGACATCAAACAAATTTGCATCGTAAGTAATTTATCATGCACTGCATAATGTTCATATCTTCAACTTGTTAATTTTAACCTTTTGGATTTCCTTGCAGAACTGAGGTATTCAATGCACCAGTTATGCACAGTGCTATCCCTGACTTCAATGTACCAAACGATGGGGCTGACATTGCTAGAAAATTTAGTAGTGGTCAGTTACTGGATAGTACTACATTGGACTACATCATTGACGAAATGAGGAGTACCTCCAATTTGTACGCTACTGGAGAAAGAGTGTTGTTAAGCCCAGGATTTATCATGGTATGCATTGCAGTCAACAATATATGTTGCATTATAACAGTGATTATATTGTACACTAACTACTGATATAATCTGATATAATCTATGTTTGCAACGTATGATGCAGCATGTTCTCCAGGTGGGTATTTGGAATCAGACAAAAGAACAAATAGAAGAAGCCTCTCAAAAAAGGGATCAAACATTTAACTACAAAAAAGATTTCGATCTGCAAACTGCACTGGACACTTTCCCTAGATATGTTGACAAAGAAAAGAGCCTTCTTGACGCAAAACTTGTAAGCTCCCTACTTCTAAAGGTGCAATACAATTACAGCATACAAAACTACATTTTTCATCTTGTTCCTATATGTCCAATCTCAAAACAGATATTGATGCCGTACTTCAAAAGTTATCACTATACTTTGTATGTGATGAACAAATACAAAAAAGAATTCGAAATATTGGACTCTAGAAATTATGCTGACACAAATGGATGTAGTCCACTGTATACAAGGAGCACATACCATACGGAATGCGATATCATAGTAAGTAGAGAATAATTTTCCATGCTTTCAAAATAATAATATTTGTTGTTTTGGATCATTAGTTTGGAATCATTTATTTCCTGATTCCTACAGATGGCAAGGATGGAACTTCTGCTCAAAACAGTATATTGTTTAGACGCATACAATGCAAGTAATCAACCAAAAAGATGGGTTTCCCTTGCAAACAAGCCAATATATATCAGGTGCCCACACCAAGGAGTAAATCAGTGCGCATTTTACTGTTTGATGGGTGCGTACCTATACGATGGAAAGGTTCTGTTGGGTAAAAGGGAAGGATATCTGCCAATTCTAAATGATCACGTAAGTGTTAGTGAACTACACATTGTTAGTAAGATACAGTGTTTATAAGATATGCAGTAACTACTATTGTCTTCGTCCATTGCAGCCCTTTATAAATGACATTAAAGCTGAGTATCTGTACATCTTAATATTCACCGTGCACAACAAGGCCAATTTGCCAGAGGAAATCCTAGAATTAAAACCCCCATGCTCATTTTATGAGTGAAGAAATCATAGTAAGAATGTTCACATGTTCAAAACTGATTTTTCATAAAACAATTAAATCTCTCATATATTTATTAACTTGTTATTCATTGTTGCCTACTATATTTTGAAGCACATCCCCTATGGTGAATGGTGGAGCACTACACATGAACCGTATGTGTCGGTTCATTTCCTCGAATACCTTTTGATGTTGTTTTGGTGAACTTGAATACATTGTGATGATCTTAGATCTTAGTACTTGTGTTGGACCTTCATCGTGTACTGTAAACCTATATCGTGTAGAACTTTGTATACACTATAATCCAGTTTTTTTATGCATTTACAAGTAAGTACTTGTGTTGAACTTGCCCTTTTATCTGGTGTTTACTGATGAGTCGCATACTAGTGAATATGCTGCAGTATGTACTTTTATATCAGTACTTATGTATCCCAGAAAACCGAAAACTTCCATAAAACATGAGTAAACACTATGTACTCCTGTTGGTGCCTAATATGTACCGTGCAACGTTGACAACTGTACTCGACCCTTCTAGCACCTGTCCCTTCCCAGAGAAAACAAAACTTGCAGAAATCATATAGAAATAGTCATGTACTCCTTTTGGTGCTAAACCTGTATTCATGCAAACTTCACGACTGTATTCGTCCCATGCACCTGTATCTTCCTAGAGAACCCAAAACATGCAGAAAACATGAAAAAAACTCACGTACTCCTATTACTTCCGAGGGTGTACTCGCGAAACATTCACCAATGTACTTGATACAGCTCACACCTGTCACTTCCCAGTGAACAAAAAAAACATGATGAAAAACATAGAGAAATAGTCCTGTTATCCTCTTTGGTGCCAAAGATGAACTCTTAAAACCCTCACAATTGTTATCGATTCATTGTGACACCTGTATATTCCCAGAGAAACCAAATCTTGGAGAAAACATGAAGAAAAATAGTTCTGTACTCCAGTTGCTGTAAAACCTAAACTCGTGCAACCTTCACAACTGTACTCGACAAGTTGTGGCACCTGTATCTTCACAAAGAACCCAAATATTGCAGAAAGCATGAAGAAACACTCCTGCAATCGACTTGGTGTCAAAGCTGACCTCGTTCAGTCTTGACAACTGTACTCGATCCATTGTGGCACCTGTACCTTCCCACACATAACCAAATACTTGCTGAAAACATGGAGCAACACACTTGTAATCAACTTGCTATCAAAGTTGAACTCGTGCAACCTTCACATCTGTACTCGACCCATTGGGGCACCTGTAACTTCTCAGAGAACCCAAAATTTGCAGAAAACATGGAGAAACACTCTTGTACTCAACATGGTACCAAAGCTGAACTCGTGCAACCTTCAGAACTGCACTCGACCCATTGTGGCACCTGTACATTCCCAAACAACCCAAAACTTGCAGAAATCATGGAGAAACACTCTTGTACTCAACTTGGTGGCAAAGCTGAACTCGTGCAACATTCAGAACTGCACTCGACCCATTGTGGCACCTGTACATTCCCAAAGAACCCAAAACTTGCAGAAAGCATGGAGAAACACTCCTGCACTCCACTTCCTGTCGTCAAAGCTGAACTCGTGCAACCTTCAGAACTGTACTGTACCAGAGAAACCAAACATTGCAGAAAACATGGAGAAACACTCATGTATTCCACTCGGTGCCAAACCTGAACTCGTGCAGCCTTCACTACTGTACTCGATGATTTTCGGCACCTGTACCTTTCCAGAGAACACAAATCATGCAGAACACATGGAGAAACAATCCTGTAATCCTCTTCGTACCGTAGCTGTACCCACGCACCCTTCAACACTGTAATGTTTACAAAAAAACATGCTGTACTAGAGCGCCCAGTGAATAAAAAACATGCTGAACATAGAGAAACACTTCTGTACTCCTATTGCTTCCCAATCTGTACTCGTGCGCCCTTCACAACTATACTCGATGCAACTTGCACCTGTATCCCAGACTAAAAGCAAAGTAAAACTAGAAACGTACTGATCTCAGTACCTACCCAGAGAAACGAAAATTTGCGAAAAAATGAAGAGAAATTCATATTCGTGCTTCCACTGTACTCATGTCAATACAACCGCTGTATCATGTACTACCATTTTGTGATCACACATACTTACGGAAATAAAAACTACAATTTGAACAAAAACAAATAAAAACATCTGTACTTAAGACCATTAGCGTCTGTACACGAAATTCAAAAATTAAACGTGAACAAACAAAAGCGGGTGTACTTAAGGCCCTTATCGAATATACATACTACAACTGGTACTCATACTCTATCAGCAGCTATACTCGTGTCAATACCACCGCTCAACCCAGTACTGATATACAAAAGAAAATTTTAATATCCAAAGCACACATTAACACACATTACATTGATTAATAATTGTATATAAACACATTACAGTCAATCATATGAATGATAACAGTATCAGTCATACATTGTAAATATATCCAGTAATATCGTATCCCTTAATTGCCCATTTTTTCCTAGGAATTTCAAAGCTTAGCCGTGCATCCAAGGCTGCATATTTGACCTGATCAAAGCTTAATTCGGGGCTTGCCCAACCTTCCTCTCTTATTTTCTTGCACGAATCACCTTTCTTTTCCAAACTTGTCCCCAACACAGCATTTGACAGGTCATAGAGTGATGGTATTCTTACATTCTTAACACCTGGACCTAGTTTATGGATATTGATCATCTTCTGCAAGTCGAAGGCACACCTGATTTTTAATCCGTACGGCATCAGCATCCTGCGATCCATATCAATTGCTGCACCAAAAAACCAGACCTTCGCCGAGCTCAAGAATTTCTTTGACAAATCTGGAACCTTTGTTGCGTGAAATATCTGAGAAAATCGAAAATAAAGATGAACGACGTATATAATTCGGTACAGTTGGTAGAAAAAAAGTATGGTCTAATTCGTGATACCTGGAAAAGAATGATGTCATTGGCAACACATAGCTGCAAAACCGCTGCACGTTGCCGTCTATCCTCTGGAAAATGTTTCTGCTTTATTCCTTTCACTTTGTCAGTGAACTCGAAATCAAGACCAACAATCTTTTGCATGGCGTCGCAAAGGAAATCTTCTGATACGTGGTATATCCACTTCTCCATTGTTGCAGACCTTGTAGTTACAGTGACCTTGAAATCCATTGAGAGATGCTCGAATGAATATACGGTGTCACTTCCTTGGCGAAACATAAGGATGGGAGAAGAAAATGATTCAAATGATGGTTTTGATACTTATCTGCTTGGTTTGAGGTTCTATTTTATAGAAGATTAACGTGGTGACGATGAGTGAGAAAACATCACTGCCGAATTATATTCCCTCATTCGGATGTGAACAGCCAGATAGCTTAAAAGCAGATTAATTACATTTAATAAATAATAACTGTGAGTTATACGTGCAAACGTGCAGACGTACGGACGTGCGAATAAGGAAGGCGTGAGGAGGGATGGTTATAATCAATTTTCCCTACTATCCTATAGAGTTATCAACAAAACGGCATGACGTTGACCGACAAAGTGGTTCCTTTTTTTGTTCTTGCGATTGTTGTGTTCCTAGCACTGTAGATGTGACACGTGCTTCAATTGATTCGACCATACCATGTCTAGCAGGAAGCACCGTTCCAGTGTATCTGCCACACTACTATATACTACATTAAATACCTAAAAAATGAGATATTTTTATCCACTACACTGCGCGGAAATTCTCCCGACACGACACGGTGCGGGAGGTTTCCTGCCTAGCCGACGTTCTATATTATCCCTCCCTCCCGCCTCATTGGTTTAAAAACCCTAGAAATATAACAATGTTCGATTCGTGCGACGACGCGGCGCTAGAGACGGCCGTATAAGTCGTGTTGGCGGAACCACAACTCGCATAGTATGAGGCGTCGGAGGAGATGACGCCATCAGCAACCGTAGGTGCCTATGTCGCAGACGAGCGGTAGCGCTAGGAGGCGGAGCGAAGAGAGCGCAAGGAGGCACAACAACTGTAGGATGCACGGCAGCAGGCGGAGTAGTGGGGTCAAGAGGAGGAACAGCTGGCATTCAAGGAGGCGGAACGACTATATCGCCAGGAGGCATGGCGGTGGCGGGAGACGGCAAGCCAGCGCTGGTGCTAGCCAGGCCAACATCAGTGTTGGGAGGAGCTTGCGTGAAAAACGAAACATTAGGGCGTCACCCATACCGAAGTGCCGACGTCTCTGCCGACAACTATTTCGGGGGCGCAGATGCTCTTACATTACAAATGAAATGATTATATCACCTGTTATAATAATAATAATAAAAAATGTACAACAGGTGTTGGATAGAAGATGATATGACACAATTTACTAACAATTACAACCGCTGTTACTAAACTGTCCCACATCACCTTATATCCACACACAGTTTTACCTCAACATAAATGACACGTAAGAGTAGTTGAACTCATGACCTATGCGTAACACCTTCGAACCACTAGGATATTTCATCCTGTGTGTTGCAATACTTATCTAATTAAACAAATACTAGTACTACCAGTACTACATAATATTCTCCCATTCCCGATGATTTTTAAGGCATTATTAAATTCGACTGACTGCCAAACACGGTTAGGGTTAGGTTTATCCACTCCTCAGCACCAGCATGGCGCGAACTATAGCAGGATATTCAGAATTGCTGATATACTATAAGTCTGCCTGTGGTGAGCCCCAAACTCCCATAGGTAATTTTGTGTCAATTTTACTTTCCTGGTCCTGAATTAGACATCTAAATTATGAAAGTTCAACATAGCCAAAGATGGCAGAGGAGAAGAGACAGGGCACACTTGTCAGGGCAGGGCCTAGAGGAGCAAATTGCAGCGGCGCAGGCAATGTTGGATCTCAGGGGTGAGGATGACACATCGCGGAAGATGGCGGCTAGAGGACTCAACGATCTGGAGTAGATGATGCCGTAAGGGTCGTCGTGCCGGTGGTGAACCTGCTCTAACAGGCGACTCATTTAAAAGACTATGTTTAGATGTGAATGTAACAAAACATGTTTAGAGAAACAAACCATGATACTTTTAGTACAAACAAAAATGGTTCCAGTTTTACATATGTTGTTATATAATTGGTTTTGTTGGTGCCACAGCTGTACTTCTCTTAAGGTAACATATGTACTCCACCACACTAGCACCTGTACCTACATAATGAAAGAGAAAAATTGTGGATAAACAGATAAATAAACAGTCAAGAACAACAACATCTTGAATAACCAGAAGACTGTTAAAATTTACAATAGTACATATAAGATTCTTCAATACAACCCAAACAAAGGAACATATAAGAATAAAATATCCTTGAAACAAACTTTAATACAAATTCAACCCATGGTTTAAAGAACACAACTGCAATATAACTGACTTAAAATACTTCACTAGCGACACTTATAGAGTTCTCAGACACTTCTTCATCTCTAAAAGCCAAATCCCCACATTCCAACTGGCACAGTAGGAACAAACCACATAGGAGACTCCACAATATCACCCCAGTTAGCCACACCATACTCAAAAGTGGAACCAATGCCAACTCCACCATTGAGTGACATCCTACACCAATCTGGAACAGGCTGTGGTACTTGGTGAAAACGCTTGTGAGTAGCAAACACACAATCTGGTGTGAAAACAGGAGCTTCATGGACACCGTCGACACCAGCTTCATCAGGAGGACCAAGCAGAAAAGGGTAGTTTATACCAACGAACACAGATGTGCCTTGCAGATCTTCAAGCCTGACCCAATTTGGTGTGACGGGGTCTTCACTGTAAGAATCTCTTGCATAAACATGACAATGCATGGATGGGTAATTCAGTAGCGCCCTACCCATATGATCCATTGGATCACCATCACTGGGTTCACCATGACCTCTAACATTAATCCAAAGAATGGTGCCTTCATGCCCCGGAGAAAGGAACCACGTGCCGGGAGGAATGTTGTTACCATCATGAACAGCACCATGTAAGTTTGGCTGCTCAATAATCTCTGGAGCAGCTATCACCCGAGGAGCAGCACCAGCACCTGTTTATTTGTTTAAATGTAGTTAAGATACATCAGATATTACATAACTAGGAATAACGTCATGCAAAGAACACTACGCAATAAAAAAATAAGTGCAAAAATAAAGAAAAAAATTAAACTATAAGCACAGAAATCAAAAACTCACCCCAAATAGTAGGTTCCCAAACAAGGACGTCCCCTCTGGGTGCAGTAACAGCGTAGATCCTACCAGCCGTAAGAATGGCATCAACATACCTTGAAGGTGCAAGGTAATCGTTGCGAAGGATTCTCCACTGCACGTCCCTACTACCACCACGCATGATTGCAATCATCTTATCGAACACTGCTATGACATAGTAGTTCCATCTGTTTCTAACCATGTATGGTTCAGTAGTTATCTGAATCTTCAACAACTGCATGTGTGCCAAATCATACCGATACAAGAAAGGCCCATCAGGAACGATGCCAACGTTACGAACGGATGGCAGAGGGATCTCCTCGTCTGTGTAGACGTTAAGCAGAGACCACCGTGCTTGCTCCTGAACAACTGCAACCCATTCGCCATTGGAACCAACCCAGTGCTTGTCGCCAGGCCCCTCCTGTGTACAAGGAACAAATGCTTTTGTGGAAGGAGAGTCCAGTGGCATTAGCGATGCGTCAATACCCTGCGAATTTACGAATTCTCTAGTGTGAAATACAGTACACAGACATTTTCGTGCAATCAATGGAAAACAATGAATACCTGTTCAGTGCGATCAGCGGGCCATGAACGAGGATCAGAATGCAGCAGACAAGGCAATCCAAACGGAAACCTTGCATCCTCACGGATAGCAGTGCGCATACCTGGCATACCTCGGGACATTCTAGCAACGGTGATGACGACTGAGTGAGCGCTGATATGCGTCAATGGACCAGAAGCGATCTCTGAAACGAGAGAGGAAGAACCCTGCTCCATTGATGATGATTGCAGAGAAGAAGAGTGGATCTTTCTTCACCGCAGTATATTTTTGTTTCTCAGCGGATGATGTGATAGAGATACAAGGAAATGTTCAGAATATAAGGACTGGAGTTGGCAGTTAGTAGTAGCGGTTGCTAATTATAGACCATAAAAAACACTTATGCGCCAACACCTATAAAACCGTCAAAAGTAGTGGGGGTGAAAGCAGTTACAGGGATGAAGGGGTCGTCCATAAGTTCCAAAAATAAGTTTAATACAGAGCATTAAAATCATCCATTTCATGCTATGTAACCGTACTTACGCATCGATTGCATGCTATGCAACCATACTTATGCATCATGCTGTACAGCAGTACAGTGCACCTGCTGGTTTAGCACTCCATCAACAACATAAATGTACCTATGCAGCACATCGTTCGGTACTTATACATAATATGTATTAGTACTCGTGATTCTGATTGGACAGTACTCCATAACTATCAACTGGGATCAGCTGTACTCTACCCTATTACCAACTGTACCTATCACATAGAACAGAAGAAACAAACGGAAACAATCTGGTTCTCCTCTCCATGACACAACTGTCCTCGATTTAGTTGCAACACTGTACTCTACGCTATTACTAACTGTACCTATCCCATAGAACCGAAGAAACCAACTATACCAACAGAAACAATCTCGTACTCCTCTCCATGCAGCACCTATACTCCTTTCAGTTGCAACGGACTACTCCAGGCTATTAACAATATATACCTTATATAAAATGAAACATGAACAAAAACAAAAACAAACAGAAACAATCTGCTGCTGCTCTTCGTAAATCAGATGTACTCCCGTCAATTTCATTTATGTACTCCGCCCTCTTAGCAACTGTACCTACAAGAAAGAGAAATTATTAACTAAAACCAACAGACACGATATTTCTACTCGTTTCCGTTGAACAGCTGTACTGATGACAGTTTTACCACAGTACTCGTAAAGAATGTATACCATTTGAATAAGAACAAAACCAAGAAGTACAAATTAAAAAAAAAAGTACCCGGACTTCCTTGCAACTTCACCAATACCATGAAAATTACATCATACGGATATACAGAACAGAATACAAGAACAAAGAGGGCAACAAATCAGAAGATTCCACAAGCCGGTTCGTTGTAGACGACGTCGCTAATACTAGTCCAACAGAGGGAGGAACGAAACGCGGCACGCCTCGTTGTTGAAGACCTTGACAACGAAGCTAGCAGTATCCTCCCCTGTGGCGAAAGGACAGGACATTCCCAGACAGAAGACTGTAGAGAGCAGCGAACATGCCCCAATCACCAGCAAGGTACAGGCTTCCATGCTGCCGGACAGTCGACACCTTCCATGGCTCCTGCTTCGGACTCGCCTCTCGCAAGAGTGCATAGCCCGGATCGTACCGCGCGTACGCCTTGGCAAAGGCGTCCGGAAGCCTCAGCTTCATCAGCCCTGGGACGGTGACGAACACCAAGAACTCGTGCGCCGGTGACAAGGTCATCGACACCTCCTTCCACGAGCATTTCACTGGCGGCTTATTTTCCACGACGGCGAAGGCCGGAATGTCCCGTGGCACCCGAAAGGTTGTTACGGCACCGGCGGATGCGGCGGCCGCGACGCTCACCAGGCAATTCTCGCCGGTGGCAGTGACGCCCCCACTGGGCCTCGGTACATCCGCAGGCGGGGCGGCGGCAGCCTTCAACTTCCTCGACGCCCGGGGGACCTTGTCCTTGCTTCCAATAGGGCGACCGCGTCCCCGCTTCAGGTTGCTGACCATGGAATTGGACGCCATACCTAACGTAGATGAACCAACTTGAAAAAGATGAACAAGACAAGACTTTGGTGGATTGGAGCAACGGAGAAGCACAGGAAGTTATGGAGAGCTCCACGCAATCTATATAGAGAGCGAAAACAGATTCCGAGGCGACGGATGGGACATGAATGAGCTCCCCACAGTCTTCAGTCCGGAATAGTTTTCGGAGCGACGGATGAGACTCGACGATTTCTCTCTCGAGGCAGATCCAACGGCACCATAGCAACTGCCGTTCCGCATTCGTGGCGAAGATACTAGCAACGTGTCACGCGTCCTACCACATGCCACCGGAGGTACATGTGCAACCTTGGTTCAACCCTTACCAACAGTCTGTACCCGTGTTCGTGCCACGCATGTACTCGCGCATACAGCACAACCGTACTACATAATATCAGCAACATTAGATATCACAGAAAACAGAAACTATCAACTAAAACCAAAAAGATACAATATTTGATCTTCGTGCCGCATCTGTAATATCCCCAGCTGCAACCAAAACCAAAAGAAACAACCTGGTAATAATATCCATTATTAAAATAATGAATTAAATCGTTAGAGTATAAGTGGTATTGTTCAGAATATCAAAAAATCCCGCAAAAACCTGACGTGGTGGGTCCCACAATATCAACCAAATTCGTCTTCTACATCTATATTAGAACTGCATTAAGGCAAAAACCTACATACTAAACTCTAATCTACTCAAACACCCACGGAAGAACTCAGCACAAGGACGCGGTACAGGCCGACCCCGTACAAGAACTTGTCGGAGAATCAAGATAGTCTCCACTGCTGCTCCATCCGAGGTTAGTTTCCCATCAAGCAACAGACTGCACTACGATGCCTGAATTCGTTGTCTCCACACCTGTATTCCTTATATACAAATTAGAACACATAGACTGTGCGGCAGCTCCCATTTCTTCCCCCATCACCGGTCCAGCAAAAAGTGAGGGCAAACCCTAGCGAGCCGCCAAACACCTATCCTCTCTACAATCCCCTCCTCCTCATCGACCAGCGGTGAAGGAAGCTGTCGAGATCTGAGTTGTTGCTGCGGGGATTACAGTGGCTACTCTACTCACTCCGCCGACTCCGCCAGCCACCCTTCAATCCGCGACGGCGCGTGCCTTTAGAGATCTCAGATCTGTGAGCTCGGGCACAGTATGGATCAATTCAACCGATGGCTCATCCTTTAGTTTCTTCTCCAATGGTATAGAAATTAAGGAAATAAATGGCATCTGCGTCTAAAGAAGACCTTTCGTTATTAAATATTTATTTGCTTATCAGTCTGACTGTTGTAAACAGTTTTAGCTCTGTAATGCACTCTGTATCTGCAGGTACAAACCTTATTAATCTAAGGCAAAACTACAGCATTATGTGTGTAACCATGAGTAGAAACCAAGGAAAATTTAAATAATAACTTTAACCCCCTGCACATATTGCCTTATCAAAATAAGACATAATTACAGCTTTATGTGTGAAAGTGCGCTATGGCACTCATCTTAACAAAATTAATTTAAGAATAGTTTCCATGATAAATTTAAACAGTTGCTTTCCTCCCATGCAGATTTTTGCATTTCAATTTCAGGAAGAATAGCAAATCTCTGGTATGACAAGTCAGCAGGAATCACCGTCCTTGAATGAAGGTAATGTACAAACTTATCCATCAATGCAAAAATGTGTTACTCTTATGATTCCTTTGAAGTCAAACCGGTTTATCTTTAAAGCATATTAAAACAAAAAAATTCAAAATTTCTAATATAAAAAATTTCTAGTACTTACCACCCGTGACAATGAGTTTAAGATTAACTAAAACGTCTCTACAACTAAAATGCGTCTATATAAAACTATAATAGCTTCAAACAATTATATTAAATTTTAAATACGATTTCCATGTATTAACCTTTGGATAGATGATTTCTGCGATATTATTGCAGCCACTATAAATCACGAGGAAGCTCCAATTGCCCCACTAAACTTGAAGCCACTGGCGGTTGTGTTCCTAGAAGAACAAGACAACATAAATGCATTAAATGCAAATATACACTCTAAAAGGAAAAATTGTGAAGCAAGAACAAGCGCAGATTCCTCTAAAAATATTGCAACAGCAGTCAGACCGCCTCCTCGCAGAAACATTTTGAATAGCCTTGCAGGAAGAAAGCACAAGAATATATCATCAGAGAAAGAGGCAGCAAGAATGGAAGAAGAGTCTGAAAACATATTAAAGAAAACTGCCGATATTGGTTCTAAAAATCCAAGGAGAAGCAAACGATTGTTATCTACAAAAGAGACAGTAGTCACCAGCTCTAGCCAAAGTGCTCCAAATATCAATGAAGAAGAAAAAACACAGCCTACAAAATATGCCAAAGAAGGAAAGAAATTAGAAAATGCCGCCGCAATAAGAAAATCGTCTCGCAATACCAAACATCACGCTGAGCATGACGACAACGAAGAGAACAACACCAGCGTTGAAGAAAACGATGAATACAACGAGGTAAATATGAGTATTTTCTTAGTACATTGGATGCAAAATAAATGCATTTATTATATTGTTAAACATTTTTGTCTAACACAATTGATTTTAATCATGCAGAACATATCTGAAAATTCAGATGATAAAAAAAATAAAGGCAAGAAACAGGAAAAGGCAAGAAGGATTGCAAAAAAGGCAAAAATAAATTTTATGGCCAGAACGATCAACAAGACAGTAAGATGCTCACTTAGACAGCTATTCACCTGTGTTGAAATATTGGAGGAACGGCATATAAAAAGGCTTCGGGATGCAGGTTTGGGTCCTTTGCTTGACAGCAAGATCAGGCAAAACATTAATATCCGACTTGCCTGCTTCCTTATGAATAGAATAGATCCAGCAACCATGACTCTGAATCTAGGAGTAGCAAACAAAGTAATTGAGATTACTTCTTATGCTATCCATCTGTTGTTTGGGCTGCCAGATGGTTCAAACACAACTCCTAGACCATCAGAAAGTGGCAACGACAAAACATTACATGAGTTGAAGATTGAGCTTGGATTTAGGAAAAATGAGGATATGAATACTGATGACCTTCGCAAGCTCCTAAGGCTGTTGGTTAAAGACGAAACAAACGACGATTTGGCTCTGAAAGTATTTGTGTTGATAATGTACATGAAATTCATATGCCCTGGAACAGCTGTCCGTGTGTCAAGGGAGGCAGCAATGGTAAAAAATCTGGACATATCAAAGTTGAAGGACATGGATTTGTGTCAGTTGCTTGTAGATGAGCTCAAGAGAGCAGTCATCCAGTACAGAAAATCTAAATGAAAATGGACTGCCCTGCTCGTCGCATCATAGCACCGGTGGTTATATCTTGACTGCTAGAGTGAAACAAGGTCTTTCAGACCTGGACACAAGAACACCTCGTACACACTTCATGGATTATGAAAAACTAAAGAGCATCGCTGCAGCAGACTGTGCTAAAAAAGGCGGGGAAGACCCCAATACCTGGATATTTGGAAACTTACCTGTAAGAAAAATTCAATGACCCTTTATCTTTTTCGTTAATTATATCTCGTACTGCATAAGTTAATACAATGTTTTCACTTTCTCATCATAACAGTGGAAAGCACCAAATGACATAGTTTACTACCAGAAAAGGAATCCACTGAAAAGAATGTATCCGCATCATGAAGACCAAATGATGTCGGCAAAGCGTACTTTCAGAGGATCAAGCATTCCAACTGGTGGTTCCATTGAAGAAGAAAACACAAGTGTATCAGAAGATACATTGGAACAGATTGACAACTTGCTGACTAGCGCATACGACCTATCACACAAAGTACCAACTACATTTGTCCGACTCAAAAATAGAACAGCTGCTGAAAACCAAGCAACTACTGTCAAAGAAATTTCTGACAACGAAGCTAAAGTTATAGAAAGTTTACAGAAGACAACATTTCATCTCAGACAAACTTTCGCATTGTTCAAGAAAGCACAGGATGAACGTTGCAAGCAAATTCAGCAAGATGAAAGGATAGCAAATAATGAGGTACGACAAAAGATATAATCACACTGGTAATTTTTTGTTGTGTCTGTTCAAATTTAACTAATTGAACTACTTACAAATCATAAATTTAAAGTTCCAAGTACAACAATATAAGACTAATAAAATTTAAATACAAAAAACCAGGTTGACAAAGAAGCTGCATCTCCAACTCAAGAAGGCACTGCAGAAAAAACAAGAAGTGGAAAAAATGTGAGTTAACCTCAACTACATGTCCAATACAGCAACCGTTTAAATTGTTTTTTAAACTTGTTAACGTATCATAACAGGGTGCGAAGTAACCTGCTTCTCCAAAACAAAGGATTCAGGTACAATCAAAAAATAAAGATAATATTAAGTTGCTCATTGAATACAAAATAAAGTAATATTATTAAGTTGTTGTAGTGAATTTACAAAATAAATAATGTTTTCCTAATAAACCTTTTATGTTAAATTTTTGATTTACAGGTGCAAGATGATGGCCCAGTGGAAGCATCAGAAAACATTTACTTCTACAACTGAAGTTTGATAAAAGATGCGAATGCAATACTTTTCTTTTTCAAACCTCTGTACTAAGAAGTTGTTTTAAACTACCTACAACTTTTTTAGTGTCTGTACTTTTGTAACGTATGCAAAGTTGAAACTCCGCAAACATATGTTTCGAACCAGTGTTTATCAATGTGTAACAAGTGTACTCTTTCGAACAACCATGTTGGTTGGAGCACAAGTTTCTGCTCCTCTTAGTGCGGACGCTGTACTCGTCTCTCCGTCACCTTTGTACTCCACAATCCTTGCACGTGTACCTCCGCCAGACAAAACACAAATTGTTGCAGAGAAAAAAAAGAAACGCGGTTCCGTGTTACCCTTGGTGCGGACGCTGTACTCGTCTCTCCGTCACATCTGTACTCCACAATCCTTGCACATGTACCCCCGCTAGGCAAAACAGAAATTGTTACAGAGAAACAAAGAGAAACACGACCCCGTGCTCTCCTTGGTGCGGACACTATACTCGTCTCTCAGTCACCTCCGTACTCCACAATCCTAGCACATGTACCCGCGCTAGACAAAACTGAAATTTTTGAAGAGAAACAAAGAGAAACACGGTACCATACTCCTCACCGTGCGGAGGCTGTACTCGTCTCTCCGTCACCTTTGTACTCCACAAGCCTTGCACATGTAACTCCGCCAGACAAAACAGAAATTGTTACAGAGAAACAAAGAGAAACACAGCCCCGTGTTCCCCTTGGTGCGGACGCTGTACTCGTCTCTCCGTCACATCTGTACTCCACAATCCTTGCACATGTACCTCCGCTAGACAAAACAGAAATTGTTACAGAGAAACAAAGAGAAACACGACCCCGTGCTCCCCTTGGTGCGGACACTATACTCGTCTCTCCGTCACCTCCGTATTCCACAATCCTAGCACATGTACCCGCGCTAGACAAAACTGAAATTTTCCGCCACCGCTGGTGCGGACACTATACTCACATTTCCGCCACCGCTGTACTGTATAAGCCTTGCACTCGTACGTGCGCTGGAGAAGAAGGAATTTTTTCTTATTCCCCTTGGTACCAGTGCTTTTGTCTTTCCTATTCTTGACTTTTCGAGAACAATCCATCCACACATTTGAAACTAATGAACCACAACATCCGCAGGATACTGGAACAATATAATATATGTAAAAAGCAGTGGACGACAAAGCCCCGCAGTAGGTCCCGTATGTCATAGAGGCAGAATAGGATAAGTGTAAAAGAGAGTGGACGACAAGGCCCCACAGTAGCTCCCGGATGTAATAGTGGCAGAATAGAATAAACATAAAAGAGAGTGGACGATAATGCCCCCAAGTAGGTCCCAAATGTATAGAAGCATAATAGAATAAATATAAAAGTGAATGGACAATAACACCACGAAGTAGGTCAGAAATGTCATAGGCTAGAAACCACACCAAAACTACTTTAGTTGGCTTGTAAAATCAACAGTTCCACACCAACCGCTTTGCAAGAATCCACCTCATTATCCAAAACAGGAAAAGAAAGCAAGGGAGCATCGCCGGCATCTCCATCACAGCACACCAGTTGCAATTCGGAAAACTATCCCAGGTTTCGGATCATTGGTATGTATATCTCCAAAACTTCTAGATTCCGTGGAAACTCTATGTTCTAAATAGATCAGTCGCATACCACAATAATGCAGAAAACAGATCTAGGGTCTAGTAGAAAACAGTCTCACTACGCTTTCTTTTTTCACCTCGTGAATCAAGCACGAACTTGAAGTTCCGCTCATGGATCTGATAGGAACAAACATTACACACATACATCGTATTCCATGTCAACCAAGGAAAAAAGGTCAAATGTAGGCGGACACAGAGATATCAATAAGTATATCAAATTTTAATTCCAAGTCAACCAAGAAAACAAGGTTAAATGATTAATATAGGTCATGAACAATATATTCGTTGCTAAAATATACTAATACTCCACACTATGATATTTAAATGACAAATAAGAAAAGATATAACTATAAATCACATGAATTTCACTATCACTTCGAACTAAATTGAAAGAAATAAACTATTTATATCCAAAATTTATTTGTTTGCATTCATGAATAATCTTTCTATGGTCTCCAAAGTATATTGCAAGCATATGAAATTTGATGGTTACCTTTTTGTTCTACATAGAAAATGATTTCAAGACAGCAAGAAGCTGCACACAACAGGGCAAAGAAGTACGGATACTTGTGCAGAAGCTGTCCAATATGCGAGTCCGACCCTCACTACCAGGTTTCAAATAATCAAATTTAATGCTTTGTTCAACAAAAAATATATTACTCATCAAGTACAATGAATGTTGACCTAAATTCAATTTAAATATGATTTACAATGAATGAATTAATACTAATTCAAATGTCATCTCTAGGAAACACTGCTTGCAAGAATTCAGGAGACTGCGCAATCAAGGGCAGAGGAGTACGGATACTTGTGCAACAACTATCCAACATACGGCGTCAACCCTCAAGACCAGGTTTTCAAATAATCATAATTTAATGCTTAGTTGCCTAGAAACCATATTATTTCATGCCGTGCAATGAAAGTTGATTTAATTTTGTTTAAATCTTAATGCATCTAAACTATATGATCTACAAACAATGAATCGTCATATTTAGGAAATTCAGGCAACAGGTAATCAGGGTACAACTAACACTGCCATTGAAAACAGCCAAAGCAATGATGAAAGTGACAACAGCACAGACAAAGGTGTTGACAGAGATATTGATGAAAGTTATGCACAGTTTCTCTCACATATGGGCAAAATAACTGTTAGAGGTACAAATACTAGCAACTAAAAAAGCAAACATTACAGTCAATATATAGTTTTCAAAGAAAATTAATACCTCTTGATTGTAGGACCTGGACTGTATGGAGACGAAAATTTTGACGAAGCATGCGTCTTTGGAAACCACGTGGAGATGAATTACAATCAAGTACTCCACCTGACAAATGAAGTCATCACGAACCAGACACCAGCTATTAAACATTATATTTGCACCATGACTAAATCATTTGTTACAAGAGGCATATGTAAGATGGTAAGTTTATCGGAGCTTTCGTAAGTTTATCTCGTCAATTATATTAAATACTTACTGTCTACATGACAAGAAAACTTCTGACATAGTGTACCATAAAACTAATAATGGTTCGTTAATATCTTTTTAGGAATTTTCAGAAGAATTCACTAATGAACACATTTGGGGATTCATACAAGAACCGGTTAAAGTTGCTGTCAGCTGCTCATCTGGAGACATTACAATGTATGCTACCATGAAGATGGATAAGAATGGGAAAGCTATGATAAAGAAAGGTTTCCGAGATATAGTTGAAGAATTTTACCTGAAAGAAGGAGACATTTGCTCATTTAGCTTCAAAGATGAAAGAGGATCTCCATTCTTACATGGCAGTGCCTGGCTCAAGCTTGTCATAACAAAGCTACAATGTGAGGCGTAAGTTAAAATAAGTACAATGTGTCGTACTGAAACAATGTGAACCACGCAACGAATTACGTACAAGTATTTCTATTTGGTTATTAGTTAATGCTAGTGTCATGCGTACTTTTCAATATTTTATATGTAATATTTGAGAAACTCCTCGAATTTATTGACACTGTAATGTTAATGCTAGTATCATATGTCTGAAATTCTATTGCTGCGAACTGTACTCGACTCGTCATCACCGCTGTACTCGACAAGCCTTTGCACCTGTAACTACGGTAAAGAAAAAGGAAATCTATCCAGAGAAACAAACAGAGAAACGACCTCGTACTCCTCTTGGTTCCTACGCTGTACTCGTCTCTACGTCGGGGATGTACTTCACACCCCTTGGAACATGTACCTGCACTAGAGAAAACGGAAATCTATCCAGAGAAACGACCTCGTACTCCTCTTGGTTCCTACGCTGTACTCGTCTCTACGTCGGGTATGTACTTCACAACCCTTGGAACATGTACCTGCGCTAGAGAAAACGGAAATCTAGCCAGAGAAATGACCTCGTACTCCTCTTGGTTCCTACGCTGTACTCGTCTCTACGTCGGGTATGTACTTCACAACCCTTGGAACATGTACCTGCGCTAGAGAAAACGGAAATCTATCCAGAGAAACAAACAGAGAAACGACCTCGTACTCCTCTTGGTTCCTACGCTGTACTCGTCTCTACGTCGGGTATGTACTTCACAACCCTTGGAACATGTACCTGCGCTAGAGAAAACGGAAATCTATCCAGAGAAACGACCTCGTACTCCTCTTGGTTCCTACGCTGTACTCGTCTCTACGTCGGGGATGTACTTCACACCCCTTCAAACATGTAACTGCGCTAGAGAAAACGGAAATCTATCCAGAGAAACGACCTCGTACTCCTCTTGGTTCCTACGCTGTACTCGTCTCTACGTCGGGGATGTACTTCACACCCCTTCAAACATGTACCTGCGCTAGAGAAAACGGAAATCTATCTAGAGAAACAAACAGAGAAACGACCTCGTACTCCTCTTGGTTCCTACGCTGTACTCGTCTCTACATCGGGGATGTACTTCACAACCCTTGGAACATGTACCTGCGCTAGAGAAAACGGAAATCTATCCAGAGAAATGACCTCGTACTCCTCTTGGTTCCTACGCTGTACTCGTCTCTACGTCGGGCCTGTACTTCACACCCCTTGGAACATGTACCTGCGCTAGAGAAAACGGAAATCTATCCAGAGAAACGACCTCGTACTCCTCTTGGTTCCTACGCTGTACTCGTCTCTACGTCGGGGATGTACTTCACAACCCTTGGAACATATACCTGCGCTAGAGAAAACGGAAATCTATCCAGAGAAACGACCTCGTACTCCTCTTGGTTCCTACGCTGTACTCGTCTCTACGTCGGGTATGTACTTCACAACCCTTGGAACATGTACCTGCGCTAGAGAAAACGGAAATCTATCCAGAGAAACGATCTCGTACTCCTCTTGGTTCCTACGCTGTACTCGTCTCTACGTCGGGTATGTACTTCACAACCCTTGGAACATGTACCTGCGCTAGAGAAAACGGAAATCTATCCAGAGAAACAAACAGAGAAACGACCTCGTAGTCCTCTTGGTTCCTACGCTGTACTCGTCTCTACGTCGGGTATGTACTTCACAACCCTTGGAACATGTACCTGCGCTAGAAAAAACGGAAATCTATCCAGAGAAATGACCTCGTACTCCTCTTGGTTCCTACGCTGTACTCGTCTCTACGTCGGGCATGTACTTCACACCCCTTGGAACATGTACCTGCGCTAGAGAAAACGGAAATCTATCCCGAGAAACGACCTCGTACTCCTCTTGGTTCCTACGCTGTACTCGTCTCTACGTCGGGGATGTACTTCACAACCCTTGGAACATATACCTGCGCTAGAGAAAACGGAAATCTATCCAGAGAAACGACCTCGTACTCCTCTTGGTTCCTATGATGTACTCGTCTCTACGTCGGGTATGTACTTCACAACCCTTGGAACATGTACCTGCGCTAGAGAAAACTGAAATCTATCCAGAGAAACAACCTCGTACTCCTCTTGGTTCCTACGCTGTACTCGTCTCTACGTCGGGTATGTACTTCACAACCCTTGGAACATGTACCTGCGCTAGAGAAAACGGAAATCTATCCAGAGAAACAAACAGAGAAACGACCTCGTAGTCCTCTTGGTTCCTACGCTGTACTCGTCTCTACGTCGGGTATGTACTTCACAACCCTTGGAACATGTACCTGCGCTAGAGAAAACGGAAATCTATCCAGAGAAACAAACATAGAAACGACCCCGTACTCCTCTTGGTTCCTACGCTGTACTCGTCTCTACGTCGGGTATGTACTTCACAACCCTTGGAACATGTACCTGCGCTAGAGAAAACGGAAATCTATCCAGAGAAACGACCTTGTACTCCTCTTGGTTCCTACGCTGTACTCGTCTCTATGTCGGGGATGTACTTCACACCCCTTGGAACATGTACCTGCGCTAGAGAAAACGGAAATCTATCCAGAGAAACGACCTCGTACTCCTCTTGGTTCCTACGGTGTACTCGTCTCTACGTCGTGGATGTACTTCACAACCCTTGGAACATGTACCTGCGCTAGAGAAAACGGAAATCTATCCAGAGAAACAAACAGAGAAACGACCTCGTAGTCCTCTTGGTTCCTACGTTGTACTCGTCTCTACGTCGGGTATGTACTTCACAACCCTTGGAACATGTACCTGCGCTAGAGAAAACGGAAATCTATCCAGAGAAACGACCTCGTACTCCTCTTGGTTCCTACGCTGTACTCGTCTCTACGTCGGGGATGTACTTCACACCCCTTGGAACATGTACCTGCGCTAGAGAAAACGGAAATCTATCCAGAGAAACGACCTCGTACTCCTCTTGGTTCCTACGCTGTACTCGTCTCTACGTCGGGGATGTACTTCACAACCCTTGGAACATGTACCTGCGCTAGAGAAAACGGAAATCTATCCAGAGAAACAAACAGAGAAACGACCTCGTACTCCTCTTGGTTCCTACGCTGTACTCGTCTCTACGTTGGGTATGTACTTCACAACCTTTGGAACATGTACCTGCGCTAGAGAAAACGGAAATCTATCCAGAGAAACGGCCTCGTACTCCTCTTGGTTCCTACGCTGTACTCGTCTCTACGTCGGGGATGTACTTCACACCCCTTGGAACATGTACCTGCGCTAGAGAAAACGGAAATCTATCCAGAGAAACGACCTCGTACTCCTCTTGGTTCCTATGCTGTACTCGTCTCTACGTCGGGGATGTACTTCACAATCCTTGGAACATGTACCTGCGCTAGAGAAAACGGAAATCTATCCAGAGAAACAAACAGAGAAATGACCTCGTACTCCTCTTGGTTCCTACGCTGTACTCGTCTCTACGTCGGGTATGTACTTCACAACCCTTGGAACATGTACCTGCGTTAGAGAAAACGGAAATCTATCCAGAGAAACAAACAGAAAATCAAACGGAAATATTTCCAGACAATAAAAGAGAAAACGGAAATCTTTCCAGAGAATAAAAGAGAAAATCAAACGAAAATATTTCCAAAGGAAAAAAATAGAAAAAAAAGAACAATAGTTTGATGCGCCGAAGGCGCCTTGATACGAGGCGAAGCCGAGCCGTAGCACTCGCTTCGACGTATGGGGGTAACGACAAACGGGGACAACGACATATATTTGCCATTCATTATGTTTATTAATGTTTGATGCGCCGAATGCGCCTTGATACGAGGCGAAGCCGAGCCGTAGCACTCGCTTCGACGTATGGGGGTAACGACAAACGGGGACAACGACATATGTTTGCCATTCATTATGTTTATTAATGTTTGATGCGCCGAAGGCGCCTTGATACGAGGCGAAGCCGAGCCGTAGCACTCGCTTCGACGTATGTCTTCTTGTAGCACTCTGTTGGAATTTAAAAAAATTTGTTATTTGAAAGTGCTACCTCCCTCCCATTAATTCCCCAGAAAACTCACAGCCCGGAAATACAAAGGGAAAAAGCCAAAAAGGAAGTCCCGCCCAATTTTTTGAAAATGTACAGCGCGCGTAAAGGGAAAAAGAATCTTAACGGGTCCGCATATTGTTAACAGGTCTACCGGAGCGTAAAGGGAAAAAACCAAACCCGGAAAACGATTCGCGTCTTTTCCCGGGGACACGTTCCGCGCGCGACACGTGTAGTCGCGAGAGCGCGTGCGGGATGGGTTTTTCTCTTCTCAAAGGTCGGTCTTCGTGTAGTGGCACCCCCTACAATCCCTCGTCGCCCTGGACAATCCCAGGCCAGAGATGTGTTGGCCCACCTTGCTCCGCTACCCCCAACTCCATCCTGAGATGGCACCAGCGCATGCCCAGGCCCGCGTGACCAGCGCAACGAGCCGACGAACAGCAACATGGGTGTGTTTGGTAGGGCCATCTCAGATTAACTATCTCCGCTCATACATGTTGACCTCATACAAGCCCAACTAAGATTTTGTAGGTGTTTGGTAGCCCGGCCTGGTTGAGAAATGGTGAGTAGAGAAGTTGTTTGGTATAGGCTGTATACGTTGAGACATGCTGAGTCCGAATTTTTACACAAAGGTCCTTAAGCACTGGCGGCGCGTCATGGCGGCTGGCCGGAGCTGTGGCCCGCGCCTGGCGAGGAAGAGGGGCCTGGATCCGGCGTGGCGGCGCGAGGAGGAGGGGCCTGGAGCCGTCTTGGCGGCGTGAGGCGGCGAACTGGGTCCATTCCATTTCAGTGGAGCTTCTGCCGGTGGCGAACTGGGGAGGAACGGCGGCCATTGGAGCTACTGCTCGGTAGTGGGTGGTCGGCCGCGTCGAGGAGGTCATGTTCCCAGCCGTCCGGTCGCCGGCGAGCGTCTAGGGAGAGGCGGCGGTCCGCGCGGGGCGAGGGGCGTCCAGGGAGAGGCGGCGGCCCGTGCATGGCAAGGGCGTCCAAGGAGAGGCCGCGCTGCAAGGTAGAGGCAGCCATGGGCGGGGGGCGCAGCCGGCCGACGGCCAGAGGAGGGATGGCGGCCATGGGGCGGGCGGCGGCGGCCAGTGGAGGGGTGCAGAAGAGGGGCACGAGAGCGATGCGGGAGCCAAGGGAAAAATGAAGATGTCGGCTTGGGGTCTGGGGATGCGCGGGCCGCTGCTACAATGGTTTGCGGAATTTGCTCATCCGGATGAGCAGCGAAGCTCGATTTGGGCTTCGCTCCTCATCCCGGCTCTGGGGCGTTTTCCGTATCTCCTCAACACTGCGCAGATGGGAAGAGCTGGCCTAACAAACATAGTATCTCCTTCAAATCTCGGTTGGAAGGAGAAATTCTGAGTAGCCCCGGTCTACCAAACACGCCCATAGCGGCCGCCCTGGACAGTTGTGAGGCGCAAAGAGGAGCTCCCTGATTTGTGAGGGGCATTGAAGAAAAAGTGCCGAGGAGGTACGACCTACCCGTCGCGTTGCAATTTAATACTCAGGGAGTATAATAGTGCCGAGGACTATAATTTTTTTTGAAACCTAGGTCTCTATTATTTAAGAGCATCTCCACCGGTAGCTCCTAAATAGGCGCCGGCAGGGGCGTCGGCACCTCCGTTTGAGGGCGTCAGCACTGCATCCTCTATTTGGGGAAGCCGTTTCCACACTGGCGCCCCCGAAACGTCGACCCCGGTAGATATTTTGGATTAAAATTATTAGTAAATGCATAGAAAATTCAATAAGAAATATTTTATTCCATAAACTAATATATAATTGGAAACGTGGTTTACATGAAGATATAGTTTGGAACATGGTTTTCCACAAACTAATACATAGTTTGAACCATGGTGGACACAAATATAAAACATTACAAAAAAAACTAAACCTAACTAGGCCGGTCATCGCAGGTTTCGTGTGTTCGCTGTCAAGAAAGAACACTCGAGGGCACACCCAGTCACCCAAACTGGAAAATCTAGCTAGCGAGGGTGCCCCTGTTGGTTCTTCCGAGGAAGAACATCCAAAAACATGCGAGCCGATATTCGATGCGAAGAAACAACACTCATCAGTCGTCGTCCTCCTCGACGCTGTCGACGTGGTAGTTCCGGCGGCAACGCGTCTCGTCGAACACCTTGACGCTCATGTCCCTGTCGCCGAAGTAGGAGAACACGAGCATGAAGCCGGCTTGGAGGCTGTGGTAGCGCGCGAATTTCTCCCAGCCAATGTGGAGGTACATCTTGCCGCGCGCGTCGTAGATCGTGTCGACGATCCACCGGTAGTAGCCGCACGAATGCTTCCGCAGATGCAGCTTGCCCGGGCGGTCGTCACCGGCGACGTAGTCGGCGAAGGTGTCCGGCAGCCTCTGGATGCCGCGTGGGTCGCCCTTGAGGACGAGGACGAACTCGAACACCACGGGCCCCTCCTCGTCCATCTTCGACGATGAAGATGACGGCGTGGCAGGCGACGGCGTGCGTGCTCCTCTGCCGCGGCCATGGCCACGACCACGGCCCCGACCTCGGCCTCGACCAGACATGGTGTCGTCTTTTCAGATGGTGACGGCTTGGGTTGGGGAGAGAGGCGCTAGGGTTTTTGTGTGAGAGGGACGATGAAAGACGGCCCTTTTTATAGGCCGGAGGGAGGCGGGGGAGCGGTGGCGCTCATTAACGGCGGCACGAAAAGCAAGGCGCCGGTGACGGGACGGTTCGCTGCACGTCTGCGGAAACTGCACCGCTGCTGCGTCCCAATTAACTCCCATCGCGAGGTAGGCGACGGTTAGGTTAAAATTGAATGAGCCGCTGACGCGTCGGCCCCGCCACTCCCCGCTAGCGTCGACTTTTGGGTTGTTTGGCTGACAGGCGGCTCCCACACCCAAAAAATTCAGCCTCGCGAGGCGCCGGCGCGCCCGATTCGCGCCCTTGGTGAAAGGGCCGGCACGGGGTTGCCGGCGTTTCTATTGGGCTCCAAAAATCGCCGGCGCCGTTTGGGGCGCGCCGGTGCGAGCCCATTTTCTGCCCCGGCCCCCAAATAGCTATCGGGGCCGCTATCGAAAGCGCGGGTGGAGATGCTCTAAACAGTTTCTTGGTTACATAGAATTACAATCTCTTCGAGCTGATTCAACCGCGTAGGGAGGAATTGCACTCACTACACGTTCCCACTCCACACACAAACTTGTATGTATAACGATGTCATCGAGTATTAGTATTGGTACCCATCAAATTTACCCAAGCATTAAAAAATAAATAATGATTGAATTTACGTTGAAAGAAAAGATGGTCTACTTCCTAGAGGTACCGTAAAATTACTCAACGGGAGTGTCCAAAATCGAAGTTGTGAGTTGTAGGCACTACAGGAATGGGATCGTATGCAGATGGCCGGCTGCCCTCGGCGTGGCCACGCCTGGCCCTCGGCGTAGGCTACACCGACAGAAGCCCTCGGTTTCTCTCGTCGGCGTTCAGCTCCCTTGGCAAAGGTTACTGTGCCATCGGCGTAGGGATGGCTGTCGGCGTACGCCGACGGTGACGGACGACCCTCGGCGTAGACGCCCTCGGCGTAGCGTGCCGGCGAGCCGCGCCGTTAACGGACCTAACCCATACGCTGAGGGTATAGCCGTCGGCTTATACGTGCACGTAGCACGTGGAGGGGAACCGGAGAGCCTCAACCCTAAGGTGATGCGAGCCGTGCCCTACGCCGAGGGCCAGGTGGATGCCGATGGCTGCCCTCGGCATAGCCATCTCTACGCTGATGGCCGTTCTACGCCGACAGCCAACCTTGCGGGCTGTCCTGGCCAGGTCGTACGCCGACGCCCCGATATTTGGCCGTCGGCATACAGTTTGGCCGTCGGCGCCTGATACTGGTGGCTTCACAAATTTCATTGGAATTGAATGGACTTTAGTTTCCTACTTTAAGATGTTAAGTTAAATAAATATTGTAGTACTAGTATATGCACACATATCAAACTGAATGAGTCGCCGGGCCAGGTTCAATATATATTGTGACCACTCATGCATGGCACATAAAAGAGCACACAAGAAAGAAGACGTATTAGAAGTAGAAGCGGACAGATGAACTCTGTTTTTTTCTCATTCCTTACAAGCTGATAGAGATGAACCGCCTATGAACACCAAGCATCTTGCGTCTCTATATGGTGAGTTTAGGAGGCATTGGGAGATCACATATTGGGTACTTTCCACTTCTCTGTTCCAAATCAAAACTCATATGTACTGTACGGCCAGCACTTGCATGTAGTGATGTGCCATTGACAATACCAATTCTCTACACATGTGTACATGCGTATTTTTTGTTTACCATTCAGATTTGCCTATGATAAGTGAGAGCTCAGCTCCTACCTTTAACCGTCAAAAAAAAAAAGTGAGAGCTCCAGTGTGTGCAAACCGTCTCGGAGATCTATAAGCGAAAAAATTGATACAACGATCTGGTATGAACTTTTAACTGGTTGTTGCACCTGGTACAATCTGCGGAGAATCTCGAATTCCAATAGTTGTTACGTACATAATGACTTGGTAACACACACACATAATACTCAATCGGATGATTTGCTATATGGATGACCTGACAGTGCTCGGACAGATTCCTGAAACTGGCAATGCCAGTAATAAAAAGACATGACTGTAGCACGACATGTGCACCGATGGACTTCTTATGCGCCGAATCGCCAAATCCCAAATGTGTTCCGCCACACAGGCGCTGAATAAAATGGTCTCCTGCTACTGCTGATCCGGATAACATTTTACCGAGCGACTGGCCAAACAAAAGGCAGGAGATAATAGATGGCCATGCTATTGGTTTCAGAAATTTTGTA
This sequence comes from Lolium perenne, assembly GCF_019359855.2. Lineage (NCBI taxonomy): Eukaryota > Viridiplantae > Streptophyta > Magnoliopsida > Poales > Poaceae > Lolium > Lolium perenne. The sequence continues at coordinate 44,689,071 of NC_067248.2, read as the reverse complement.
GCCAGTGTCCATCAGTTCCGAATTTCCCCAAACACCAGTCTGTCATTCATATAGCGGTATGCACAAGCGTATCGGTGGTCATCATCCTTAGAGTCTCTAACAAAGCCCGTAAAAATGCGAACAGAAAATCCGGAGTTTAGTGCACCGAACTCGTGTTTACGGGGAAAATGGCTGGAACAACGCCCGTAAACCAAAACTGAAAAACAGAATATTCCGTCCTTCAGTTGTGGTTTACGGGCTTTGTTCTGCGCCAGCGGATTCCGAACCCGTAAAGACAAAGTTTTTCATAGAATTCATATGCAACAAATACAACAATCGATCATAATTAATCAAATAATCATCCAAATTATTATAACACATAAACAATAGTCTGAACTAAATTATTACAACAGTTTTGGGAAAATTGAACAAATGAAAAATGTCTCAACCAAATTACAACAACTCTCGGAAAATTGGACAAATGAACAAATGTCTCAACAATGATACATGTGACAAACAAATGAATGAAATGGTAGGATCACATGCGACGGCCATGTCGCTGCCAGTGGTGCATGTTCAGATCATAGACGAGCTGGGCATGGGTACTGGCATTCTCAATTTGCCGATGAGTTTCAAGGAAAGCTTCAATGTGATCCGGATTGCGTTGGAGCTTCACTCGGGTGCCAACATTGTCATAGAAGCAGGGCAAGCTCAACTCTCTTTCATCCTCGATGATGATCATGTTGTGAAGAATCACACAACATGTCATGATGTTCACAAGGATTTTCTTATCCCAAAATCGGGCTAGGCCACGAACAAAGACAAACCTTGCTTGCAAAACACCAAAATCTCTCTCAATATCCTTGCGAGCTGCTTCTTGAGCTTTGGCAAATTCAGCTTCAATTCTATCTTGAAGATCCTTGATAGACTTAACAAAAGTTGCCCAATCCGAATAGATGCCATCGGCTAGGTAATATCCCATTGTGTACTCATTGTTCATGACCTTGTAGTTGCAAGTGGGTGCTTCCCCATTTACTAATTTGGCAAACAAAGGGGACCTTTGCAGCACGTTGATGTCATTGAGTGTCCCCGGTAAATCAAAAAAACAGTGCGAAATCCACAAATCTTGTGATGCAATGGCCTCAAGTACAATGGTTGGATCTTTGCTCTTGCCACAGTACTATCCATGTCATGCCTTTGGACAATTCTTCCATGTCCAATGCATACAATCAAGACTACCAAGCATGCCCGGCCAACCTCTTTTCTCATTTATCTCCATCAAATGTTTGGTGTCATCCTCATTGGGAGCTCGGAGATAGGTTGGCCCAAATAATTTGATTATCAGGCGAGAAACTTGCGGACCGACTCCGACGTAGTATCTTCGCCAATTCGAAGATAATTGTCGGTGTAATCCGCGGGGATGCCATATGCAATGACCCTCATGTCAGCAGAGATCTTTTGGAACGCGCTAAAACCCATCACCCCGGCGGCATTCCTACGTTGCTTGAAGTAATTCGAATTGGCTTCGCAGGCCTTGACGATTCGGATGAACAAGCTACGCCGCATGCGATACCTCCTACGGAATAGATGGGGAGGATGGGTAGGTACCTCGACGAAGTAGTCCTCCATCAGCTGCTCGTGGCCGAGGAGGCGATTCCGCTGGATGTGGTTCCGCCCCATCACGGACCCGCGCCTCCGATTCAGCAGCTTCGCGCAGTCCTCCAGCTCCTTGACGAAGAGGAGGAGCATGGTGGCCTCCATCTCGACGTCCTGAAGCAGCTCGTCGAGGTCGGAATCATCCGAGCTCGACGAATCCGATAGATCAACATCGACGAACTCGTCGCCCGAGCTCATCCTCGATTCGGACGGAGCGGCGGGGGCGGCACCCGAAGTTGGGCGAGGAACAGCGGGCGGGGTGTGGGGCTACCTGCGCTAGCTCTGGGATGCGGGGTTCGGGCGAATCGGGCGGTGCGGCGGCGGCGGAGTGTGGTGGCGGCGCGGGGAGGGAAAGAGCGAGCGGTTGCGTCAGCTGAAATTTCAGCGCGTCCTAGATAAGAATCGAGCATTCGGTTCGCTCGAGCGACCCCTACAAATACATGCCGTTTTGGGTTTTCGGTCTCGGCCCAAAAAATGTTTTTCGGTTTTAGCCCTTTTACTGTCACTGATCAGCGCCATTTTTTTGCCCGAACCCGTAAATTAGCGGTTATTTTTCGGTTTTGGCCCGTTTAGGGGCTCTCCTAGAGATGCTCTTACCCATGAAGACCAATTTGAAAGGCTTCAAGTTCAATGGAATTCACCCGTGTACATGAAAAATGCGGAGAATTGATGACATCATTTGGGTGAGAATGAAATTAGTTCACAGAGAGGTAATCACGCCGATTATTTTCGGTTATTTTCTTATGCTGACTAGGTCTCATACGCAAGTATATATATACTCTCTTCCTTCACATGCTGCTAAATCTTTTTATTATTTTCGGTGATTTTCTTATGGTGACCGGCAGACTACCCAAGAGGGTCAATGGTGCACGTGATACTCTCTTCTTTCTCCTCTAGTTGGCACCATGGTTTCCGGACTTCCGGTTTGTCCTTTGCGGACATCTCAATCATCGTTATGAGGTTACGGCATTATCTTGAAATGGAAAATAAAGGTCAAATGCTGGAACGCATTTTCACTGGGTCTTGCCGCCGGCCGAGCAGTCATTGTATACCAAGTTGGTAAATACACGTAGTAAAGCACATGTCATCTCGTATACGTAATCAAGAGTTCAAGACTCAAGAGTCAAGAGAAAGTCATTGAAAAGGACATGGCGGGGGCAGAGATGACCACGGAGTGCTTACATATGCTGGAGTTTCCGGGTCTTTCGCGTCGCAGCCGCGGATCCAATGGCGGAGCAAGACGCGAAGCTCCTCGTCGAGCGGCTGGTTGGTTTCACCGGCGACGACCACGAGCGGTTCCTGCTCAAGATCAAGAATCGCTTCGACCGGTGAGGAGTTTGGCCGTTCATACATCTCTCTGTGTTGTGCTTGAGTTGTGCATACTGCATATATGAAGAAGCTTCTTACATGAACTTTGCACGCAGCGTGGGGATGGAGCTTCCGACGATCGAGGTGCGCGCTCAGGGGCTGGCGGTGGAGGCGGAGGTCTACGTCGGGAGCCGGGCGACGACCAACATCTTCCACTCCGCCACCAGCATTTTCATGGTACTTCTCCGCTCGTCCTGTACTGCTGTATATCAGTATATGCATATAGCTGGAAAGTCTTGGCGATGCAGTTTTACTGAATATATATGTCTTCTAGGGCGTCGCGAATGCTTTCCATGTGTTGCCAAACGACTGGAAGACCAAGCACACAATACTGCATGAAACTAATACAATCATGAGGCCAGGCAGGTACGTATGTTTCACCCAATAGTTTGAATAATCAAGCTGAATCAGGTTTGGTTTTGTCGTTGATCAGGTATTCAGGTGCATGTCTGAGAAATTTTCTTATTTTTGAAGTCATTTAATCTAGTACCTGATCATCGATTTTCTCAATTGGTTGGTAGACTAACAGTTTGTCCTTTTTTTCCTCTCATGAAGGATGACTTTGGTGTTGGGGTCTCCAGGATCAGGGAAAACCACACTGCTCAAGACTTTGGCTGGAAAGCCAGACTCAGGACTGAAGGTCAATATACTATTTTTAAGCTGCTCTCTTTCATGAGCAGCGTGTTCTTGTACTCCCTCTACGCCAAAATATAGTGCTTTATAAGATTTTTGAAAGTCAAACCTTATGAACTTTGATAAAGTTTGTACCAAAAAAATATTAGCATCTACAATGTCAAATCAACGCCATTTAATTCATCATGAAGTTTCTATTAATATGGTATATATTGTAGATATCAAAAATTGTCTCAATAAATTTGGTCATAGTTAATTAGTGGAGTTTGATTTTCCCGTAAACCAATGTGCACTATATTATATCAAGGACGGAGTACATATTAGCTCAATAGGCTGTTGCTACTAATTAGAAAAGATTATAAAATGTTCGTATTCTCCAAAACTGACTTTAGTGCTAGTCTTTAATCTATGAGCCAGGGCTTTAGACGCACAAAAGAGCGCCGATGATTTTATTTTAATTCGAGGACAAGTCGAAAGCAGTTTTATCCCCAATGTTAAATATAAATACAATGCCTAATCTGTTTCCATTAGTTCGGACCTTTCGTTTAATTGGCTACTAGTGCGGTGATTTTTTATGGTATCAGAGCCAAAATATTTCAAGTTCAAGACTCTGCTCACACAGTTTTAAAAAAGATTTTGCGGCCTCTGCACCAAACCCACAACTCACACTAAGAACTAAAATAGCCTAGACGTGAGGGGAATGTTGAATATAAATACACTGCATAGTTTCCTCCCATCAGTTCAGACTTTTAGTCCATTTGACTTGTGCGTCAATCTTTCACCCAAATGAACAAACTATGCTCCAGTTAGTGGAATCCATGCAATCAATTTTTCTGTCTTTAATTATTATCAATAGAAATTAGTTTGAATATTGTTAAACTGAGAATAGTTTCAACACTTTGTCATGGTTAGTGTTTCATACTACACATATGACTTTCTGATAACATAAACATATAATACTTCGGAATGTCTGGTTTGGTCAACCATGCTTTTTTTTTTTCAAGAACACGCATGAGCCACGCGTGTCTTCCTTGATTAAAATAGAAAGAGAATTTTATGATTACAAGATCCAAGCGCATATTACAAACCAATCTGCCTCACAATCCACACACACACACAGCAGGGTACCTACGTTACTCCTTGCTGAGGTCCGCTACTACCTCCACGAACACACAACCTAGCACAATTCCATTGCTCAAACTCGGCCTTGATGCGTCTACAAAGCTCCATGGGCAGGACCGCGATCTTGATGCCCCTACGATTCCATTGTTTGTTTAAATACTAGCTTTTTGAGGGTAGCCCAAGTTGATGCATTCATTGACTTTGACTATGCTAGTATGCTCATCTGCAAAACTCTATAAAGACCACAGCAAAGACACATTTTAGTGGGTGTCTTCGGAAATGCCCTGAACAATACTAAGTCTGTGTGCTTATCTGGAAAAATAATAATGTGTCCTGAAACCAATACAACCACGGACATTGGCGGATCTAGCATCGCTCTTACCCGGGCAGCTGCCCGGGCTTCCGGCCAGCCGGCAAGCATATTTTTGCCCATATTTTATATGTATGAGGGATTACCTAGCAGGTACCCCTCTCGCGTCGCTCCTCCTGGCGACCGGGAGGGGCAAACCCTAGCCACCGCCGCCCCGTCCGCCCTCCCCCCTCTCTCCCTCCTCGTCGCCCCTCGAGGTGCTGCCGGCCAAAGGCCGCGGCGCCGGTGAAGGGGGCGGCGGGGATTTGGCCCTCGACTGCGGTCCCCGGCGCCAAGCACAGCCGCATGGAGGAAGGTGGCCAGGCTGGGCTTGCCGGGGCTGAGGCCACTGCCCGGCGACGCTCTCCACCCCCGACGCGTCTCCCCCTTGGTTGGCGACTCCGGCAGCCGCTCCTCCGTCCGTGGCGGCGGGTGGCTCTCGGGATCTGGCGGCTCGGTGGCGGCGGGCTTCGGTGCTGGAGGGGCTACTGGTGGTGGTCTCGGCGGGGGCCCTGGACGCCGGAGCGGCGGCTCCGGATGGTGGCAGCGGTGCCGTCTTCTTCGCGGCGAGCGGTGGCCCGTGGCCCTGGCCGTGTGGGCGGCAGGGTGGCGGTGAGATCTAGTCCGGGGTGTCATGGCGGCCGGTGAAAACCGAGCCTCGACCTCGGTCTTGGCGGATGATGGCGGCGTCGGGCGACGTCGTTACCTTGTCGAAGGCGTCATCTTTGCCCGTCTTGGCACTACACTCGGCGGGTTCGGGATGCGCGGCTGCCGGTGAAAACCGTGCTCCGACCTCGGTTGGCGGACGATGGCGACGTGTCACGCCGCTACCTTCTTGAAGGCATCGTCGTCGCAGTCTGCGGTCTCTCACTCGTGCTGCTCCGGGGGAAACCCTAGGTCCAGGTTTCCCGGATCGGACGATGGCGGCGCGCTCTGCGTCGTTCTACCTCTTGGGGCATCGTTTTTGGAGCAGCTGCTGGATGTTGGCGGATGTTGGTGGAGTGGATGGTGGAGCCGTCTGGCGTCATGGTGGCATCGACGGCAGGTCTTGCAAGGTTAATGCGATTATCTCTCTTGAAGATGGAGTCGAGGAAGACGGCGGAAGCAACTCCTGTGGCGTGGGCGTTGGCGTGCGCTGAGAGTCTGCTTGACTGGATGTGCTTCTCACCTGCTATTGGGCGGTTTGGGAAGGCATTTAGTTTGGATGATGTGAGTTGGTGTATTGTCACCCTACACATCCCACTGCAGGTATAGTTAGGTTGCTTCGAGAGTGATCTTTTGTATTGTTTCTTGTAAGACTTCATGAATAATCTAATAAAAAGCCGTGTGCATCCTTTGGATGCAGAAGCTGGGGCGATTTTTCCCCCTTTTCGAAAAAAAAAAATATTTTATATGTATTTGACCAAAAATTAGTATACTAAACTTATTTGCTCGGGTTTCAAAATTTTCTTTGGTCCACCTATAACCAGGTGTCTGGAAGAGTCACTTACAACGGCCAGGGAATGGAACAGTTCTTTGCTGCAAGGACAGCGGCGTACATATCTCAGGACGACCTCCACAACGGGGAGATGACAGTGAGGGAGACGCTGGCCTTCTCCGCCAGGTGCCAGGGCGTCGGGGATCGGCACGGTAATGATCAACACCTACAACTGGCTTAGCAAAGTTCATAACTTTTTTTTCCGATAAAGAGCAAAGGTTATAACTATTTCAATGGGAGCAAATTGGTCCATAAACAAGTCAAGTAAAACTGAATTCATGGCCTGTGTTCAGATTTGCTTGCAGAGCTAATGAAAAGGGAGAGTGAAGCAGGCATCACGACGGAGCAGGACATCGACATGTTCATGAAGGTGAAATTACATCCTTGTCCTATTTCCTCTTTCATTTCAATCATTTTTTTTTTTGAGAACACAGTACAACGCAGACACTCACAAACACGCACGTACAAACACCCCTATGAACGCACGCACGCACCCCTACCCCTATGAGCACCTCCGAGGGACTATTTCAATCATATTATATTTTAGGTGCTGCCACAAATTCCAAGAAATGCAATCGCTCATACATTTTATGTGTATGTACCGATGAAAATATTGTGAAATATCACTATAGACATATTAATTGTTGCGAAGCTGGTGATATTTTCATGTATGAAGGCCCTAGTACATTATGTAGACCTAGTTCATTTTGTTTCTTTTCTTTGAAAAAATCCCTAGCACATATATGTTGACAATGGAACTGTTAGTTCCTGCATGAGATCTAGTGAAAAGGTAGTCTTTTTTTTAAAAAAAAAGAAATGTGTATAGCTAATATTGTACGGAGTACAAATATTTGTCAAATCAAGTTTGTATTTTTAAATTATAAATCCTACGTTACAAAACAAGCTCAAACAAATGAATGGGGATTTGGTTGACCCTTACTTCCCGGGCCACTCCCTCCAAAAGAAAACCACCGCGGTCACCCATTCCCCTCGTTTTTTTAAACATAAGGCCTAGGCCCAGCTTTAAATTAATAAAGCCATAAGTCAATACAACACACACCGCAGAACAGAAACCTCCATAAGACAAGTGCTGCCATACAAGTACCCAAGTCTGAAACTCATAGAAATAAACAGCCAGAAGGTAGCGAGGAGCCGCGCGAAGTAGGAAAACGTCAGACCACCCATGATGTCGATGTCGTCAGCGTCCTCCGGCCCTGATCCTCGCGTGCAGCCTCCTAACCTCGTCCAGCGCCACGTCCAGCAGCGGGCGGTCCTTCCGTCTGACCAGTACCCTCCAGCTCTGCATGTAGATAGACATTTTGAAGATTGCATCAGCTGGGCTGGAAATCAGGGAGCCTTCAATAGCAAGCTTGTTGCGGATGTTCCAAAGCGCCCAACTCTGGGCAGCGAAGGTGTACCAAGCTATTCTACGAAGTCTACCCGTCAAGCCATTGGCAATGGCAACAAAGTCCGCAGCCCCTGTTGGGTCCCAAGAGCAGGCAAGGAGATCCCTAATCCCTGCCCACATAAATCTCGCAATGTGACAGGTGAAGAAGATATGATCACAAGTTTCCCATTCCCCACAAAGGGCGCACCGCCCGTTCGATGGCCCGTTCCGCTTGAGCAATTGGTCCCCGGAGGGAAGCCTACCACGGATAAGTTGCCATAAGAACACCCTGATCTTCGGCGGTACCCTCGTGCGCCAAATCTCCTTAATGTGGGTAACCGTCCCCCTTCGGGACAGTTTAGAGTACATCGAGTTGGTGGAGTACTCCCCGGATGGTTCGAGAGCCCAACGAACGACGTCATCGCCGTCAGAAGCCGGCGAGAGGTCGAAAATCCTGCAGAGGTTGTCCCATTCGACCCGTTCGGCTAAGCCGAAGGTGCGACGGAACCTTATCCGCCAGCCCTCATTGGTCCCGACCCCCTGGACAGTAGCAAAGTGGTTGTCGCAGCAAGCAAACAACCGAGGGAAGGTGAAGCGAAGGGGCCCCGTACCCGTCCACCAGTCCAACCAGAAATAGGTTCGACGCCCATTGTGAACCTGGTGCTTAGCACCCAATTTAAAGTACCATTTGATCTTTTGTATGGCGTTCCAGAATTGAGATCCTTTGGTGGGAACCGCCGGGAAAAATAGATCATGGTCTCCCAGGTACTTGGCCCTAAGAAGGTCGGCCCACAGGCCTTCAGCGTTCTGGTAGATCTTCCAGATCCATTTTACCATCAAGGCGATATTCATGGACTTGGTGTTGAGGATACCCAACCCTCCAAACACCCGGGGTTTACACACCGTTGCCCAGTCCACCATATGGTACTTGCGTTTGGCCCCCACTCCCTCCCAAAAGAAGCGGGACATGTGCTTGTCCATGGCTGCATGAGTCGTGTCATGAAGCAAATATAGGCCCATGGCAAACAACGGGAGGCTGGAGAGGCAAGAGTTGGTGAGCTCAAGTCTCCCAGCAGATGCCAAGAAGAGGCCCTGCCAAGGCTCGACCTTGTGGCCAACCTTCTCAGTGAGGAAGTGCCAGTCCGCGACTGAGAGGGGGCGGTCACTAACCGGTAAGCCAAGATAGTGAAGCGGCAAGCTCCCGAGCTTGCAGTTTAGGGAGTCAGCCACCCTCTGACGCTCCATGTCCGTGACCCCTGTCACAACCACTTCGCTTTTCGCGAAATTAATCTTAAGCCCCGACATGTTCTCAAAGCAGAGAAGCAGAAGCTTAAGATTGGCGAGCCCAACCTCGGAGGGTTCCAGCAGAATCAAGGTGTCATCTGCGTATTGGAGGTGCGTGATCCCGCCCGGGATGAGGTGGGGCACCACACCCTTGAGGTGCCCAACCTCGGTGGCCCTGGCAATGATAGCCGCCAGAGAGTACACCATGAAGTCAAACAGGATCGGGGATAGCGGGTCTCCTTGCCGCACACCCCGAGCATTCCTGAAGTTCTCCCCGATGACGCCGTTAACATTGACAGCAGTCTGGCCACCCGAGACCAGCTGCATCAAGCGGTGGACAATCATGGGAGAGAAACCCTTCCTTAACAGCACTTCTCTCAGGAAGTCCCAACTTACCCGATCGAAGGCTTTCTCAAAGTCCAGTTTGAGGAGAAGGCCCTTGAGCTTCTTGACCCTCAGCTCATGGGCAATCTCATGCAAGGCGAGCACACCCTCGTGCAGGCACCTACCCCTGATGAAGGCCGATTGACTACGGTCTATAGTCCTATGCGCAAGAGGTGCGAGACGGGTAGCGTAAGCCTTGGCGACGAATTTAAAAATAACGTTTATGAGAGCGATAGGTCTAAACTGCTTGATGGTGTCAGCTCCCTGGATTTTCGGAATAAGGGATATGACTCCAAAATTAAGGCGCGCGATGTCGACCCTCCTTAGGGCGAAGTCATTAAGGATCTGAAGAATGGGAGCTCTAAGGATGTCCCAGAACTTCTTGAAAAAGAGAACCGGTAACCCGTCTGGACCCGGGGCCGAGTCAGGTTTCATGCCCTCCAAAACCTCATCTAGCTCTTCAGGGGTAAAGGTAAGCTCCAGACCCCTATTCTCCTCCTCGGAGATCCTCTTGGCAGCCAGCCAAAGGTCCTGAGCAAGGGAGAAGACCCTCTCCTCCCCCTCAGCACCCATCAAGCCTTGGTAAAACTGGTATACATGCCCCATCATCTCCTGCTGGTCAGAAATCTCCCCAGTTTCTGTCAGCAGGCGAGGAATAAGACACTTCCTACGCCTCCCGTTGGCGAAGGCATGGAAGAAGGCAGTACAGGAGTCCCCTTTAAGGGTCCACTGCAGCCTGCTGCGTTGTCGCCAGTAATCTTCTTCCGCGCCATCCAGCTGGACGATCTGGTCCTCTACGAAGTAACGGAGGGCCCATCCCTCCTCATCGAGACCGGACGAGTCGGCAAGCTCATCAAGCTCCTTAATTTGGGAGAGGAGGTTATCCCGAGCCTCCCTCCGCAGTTTGCCGAGATTGGCCCCCCAACCCCGCGGATGTTGGCGAAGGCCTCGCGCAATGCATTGCCAAAGGTCAATGCTGCAACAGTGAGGCCCCAACTCTTGGATACAAAAGGTCAACTTATCCTTGACCATCTGTTCAAAACCGGCTACCCTAAGCCACCAGGATTGGAAGAAAAACCTCGCCGGCCGGCGAATCCCCTGTTCGCCGTCATCCAAGAGAAGGGGACAGTGGTCAGAGCCCACACGGGTGACCGCCCCTCGTCGCCGCCGGGATGGCCACTCGACGGCTGTCGGCGGCGGCGGGGCGCACTCCAGTCGCCATTTCCCCTCACCTCCCCCCCTCCCTGCGCGTCCGCCCGCCCGCCCTCGCTCCATCCACTCCTCGACTTCCAATCTCTCCCCTCTGGCCCCTGTCCTTCGCCGGCGTGCTGCCGTCAGACCGGCGCCGCTCGCTCCCGCATCCACCCCGGCGGATCACGCCCTGGCGGCGGTCCCGCCACTATCTTTGGTGACTTCGCGCGTCCGACGGCCAGCCCAGGTGAAATCGCTGCAGTTCACCTGGAATCATCGCTGCTTGCCGCAGCCCCTGGCTCAAGCGCGTGCCGGATGCTGCTTCTTGATAGCCTCTTTGGCAGACGGCTCGAACTCTGCAGCTCGGCTCTGCGTCTGAGGATCGAAGAACCAAATCCGGCGGCTGCGACTAGGTGGGGAGTCTTTTCCAATGTGAAGAGGAGTAACCAGTGATGAACAGAACAACACACCACAGGGGGGGACATGGGGACGTCAAAAAAGGGATCCTATCACTATGGGCAGATATGAATTTCATAGGATTTACACCTTAAAGTCTGTTGATCCTGAGTTCCTGACTATGGGCGCTCCAACATTTTGATCCAAAAATATGTGAAGTTCTTTTCATTGGCAAAAGTTTCCTTCCTCCTTCCTTCCATTGTGAATTTGCGCAAATACAGTTTCTAGATAGAGTTAAATTCAAAAGACCTCCTCTATTTTACAATATTTAACTGATTAACTGGTCCACCCTTTCAGGAATCTGCAAATGGAAGTGAGACCGACATAATGACAAACTATATAATGCAGGTTTGATTCATGGGCTTACAGTTATCTGAAACACGACGAGTACACTTCCAGTCAACATTTTGAGTAGAGTTAGTACTTAATCTGCTCAAAAAAATACTTCCACTGCAGATCTTAGGGCTTCAGATATGTTCAGATACATTAGTTGGAAGTGATATGGCAAGAGGTATATCTGGTGGGCAAAGGAAGCGTGTCACCATAGGTGCGTTGAACTTGAAAATCGAGTTTTCATGTAACATACTCAAATGTCTGCAAGATAGGTTTTGAATCAGCCTCTTTAAAGAAAAGTATAATCGAAGGCCATCCATATAACAAACATCATGTCGAATTGGTAGCTACGATATTTGACGGGAACAGATCAACCGACTTTTACATGATTCACATATCGAAATTTGTTTCAGGAGAAATGCTCATCGGCCCAGCCAGAGCCCAATTCATGGATGAGATCTCAACCGGGCTTGACAGCTCAACTACGTATGAGATTGTGAATTTCGTAAGGCAATCTGTCCACATACTTGGGGGAACAGTGGTAATCTCTCTGCTTCAACCATCAGCTGAGACATTTGATCTTTTCGACGACGTCCTCCTCCTCTCAGAGGGGCGTGTTGTCTACCAAGGCCCCAAAGAAAATGTTGGCGAGTTCTTTGGGTCTCTAGGCTTCAAATGCCCTCCCAGAAAAGCCACTGCTGACTTCCTGTTAGAAGTAGGTGCATTTTAAAATCATCAGCCCTACAGAATTTCTGTAATCATTCCATGTCGCTCATGTTTTTAATTTTATTGTTTTAAAGGTGACTTCATTGAAAGATCAGAAGCAATATTGGTTGCATGGTAGTGCAACATATCGTTACTTCACAGTGGAGCAATTCTCAAAAGCCTTTCATCAATTTCATGAAGGACAAGCTATTGCTAAGTTTCTTGAAGTGCCATTTGAGAAGAACCAGAGTTCGTTGGCTGCTCTCGCCACTTCAAAGTATGGTGTCGGCAAAAGGGAGTTGATCAAAGCAGTATCTACTAGAGAAGTCATGCTTATGAGGAGGAACTCGTCACTGTACTTAATCAATATTGCAATTGTGAGTTGATACACCCCGTTCATCACTCAGTATAACTTTTGTGTTCACCTTGCACAACCATTCAAACAACACCCTTTGACCATTGGTTTTATAATAATAAACTAGTAGCGTATGCTCAATGTAGTCTTGTATTTATTGGACTAAACTACAGTTTCCACCATCAGTTTTAGCATAACACGGACTTTTGGCTCATGGGTGCTCTCCACCCCCATAGATCCACCGTTCATTATTGCTTTGAGATGGTGCAAGGGAAACTAAGGAAAATCTCTCTCGAAATCCATCTACTCAGCATACAAATGAATACGAGAGTCTCTACCCGACACATTGTTCAGGCGCGGGGCCTGCTACAGTGAATCCTGCGGTAGTACTTGTTTTGTCATATGATTCCAACAGGAAGTCTGTTGGAGATGCTAAAACAAAGTTCAATCACATATATGCGTTCTGCATTAGGGACCACCTGGAAGCAAATTAAAGTTTTGATATTTTCATGAGGGTGATGAAAGAATCATCCTGAGCCAAATAAAATATTATAATGGCTATTATTTATCACTGTTTGAATTAACGCCTATCTCTCTAGTTTTTCTTTTTCAATCCTATGTTTAACAACAAGGTTTATTTCATAATATTCTTATGGTTTCTCTTATTTCACTTGTCAACTTGCTACACGCTTTTGCTGTGTAAAGCTAGGATCGCCACTTCGTCTTGTAAGAAATTTGCAACACTTCACACTGTAAACTAATGTTCCCCTGGATATATATGTGCCCTCTATTCAATAATAGCTTGCAATGAAAAATAAAATATATTATTTGTAGACAATCAGTTTTGAAACAATCACTCTTTATAAGGAGCACTAGATATAAATGTGCCCTCTATGCAATCATAGCTTGCAATGAAAATTAAAATATTATTTGTAGACAATCAGTTTTGAAACAATCATTCTTTACAAAGAGCACTCTTGTGACAGATCACTATGACAGCGTTCGTGGCATCAACCATTTTCTGGAACAGCCATATGCATCGTGAGTCACTTACTGATGGGGGGATATATCTTGGGTTGTTGTACTTCTCTGTGGGTGAAACCATGTTCCGCAATTTGTGTGACCTTAGGGGAACAGTCATGAAATTGCCATTGTTCTTTAAGCAAAGGGATGTTTTGTATCCAGCATGGGCATACACTTTGCCTACATGTATTCTTAAGATTCCTATCACGCTTGTCGAAGTTACAATCTGGGTTTCTGTGACGTACTATGCAGTTGGATTTGACCCAAATATCTGGAGGTGAGCATTGTGAATAATGAATGGTCATGTACCCAGTTTTACTATTGCAATTTCCTTAGTTCATTACAGAATCCACAATGCTTATTTATCTATGATGAAGTTGGGAAACCTAATTTTAACATTGGTACAATGTTACTCATCCTGTAAAATGGTATTTCTTTGTTCTTCATGGATGCTTATTTCTTGAAAGAAGGGTAGTGTTATGATTGTTTTTTGTTTTCATTTGTTGCAAAGTCTAGTGATCTGGTAGTTTCACTAAATTTGCATGACTAGATTTGCTTACTTCGTTTTTAAGGTACCATTTTCATTAGTTAATTAAAGGGCTCAACTAAATATAAAAAATATTTCTTGTTTCCATTCATTAGCAGTTAATGACACTTTAGACGTATATCTAGCTAATTAAGCTAACTTTGGACACATACTATAGAAAAGCATGTGCAAATACATGGAAAAAGGTACGGGGAAGAATTTAACAATTGTTTTTGGAAATATATCTATTGTTGATTGTTCGTGCTGTTGGCAGAAGTATGCTTGTGTAGAGCTAATTTATACTTATGTTATGTTTGTCAAATGCACCTTTCAGTTTTTTTCTTTTATTTTGCCTTATCTCAGATTGAATGAAAAGGATTGTTTCATTGCAGGCTCTTTAAACATTATTTTGTGCTTCTAGCAGTCAGTCAGATGTCATCTTCTCTGTTTCGATTGATTGCTGGAGCCACAAGAAACATATATGCAGCGAACAACTTCGGAACATTCACAATAATTTTGCTTCTTCTACTAAGTGGATTCATACTTTCCAGCGGTAATTATAAAGCTAGTATAATAACTTCAAATTTAAAACTTACATTTTCTTATTAGCTCTCTTTGCACTCCAGAGAATTTGAACAATTTTTGGTTGGTTGGTTACTGGATCTCACCATTGATGTATGCACAGAATGCCATTTCAGGAAACGAATTTACTTCTAACCGTTGGAGTAAAGTAATTGCACTAACACCCTAGACCTGGAATTTTGAAACTTCTAAAGGAGAATAGTTACACACTCACATTTGGCTTTGCAGATACTTACCGGAACAAGGGAATCATTAGGAACAAGCATATTGAAATCTCGTGGGCTACTTGTACAAGCAAAGTGGTACTGGATTGGCTTGGGCGTACTGATTGGATACATATTTGTCTTCAATGGTCTTTACACTGCAGCTTTAACATACTTCAAATGTATGTTGAATGTTTTATTTGCGCTGCATCATAGTTGTGTAAACCTATTTCCATCTTAACAATGTATTATGGAGAATAATTCCTTCTTTTTTTGCAGCTTCTGGTATAGCCTTTTCATCATTGCAAACCAATGCACTAGAGAAAAATCATGCAAAGTTGAGTGCCGATGCTCCCTCAAAATTATATCATCAGAAAAGAGTGATGAATGGGTCACAGAGTTCTGTGAATAACAGAAGGGCTGCACTTCCATTTGTGCCACTTTCACTTACCTTTGACAACGTGAGATATTCAGTGGACATGAAATCGGTAAAGCAACATGATCTCATTTATATCACAATATCTTTTAAGCAGTTGATTAATTCCATACTATATGACAATAATTTTGTGCAGTAGCACGCGAACTTTATTTCCTTCTTAACTGCTTCCACATTTAAATCTACAGGTAAACAAAGCACATGGTGAGACAAAAGATCGTTTGGAGATACTGAAGGGTGTGAGTGGTTGCTTTAGACCAGGTGTGCTGACTGCATTGATGGGAATCAGTGGTGCCGGGAAGACAACACTGATGGATGTGTTAGCAGGAAGGAAAACATGTGGCTACACTGAAGGGACAATAACTATCTCAGGTTACTCAAAGAAGCAAGAAACCTTTTGCCGTGTATTTGGATACTGTGAGCAGTCAGATATCCACTCTCCACACTTGAGCGTGCTTGAGTCACTTTTATTCTCTGCGTGGCTTCGATTACCCTCAGAAGTTGACTCATTAACAAGAAAGGTCAGTACATAAGAATGATGTGAAGACTGATTATTAGGGTGTTGTTACTTGAGAGAAAACCTGATAAATATTTTGTAAAATTTTGATGGTGTATCTTTATCTCTTCATAAAATAACTATTTAAGCTTTCTCACATAACTCAGCTGATATTTAAACAAACATTCCAGTATTCCACTGAACCGAAAAACATACAATAGTGTTCTCTTTTGGTACAGTAACAAAAATTGTGTCATGTTCTGAATGCAGATTTTTGTGTACGATATAATGGAGCTCTTGGAGCTTACATCATTGCAAGATGCATATGTTGGACATCCTGGAGAGACAGGCCTCTCAAGTGAGCAACGGAAGAGGCTAACCATTGCAGTGGAACTTGTATCTAATCCTTCAATCATATTTATGGACGAACCAACCTCAAGGCTTGATGCTCGAGCTGCAGCGATTGTAATGAGGACTATCAGGAACCTTGCGGACACCGGTAAAACTGTTGTCTGCACCATTCACCAACCAAGTATTGAAATATTGGAAACTTTTGATGAGGTAATAAAACTTCTACTGCTAGCTGAGCACATTTATTTTGTTGGCATTTCTGACATCATGATCAATGAATCACAGCTTCTTCTAATGAAACAAGGAGGGGAGGAGATATATGTTGGTCCATTAGGCGACCATTCTTCACAGCTAATTAATTACTTTGAGGTTAGTTAAATGGTTGAAACCTTTTCTACTACCTTTTAGGAAATAGTGGGAACCATGGACCAAAAGTTACAATTGAACATGGTGTATTCAGGAAATTGAGGGTGTCAATAAGATAAAAGATGGGTATAACCCTGCAACATGGATGTTGGAGGTGACCTCAACTGTACAAGAACAGATGCTTGGGATTGATCTCTCTGGAATATATAGACATTCGGAGCTATATATGTAAGTGCAATGCATCTGGCTGTTATTAAAATTTGAAGGTTTCAAGTATGAAATGACATCTTTCTATCGTCTTGGCTGTTACCATGAAAGTTTGATGATAAGAAACAAGAATATTGTTCTGCCTTAGATATCCTTATTTTTTTCGTGAAAACTTGATTAGTGAAAACACAAGGATCAATCTTATGTGTGTTTCACTTCGGTTAATACATAGAAATGACTAGTGGTTATATACTCACATTTCTATTTGGAAATTGTAAGAATCCAAACAGCATGAAAAAATTGGTATGACAAGTCGTTGCATACTTCCATCTCATGTGAAAATGTTAATAATTCCTTTGGTGCCATGATACTGCAAGTAATTATGTCATGAGGCAAACAAAGGATTGAAACATTTCCTAACTGCAGAAATCATCAAGAGCTTTGGGATCTTAAACACTTTAGAAATTTGGGTGCTTGCTTCAGTCCAGTTTGTATTTTAGCATTTGAGTGGTTTTGGACAAAACATAACATATTTTTGTAGTGTGGAGACATCCTGCTTTCAGTCGTAGTTTCCATGGAACACAAAATAATAGGTATAGATGCAAAGTTTTTGTTTGCAGTGTAATGGGCTTGTATGGGGGCATGTTATTTGTATGTATTGTTAATTTTTATGGGAACGTCTGATCTTGTCAAGAAATACAAAATAGTATTCCATAAACATCTTAGGTTTAGTTTGGTGTTCACAATTTATTTTTATACTTTTAGATATACTAACAACTGGCAAGCATCATTTTCACTACGCGTTAGGAGGACAATAGACCAATTTTGTAGAATAAAGGTAAGAATCCCAGTAAGGATGAAGATTAGGTTCTGATTGAGCGATCACAGCTAAATAATTTTCCGTTTTATGGGACTAAAGCATTGTTATGGCCTACCGAGATACACAGCACATGCGCCCACTAACTAATAACTAATGATTTCAGGAGGACCAAGGCCTTGATAAGTGAATTAAGCATGCCTCCTTCTAGCTCTACTGATCTCCATTTTCTTAATGAGTATTCACAGTCTTTTTGGAAGCAGTGCTTTATATGCTTGTGGAAGCAGAATTTGTCTTATTGGAGGAGTATTCATTACATAGGATGTAGATTCTTTGTCACCATAATCATTGCACTGATTTTTGGCACGGTATTCTGGAACCTTGGCAACAAGAGGTGGGTCTTTAAATATCACAAAAGAATGCTTTATTTCTTAATTATTTGTTCGCCACGTTATAAAATGTTTCTCTACACAACACAGAACGAAACAACAAGACTTGTTCAATTCCATGGGGTCTATGTACTTTGCCATTCTAATGCTCGGTATTAAGAACGCACAAGGTGTTCAGTCAGTGATTGCCACGGAAAGGATAGTGTTCTACAAACAAAGAGCAGCTGGAATGTACTCGGCGCTACCTTATACTTTTGCGCAAGTAACTAATTCATCTCAGCAGACGGGACACTGATTCGTATTATCACTTTTCCGTAACTGCCAGTTTGATTATGTAAATGATTATGCATATTGCAGGTTGCCATTGAACTCCCGTACACATTCGTGCAGACTTTGATATATGGAGTTCCAGTTTACGCAATGATGGGATTCGAGTGGACATCAGCCAAATTCTTTTGGTATTTGTTCTTCATGTACTTCACATTCCTTTACTTCACATTCTTTGGGATGATGGCTGTGGGACTTGCACCGAATGGTGGTGTGGCAGCGATAGGCTGCTCTGCATTCTATGCCCTATGGAATCTTTTCTCTGGATTTCTAATCCCCGTATCTGTGAGTTGTTCTGCATTATTTACATAGTTATATTTAACTCATTTTGCCTACTCAATTATAAATTAATAAGTTGTTTTTTCTACACAGAAAATCCCTATCTGGTGGAGTTGGTACTACTGGATTTGCCCAGTTGCATGGACATTGTACGGGCTAGGTGTGTCACAGTTTGGAGACATCGAGGAGAGACTTGAAAGTGGTGAGACTGTATCGGAGTTTCTTAGAAACTACTACGGTTTTAGGCATGAATTCTTGGGAGTGGTAGCTACAGTGTCTGTGACATTTCCCGTGGCTTTCGCTCTCATATTTGGATTTGCTGCCAAGTATATTAACTTTCAGAAGAGATGAGAAACCCTATCTGAAACTGACGCATTAACAAGCAATGATCCATAGGAAGCGACTGCTCTTGCTATTATTAGTTCCTCACCATCCAAATATTCTTTGTGATATGTGTATGAATGAACTGTGCATATATATTTCCTTTGCCGGGATTCAAGTGCTCCCTCCGTCCAAAAATAAGTGCCGACACTTGTTTTTGAATGGAGGTAGTAATCTTTCTTTGTCACTGCCCTTTGGTAGTAAAGTGAAGCCACGCATGAATCAGAAGTTTACTGAAACAATCGTTGGACCAGTCTTGTTCTTACAATTTGCTTATTTTTTCGAGAACTACAACTTACTATGTGAATATGATTTCTACAGTTGTAACAAAACTGTGACGTGGATTACTCAATACCGGTAGGACTTTGCTGTGTGGTGTTTCACTATGCAAATGGCAATCAACACTTTTCGTTGCCACACGTTAACAGTGGACTGGTCTTATCTCGATACGTATCCTAATATCTTATGATTACGATACTAAGTAGCTAATTTTTTTTTCGAAATGGGACAACTTCTTTTATTACAACAGATAAAACAGTAGCTAATTGATACGTGATGATACCTTAATGTGGTAGTATCTAACTCGTATCCCCATATGTATCGTGGTATATTTAGTATCTCGATAAAAAAAATGATACCGTACAATTCCATGTCTATGACAAAAAAAATTATGGACACAACAACATGGCAAGCTGAAGAGTAAAAGTTATTTTATACTCTCAAGGCTAACTAAGTATTTAAAAAATATAACAACAATAAATTTTGGTGCGATGGGTTTAAAAAGGAGTTTCTAACTTTCTATGTGAAAGAAAGCAGTATCATATCCAGTCTTAAGTTTTGCGGGTTTGTACTTAGTAATGTTTGTATCATCCATTAGATAAGTTGGCCTGTATTTATATTATACAAATACATTGTGCATGATTAGACTCTACAAAAGACATATGCTCAAAATTCAAACTAAAGATTATATTTAAATTTATTTGAGGTATATTATAAATATATACATATATTTCAGTTGAAATAAAAATCTCATAGTATCGTGATACTACTATACGATTCTATGATACAACGACAAAAAAAAGATACTTCCTAGCATCTCAATACTAACAACCTTGATTTTTTTTAGCACATACTAACAACCTTGCTGGTGTCTAATATAATAACACTCCTCTGGACCAGAACCATTGTTATCAGCGGAGGCCCGCTAACTACGGAAGACGCTGGCCCAAGAGAACGATCAACCTACGGGCTCGTATCATTGGGAAAGAACGGATCAAGTGATCACGGGTCTTATTTTTCCGCCCAGGATTTGCAGTGGTTTTTCGAGTTTTTTTAAAATGTTTGTCTCCGAAAATTGTTCAGATTCAAAAAAATGTTCAATTTTTTTTGAAAATATTCAAATTAAAATAATTCTTAAATAAAAAATTGTTCAAATTTTGAAAAAGTTAAAATTCGATTTTTGTTCACATTTGAAATATGTTCAGATTCAAAAAGTAACGAAATTTAAAAACATTCAAATTTTAAAAATGTTCAAATTCAAAAAAATCAATTTTGAAAAAGTTCAGTTTCAAAAATTGTTCAAAATGTTCAGATTTCAGGAAAAAGCCAAGTTTTGAAATGTGTTTAGATTATTTTCTAGAAAATATTCAAAATTTGAAAATGAAAAAAATAGAAAAGAAACAATAGAAAAGGAAGAACAAAACAAGAAAAGCGGAGCCATGCTCGTAGAAGATCCTAGACAGATCCTTTCCTCCTCTCCAACCCCAATGCCAAAATTCATGTTGCCTCGGTGGTGCTGGCGGCGGCGGCTGTTCATCCCCCGCGTGCGTGGTGAGGTGGCACGATACACGGCGTCCAGCGGCGGTGAAGCTAGGCCTACATCGGTCCGACGAGGCACGGGTGGGCATGGTCGCGATGGAGCTGCGTCTTCGCGTGGGGTGTCGTGGTAGCTCGAGTGCTGCCAGCGGTATCTTCTGGTGCGGCTGGCGGCACCCCACCCGGCCCAGATCTGAGCCCTTGGGCCACATCTGGGTCAGGGTGGGCCTCGGGCGTGGTGGCGGCACCTCTGGTGGATAGATGAGCGGGGGCTGGTTCCAGGGGTGGCGGTTATGGCGCCAAGCATGCTGCAGTGTGCCAGCGGGACTTCACGGACCCATTTTGGGAGCGCCGAAGGGCCTGGTGTGTTCTGCTGCTGCATCCGGCCGGCTACTGCCAATGATGGTGGAGGTCGATCCCTTTCGCGTGCTGTTGTATCGCCGCCTCTCGATGGAGTTCCTTCTTCTTGGTACTTTCATCCTCGCTACGTGGGTCACGGCGAGACGACGATGGTGATTGCAAGACCGTGATGGCGTGTGCTGGTGGGTGGCAAGCTTGGTGGAGTGCTAAAGATCGTCCAGTGGCGTGGTTTTTTGGAGGTCGGGAGAAATCCCTATCGTTTCGACACCGACGCGGTGATGCCTGTCGGTGTCGCCATCCTTCCTAAAGAGCGTCGGGTATACCTCTTCCCCATCCCCTGTAGTGTACCGGAGAAACCCTGAGACCAGTCCGGGAAGCAGCGTCGTCGTCGTCGCTTTCTTCTTTGAGGTGTTGCTTGGTACGCGACGGTTCGGAGGACTAGGAGCGTGGTCGAAATTCTCCAGAGGGCGCATCGGTTGCGAGTCATCATCGTTTTCACCCAACCACCGATGTTGGCATTATTTTCTCTTTTTTTTTTTTTGGTTCTTTTGGGTTTGCTTTATGCTGTTTGCCACAGCAGTGATGACAATCTTGTATCGGTTGGTTGCTATATTAATCTAGCAGGGCGAAAGCCTGTTTCAAGGAATATCAATGTTCAGATATACCTGCCTAGGTTCGGCATACACATACACTAGTTCCCATCATCTTTCTCTAAATGAAATCTTGATTCGACTTTCAAATGCAACAGCTAGAATGCGGACTTCTTCCATTTCGGAGGAATTACAGGTGTTCTTAATCCTCCATTCCACACAGGAAAAAATCACAATAGCCTTGCCAGAATGCCTGTGTGTCGCACGCGGCAAAGTCATTTCTTGCCGACATTTGCCGAGTTACAGCGACACCGAAAGTTGCCGATTCCAGTAGTGCAGAGGTAAAAAGAATTCTTAAGTTCAACCGGGAAAAAAGAACATATGGTCCTTATCTGTTCAACGCCGCGCGCAGACGTCTTCCACACCAGTTTGTTCGATAACTTCGTCTTCTTCCTCATTTTTCTATAAATGGCCGAGAATATCTTCTTATTTTCCTCTGGACATTAATGCACTGCAAGCTCACCTTCGTCTCCACCGATGATTCATCCATCGGAAGAAGATTAATACAGTGCAAAATACGCTCACGTACGTCGAGACGTCGACTGATCGATCATGGAATTTATCTGGACTATAGATATATATACCAGACCTACACAATAGGTAGAGTGGGCGTGGCCACGTGACGCATTCTTCTCTTGTTCCTGTCACATCATGCATGTGTGGAAGTCTAGTGCGTAAGACAGATTTGCGCACTGGTGTCGACAAACAGCCAAATCAAGACCGAGAAATCCATCCTCAACCGTTTCAAACGTAGGAAAAATCCAACTGATCAATAGAAACACAAAGAAGAATATTGAGGGCCTAGTGTGAAGTGAAAAATGTAATTAACAGATTTGTGTAAACCAAGAAACACATCAGGCGACATATTCCTATCGAAGGAAAAAAAAAAAAACATCTCGTGACACAACATACCTAGGAATTTAAAAATCAGCTGTAGCTCCCGAGCTTCAGTGATCTCGCTTTTCTCGCAAGAAAAGCTTCAATTGATACAAGGAGAAACATATAAAACATATTAGTATGTACGAATTACTCTTTTTTAAATTATTCATTTATTGATTGAGATACACCCACATGCATGCACATGCTGCATATCACCTGCAAATGATCGATGCTCACTACTACAAGACTACATACAATGGAACATACTGATCCAAAGCACCAACTTATTTATAGGTATCATCATTGGAGGCCTCAACACCGCTATCCACCGGACTCCTCTGAAGGGGCGAGGTGGTTGGGGAGGATGGGACGGATCTTTTGGTGGCAAACCCGACGGCTAGGGGGTGCATGTTTTCTTCTATCTTTGTTACTACCTCCATAACAATGGGTGGCAAACCGGGAGCCATTGATCTGGCGGCGGGCAGCTTTCATTTGGTGCTAGATTGTGCTTCCTTGGTTGCTCTTGTCTGCGTGAGCAGCGAGGCGGTGGCGGGCGCGTGTGGTGTGGTGCGGAGGCCGCCCCGATGGCCTTCTAATGCAAGCCTTGAAGTTTGCATCCCTCCCTGGTGCTTCTTGTCTCACCCTCTTGACCCTAGATATCGGCAACATTTGTCACTTCCTCGGTTGGTGGGGTTTCCCTGAGGTGATGGGGCTCTTGACCGGGCAAAAACCTTGGTGTCGGGCTCCCATGACGTCGATGATGCTGCGAGGGCTGGGTTTGTTCTTGATGGCACCATCGAGGTTAATTCCCACATCCCCGTCCTACCGGTCCAAATTTTGCAAAGTTATCCAATGATACTATTTTACATCCCTTAAAGAAAATATATTATTTTCCATATTTCGAGAAAATTAGTGCGTAAATTTGTCTCGTGAAGTACTTTCAGAATAATGCAATTTAATACTCCCTCTGGTTCAAATAATTGGCCAAAAGTATATGTATCTAGGCATATTTTAGTGTGTAGATACGTTCTTTTTGGACAATTATTTTAAAACAAAGAGAGTATGTTAATTGTTATATTATTAATTTAAAGCCTGATGTTGTAAGGGCTTTCATGTAAAAAACAGGAGTCTCGCTAGATTTGTTCTAAGGCGGGAGGGAGAAAAGTTTCAGCACCCTCGGCTAGTCATAATCCAAACTATTGCATGAGTTCCGCTACATTTGTTCTAAGGTGACGGTTTTGGGTATGTCTTTAAGTCAAACAAAATTTTGCAACGTTATCCAACGATACTGTTTTACATATTTGAATATTGCAGTTTCTTAGAAATTTGAATATTGCAATTTGATATGTAGGTCGTTTTTATACGTATTATTGCAATAAGATCTGGGAGTATTCTGAAACCTGTTATTGTTGTCTAAACCGTTGTTTATTTTCTTCCGTGTACTTGAACATACCGTTCAACATTTTTGACTCTAGGATTTGCATGTGGTGCATGCGTGCATTGAGGATTTGAGGTGGCACATTTGGATTCTAGAATCGTCACATAGCCACGTTAAAGTAATCGTATTCCATGCTGCCTAACATGACCGTGGAAAATGTCTACATTTAGTTTGGACTTTGGACACGCAACCAAACCCTACAACATCATGTATCAGGGGCACGCGGCTATAAATAGCCCCGAGCCAGTGCTGCAAATCTCCATTCTCTATCACTGCCCATGCACACTACCACAGCAGCAAGACATCCAAAAGCAACAACAACAAGCTCATCAGCCATGGCGTCCTCTCGCGTTCTCCAACAGATCGCTCTCGTTCTCCTCGTCGCTGTTGCCGCCACCGATGCAGCCACCATCACCGTCGTCAACAAATGCTCTTACACAGTCTGGCCTGGCGCGCTCCCCGGCGGCGGCGTGCGGCTCGACCCGGGCCAGACGTGGCCACTCACCATGCCGGCCGGCACCGCCGGCGCCAGGGTGTGGCCGCGTACCGGGTGCACCTTCGACGGCAGCGGCAGCGGCCGTTGCATCACCGGCGACTGCGCGGGTAGGCTGGCCTGCGCCGTCTCCGGCGAGCAGCCGACAACCCTTGCAGAGTACACGCTCGGCCAGGGCGGAGCCCAGGACTTCTTCGACATATCTGTCATCGACGGGTTCAATGTTCCGATGAGCTTCCAGCCGGTGGGCGGCGCTTCGTGCCGTGGCGCGAGCTGCGCCGTGGACATCACGAAGGAGTGCCTGCCGGAGTTGCAGGTCGCCGGAGGGTGCGCTAGCGCGTGCGGCAAGTTCGGCGGAGACACCTACTGCTGCAGGGGCCAGTTCACGGACAACTGCCCGCCGACCAAGTACTCGCAGTTCTTCAAGGGGAAGTGCCCTGACGCGTACAGCTACGCCAAGGACGACCAGACCAGCACCTTCACCTGCCCGGCCGGAACCAACTACCAGATCGTGCTTTGCCCTTAGATGAAGCATGGATATATAGATAGTCGATAGTCGATACCTATAAATAAGTTGGTGCTTGGATGAATATGTACTACTCTATGTAGTCTTCTACAAGTGAGCATCGATCATTTGTATGTGCTATGCAACATGTGCATACACATGCCTGTATCTCAACAATAATAAATTACTAGAAAGTTAAATAATGTGTGATTCCTACAAGAAAGGTGCCATGGCCACTACAGGAATGGCGTGATACGTCGAGGGCCTTTTATAGGCCGACAACCAAAAGTCGGGGCCGTCGGCGTATGGTCCAGCCAGGCTAACCTGCCCTTTCGACCCTCGGCGTAGCGTTGCCGTCAGAGTAGCGAGGTCTACGCCAAGGGCAGCTCTCGGCATATCTTTGGTCCTAGGCGTAGACAGGGCTACGCCGATGGCCACCCTCGGCGTAGGCCAGTTTTCAAATTTATCTAATTTTGTAAAAATCATAACTAATTCATATGATGTCAGAAAAATACGTACAAGGTATCAAAATGTTCAGAAAAACATCCTCTATCCGTTTATGTCAAAATCATGCATATTTGAATCATGTACAGTACCATGTTAACATAGAAACAATTCAAACACTTTCTTGTATGTCCTCGGGTTCCCGTTTTGGCCAGATGACAATTTAAACGAAGTTAAAAAATCTCGCGGAGTCGCATGATATTATTTTATGTGTCCTAGTAACCACTCCAAAAGATGAAATTGGGATACGGCAATTATTTTGGAAAACCCTTCACGAACGGGGCTATCAAGTTCGGAATTCTATGACTTTTAGGGCAAATAAGTAGGAAACGGCCCGTGACATCGCATAGTTTGTCGGAACGAGGTCATATTTGGCACGTGCGTGGTCCCTGGGATGTGAAGCAAGGCCTAGGGAGCGGATTTCCAATCCGACCCATGGGCGATGGTTTTTTTTCATTTTCGTGGTGCCAAAACGGTTTTTTTTTGTGTGAAGCAGCTACATGGGGCGCATTTTAGTATTGCGCGAGACCTCCGCGTATTGGTAGGACACCGCCTCCGCACCACATATCACATGCCATATGTACACACTAGCTATCTGGGAATCCCTGCGGCTTCCTGCGGTGTTCCGGCGAATCCGCTGGAAATTGACCGGATTTGAACTAGGGGTACACTTACCGTCTCTCAATAAATTCTGCCAAAAATATATTTAGGTCTAAACACATCACTTTATGTGCTAATTTTTGTCCGTTTAGCGTGTTGGCGAACGGTGCAGCGGCGTGCCCGGTACGGCCATTTCGCATCTCCCAAGAGGGCCGTTTTGGCCAGATGGCAAATTGGGCGTCATATTTGGGTTCCTCTAACTTTTTGGTTCAAATGATGATATGGATGTTATATTTAAATTGCTCTCATTTTTCTGATCGATTTAGACATATTATTTGTGGAATTTCGATTTTCCGCTTTAAAGATATTAATTATTCCATATTAAATAAAAAAGACCAAAAAATAAAATCATTTTATTGTTATGTGAATTTAATATTATTATTACTTATATATTCATTGTTGTTTACTTAATTAGTTGTTTGGAATTCAAAAATAATGAGGTGTGCATCACGGTTCAAGGGTTAATAGGTTGATATGCTATTATTATCAGCAAGAGGTGTCAATTCTTTAATGGAAACTCATCCAAATGAAACCAATAAGTTAAGCGTGCTGAGGTTGGAGTAGTGTAAGGATGAGTGACCGACTGAAGAGTTTAACCTAAGATTATGTGTACTTAGAGTTAAAAGTGTAATGGGTGAAAGATAAACAAGTAAAAAAATTAAAAAATGTGTAAAAAAATTAAAAATTGAATTTTTTTAAAAGTCTATGCCGAGGGTTTTGCCGTCGGCATATAAATTTTTTTTTGAATTTTTTTTTGAAAAAAAGAAATTTGAATTTTTAAAATTTGTATGCCAACGGTTTTGCCGTTCTACGCCGAGGGCCGGGCTACGCTGAGGACCGGGCTACGCCGACGACAATAGTGGCTCTGCCGAGGGAGTTAGCCACCGAGGAGCTATGCCGAGGACGGCCCTCGGCGTAGCCTACACCGACGGTCAAAACAGGCTACACCGAGGGTTCCCGGCCCATTTCTGTAGTGGGCTAATAATGCTACATCAACGAACAGTTTGTTAGGAAATACAAGTTACGGTTACGGGATCTAGTGATTTCGGTACTCTAAAAAAGTTAAATACTCCATCCGAACAAAGCTATAATCTCCTGCTTACCGACAAACCATTCACCACGTACGACTAACTCCTCATGCCAACTAGGCAACTACCCCTACCGCCGCGGAAGTCCTCACGCCCATCGCGTCCCCTGCCGCCGCAGTAGTCCTTCTCGTCGTCGCCCTATCGCCGCATCGGCCCAACGGCAGACGCACTCCACGCAGACGCCCTCCATACCGACGCTAGGGAAACCGAGGATGCCCTCCATGCAAAAGCCCTCCATACTGGCGCCAGGGGAATCGAGGATGCCCTCCACGCCGACGCCAGGGGAATCGGGGATGCCCTGCAGGACGCGGAACCGAGGCCGCCGTGCAACGCCCCAGGGGACTCGAGGCTGGCAACTGCATGCCAGGACCAGGGAACTGAGGCCACTGGCCGGTCGTTGGACGAACAACTCCACAACTTTCTTCAGGTTTGTCGTCTTTAATTTGAACAGAGAATTGTTGTCAAGCAATGGACCTACATTTCAACGAAAATAATGGATTTTTATCAATACAACTATACTGTATAGTTTTCTATTGCAGCTATAATGGCCTAACATGACATTACCTGATTAGCAACAGTTTCAGTCTACAACTGTTTCTTTAAATCATTACAGACTACAATGGTTTCAGTAGAGTGTTTTTTCAAAGCACGGGCAGATTCTCACCCCACTATGATATTGGTTGCTCCTGGCTGCTGCATGCATTCCTGATGAGGACATCCCTACCTCACTACCACCTCCGTCATTACCTACTGAAGATGAACCTACTGTGAAGCTCAAGTCCAATGAAGTTCGGATTGGAGCGATTACAAGAGCTCGTGCGAAGCTACTTAAACAACATGTGAACTTGTTCCTAAACGATACTTTGATTGATCAGAACTTTATACTACCTAAGTCCTATTACTTATGTATCATCAGGTATGAAGAGGAGACAAGCATCGCACGAGGAGGAGAGGAGCAGCTGGACGTGAAGATGGACGTGGAGCTGGACAAGGAGCTGGACATCAAGATATCTCATGGACGCGCGAGGGAGGAGCGGGAGGCATGCGCGAGAGGAGAAGAAGTCCAGGCCGGTCCATCACCCGGTCAGACCGGCCACCACGCCGGCGCGCCCGGTCCCTGGCCCGGTCCGACCGGGCGGCACGCCAGATCCTGCCCGGCGCCAACCGGGCAATCCGCTGACTGCAACCAGGCGGGGTAGTGAGCCACACGCCCCGCCACCTGGTCGCCCTCCGGTCTCTGGCCCGGTCCAGACCGGACCGGCCGGTCCCAGGCCCGGTCAACCAGCCCCCAGACCGGCCGTGTCCGAGTCTGTCTCGACCAGATCTATTCTGGGTCGGTTATTCTCGTAGTTTTTTGACCAGAGGTTGTCCCGGACGCCTATATAAGTGCCCAGGACGCCCCCTAGCTGCTTTAGACCACGTTTAAGATAAACCCTAGTTCTTAGTTGTTTGCTCTGCAAAACTATTGAATTCCCTACACCATATTGCTTGATATTGTGTAGATCCTGTTAAAGTCTTGTGTGATCTGCTGTTCTATTGGGATTTAGACGGTTGCAACTTACCGCTTCATGGTTGGCGGCTACGTGCGCAAGTGTGTGGAGTTGCGAATATCTTGCAGGGTTGAGAGCTGTTGCATTGGCGACAGGGACCAATCGAGAGATCTCGTTGCGTCATACAAGTTATCTTCCACTACATCGTCGTGTTCCTCCGCTGCTATCACCTCGTGATCATCATCACCACCGTTGCTTACTGAGAAGATCGGGCCACCCCTTATCATCTTGGTATCAGATTTCCAGTTTTCCTCAGTATGCCGTCCACAATCCACCCCATAGTTGAGTTGTGAGTGTTTCCTATCCAGAAAAAGCCAAAAAAAAATTAGGGTTAGGGTTTGCCATAGCTTTAGATTGCACTAATTTCAAGTTTTCGTTGCTTTTCGTAGTTGTTTTTGCGTATCTTTTTCTTGCATCTAGTATTATTAGGGTTTGATTCTCTCTTATCGTCTAGTGTCAGTTTTGTTACTCCGAGTCCACATAGCGTACAGTGTGCTTGTTCTCAACCATAGACACAGCCTATCGATATAAAGTGACTAGGAACTTCCCCAGAAGAGACTAGTTTTACCGCTCGACAGGCTGCTCATTAGGTTTTGGTGCTTTGCATATCTTGTTGGCCGTGTTATCAAGGAGTTGTGTCATAAAATAAAATAAAAACAGAAAATTGAAAAGAAGCAAAAATAGCTATATCGTTGCGTTACAAAAAGAAAATACAAAAAGAAAAGTGAAGTGCAAGAATCAAGTGAAGGCCTAAGTTTACTTTACTGCACCCGTAGTTGAGCAATCTTGTGCCTGTCTCGTTGAGCTTTGCTAGCGTCTCTCTCTAGTGCATTGCAACCTTTCCTCCATATAGTTGCATTGCCCCATTATATCGCCTTGTGTGAGTATCATTGGTTGTCTACAGTCAGCGCCAGAACTTGTTATTGGTGCAAATAGGTAGCCCACCTACAGCCCCACATATACCCTGCTTTGTCGTGTGATTTGTTCTTATACCCTTGATATTCGCTTCGCTACATCCGTGCACTAGTTGTTACTACAAGTGGTAAGCAACACTAATTTACTTTGGAACTGTAAGATCTCCTTTTCTTATCAGTTGTTGAGTGAGTTGTGAGAGTACCACCATATATTTTTGATTTAGTGCACTAATCTACTAACGATGTCTACTAGTTATCATAAACTTGTTAACCAGGAAAACAAGAGTGCTGCAGACCTCATCACATGGAGGGAGTTTGAGGCTCTTCGTAATGAGATGCGACGTGAATTCCGTGCTCAGGACGATGTGCTTAATGGGAAGGTTGAAGAGATCAACCAAAAGTTGGATGCTACTAATGCGACAGTCACCTCAATGGCTGATAAAGTGACGGATATACAACGCAATATTGCAGATATGCGCCTAGCTATTGAGAATTTGACAGCACAACAACAACAAGACGAAGACGAAGATCCTGAGCTTCAAGATGACGCACACAATGCTCGTGGTGCGCCACATGGTAATCGTCCTCGAGGATGGGCTCCGCTTGACCGCCATGGTCGTGGACATGATGAGGAAGATGGTTTGGGTAAGCCTAAGTTTTCCATACCCATGTTTGAAGGAGGAGCTGATGTTGAAGAATACCTCACTTGGGAGCTCAAGATTGAGAAGTTATGGAACTTACATCCAAACTACACTGAAGATAGGAAGATCAAACTTGCTTCTTCAAAATTTGATGGCTATGCATTGCGTTGGTGGGATGCTTTTGTTCGTAACCGAGATGAGGATGGTGAGCAGCCTATACGCACATGGCGTGCCATGAAGGAGGCAATGACTTCTCGCTTTGTGCCTACAAATTACTTGCGGAATATATACGATAAGTTGACTCTATTGAGACAAGGTGTGAAGACTGTGGATGAATACTACATGGAGATGGAGATGCTTATGCAGCGTGGCCGTGTCCGTGAGTCTCTCGAGATGAAAATGCAGCATTTCCTCAACGTCTTGAAGTATGATATCAAAGGCATTGTTCGTCACTACAGTTACACCAATATAAATCAATTGTTACATCATGCAAGAGAAGCTGAATCACAATTGGCTGACGAAGCAAAGATTAAAGGTCGAGCTTCAGGAGCTGGGCGTTTCACACCCCGCGCGGCCCCATCTACGGCGCCGGCGCCTTCGACGCGCTTCGCCCCTTACTCTACTCCGCCAAGCAAGCCGGTCTCCAATGTGTCTAACACAAAGAAGTCTGAATCTGCTGTAAGTACGAGTGGCTCTAATGTGTCTACTGCGCGTAACCGTGATATGGCTTGTCACACATGTGGTGGCAAAGGTCACTTTCGGAGAGACTGTCCTAACCGTAAAGTCATGATTATCAATGAGGACAATGAGTATGAGACTGGAGATGATGTTGATCCGAATGCTCCAGAAGATGATGACTATGACACTGATGGTGAAGATGCATATCCGTCTGATGCTCGCACCATTGTTGTGTCGCAGCGTGCTCTTAATGTGTTGCCTAGTGCTTCTACTCAGCGCTGCAATTTGTTCCAAACCAAGGCTTTAGTTGGTCCTGACAAGGCTTGCAAGGTCATTATTGATGGCGGGAGTTGCCGCAATTTAGCAAGCAAGGAGTTGTGTACCAAGCTGAAGTTGAAGTATCTACCGCACCCGCATCCATACTATATTCAGTGTTTGAGCGACAATGGTGAGATGAAGGTAAACCACATGGTGCGTGTTGAGTTTGCTATTGGACCGTATAAGGATTGCATTGATTTTGATGTGGTTCCTATGACGGTGTGTCACCTACTATTGGGTCGGCCTTGGCTATATGATCATTCTGTGCAACACAACGGCCGTGCCAATACATATCACTTGGAGTTCAAGGGCAAGAAAATTAACTTACAGCCTATGACACCACAGCAAATTGTCAATGAATCTCGTCAGAAAGTTGAAGTAAACTTGGAGGATGCTTCTATAGATAGGCGAGAGAATTGTAATGTTGTGAGTGATATAACGAAAAGTGAGAGAGTGAATTCCTTAGTCTCATTAGCCACCAAAGAAGACATGAGAGAATTTAGTGAGGATCCTACAGCCATGCCTCTTGTGCTCTTGTACAGGGGTACGGTTTTGGTTTCTAACGACATGACCCCTCTTCCTCTTGGTGTTTCTAATGTTTTGCAGGAATTTGGGGACGTGTTTCCGGATGAGGTACCCGCAGGACTTCCACCATTGCGAGGTATTGAGCATCAAATCGACTTGATCCCCGAAGCTTTGCTACCCAATCGGGCACCATATAGAACGAACCCCGAAGAAACGAAGGAAATACAGAAGCAAGTACAAGCGCTACTCGACAAAGGTTATATCCGCATAAGCCTTAGTCCTTGTGCTGTTCCTGTTATTTTAGTTCCTAAGAATGATGGTACATGGCGTATGTGTGTAGATTGTAGAGCTATAAATAACATCACTATTCGATATCGTCATCCTATTCCCCATTTAGAGGATATGCTAGATGAATTGAGTGGTGCTGCCGTGTTCTCTAAAATTGATTTGCGTAGTGGTTATCATCAAATTAGGATGAAACAAGGGGATGAATGGAAAACAACCTTTAAAACAAAATTTGGTTTATATGAGTGGTTAGTAATGCCTTTTGGTTTGACTAATGCACCTAGCACTTTCATGAGACTGATGAACCATGTTTTGCGTGAATTTATTGGCAAATTTGTGGTTGTGTACTTTGATGACATATTAATCTACAGCCGCAATGAATCTGATCATACTATACATATTCGACATGTTTTGCAAGTGTTGTGTGATAATAAACTCTATGGTAATCTTGAGAAGTGCACATTTTGCAAAGATAAGGTCATATTTCTGGGTTATATTGTCTCTCAGCATGGAGTAGAAGTAGATGTGTCTAAAATTGAAGCTATTCAAAATTGGCCTACTCCCATGAATGTGATTCAAGTTAGAAGTTTTCATGGTCTAGCTGGGTTTTATAGAAGATTTGTGCCCAACTTTAGTACTATTGCTGCACCTTTGAATGACTTGACTAAAAAGGGTGTAATATTTGAGTGGGGCGCAGCCCAAGATCATGCTTTTGATGAACTAAAGAGATTGTTAACTTCTGCACCGTTGCTTGCACTTCCTGATTTCAACAAGCAATTTGAGATTGAATGTGATGCTAGTGGTATTGGAATTGGTGGTGTGTTGATGCAAGAGGGTTGCCCAATTGCATATTTTTTTGAGAAACTGTCTGGTGCCAAGTTGAACTATCCTATATATGATAAAGAATTGTATGCTTTAATTAGAGTTCTTGAGGTTTGGCAACATTACTTGTGGCCAAAAGAATTTATCATACATTCTGATCATAAAGCTTTAAAATACCTGAAAGCTCAGTCTACTTTGCATAAGCGTCTTGCCAAGTGGGTTGAGTTCATTGAGTCTTTTCCATACATTATTAAGCATAAGAAGGGAAAAGATAATATTGTTGCTGATGCTTTATCTAGGAAGAATATGCTATTAACTCAACTTGATGTTAAAATTCCTGGATTAGAAGTACTATGTGATTTGTATGCCACTGGTCATGATTTTGCTGAACCATATCGCTTATGTGCTCTTGGTAAAGCATGAGAAAAATATCACATACATGATGGGTTCTTGTTTAGAGCTAACAAACTATGTTTGCTGAACCAGAATCGTCTGTGCGTTTGCTCTTATTGCAGGAATCACATGCTGGAGGTTTGATGGGTCACTTTGGGCGTGAGAAGACGCTACTCATGCTAGCTGACCACTTTTATTGGCCAAAGATGAGGTGGGATGTGGACAGGTATGTGAAGAGATGCATTACTTGCAACAAGTCCAAGTCCAAGCTGAAGCCTCACGGTTTGTATACTCCTTTACCGGCACCTACTACACCATGGGAGGATATAAGTATGGATTTTGTGTTGGGTTTGCCGCGTACTAAACGAGGCCATGATTCTATATTTGTGGTAGTGGACAGATTTTCTAAAATGTCACACTTTATTGCCTGCCACAAAAGCGACGATGCGTCGCATATTGCTAACTTGTTTTTCAGGGAGGTTGTACGACTACATGGAGTTCCGAAGACTATTGTTTCTGATCGTGACGTGAAGTTTATGAGCTACTTCTGGAAGACGCTGTGGAGAAAGCTGGGGACGAAGCTACTTTTCAGTACTACTTGCCATCCCCAAACTGATGGTCAAACTGAGGTGGTGAATAGAACATTGTCACAACTGTTGAGATCCATGATCAAGAAGAACCTGAAGGAGTGGGAAGAGTGTTTGCCACTTGTGGAGTTTGCTTACAACAGGGCGGTACATTCTACCACGGAGCTGTGTCCTTTTGAGGTGGTGTATTGTTTCAACCCCATTACCTCGCTTGATTTGTTGCCTTTGCCCATACATGAGAGAGTTAATATGGAGGCATCCAAGAGGGCAGATTTTGTGCGAAAGATCCATGTGAAGACTAAAGAGTTGATAGAGAAGAAAGGCAAGAGCAATGCTGCAAGGATGAACAAGAAGCGCAAGGAGATGTTGTTCAAGCCTGGTGATATGGTCTGGGTACATTTTCGCAAGGATAGGTTCCCGAAGCTGCGGAAGTCTAAGTTGAAGCCTCGTGGTGCTGGTCCTTACAAAGTGCTTGCCAAGATCAATGATAATGCATACTCAATAGATCTTCCAGTTGATGAGTTTGGTGTCAGTAATTCTTTCAGTGTTGCTGATTTGACACCATATGACGGAGAAGACCATGGAGCGTCGGGGTCGACGCCTTTTGAAGGGGGGGGGAGATGATGAGGACATCCCTACCTCACTACCACCTCCGTCATTACCTACTGAAGATGAACCTGCTGTGAAGCTCAAGTCCAATGAAGTTCGGATTGGACCGATTACAAGAGCTCGTGCGAAGCTACTTAAACAACAGGTGAACTTGTTCCTAAACGATACTTTGATTGATCAGAACATTATACTACCTAAGTCCTATTACTTATGTATCATCAGGTATGAAGAGGAGACAAGCATCGCATGAGGAGGAGAGGAGCAGCTGGACGTGAAGATGGACGTGGAGCTGGACAAGGAGCTGGACATGAAGATATCTCATGGACGCGTGAGGGAGGAGCGGGAGGCATGCGCGAGAGGAGAAGAAGAAGTCCAGGATGGTCCAGCACCCGGTCAGGCCGGCCGCCACGCCGGCGCGCCCGGTCCCTGGCCCGGTCCGACCGGGCGGCACGCCGGATCCGGCCTAGCACCAACCGGGCAATCCGCTGACTGCAACCGGGCGGGGTACTGAGCCACACGCCCCGCCACCCGGTCGCCCTCCGGTCTCTGGCCCGGTCTAGACCGGACCGGACGGTCCCAGGCCCGGTCGACCGGCCCCCAGACCGGCCGTGTCCGAGTCTGTCTCGACCAGATCTATTCTGGGTCGGTTATTCTCGTAGTTTTTCGACCAGAGGTCATCCCGGACGCCTATATAAGTGCCCAGGACGCCCCCTAGCTGCTTTAGACCACGTTTAAGATAAACCCTAGTTCTTAGTTATTTGCTCTGCAAAACTATTGAATTCCCTACACCATATTGCTTGATATTGTGTAGATCCTGTTAAAGTCTTGTGTGATCTGCTGTTCCATTGGGAATTAGACGGTTGCAACTTACCGCTTCGTGGTCGGCAGCTACGTGCGCAAGTGTGTGGAGTTGCGAAGATCTTGCAGGGTTAAGAGCTGTTGCATTGGCGACAGGGACCAATCGAGAGATCTCGTTGCGTCATACAAGTTATCTTCCACTACATCATCGTGTTCCTCTGCTGCTATCACCCCGTGATCATCATCACCACCGTTGCTTACTGAGAAGATCGGGCCACCCCTTATCAATTCCACAAGTAGGAACTATGAATAGACAATCCATGAAGCTCTGGTAGGAGTCGTCCCAAAGTGCGGGCATGTCGAGAGCCTACAAGCATCCACGTGAGAGTTAATGTAAAATTTGCGGTACAAAGCCTTTAAAAAATTTCTACAGTAATCCAAATATGATAAAATGATATTGGGATTCAAACCACAATTCACCATACTACTCGGATTTACAAGCTATTCTCCCATATTTAAATTCATTGATGCTATTAGAATTTGCAGGGAGGCAATAGTGTTTAGTACCTCTTAATTTTGTGAAATACTAAAGTGTGATGTGTATTTAGATCCTATAGATGTCAAAAGGCGGATGAATAGGGGAGTTGTATGCAAATAATAAAGATGAGATTTCAAAATGCCGACGCCAATTATGGGAGCTTAAAAGGCAGTCAATGGCCGCTGTGAATGATGAATACATACTATGCGATACATAGGCCATTGGACAATGTGGAGTCCCCCAGATACAATACTCACGCAGATACAATACTCTCTAGTGTTCATGTGTTGATGATATTGAGGGATGCAATAATGTTTTAGTCAAACAAATGGGGGCATCATCTTCGCGATCTGGCATGTGTGGCCCACCTGACAAACAATCGTGGTTGCCCGGATCGTCACCGCTCACAGCAGACTGGTCGATCGTGGATGCTCGATGGTTTGAAGAAAAGAAAGCTGAGTATCTACAGAGGCAGCTTATAGCCCGCCAACAAAAGAAAGCTGCAGCAAAGAATGGTGTCGAGGTATCTCAACCATCAGCTGCTTCTTTACCAAGTTCACCGCATACCCCAGTGAGCAATGTGACCAACACACATACAAATGGTCTTCAAACTCCATGTTGCGAGTCAGCTATGGGACACATATCCACATCTGCAGATTTGCATGGGCAAGAGAGCTTCCTAGCAAAAAGTGCAGATCCTGACAAGAGAGGGCATTAGCGCAGGGAAATGTGCTCGCTGATGATGGATGGATAGAGGGAAGAATGTTTGTGCAAGAACCGCGAGTGAAAGAAATGCAGATGGGAAACCAGGACATTGTTTGACGACGACGACATTGTACCTGCGAAAGATAGCTCCGAGGATTACCCCACGAATCACTCCTGCCATGGACGCACAATCATCCAAACATAATCAAAAAGGTATTGTTGGCCCCTGGTATAGCATAGTTATGTTCATATTAGTTATTTCTCGCCATCTATAATTGAACAAAGGCACAAATCCCCCTGGTTTTCATATCAGTTATTTCTGATACCTTATTTAATTTGTAATTCTCTTTTGATCACTGCAACTGGGACATTTATTTCCTACCATCTATAGCGATATATTAAGAGTATTACCACGTCCCTATAAATCAAGATGAATTATTATCCTGGACTATCAGTGGACTCCCTTTGAGATCAAAATCTATGCTAGAAGTGATGGGTTGGAGCTGGATATATGTGTAATTCGTGTTGTGTTGCTACTTTGCTTGTTAATCCCTTGAAGATATGTATGTTACTAAATCCAACATTGGGGCATGAGTTCATGGGAAGGTATAGAATGGTAAACTGAATGACGTCACTTTCTTGACAGTTTTGAGTTCTGTTAGTTTAGAGATATTTCAGTATAAATTATAGTGCTTCAAGCCAATTGATCTGTGCAAAAACATCCTACTTCAGTCAACCTTTTAACAGTTTTTGAATACTGATGAGAGTTTGGGTATGTATAAATGTGTTTATGTGCAAGTTTTAGCAAAGACACTTATCTACTTCCGTTGTCCCATTTTCCGAAGAGAAGATCTTTGCCATCTCCTTTTGTTTATGTGAGAATTTTAAAAATTTGCAATGCATGGATTGCCACCTTACATTTGTATTTCTTGATGATCTCGGTTAAAATGACAACAAGTGAGATAGCCATTGCCATAGCTGGCTCTATTTGACAGAACAATAGCCCGAGCTTACAATTTGCAAGTTTCTGATGTCCTTATTTATTTTGTAATTCTATTTTGATCACTGAAGTGAGACATTTCTTTCTTTCTTGATCAGAACTGCTGATGTCATTCCCAACGAATTATCTAGAAAATATGGGGAAACAAGTGGGTAAGAAGGTATTAGCTGATTAAATCTTGCCCCTCAAATGAAGCTACCGGGGAGAGGTATGGATATTGCCATATTGATAATCGCTTTTATTTTGTGTTCTAGAATGGACGTGGATCGAGGACATTATATTCTAAAATGCAAAAAGGAGTTGTAGAGAGTGGCTGAACTGGAACAAATTGCTGCAGCTTTCCCTATGTCCGGATTCTATAAACTTCTTTGATGAAATAATAAAACTGAAAGAAGAAAAATGTATAACAGTAATCTTACTCCTCTGGTTATGGTGGCATGAAAGAATAAGGAGAAGGTGTGAGAAGTGATAAGGAATTACGAAGAAATTTATTTTCAGTTAACTATGATCTGTTAAACTGTGTGAAGGAACAATAGAAGGCCAGGGAAACAAGCAAACCAAGGATTAAAGATAGTGTCCACCGCCAACTGACGTCATGATGGTTAACATAGATGGTTTTGCCAAAGAGGTGACTCAATTACGAGGGTGGGGCTTTACA
Source organism: Lolium perenne (assembly GCF_019359855.2). Lineage (NCBI taxonomy): Eukaryota > Viridiplantae > Streptophyta > Magnoliopsida > Poales > Poaceae > Lolium > Lolium perenne. The sequence goes on along the minus strand of NC_067248.2, from coordinate 44,650,596 downwards.
GGCAACCTCGAGCGAGTAATTGACCCTCTACATGCTGAAGCTCAAGCCTTGCTACAAGCATCTATTATAGCATGTCAAATGGGTTGTCAACATGCAATCATTGACTGACTTATGTGTTTTATAAATAGAGAATCATGTATGGAGAATATAGTATCTGAGGTTGGAGCTTGAATCGACAAATGTAATTGTGATGATCACTCAATGATGGGAATTCAAAATGAGGTTTCAGGTTTCTAAATACTAATTTGCAGCAGAAAGATTTATTATTCAAAAATATTTAAAATTTGTGTTGCATTGTCAAGCTGTGCTGATGTCTTATTGATACCGTTTTTTCTAACATATCACCTGTAGACCTCATGGTCACCTACATGAGATTGGATGTTGCTGAATGTCTCACCTTATATCTAAGCAGCAAAGTTAAGTTAAATATCAAACATCTGGGTCTACAGGTCCAATAATTCCCCACAGCCAAACTGAACTACTAACTCAGTTTTAACTTTTAAATATTCAATGCAGATCACAGAGTTCAATAGTGAAGAAAGGAAATCAACATTACAAAAAAGAATTTTAAAGTATGGAAACTATCAGTATTGGCCAATCCCAGCATCAAACTTTTGAACTTTACTAGACCTTTCATAGGAGTTAGAGTGGCGACCCTGCCTCCCCCACCACTCAAGTGGCCTTGCACCACCACCACCTCTGTTATTCTCCCTGGAACGTCCATACCAAGACAACAACAACAACTTTATCTCTTGAACATGTTATAGCAGAAAATATCGGTGCAACTGACCCACGAAACTGACAAGTTTGTCTGGAAGCTAACAAACTCGGGTTTGTTTTCAGTTAAATCTATGTACGTTGACCTTATGAACGGTCATACTAGATTTCTGTGAAAATATCTTTGGAAGATCAAAATCCCCCTTAAGATAATTTTTTATGTGGTTTTTTAGTAATAAGGTGTTGCTTACTAAGAATAATCTGATAAAGAAAAGTGGACAAGTTGTCAAAATGTTGTTTATGTGATAGTAATGAGACGATTAATCACTTGTTTCTGTCTTGTCCATTTGGAAAATTTATTTGGAGAATGGTATTTTCTTGCTTATAACATTTCTCCTCCATCCAATATTACTAATATGTTTGATAATTCGTTCAATGGGGTTAATAAGAAGGATACAGGGCATATTTGGTATTTCAGTAATTTGTTGGTCTATATGGACAAGTAATAATGACATTGTGTTTAATAAACATAAGGGAACCAATTTTTTGCAGGTTATTCTTCGTGCGGCGTTGGATACAGGTTTGGGCATACCTTCTCCCGGAGGATCAGCGGGATACTATGGCTACTGGATGCAACCGATTTTTAACGGTCGCACGGGACTGCTATTTCCAGGCTACTGGATGGCGGCACATTAAAATAATTGAAGATGGATAGTTTTTGTTTGCTTTGCATCTTTGTTTTGCTGATTCTTGTCACAACCTTAGCTTCCACATGATTGTAATAAGTATACATTTTGGACCTATTTTTTAATAAAAGACATGGTTGTGTGCATCTATTGATGCAGAGACCTGAGCTATGCTCCCATATCGAAAAAATAGAAGAAAAACATGACATTAAGCAACCCAACACTAATGTGTGTTGCAACACAAGCATGAAGCATGCAATGTCTTAAGATCAGTATAGTAGAGTAAAGAAAAGAGTGCACTGTACCAACAAACTTTGTATGGTAAGTTTAGAGATCAAATTTTGCAAGCAGTTTCAGGACAACAATATTCTAGATATGACTATAATTCCTTGCATAGTATCAGGTTTTTTCCCTTTTAAGAATCAATAGCTGCCGTCCAATTTAGACATAACTTTTTTTGCGGTACCTGGTACTCCAAAACTATGTGCGGGAGTACCAGGCCGATCTGGCCGTTCGTTTTGGAGGCCAAGTGTGTATTATATTTTTTTGAGAGTGCCAAAAGGCTATTTTGCACTTTTACCATCATTTTGCACTTTGCCCCTCCATCCCGATAGAGGTCAGGAGCATCCCGCTTCAGATTGATTGCGATTGGCAGCGTGTCCTTTGCGATTGATCGGCGGCGCTCCTCTTTGCTGCATCGAGCAGCCGCAGGGAGCGGAGTCACCGGGGCCCATCTGTCGGCGTGCATCGACGCCACGGCCGCGCGGTGTCTCGTCCCCCCTACCGAGTCGAACCGATCCATCGTCTCCGCCGCCTCGAGCGAGGATCTCCGCTGCGCGCCGGCCCCGCCTTGATTGCCGTCTCGCCGTGAGCTGGTTCGTACTTGCCCTTCTTATTTACACTTCTCTCAGATTCATGAACAAGCATGCCCTTTCTTTTGTGCTACGTACAAGTCATCCCAGCAATGACCAATCCCTATAAAGTCCTAAACAAACAGTTCTCTGTCCGTGAGAGCATTACTAACCAAGGATTTAGCGGCTGACTGTTCTTTTGCATCTTCAAAACCATGTCTTCATTCCAAGAATTTATTCGCAAATAGGTATTGCAGATGAGAGTCATTTGTAGTTTACACAAATAAGAATCTATGGTAACTGGAATGAAACTAATTAAGAACACCAAAAAAACATATATTTGAAGAAACAAATTTAAGTTATAGCTTGGATGAATGTAAGTGATATATATTGTTTACTGGAACATCAAAATGATTCTCATATAGTGGACCATGGAAGCCAAGGCTGCAATTGTTGTCGGACAGAAACGCCAATACGCATGTGTGGTCAATAGAGATGCGTCGTCTGGGAAACAAGGCTAGTGTTGCACTATTCAAAGCTTGCATGTGTGGTCAATAGAGATGCGTCGCTACCGGGATCTGCGAAACAAGGCTAGTTTACACTAATCAAAGCTTGCATGTGTGGTCATTGATCAATGGAGATGCGTCGGGATCTACGAAACAAGGCTAGTGTTGCACTATTCAAAGCTTCGAAGATCACAGAGGGTTCGCAGCAGATGATGGAATTTCTAACAACCATTCTTGATGAGCCAATCGAAAATGATGGGATCACCGAGGAGACAACATTTGGTCATATACCTTTTCCCATTATTCTGCCTCTAGCCATGCCTCAGGGGAGTCCTTGATCCAAAAGTCATTGTTTCCAATGGTGCTCCATCTAAGAAGAAAATGAAGCCATTTCATGAGACACTCAAGGAGACAAACAGGCGCAAGAAGAGATACAGGCGCTGCACTGAATGTGGCACCCTCAACCAGGCAAATGTCCTAATCTGAGATAGTTATTATTTATTTATTTATTCACCTTATTGATACAGGTGCTCCATCGAAGTATTTCTTTTTTGTGCATCTAGTTCAGCCATAGGCCACATTCCTGAACTTGTCTATGTTCATTTTGCATTACAGTAGAGGTTGATCTGCAAGACTAGGTTGTTTCCATCATCTACAGAGCCGTATACCTCTTTGTAGATTAGGTTTTTCCCATCATCTACAGAGCCGTATACCTCTTTGTAGATTAGGTTGTTTCCATAATATACAAAGCCATATAGGACTCATGCAATGCAACTAAATATTGACACGATAAAAAATTATTCATGTACAACCAAATAATGAAGATGATATCACTTGACTAACTAAGTCTGAGCCGAACGAGAATTAGACGCATCTTTTATTTAACTGTCTATTTATTGATCGAGATACAACCATGTGAATGCGTATGTTGCAATTATGATCGAACCTACCTTGCAGGTACTACACAGAGTTGTACATAGTGACCAAACATAGAATTTATCAGAATTCATGTCATAGTAGATGGGCACGAAATTCTCATTTTAGCTACACAAGAATTTGGTCAATCCCACGTGCAAGTGTTCTGGAGTCAGCTCTGCCATGCCTACTATCAACGAATACTCAAAACCGGCGCTAGATGTAATTCTATCTCCACGCAGGTTTCAGTCGACATCCATGCCAAATCTTCAGTAAAAATCAAGAGAAAGCAAACGTCCCATTGTGATTAAAACATATACTCACAAGTACTACAAATTTCGTACATATCACTAATCTATCTATCTATTATATACTAAAAGCAAAATACAGAGGTCTAAAATAGGGACACAAGGTTAATCCACATCATCTTAATTATTTTGACAGTTAGATCTTAAATATGTGGCCAAGATTTATTATTTTACGTAAACATGTTATGTTCCGTCTGACACAATACATGTTGGAAAGTGTACATGAAAATACCGGTTAGACATATGTTAAGTTCCCTAATCTACTTCCCTAAAAAAAGTCCCCTAATCTACTTGGTGGACCATGAGCATGTACATATATGAAGCAGTCACCTAACAATACGTGACATGCCCTGGAAAAAAAAATAACGTGACATGTTCTCACTTACGCACACAGCCACATATTCGTTGCGTAAAAGAAATAACAATCAATTGGTAGAGTCCATGCTTAACACGGAAGTGGGATCCACATCAATAGGATGTTTAAAGAGGTTTCAAGAAAATTAGAAAAGTTACCATGAAAAATTACACACAACAATACAAAATATTGTTTTTGGCATCCCCATAAATTAGTAACTAAGTCGGACCGGATTGATTTTTACTATCCCTTTTCAGTGTCCTTTGTTTAATATCCAGGGACCTGTGTATAATTTTGTATTTCTTTGACGTCCTCTTGCTTGCTTTCTGTATGCAGTTCTTAATGAATGGATAAGCAGCACCGGGTCCTTCAGGACCTTTCTTGGTTAAAAAAAAAAGTTGGTCATGCTGCTGATTCAAACATACATATTTAACTGATATAAATTAACACATGCTAGGCATATAATTCATCCTAACATCAATACTAACTATAATATTTATATCTGATATCCGATCACAAATGCAACTCCTAGAACTCACATATATAAAATCTTACAACACTATTACATGGTGCATCCTAATTATTTGTCGGACTACAAAGTAAATTGAGTAATGTGCACTTCATTACCTAATTATTAATTGGACCACCAATAATACACACAACGACCATTTTAAAATGTCAGATAAATATGTTAAAGGGGTTCTAGATCTCAAATATTTAATAGGGTGTGTCCTGAAATAATATAGTAAAATCGATGATCGATTAAGATATCAAAATTATATCTCCAATGTCGGCGTAGTAAAACTAAATTACCTTACACGAGAGAGATATGGTAAATTGGTGTGAGCTAGAGAGAAGAACAATTAGACTGAATAGTGGGGATATACGAGGGAGAGAGATTTACTAAATTGTTAATTGTCACAATAAAAAAATGATGTTATAGTCCAAAAATGTAATATCATATACTCCCTCCGTTCCTAAAAAAAAACTTCCCAACTTTATCTAGATACAAAGGTATATAGACATATTTTAGGCTTTAGCTATAGATTTATCCGTATCTAGAAAAAGTTACGACGATTTTTTTAGAAACGGAGGGTGTATTGTTTTTATGTAGTGGTATATTTCTATAGAAACTAAGCTGCATCTCACAAACTTAAAATCTGGCTCAAAAATACCATATATTTACTATATATATCTCCTCCCCTTTAATATGCTGTAAGAAGGTGAAACGAAAACACTTAATATTTAACTAGGATCCATTTTTTTTACAAAAGTAAGCAAACTTATCATTCTATTCCATTCAAAATATCATTGAAACACCATGTTGATAATGTAAGTGAATCAAAAAAAAATTAATTGGACCACAATAAACATATTTTTGTAACTACACATCTGATTAGTATCATGACTAGCAAACTGATAGTTAATCTCATATGATCAAATGTCACATAAAAAGCTAGCAGGAATACTATAATTTGATATACTGTTATAACCATGTACAAATGACACAAATGGTCATTAATATGGGTTGTTTTTAACTGATGTAATCAACCACAAGTTATATTTCATTTAGCACAAATCACATTAAATTGGCTATGAAACCATATTACTTCCTATCACATAATGTGAATACACATAAAGTTATCGTATTATTTATCAAACACTTTCGTCATACAAAATATGATTCCCTCGCAATTGCGAGGGCCACCATGCTAGTTTAAGTAATAATATATCACAAAATAAAAGTTTAACTCTTACCCTTCAGGGATGACGAACGGGACATTCATGGGGCTCCAGAGTTGCAAAGCTTTACTCCGGCGACCACTGACTGCGCGTCGCCGCGCCCACACTCTCCATACGTGCATGATCCATCTCCGCGCCCAAATCCGCTGTACATCCACTGTTCAAGGTGTGTCGGTGACGAACGGTGCTCATGCACACATCATTTCCTGCCGCAAGAACACGATAGAGAATGAGACACTCGTCCCAGGAGAGAGGGCACACGAGTCCCGATACGTTCTCAATGGAGGACGGAAATCTAAGGTAAGTCCAAGAGAGTTGCACTGCGGTGAGCGATGGAAGAATGGCGGCGGAAGGAATAGAGTATGGACGCTAGCTTTCTAGTTTTGTCGAGGTGGGTCTCTCTAGTAGGGCTAAAGGTCAAAACAAAAAAAGCGAGGTGAGATCCACATGTAATAAAACTAGTCAAACAGATGATAGGTTAGTTGGTCTTAATGGGGTTAAGTGGCATAGAAACAACAACTTCGCTAAAATGACGAACAACCATCTAGTTCACCGATTCATGGAGGGAGAACCATAATATTGCGAGAAACTAAAAAAACAATCGTAAAAACGAGTGTGGAGCGTTTGGAGCACTGGCTCCATGTAGCCCCTTTTATGAACAATTTAATTAAAAACAGGGTTTCAAAGTTTAGAAAAATATGAGCAAAATTCTAGATTTAGGAAATACTGTAGTCTACCAACAGGAAAAAAAATCTCAAATCAAAATACGCAGCATTTTGGGCTGCACAAAAATGACAAAATCTGATATCTTAACTAGTGAACAGTGCAAATTTTAAACCTCCAAAATCTATCCGATTTTGTCATTTTTGTTAAGGCAAAACTATAAAGTTTCGGGTTGAGATTTTATATGTTAGTTAGTACATAGTACATCATTATGTATGTCCATATTTTTTCCCACATTTTTTTTTGAAACTTCAAAATCAAGTTTTAAAATTTTGACAAAATAAAAGGCTCCATGTACCCCGAGGTCCAACGTGAATTTCCCTCAGAATCACAGATGCTAATTTGCATTTACTGATCGAGATACAGCCATGTGCATGCTATGTTGCACATCACATACAATACAAATGATCGATGCTACCTTGCATAGGACTAAATGCTAACTTATTTATCGATATCATATCTATCTAAGGGCAGAGCACGATTTGGTAGTTGGTTCCTGTCGGGCAGGTGAATGTGCTTGTTTTATCGTCCTTGGCATAGCTGTATGCGTCGGGGCACTTGCTCTTGAAGAACATCGAGTAGTTGGTCGGCGGGCAGTTGACCGCGAACTGGCCCCTGCAGCAGTAGGTGTCCCCGCCGAACTTGCCGCAGGAGCTGGCGCACCCTCCGGCGACCTTCAGCTCCGGCAGGCACTCCTTCGTGATGTCCACGGAGCAGCTGGCGGCACGGCACGGAGCGCCGTCTAGGGGCTGGAACCTCATCGGCACGTTGAACCCGTCGACGAGGGACAGGTCGAAGAAGTCCGGGTCCCCGTTCCCCAGCGTGTACTCTGCAATTGTTGTCGGCTGCTCGCCGGAGAGGGCGCAGGCCAGCTTGCCGGCGCAGTCGCCGGTGATGCAGCGGCCAACGCCGCTGCCGTTGAAGGTGCACCCCGTGCGCGGCCACACCCTGGCGGCTGCGGTGCCGGCCGGCATGGTGAGAGGCCACGTCTGGCCCGGGTCGAGCCGCACGCCGCCGCCCGGGAGCGCGGCAGGCCAGACTGTGTAGGAGCACTTGTTCACGACGGTGATGGTGGCCGCGTGGGTGGCAGCGGCAGCTACCAGGAGAAGAAGAGCGATCTGTTGGAGGACGCGAGAGGACGCCATGGCTTGTGTCGTTGCTGTTCTTCCTATTGGCTGCTGGCTTGCTGCTGTGCTGGCAGTGTGCATGGGCAGTGCTGGAGAATGGAGATTTGCAGCTGTGACTTGGACCTATTTATAGCCGCGTGTGCGTCTGTTATATGATGTTTATGGTTCGGTTGCGTGTCTAAGTATACATTTTTTTAAATCATATATATCATGCATATCATAATACTCCGTAGTATTTATCATACTCCCTCCGGTTCATATTAATTGACTCTAATATAGATGTATCTAGAACTAAAATGTGTCTAGATACATCCATATTGAAGTCAATTAATATGAATCGGAGGGAGTACTATATCTACAACGCATGGTATCATGTAGCAGTATCATATAGATATCGCATGAAAAATACATTTATGATATATCTCATAATATTTATTTTGTACTGTAGATGTTAATGATCTATTTTAAAAACCTGGTTAAACTTTACATAGTTTGAATTTCCAAAACAAAGCCAGATTCAGTGAAAATGAGGTACTCTTTTACTTGATGCTAAAATAGATGTATATATAACTAATATGTGTCTAGATACATCTATATTAGCGTCAAGTAATATGAATCGGAGGGAGTATAACATAATGCTTCATAGAGTACACGAGGAAAAAACCTTAATATAGATATAGATTTCGAGGTTGGGCTGCCCCATTTAAAAAAATAGATATAGATTTCTGTAATATGTAGTTTGGACAGTTCCTGGAAGTTTCCGTGTCCGGTGATCTTGTGGTGCCCTTTCGGTATGAAAAAAACCCGACCCACTAGAGTTGCCCTCTATGGGGATAGTGGGAGGATTGATTTCCGTACGCTAGACTAGTTATAATAATAAAAAACACTTCCTCTGGTAAATAAAAAAGTAATGGATTAAATCCAACTTCTAAAACTTTAGTCAATGATATTGTTTTACATATTTAGATTTGGAACTTGATATTAGTGCGTAATTTTTTTTGAGATGTATTTTTCAGAATACTACCAACCCTGTACAATGTATGCTGATCGTTTTATACGCATTTTTGCAATAAGATCACGGACTCAAAGTTGTATTTTGAAACATGTTTTACTGTAAAAAATATTTATCCGTATCTATATCTATATATATATTATATATCTATATTACAAAATCTATCTGTACATCTAAATCTATATATGTATCTATCTTATATATCTATATTATATCTAAATCTATATCTATATCTATGTCTATGTCTATCTCTATCTCTATATCTATGTCTATATCTATATATATATATATCTATATCTATATATATATATATATATATCTATATCTATATCTATATCTATATCTATATCTATATCTATATATCTATGTCTACATATTCTATACTTAATTATAATATAGAAAAATAAGCTTTCTTGATGTCAAACTTCGAACTACCCCTAAAATTGAAGGAAATTATCCACCAATGCCGCCAGTAACTTAAAAAAAAACTAGCACCTTTCTGTCTTATTTTCCTTCATACTTTTCTCCACTACTAATAAAAGAGCAAACAAAAAAAAAATCTAGGTTACACCGTCAAACATACACATATCTCTCAGCGCCATATGATCGGTGCACTTTATTAAATCTATCCACATTGCAGGATATTAATATCGGGCGTTATGCGCTAAGCAAATAGTCAGGCGGAGTGCGGAAGGAAAACATCCCCCCATCCCTCCCAGCGAAAGTAAAAATATCACCACTCATTCTCTTTCTTAAGACAAATTGCCCCCGCTCTAACTCCCTTCTCCCTGCCACCGCCGCAATGACTCAACTCGCCCCTACCGCTGCCTCGCGATTGCCACAACACCAGCCCGCCCTACCCTTGAGCCACAAGTCACCTCCATGGACTGCTCCCACTTCGCCAACTGCATCCGGGACAGACCGTGGTGCCGCGTGGTGAGTAGGAGGTGATGCCTCGACACAGATACGCATCACCGGCAGAGCCAAAGCTCAACCGAGATATGCTTTCGTCACTAGGGATTATCATGTCTTCCCTTGCACCAGGTGCCACTTTTTCAATGCGGGCAGCCGGGACATCGCCAAGGCCCTAGCCGGATGCACGACCACCGCCAGGCTGTGTGGAGGTTCGCGGCCATACAAATATCACCGCCCAAGTACCCATCAGGGCTCGCCGCTGCCGAGGACCTAGCATAGGAGAGGTCTACGAATACTTTTGGAAAAACGTTGACGTTTGCTGGCTTATTTGGCAAAGAAAAATAGAGTACGTTATAAGAAATTAATCAGTCAGTTGAATATTCGGGAGCAGTAATTTAATCGTTCTAATTTTTTTTCTTTCTCGATCGAAGTATGGAGGTCAAAATAAATAGAATAATGATGAATGAAAAAAAGAGAAAAATCCTTTAGCTGGATAAGGGGCGGATGTAGCCAAGTGGATCAAGGCAGTGGATTGTGAATCCACCATGCGCGGGTTCAATTCCCGTCGTTCGCCCATCGCATTATTGCAAATTCAAAAAATGCAATTTCCATATTCCTAGTTACGTATTTACCAGTGCCCTATGCCATATCTTGCCATAAATTGCATGGTGATCATTCCCCCTATATTGTTTTTATTCCATTGTCTTCTTGCAGTTCATTTCATCGTCAGCTGTGCATATATCAGCATAGCAAAGTAACATATACAAGTACAATGGGCCAAACGACAGTATGTGGAAGTGGAGGTTGCATATGAACATTTGTTACCCACGTACCAGGGGGTAAAGCATACGTGCACCTCCTTCTTTACTCAGCAAATATGAAATGATCATTTACATGGTCTGTTTGTCGGTTTTATGGATATGCCGTTTCACTTGTTAAGTCCTGGTTTAACAAAGTCCCCATAAATAAGTAGTTCGTTGTCAAGTGCATAAATGAAAAAAATACAGTCTGAGGGAAGTAATGTAGTGATTTTTATTGTATTGCCAATATAGGTCCAGGCCTTCCTTTCTGTATTGAAACTAGATAAATTTCGATTTTTATTTATTACAGGTTGGTAGCATCATCCGGTGATGTTGATTTGCCGGTAAATTTCGCTCATAATTTATACTTGCTTGCTTTAATGCCTCTGGCTACTTTTTAGATTTTCTAAATCCTAATTTGTAGGGGCACCGTTTTGGAGAACATGAATAACTGCCTTGTCTACATTGATATATGGCTGTATTGGTGAGATTGGGGTGGCCTAAATCCTCCTAGAGCGGGCCAGGTGTGTTTGACGCTCATGTCCATCTAGAAGACCTCCACCTCAACATCGCCGAGCAGGCATTGTGGTGCTCTTCCTCCAAACATTGCTAGAGGTCTGGCTCTTTTGGCGCACCAGATGGACGCGCAGGCACGTATGGCTTCTAGGCCCTCGCCTCTAGCCGTTTCTATGGCCACCATGGATCCTTGCCGATCCAATTGTGATATAACTTCTAATTATTTAGAAACATTTGTTCAGACTGTAGACATGCAAAAGATATTTTTTTCATACTTTAGGAGAGGGAGAATGCCTACCGTTGGAAGGCGTATGTCCAATATAGGTATCTTATGTTTCTTAGGCTATATATCTCTAGGATGAATAGCTCCTATGCGACATCTTTGCAGCAAATTGGACTGAAAGCGTTGTCGTTCGTGGAAATAGCTAGCATGCGACGTTTCTTCGATAGGAAATAGCCCACGGCCACACGGGCCATAAATCGGTCGTTAACGCCACAGTTATGTTAGTTCATGTTAACGTTAAGGTTAATTGGTCGCACCTCACGAAGGAATCAAACCAACCGCTTTCCACCAAGCATGCGCGTCAGTTCCTGTAGCTTCCCGGCGGCGGCAGAGCTCACCCGTCCTTCTCATCGGCAGCGACGCTTTCTTTCTACGGCGAAGGTGGTGAGTGGCATTTGAAACCCTAATCCCCCTCCCATCCTTCTCAAATCATATATGAGGGTTCTCATTTGAAACCTAGATTGTGGAGGCCCAGCGTGCTGAACGAGGAGAACGAGATGGAGCCGCTAGAGGGAACTTGTAGACGGTATTTCCTGCATCCTGCAACTTAATTTCACTTTGAGTTGCTTGTTCGCTTCCGCTAGCTCACAGTGGCCGCTAAAAACATGGGAGATGGGGTTGAGCGGCATAAATTCGAATTTTGTATCAAATTCTTTCCCTCTAAGGCAGTGTTAGTTGATGGCAGCATGCGGGTATGGAGAGAGACAGTATGGTTAAATGAAAGGTAGAATGTGCATACATTGATCCCCAAGAACTACAAAGCATGGGAGAGAATGTGGTGAGGAATTTGATGGACTAAATTGGGGAGAGTGTGGTCTAGGGGGCAGAGCAAGAAGTTTCTTTGTTGGGATTTGATGAATGGAAAGGTGAGTATGTTAGGATTGAGACAGGAGAAGAAATAGCTGATGAAATCGATCGGGGAGACGGTTGGACAAGCAAAAGTGCTATGTTTTTAGCAGAGCTCACTGATCTGAAGTATGATTCTAGAGTTGGATATGTGCCCTCGAAGTCGGCTTGTCAGATGGTTGATGATGATTGAGCTACACAAAGGCAGGTAATGCCTATAGTTACTAAGTTGGCAATATTAACACGGGAGGCTAATGCAGATACAGAAGAGGTAGATACTTGTGCTGGAAATGGTTGTATCTATTGATTGGAATATAGTTGAGATAACTGACCAGACAGATTTGATCATTGCACCAATTTCTAACATTCAAATGGCAAATCTCTTTGGCATTCATGTAGATGACAAATACAAGGAGAAGGAGATGGATGATACTGCAGATGATTGTAACAGACTTTCAAGGCATGTTGGTGATGTGATGCAGATATAGATTCAGAGTTTATGCATAATGATGTAGTTGATGTGGGTGATGGACATGATGATTAGCTCATCAGTGTTTATGACAATGAAAATCCAGTTATTGAAGTAGGGAGATTGTTTCGAAGCATGGATGAGTTTAGGATGTATTTCTGGACTTATGCAATCAAAGATGAGATTGAAACCAAGACTTTGTGGACAGATAAAAAGAAGTTCTATGCAAGGTGCAAAGGTTTTGATGATGGAGCCATGCCATGCAATTGGATATCTGCTATGTGCGAACCTGATGGAAGGACAATAAGGGTGAATCAAATTCCAAGAGCACATACTTCAAGTTCACAAAAAGTTTCAACCATGACTTCCCAACTTTGGGTGGAAGAAAAGTCACTACTATTTTAGCCACAACACCAAACACCAGTGCAAAGAAACTGAAAGTAGACTTGAGAAAGAAGTACCCAATCAAGCTAAAATATACTACAGTGTGAAAGGCAAAGCAGGGGAAATGAAAGAATTATATGATGATTGTGAAAGTACCTTTAGAATGTTGTATAACTTCAAAGCAGAAGTGGAGAAGAGGTCACCTGGTAGTGTTGTTGAGATAGATAGGTAACACAAGTTGGAAAAGTCTACTTCTCTAAATTCTTCATGGCTTTAAAGCCTTGCATCGATGCCTTCAAAGCAGGCTATCTCCCATATTTGAGCATAGATTCATCATTTTTGACTCGCAAGTGAAATCGTCAACTAGCAGCTTGCAACGCTCTAGATGGGCACAATTGGATGTTCCCTGTAGCTGTTGGCATGTTTCAATCTGAGACAGAGGCTTCATGGATACGATTCATGATGCAGTTAAAAAGATGCATTGGGCCAGTGTCACCTTTGGCGGTCCACACTGATGAATGTAAAGGGCTACAAAATGCAGTCAAGAATGTTTTTCCCCATGCTGAGCAGAGGGACACTAAGGCTTCATGGACATGGTTCAAATGTCAATCAAAAAGTGACTCGCCGATGTCTCCGCAAACATGCTCATGGCCGACTGAGGCTTGATGGACATGGTTCAAATGTCAATCAACAAGTAAGGCTTCATGGACATGGCTCAAATGCGGACATGGCTCAAATGCCAATGTTTTCACCTTACGCAGTCCACACTGAGGCTTCATGGACATGGTTCAAATGTCAATCAACAAGTGACTCACTGATGTCTCCGCAAACATGCTCATGCCTAACGCGAAGATGGACAAGAGGCGTAAGGTGTTGCTGTTGAAGCAAGAAGAGAATATTGTGATCGAGAAGGAGAGAGGCACCATGAAGAAATGGAAAGAGGACTTCATGATCTTTACTGTCAACACAAAGGGAATGGATCCCCATGTGATGGCGGTGCAAATGCTCTACCGCGACATGATCTTGAAAGAAATCGTCGATTGAATGAACATAGCTCTTGCACTAGCATCAACATCAATAGTTGCAGCGGTGTCAACATTTGCATCCGCGACGGCGTCAGCATCAGCATCCCTGACTACACCAGCGACGGTATCACTAGCAAAAATTATGTTGACACCGACAGAAGGTCGTCAAGTTGGATTGGCCTTCGCCGAGTCATGACGGAACGTCGATGTCCATAGACAACTCCAACCCATTCTTCTTGGCTTCATTTGTATCCCGGTCTGTAATATTTATTGCGAAAACTATGGCTAGAACTTTGATCACGATGACTATGGTAGGAACTACTCCTTTTGATAATGTGATGATCTTTATTTATTTTGGTTGAAAATTCTGTTTGAGGCCGCCATCGAGGGACACAGCTAGGAACGAGCGTCCCCCAAAGGTAGCACCACCAAGCGGTATCGCCCATTCGACCGATCCGACGCTTATGCCAAACATGGTTTGGGGGACTCAACTGCAGATGCTCTCTCACTCGTGGAAGACTGCATAAAGTAGTTAATACTGATCCAAAATACCAACTTATTTATAAGTATCTGATGCGTGCGGTTGACACACGTCCGTTCGGAACCCCAAGAGGAAGGTGTGATGCGTACAGTAGCAAGTTTTCCCTCAGTAAGAAACCAAGGTTTATCGAACTAGTAGGAGTCAAGGATCACCTGAAGGTTGTTGGTGACGGAGTGTAGTGCGGCGCAACACCAGGGATTCCGGCGCCAACGTGAAACCTGCACAACACAATCAAAGTACTTTGCCCCAACGTAACAGTGAGGTTGTCAATCTCACCGGCTTGCTGAAAACAAAGGATTAGATGTATAGTGTGGAAGATGATGTTTATTTGCGAAGAACAATAAAGAACAATTGCAGTAGATTGTATTTCAGATGTAAAGAATGGACCGGGGTCCACAGTTCACTAGTGGTGTCTCTCCCATAAGATAAATAGCATGTTGGGTGAACAAATTACAGTTGGGCAATTGACAAATAAAGAAGGCATAACAATGCACATACATATATCATGATGAGTACTATAAGATTTAATCAGGGCATTACGACAAAGTACATAGACCGCTATCCAGCATGCGTCTATGCCTAAAAAGTCCACTTTTAGGTTATCATCCGAACCCCTTCCGGTATTAAGTTGCAAGCAACAGACAATTGCATTAAGTATGGTGTGTAATGTAATCAACACAAATATCCTTAGACAAAGCATCGATGTTTTATCCCTAGTGGCAACAGCACATCCACAACCTTAGAACTTTCTTTCACTGTCCCAGATTCAATGGAGGCATGAACCCACTATCGAGCATAAATACTCCCTCTTGGAGTTACAAGTATCAACTTGGCCAGAGCCTCTACTAGCAACGGAGAGCATGCAAGAACATAAACAACATATATGATAGATTGATAATCAACTTGACATAGTATTCAATATTCATCGGATCCCAACAAACACAACATGTAGCATTACAAATAGATGATCTTGATCATGATAGGCAGCTCACAAGATCTAACATGATAGCACAATGAGGAGAAGACGACCATCGAGCTACTGCTATGGACCCATAGTCCAGGGGTGAACTACTCACACATCGATCCGGAGGCGATCATGGCGATGAAGAGCCCTCCGGGAGATGATTCCCCTCTCCGGTAGGGTGCCGGAGGCGATCTCCTGAATCCTCCGAGATGGGATTGGCGGCGGCTGCGTCTCTGGAAGGTTTTCCGTATCGTGGCTCTCGGTACAGAGGGTTTCACGACGAAGGCTTTAAGTAGGCGGAAGGGCGGAGTCGGAGGAGTCACGGGGGCCCCACACGCTAGGGCCGCGCGGGCCCCCTTAGGCCGCGCCGCCCTAGTGTGGCGGCGCCCCGTGGCCCCACTTCGTTTCTCCCTCGGACTTCTGGAAGCTTCGTGGAAAAATAAGTCCCTAGGCGTTGATTTCATCCAATTCCGAGAATATTTCCTTTGTAGGATTTCTAAAACCAAAAACAGCAGAAAACAGCAACTGGCTCTTCGGCATCTCGTCAATAGGTTAGTGCCGGAAAATGCATAATAATGACATATAATGTGTATAAAACATGTGAGTATCATCATAAAAGTAGCATGGAACATAAGAAATTATGGATACGTTTGAGACGTATCAAGCATCCCCAAGCTTAGTTCCTACTCGCCCTCGAGTAGGTAAACGATAACAAGGATAATTTCTGAAGTGACATGCTATCATAATCTTGATCAATACTATTGTAAAGCACATGAGATGAATGCAGTGATTCGAAGCAATGGTGAAGATAATGAGTAAACAACTGAATCATATAGCAAAGACTTTTCATGAATAGTACTTTCAAGACAAGCATCAATAAGACTTGCATAACAGTTAACTCATAAGCAATAAATTCTTAGAAGAAAGCTTTAAAACAACACAAAGGAAGATATAAGTTTCAGCGGCTGCTTTCAACTTCAACATGTATATCTCATGGATAATTGTCAACACAAAGTAATATAACAAGTGCAATAGGTAAACATGTAAGAATCAATGCGCGCAATTTACACAAGTGTTTGCTTCTAAGATAGAAAGAATAGGAAAACTGACTCAACAATAAAGTAGAAGAATGGCCCTTCGCAGAGGGAAGCATGGATTACTATTTTTGTGCTAGAGCTTTTCATTTTGAAAACATAGAAACAATTTTGTCAACGGTAGTAATAAATCATATGTGTTATGTATAAGATATCTTATAAGTTGCAAGCCTCATGCATAGAATACTAATAGTACCCGCACCTTGTCCTAATTAGCTTGGATTAACATGGATTATCATTACATAACATATGTTTCAACCAAGTGTCACAAAGGGGTACCTCTATGTCGCTTGTACAAGGGTCCAAGGAGAAAGTTCGCATTGGATTTCTCGCTTTTGATCATTATCAACTTAGACACCCATACCGGTACAACATAGACAACAGATAATGGACTCCTCTTTTAATGCTTAAGCATTTAACAATAAATAATATTCTCATAAGAGATTGAGGATTTGTGTCCAAACTGAAACTTCCACCATGATTCATGGCTTTAGTTAGCGGCCCAATGTTCTTCTCTAACAATATGCATACTCAAACCATTTGATCATGAAAATCGCCCTTACTTCAGACAAGACGAACATGCATAGCAACTCACATGATATTCAACAAAGGTAAAAGTTGATGGCGTCCCCAGAAACATGGTTACCACTCAACAAGCAACTTATTAAGAAATAAGATACATAAGTACATATTTTTCACCACAATAGTTTTTAAGGCTATTTTCCCATGAGCTATGTATTGTAAAGGCAAAGAATAGAAGTTTAAAGGTAGCACTCAAGTAATGTACTTTGGAATGGCAGAGAAATACCATGTGGTAGGTAGGTATGGTGGACACAATTGGCATAGTGTTTGGCTCACGGATTTGGATGCACGAGAAGAATCCCTCTCAATACAAGGCTAGGCTAGCAAGGTTGTTTGAAGCAAACTCAAGTATGAAATGGTGCAGCAAGACTCACATATGAACATATTGTAAGCATTATAAGACTTTACATCGTCTCCTTGTTGTTCAAACACCTTAACCAGAAAATATCTAGACTTAGAGAGACCAATCATGCAAACCAAATTTTAACAAGCTCTATGTAGTTCTTCATTAATAGGTACAAAGTACATGATGCAAGAGCTTAAACATGATCTATATGAGCACAACAATTGCCAAGTATCAAATTATTCAAGACATTATACCAATTACCACATGCGGCACTTTCCGTTTCCAACCATATATCAATGAACGAAGTAGTTCAACCTTCGCAATGAACATTAAGAATAAAGCTAAGAACATATGTGTTCATATGCAACAGCGGAGCGTGTCTTTCTCCCACATAAAGAATGCTAAGATCCGATTTTATTCAAACAAAAACAAAAATAAAAGCAAACAGACGCTCCAAGTAAAGCACATAAGATGTGACTGAATAAAAATATAGTTTCACTAGAGGTGACCTGATAAGTTGTCGATGAAGAAGGGGATGCCTTGGGCATCCCCAAGCTTAGATGCTTGAGTCTTCTTAAAATATGCAGGGATGAACCACAGGGGCATCCCCAAGCTTAGACTTTTCACTCTTCTTGATCATATTGTATCATCCTCCTCTCTTGACCCTTGAAAACTTCCTCCACACCAAACTCAAAACAAACTCATTAGAGGGTTAGTGCATAATTGAAAATTCATATATTCAGAGGTGACATAATCATTGTTAACACTTCTGGACATTGCACAAAGCTACTGAAAGTTAATGGAAGAAAGAAATCCGTCAAACATAGCAAAACAGGCAATGCGAAATAAAAGGCAGAATCTGTCAAAACAGAACAGTCCGTAAAGACGAATTTTTCAGGGGCACTTAACTTGCTCAGATGAAAATGCTCAAATTGAATGAAAGTTGCGTACATATCTGAGGATCACGCACGTAAATTGGCAGATTTTTCTGAGTTACCTACAGAGAGTACTGCTCAAATTCGTGACAGCAAGAAATCTGTTTCTGCGCAGTAATCCAAATCTAGTATGAACCTTACTATCAAAGACTTTACTTGGCACAACAATGCAATAAAATAAAGATAGGGAGAGGTTTCTACAGTAGTAACAACTTCCAAGACTCAAATATAAAACAAAAGTGCTGTATTAAAATAATAGATTGTCTCCCATAAGCGCTTTTCTTTAACGCCTTTCAGCTAGGCGCAGAAAGTGTGAATCAAGTATTATCAAGAGAAGAAGCATCAACATTATTACCTCGGGCTTTACGCCTACCCTTCTTACTCTTTTTCTTACTCTTTGGTTTAGGGAATACATGGCCGCCTCCCGGTGTAGAGGTGAACTTTAGGGTGCCTTTTCCCACATATATGATTGCTCCCAATAGTTTCAGCAGGGATCTTCCAAATGTGATTTGTCCTATTCCTACATATTCAATAACAAGATAATCAGTGGATACCGTTCTTCCAAGAATGGTTGTGAACGCACCCTCGGCTATTCCCTTAGGAATTATAACAGAGTTATCAGTAAGAGTTATTCCTTCTCCACCTTCAGTAAGTCCCCAAAGTGTCAAAGATTCATAAATACTCTTAGGCATAAGTCAAAATTCAGACGTAATATCACAACGGGCATAAAAAATTTCACCACCAATAGTAACTTTAATAGTAGGGTTCCACATTGAAGGTTCAGAGTTTACTAAAACATGATCAAGGCGCTCACGAATCTGACTATACCTTTCTTTCAAGCAAGATGTATTTGTCTCAAGAGTATTTAATCTATTATAAATGCTAATAAGAGCTGAATCAAAGTTATTAGCTGAACTATGTGATGAACCAGATTTTTTATGGCATTAAAAGCTTGATCACCATTGCAATGAAGGAAATCTCCTCCCACTACAGCATCTAAGGCATATCTATAGCGAATCATAAGCCCAAAATAAAAATTACTAAGGAGCAGACTTAGAGTCATTTGAGGTTCAGCTTTATGATAAGAATCAAAAATTCTAGACCAAGCATCTTTAAAACTCTCCTCATCCCCTTGTTTAAAAGTGAAGATTAATTCCTCAGGTGAAGAAGTAACAGGTACAGAGCTAGACATGATAACAAAATAAACTAAATGCAAGTAACAATTTTTTTTGTGTTTTTAATATGGAGAACGCAAACAAGATAGTAAATAAAGTAAAGCTAGCAACTAATTTTTTTGTGTTTTGTTTTAGTGCAGCAAACAAAGTAGTAAATAAAGTAAAGTAAAGCAAGACAAAAACAAAGTAAAGAGATTGGAAGTGGAGACTCCCCTTGCAGCGTGTCTTGATCTCCCCGGCAACGGCGCCAGAAAAAGTGCTTGATGCGTGCGGTTGACACACGTCCGTTGGGAACCCCAAGAGGAAGGTGTGATGCGTACAGTAGCAAGTTTTCCCTCAGTAAGAAACCAAGGTTTATCGAACCAGTAGGAGTCAAGGATCACGTGAAGGTTGTTGGTGACGGAGTGTAGTGCGGCGCAACACCAAGGATTCCGGTGCCAACGTGGAACCTGCACAACACAATCAAAGTACTTTGCCCCAACGTAACAGTGAGGTTGTCAATCTCACCGGCTTGCTGAAAACAAAGGATTAGATGTATAGTGTGGAAGATGATGTTTATTTGCGAAGAACAGTAAAGAACAATTGCAGTAGATTGTATTTCAGATGTAAAGAATGGACCGGGGTCCACAGTTCACTAGTGGTGTCTCTCCCACAAGATAAATAGCATGTTGGGTGAACAAATTACAGTTGGGCAATTGACAAATAAAGAAGGCATAACAATGCACATACATATATCATGATGAGTACTATAAGATTTAATCAGGGCATTACGACAAAGTACATAGACCGCTATCCAGCATGCGTCTATGCCTAAAAAGTCCACTTTCAGGTTATCATCCGAACCCCTTCCGGTATTAAGTTGCAAGCAACAGACAATTGTATTAAGTATGGTGCGTAATGTAATCAACACAAATATCCTTAGACAAAGCATCGATGTTTTATCCCTAGTGGCAACAGCACATTCACAACCTTAGAACTTTCTCACTTTGTCCTGCATTCAATGGAGGCATGAACCCACTATCGAGCATAAATACTCCCTCTTGGAGTTACAAGTATCAACTTGGCCAGAGCCTCTACTAGCAACGGAGAGCATGCAAGAACATAAACAACATATATGATAGATTGATAATCAACTTGACATAGTATTCAATATTCATCGGATCCCAACAAACACAACATGTAGCATTACAAATAGATGATCTTGATCATGATAGGCAGCTCACAAGATCTAACATGATAGCACAATGAGGAGAAGACGACCATCTAGCTACTGCTATGGACCCATAGTCCAGGGGTGAACTACTCACACATCGATCCGGAGGCGATCATGGCGATGAAGAGCCCTCCGGGAGATGATTCCCCTCTCCGGCAGGGTGCCGGAGGCGATCTCCTGAATCCCTCGAGATGGGATTGGCGGCGACTGCGTCTCTGGAAGGTTTTCCGTATCGTGGCTCTCGGTACAGAGGGTTTCGCGACGAAGGCTTTAAGTAGGCGGAAGGGCGGAGTCGGAGGAGTCACGGGGGCCCCACACGCTAGGGCCGCGCGGGCCCCCCTTAGGCCGCGCCGCCCTAGTGTGGCGGCGCCCCGTGGCCCCACTTCGTTTCTCCCTCGGTCTTCTGGAAGCTTCGTGGAAAAATAAGCCCCTGGGCGTTGATTTCGTCCAATTCCGAGAATATTTCCTTTGTAGGATTTCTGAAACCAAAAACAGCAGAAAACAGCAACTGGCTCTTCGGCATCTCGTCAATAGGTTAGTGCCGGAAAATGCATAATAATGACATATAATGTGTATAAAACATGTGAGTATCATCATAAAAGTAGCATGGAACATAAGAAATTATGGATACGTTTGAGACGTATCAGTATCATCTGAGGACGTCTTACCCACGCTGTCGGCAAGCCTCCTCTGAGGAGGCGATGTGGTTGGGGCGGATGAGAGGGATCTTCTGGTGGCAAACCAGAAGTCTAGAGGGGTGCATGTTCTCTTCTTTCTTCATTAGATATATGAAAAAACCAAAAAAGCATCATGCGGCATAAGAATTGCATTTATTCAATGTTTTCTAATTCTTAGTTGAATGAGAATTAAATTAGACCTCATTGAACTCAAAGAAATGTAGATTTACATCAAGATTGATGTGCCCTAAAAATTGCAAGTGAAGTTACTACTGAATTTTTTCAGTTACAAGTGGATTGGAATTTATAACTCTCACTTAAAATTGAGTTGTAATTGAAACTTTTAAGTTACAAGTGAGGAAAAAAATGCTTCATGCATTGCAACTAAATATTGACACGATAAAAGATTATTCATGTAGGACCAAATAATGAAGGTGATATTACTTGACTAACTAATTTTCAGCCGAACCAGAATTAACTACACCTTTTATTGAACTGTCCATTTATTGATAGGGATAGACCCATGTGCATGCGTATGTTGCATAGCACATACATGTGATCGATCCTACCTTGTTGGGGACTACACAGAGTAGTACATAGTGATCCAAGCATAGAATTTGTCAGAATTAGTATCATAGTACTACATGGCCACGAAATTCTCATTATAGCAACACAAGAATTTGGCAACCCCACGTGCAAGTGTTCTGGAGTCAGGTCTGCCACACCTACTATCAACCGATAATCAAAACCAACGCTAAATGTAATTCTAACTCCAAGCAGATTTCAGTTCTGAGACCTATGCCAAATCTTCAGTAAAAATCAAGATGAAGCAGACGTCCTGTTGTTACCACTACATATACATGCGATTACAACATGATTCATATCATTAATTGAAGTATTAAACATATCATAAAATAAAATTTCAATTCTTACCTTTCAGGGATGACGACGGGACATTCATGGGGCTCCAGAGATGCAAAGCTTTTCTCCTGCGACCTCTGACTCCTTGTCGCCCCCGCCCACAATCTCCATAAGAGCAGGATCCATCTCCGCGCCCAGATTTGCTTCACATCGACCGTTGAAGGAGTTTCCTGCCGCCAGAGCATGACATAGAAGGAGACACGTACCAGGAGGGAGGGCACAGGAGTCCCGAGATGTCCTTAATGGATGACAACGAGCTAAGGTAAGTCCAAGAGATGTGCACTGTGGTGAGCGCCGGAAGAACGACAGTGGATGGATTAGAGTAGGGAAGTTAGCTGTCTAGTTTTTGTCGTGGTGGATCTCTCTAGTAAGGATAAAGGTGAGGTCCACATGTAATAAAACAAGTCAAACAGACGACACGTTAGTCAGATATTAGACGGACGGATCCTCCTATAATGAGGTGGTGGTGTTTTGCAGCTTCTTGAGGCCCCTGAGAAGATTTTGGAGCATACGACAAAGCCGGCTCAGTTGTTACAACTTGGGATTTTTTTTGTTCTGATCATAGTGGTTCATCGTCATGGGCGGTGATTAATTTTGGCTCACTTTCCTGGCATCTTAATGCTGATTGAAATGGTCATGGTAACTGCAATTTCTATACCTAGCAAAGTGGCTCGCGCACACGCATGGACGACACCTTGATGGTCCATTTAATTTTTTTAGATGATCCATAAAAGGAAAACAATTTTACAGAATCTAATGAAAAGAAGATATTTAACTTCATCTCAGGATGGCGTACGCGTATTAATATTATTAATAATTTTTATTTAACTTTATTTTTTACATAATTTTAATGAATATAAGTACTAATTTTATAGTAATTTTTATTAGATGTAATCCTGTTAATATAAATGCGCAATCATGTTTTATCTGGGTTCAATTAAACTCCCAATAACATTAAAATTTTACATTAAATATCTATATCTACAATTTACATCAAGCATGGACACACATCTACACACGCACGGCTTTGCCTCTAATGTATTTCCACCCCAAGGAGTTTGAGGATGGAGGGGGATTTGGTGAAACTCTCCATTTCACCCAATTCTAATATTCCCATCAATTCCCCTACCCCATCTAGTTACTTTTATTTTGGGGAAGAGAGGGAATAGGTGAGGATTGAGATCAGGTAATAAAAGGAGAAAATATATACCCCAGAACATGATAATGTACCGTCACTGGAGTAAAAAACTCAATCTTTGCACTAGATGTTATTGTCTATTGCACAACCAGTTCATAAATAAATATTAGTCCTAATTTTGCACTTGAATACAGAAAAACATGAAAACACGAACTCGGTGTCATGCTCATTTTCTCGAACAGGAACACACCGTTTTAATATATGCTCGAAAGAATGGAGCTCAAGCACATGCCTCGTTATTTCTACAAGAATATTTTTGCTGAGTATAATTTTGTATGCTCCTTCCAAAAAATAGTAGATGGAATCATTCATCCGTCCAGCTGCTCTCAAATGCTGTAATCAACCATCAACCTCTTATATAAGGCAACTAATTCAAGTTAAATGTTCCATCATTTCTAGTAGAAAAACAACAAACTGCAAGTTGTCAGGCAAACTGCAACATACATGTGCTACATGTGAACAAAGCAAAAGCAGAGACATTAGTACATCATCGTAGCAACTATCATCACCCGGTCATGAGAAAATCAAACATGCCAGCGTACGTAAGATCCATGCCATATACTAAGGTCAAAACATCCAACACTAAAAACACCAATTTCCAATCAAACATGCAAGCATGGTATCCTGCACCTGGGTATACAATCAAATATGCGAGCATGGGATCCAACACTAAAAACACTAATTTCCAATCCACACACCAAAGGCCGATTTTCAATAAAATACTAACATCACCAATTTATAATCCGACGAGGCATGATAAAGACACATACTCCACTTGGTTTTAGCAAGAAAATAGTAACAAGTATTACCGTATTGCATATGTCTACTCCCAGTTTAGAGTTGCGCTTGCATTTGTTAGCAAATCAAAATCAAACGAATCCGAATATTAGGACATCTATTCCATCAGGTTACCAAACTGCAAAACAAAGGCCCTCCGTGTTCTGCATCCTGAAATCTTTATTAAACTTCTCTGTGATATTATTTCTGGTTTGTAATACTACAAACATCATCCTCACTACTACACAATTCCGTTTGTCTAGAAACGATATTGGTACCAAGTGGTGTGACAGTAGACAATAGCTAATTGTTTAAAGACATCATATCATGCTAGTTGTTTAGAGAAAACACATCAAACCAATAGCACTTAATGGATTGAAGTTGAAAGAACCATGTGCTGATCGGATCATGTTACAAACAAGGAAGTGCAGAAAAGAAGTGTTACATACCCGTATTATCATTTCAATCGTCAACCATAAAATCTAATCTCACATGATGATGCATAGCCACAAGTAAGCATCGACTAGCATGAACAAAGTCAAATTTTCCTCATTTTCACCGGTTCATCACTAGTCAAAACAATATATTGAATGATACACGAGCATGAATAAGAACCGCAGTAGCAATTTGTGGGGCTTCCTAATGCATTAAGTGACCGAAATCTCAAAACAGTGAGAAAATCGTAAAACAGTTGATCATAATCAGTACAAAAAAAGTGGCTGCAATGTAGGGCCCACTAGAGAACAAAGATTAAAATGATGAGATCTGACAGAACTCCTAAGCATACTGAGATATATCAATTTACCCTTGAAGTCCTAATATTAGACATGATAAATTTGTATGGCATCAATTATTCTAAACATGTTTGAGAACCAAATCACGATGGAAGGGAATAGTTGAGCATATCAAAAGCTTAAGAGCCAACACAGACACATCCTCCCCCAAATCTGAACAAGAACGGAGGAAGGGAGGTGGACGCCGACAGCGTCTGGGAAACCCTAGTAAAGGGAGGTCAGTGGAACCAGAGAGAAGGGGCCGTAGCTAAAGAAGTTGTCTGTCGGCCGTGTACCTAGGTTGGTGTCCACGCCGTCACCTCGGGACCATGTCGTTAGCAGCTGTGCTTTGATATCTTTGCAATTTCTTGGACAAGGCTCTTGCCTTGTACTAGTCGAAAAAACGATGACAAATAGTTCATCGTGTTGCATTGCTACACCAAGCTGAAGGAGAGTTAGAAGTGGAGGTTGACGCACATACAATTGGTGAAGGACAAACATGGCATCATTGATCTGGAAGCGCCACTCGCAACCTCGGCGGAACGCCCTACCGGTGAAAAGGCGACCAAGGTTACCACGCTTGAAAAAATGATAGCCCACAGGGTCCAAACGTCAATTAACAAGTGCCTCGTTGATGTTTCCGAAAACCTGCTCATGCGCGGCCCGATGATCGACGAGAGGTGGAAGGTGTTGCTGCTGAAGCAAGAATAGAAGATCTTGATCGAGAAGGAGAGTGTAGCCATGAAGAAACGGAAAGAGGACTTCATCATATTTACCGTCGACACGAAGGGAGTGTATCCCCAGGTGTGAGGCGCTCATGTTCTACTGCGACATGATCTTGAAAGAAATATCTTATCAAATAGCAGCGACTCCTGCATCAGCATCAGCATCAACATCAACAGCTGCATCAGCGTCAATCGCGGCTTCAATAGCTACGTTCGTGACGGTGTCAGCGTCGACATTGACGAGTAGACCAGTGATGACATCGCTAGCGACAAGTACATCGACACCGACATAAGGACGTCATGATGGACAAGCCTTAGCCGACTGAAGAGGCACTGTCGACGCTGTAAACAACCCCGAGCTGTTCTTCCAGGCTTTATTTGTATCAAGGTTTATAATATTGATCGTGACCACTATGGCTAGAACCTCGACCGCGACGACTATGGCATGAACTACTCCTTTTGCAAACACGACGATATTTATTTGGTTTTGTTAAAAATTATTTTTGGGGCCCCCTTTTAGGGACGCGGCTGTGAACGACGTCCCCCAAAGGCGGCACCACCAAGCTAGAGTCGGGTCAGGAGAGCTATGGACATGAATTCTTGTGGACATTCATGGGGCTCCAGAGCTGCAAATCTTTACTCCTGCGAGCACTGACTGCGTGCCGCCACACCCACAATCTCCATACGTGCATGATCCATATCCGCGCCCAAATCCAGTTCACATCAACTGTTGAAGGCGTTCGGTGACGAACGTTGCTCATGCACACATCATTTCCTGCCGCCAGAACATGACAGAGAACAAGACAAACGTCCCAGGAGGGAGGGCACAAGAGTCCCGATACGTCCTCTGTGGAGGACGTTAATCTATGGTAAGTCCCAGAGAGTTGCACTACGGTGAGTGACGGAAGAATGGCGGCGGAAGGAATAGAGTATGGATGCTAGCTTTCTACTTTTGTCGTGGTGGGTCTCTCTAGTAGGGCTAAAGGTCAAAATTAACAAAAAAGCGAGGTGAGATCCACGTGTGATAAAACTAGTCAAACAGATGATAGGTTATTCAGTCCTAATGGAGTGAAGTGGCAAAGAAACAACGACTTCGCTAAAATTACGAACAACCATCCTGTTCACCGATTCATGGAGGGAGAACCATAATATTGCGAGAAACTAAAAACACAATCATAAAAACGAGTGTGGAGCGCTTCTGGAGCATTGGCTCCATGTACGTAGCCCCTTTTATGAACAATTTAAAAACAGGGTTTCAAAGTTTTGAAAAATATGAGCAAAAATTCTAGATTTAGAAAATACTGTAATCTACGAACACGAAAAAATAAAATCTCAAATCAAAATACACAGCATTTTGGGCTACACAAAAATGACAAAATCTGAAATCTTAACTAGTGAACAGTGCAAATTTTAAAACCTCCAAAATCAGTCCGATTTTGTCATTTTTGTTAAGCTAAAACTATAAAGTTTCGGGTTGAGATTTTATATGTTAGTTAGTACATAGTACATCATTATCTATGTCCATATTTTTCCCCACATTTTTTTGAAACTTCAAAATCAAGTTATAAAATTTTGACAAAATAGAAGGCTCCATGTACCTTGAGGTCCAATGTGAATTTCCCTGAGAATCACAGATGCTACTTTGCGTTTACTGATCGAGATACAGCCATGTGCATGCTATGTTGCACATCACATACAATACAAATGATCGATGCTACCTTGCATAGGACTACATGCTAACTTGTTTATCGGTATCATCTATCTAAGGGCAGAGCACGATCTGGTAGTTGGTTCCGGTCGGGCAGGTGAATGTGCTGGTTTGGTCGTCCTTGGCGTAGCTGTATGCTTCGGGGCACTTCCTCTTGAAGAACATCGAGTAGTAGGTCGGCGGGCAGTTGACCGCGAACTGGCCCCTGCAGCAGTAGGTGTCGCCGCCCAGCTTGCCGCAGGAGCTGGCGCACCCTCCGGCGACCCGCAGCTCCGGCAGGCACTCCTTCGTGATGTCCACGGCGCAGCTGGCGGAACGGCACGGAGCGCCGTCTAGGGGCTGGAACCTCATCGGCACGTTGAACCCGTCGACGAGGGACAGGTCGAAGAAGTCCGGGGCCCCGTCCTTCCCCAGCGTGTACTCTGCAATTGTTGTCGGCTGCTCGCCGGAGACGGCGCAAGCCAGCTTGCCGGCGCAGTCGCCGGTGATGCAGCGGCCAACGCCGCTGCCGTTGAAGGTGCACCCCGTGCGCGGCCACACCCTGGCGGCCGCGGCGCCGGCCGGCATGGTGAGAGGCCACGTCTGGCCCGGGTCGAGCCGCACGCCGCCGCCCGGGAGCGCGGCAGGCCAGACTGTGTATGAGCACTTGTTCACGACGGTGATGGTGGCCGCGTCGGTGGCAGCGGCAGCTACCAGGAGAAGAAGAGCGATCTGTTGGAGGACGCGAGAGGACGCCATGGCTGGTGTCGTTGCTGTTCTTCCTATTGGCTGCTGGCTTGCTGCTGTGCTGGAGAATGGAGATTTGCAGCTGTGACTTGGACCTATTTATAGCCGTGTGTGCGTATGATGTTTATGGTTCGGTTGCGTGTGCAAGTAGACATTTTTTTTAGGTTTTTTATCATATATATCATGCATGTAATAATAAATTTATGATACTATCTCTAGAATGAATGGTATTATATAGCAGTATCATATAGATATCGTATGAAAAATACATTTATGATTTATCTCATAATTTTATTTTGTATTGTAGATGTTAATAATTTATTTAAAAATCTGGCTAAACTTTACATAGTTTGAATTTCCAAAACAAAGCCTGATTCATTGAAAATGAGGTACAATATAATGCTCCATAGAGTACGCGAGGAAAAAACCTCACTGCTTTTGACAATAAAACAGGTTTCAAAATACAACTTTGAGTCCTAGATCTTATTGCAAAAATGCGTATAAAATGATCAACATACTATGTACAGGATTGTAGTATTCTCAAAAATACGTCTCAAAAAAATATTACGCACTAATATCAAGATCCAAATCTAAATATGTAAAACAATATCAATGACTAAAGTTTTAGAAGTTGGATTTAAGACATGCCTGAATCCATTACTTTTTTGCTTACCAGAGAAAGTGTTTTTGATTATAACTAGTCTAGCTTACGGAAATCAATCCTCCCGCTGCCCCCATAGAGGGCAACTCTAGTGGGTCGGGTTTTTTTCATACCGAAAGGGCAACACAAGATCACCGGACACGGAAACTTCCAGGAAATGTCCAAACTACATATTACAGAAATCTACATCTATTTTTTAAAATGGGGCAGCCCAGCCTCAAAATCTATATCTATATCTATATCTATATCCGTATCTATAGATATATTATATTTATTTATTTATATCCATATTACAAAATCTATCTCTATATCTAATTCTATATATGTATATATGTATCTATCTTATATATCTATATTTATATCAATATATATATCTATATCTATGGCCTATCTATATCTATATCTATATCTGAATCTATATCTGTATCTATATCTATATTTGTATCTGTATTTGTATCTATATCTATATCTATATCTATATCTATATCTATATCTACATATTTTATACCATATATATATTTATTTATTTATCCTATATTGGACATATTCATACTACACCCGGGTGTAGTTACTCCCACGTGTGTTTCATCCAATTTAGATAGTATCTATCATACCGAAGAGTATATACATGTAGTATGAAGTATATAAGAGTATATACTACTTTGTAGGTAGTATGACATTTTTTTACGTACATTCTTTCTTTATATGTAAATATGAATGTATTTCGGATATATAATGCAAACCATGGGCTCATTTAAATTTTTTTCACCAAATTTGGTTTGGAGTATCTTAGATACAATATACAAACATACTCAAACTGATAAAGTATCATATATACTTTTGTATGGTTATATACGAGACATGGGTGTAGTTACACCCAGGAGTATAAAGTATTTATCCTATATCTATATCTATATCCATATATCTATATCCATATATCTATATCTACATATTCTATACCTAATAATAATATAGAAAAATAAGCTTTCTTGATGTCAAACTTCGAACTACCCCTAAAATTGAAGGAAATTACCCACCAATGTCGCAGTAACTTAAAAAACTAGCACCTTTCTTTCTTATTTTCCTTCATACTTTTCTCCACTACTAATAAAAGAGCAAACAAAAAAAATTCTAGGTACACACCGTCAAACATACACATATCTCTCAACACCATAGGATCGGAGCACTTGATTAAATCTGTCCACACAACAGGATATTAAAATCGGGTGTTTTGCGCTAAGCAAATAGTCACGCGGAGTGCGGAAGGAAAACATCCCCACATCCCTCCCAGCGAAAGTAAAAAATATCACCACCCATTATCTTTCTTAAGTCAAATCGCCCCCGCTCTAACTCCCTTCTCCCTTCCACCACCGCCACAACTCAACTCTCCCCTACCGCCACCTCGCCACTGCCACATCAGGGCTCATCGCTGCTAAGGACCTAGCTGTTGGAGATATGCCCAAGAGGCAATAATAAAAGTGGTTATTATATATCTTTATGTTTATGATAAAAGTTTATATACCATGCTATAATTGTATTAACCGAAACATTGATACATGTGTGTTATGTAAATAACAATGAGTCCCTAGTAAGCCTCTTAACTAGCTTGTTGATTAATAGATGATTAGTTTCATAATCATGAACATTGGATGTTATTAATAACAAGGTTATATCATTATATGAATGATGTAATGGACACACCCATTTAAGCATAGCATAAGATCACGTCATTAAGTTATTTGCTATAAGCTTTCGATACATAGTTACCTAGTCCTTATAACCATGAGATCATGTAAATCACTTATGCTGGAATGGTACTTTGATTACATCAAACGCCACTCGTAAATGGGTGGTTATAAAGGTGGGATTAAGTATCCGGAAAGTATGAGTTGAGGCATATGGATCAATAGTGGGATTTGTACATCCCGATGACGGATAGATATATTCTGGGCCCTCTCGGTGGAATGTCGTCTAATGTCTTGCAAGCATATGAATAAGTTCATAAGAGACCACATACCACGGTACGAGTAAAGAGTACTTGTCAGGAAACGAGGTTGAACAAGGTATAGAGTGATACCGATGATCAAACCTCGGACAAGTAAAATATCGCGTGACAAAGGGAATTGGTATCGTATGTGAATGATTCATTCGATCACTAAGTCATCGTTGAATATGTGGGAGCCATTATGGATCTCCAGATCCCGCTATTGGTTATTGGTCGGAGAGAGATCTCAACTGTGACGCCCCAAAACCGGTACCATGAGGATCCCAGCGAATCCGCCGAAATCCGCACGATATCGATTCTAGGAGGCGCACCACCAAGCGCCTCGTACACGCCGGAGGATGCACGCGATGCGGGTGGAATCAATCACGAGCGGTAACATTACAACAGGATTACAATAGAGCCCACAAGATACATATATTACAACAACAATTCCAACGAGTCAAGATACAAATAGATACATACAAAGATCCAAATCATACAGAAGATCAAATATGTCCGAGTACGGACAAGATACAAATTGGACTAAGAGTCCTGAAGATAAACGATGGCGTCCATAACCCTGCCCAGGCCAAGCTGGAAGGGTAACCTTGCTAACATCGTCTTCATCGAACATATCTTCATACCTGCCCGGTTATATCCCGTAGAAGCAGCAATAAGTACGGGTTCGTACTTAACAAGACTTCAAGACGTATAAGCATTCGTCAACCAGTCGTCCTTTGTACTTGAGGCACGCAGGGGACTTAGAGGACGCAAGAGGAACGTCATAGGCAATATGGTGGGGTTAAGCGGCAGCGCGCAAGCACTAAAAACCTATAGAGACACTCTACAACAGTCGTCTATCAGAGAAGGTGAGAGAGCGCATGAACTAGCAGTTCTATACTCTGCAAACAAATCACAGCCGATGTGTTCCCCCTTCGCCAAGAAGTACTGGCAAAGGCACTCACACCGTTGATAAGTTTTAACCATTTATTATTGAGGTTGTGCTAACTTACTATGCAAGTTATTATTAATGAACAATAGGTGTAAGTTGTCTATGGTCGAGTCATACAGCTCCAAGTCGTCCATAACCGCGGACGCGGCTTATCGATAAGATTTAACCCTGCAGGGGTGCCCAAATGTGCCCACACGCACGATCAACCCACTTGCGACAGGTGGATATAACGACTCGCACTCTCCTTCACGACAACAGTGTCCAGGAAGCCACCTAACTAAGTTGAACCCGAATCGAAGTCCGGCCGAATCTCCGAGACGGACCTAGCTGTTTGCGAGAACGGCTTCCGAGGGTCAAAACACATACTGGGGTGAATGACCCGCTTCAGCATGCGATAAACGCGCAGGCCACAAACCTATACGTGCATACCAGAAACAAGGGATACAAGACACCCAGGGGCTTCCCAAAGTAAATAAGTAACAAGCTGGCATGCACGCAACAACAAATGGTAAAACATTACGAACTAGTTGTGGCCACTGGACAAAGCTGTAGATTTCGGCAGTGGTCGAGGGGAGACCCAGAAGCATACCCACGTGTGGTTAGAGCACTCAGTTTCGGAACAGATAACAAGAACTCGGGTCCTAGGGGACATTAGTGAGTCAAAGTTCCGATGCTTTCGCAAAGGGGCTCACAGATGCCTCTGCTTATCATTTTAGTTGTTAACAATAAGTAAATTATCTCCAACAAATATATCCATAAACCATGTGCCATGATCCCCCAACAGATAAATAGATAAAATTGCGATAACGGTAGCGAGATAAAACAGCACTAGCATGCACTATGACTCGCAAGGCATACCCGATAACCAATCAATAGCTATAGGTGGTTGGTGGAGGCAATATAGGCTGCTTGAGGTAACAAGTGGAAGGGACACGTGACAAGAACGCAACTCAAGGATAGCATGAGGGAGAAGGCAAAATAAAATAGGTGAGCGATTTCTGCAGGGGCAGGAGTATAAGGGAAATGCTTGCCTGTTAAAGCTTGCCGAGGAACATCCGGAGAACTTGGCATATCTCACCGCACCACTTCACGATCCTATCCGGGAAGAAGCAAATGCTGGAACAAGCAACGGATGCAAGCTTACAACTACGGAAGAAGAACCGACATGATCATGATATGGTATGCATGCATGACATGGCAAACATGATGCGGCGATGCAACTTATATCCAATTTAAACGGAATCTGAATTCCGACACACAATTATTAGGTTCGAGTTATTTATCTACCCCGCATATTAATTGTTGATTAGCATGGCAAAACATGGCATGGGTGCGCTACGCAAAATTAAATGGAACCGGGATAAGATAACAATCCCGCACAATTCCATATTTAAGATTAGGTGATTCGCTATTTACCCGAACCCATGAGATATGCGATGCGGCGCAACATGTATGATTGATGCAACAAAATATAGATGCACATTTATAAAATAGGATAGGATTGGCTCGGGGTCTCACGGTATTGAAACAAAGACGGTCGCCGGATTTGGGTTCGGAGAGGAAGAAGATGAAGCGAGGTCTCGGACTTCGGAACTGGGTAGGAGATCTTCAAGTTTGCCATTGTTCATCGAAGCGACGAGCCAAGGGTTGTACACAGAATAGATAGCCGTTGGTCAGCGAAAAGATGTTGTGCGAGTAAGGAGACCATGTCCTATCAGGCATATGGTCGAACAGCAAACATGCGTGCACATACGAATATGCTGCAGACGTGCACAAGCGCGAGGAGGATGCAGGGGCTCAAGAAGGACTTGTCCTGCGCACCAAAAAGATTGGCAGGGAGGTTCTGTTCACGATGGATGAGGCCGGACGTGCACGAGGACATGGAGCAGCACGGGGACCTGCAGGACTTGCGCCTGGCAGCAGGGAACGGTGAGGGCCAGCGGCGCGGGACGCGCGGTGACGAGCTCGGGAGGGCGCCGGAAGGACGTGGCCGCGGGCGCGTACTGCAGCGATGGCGCAGGTTCTCGTGGTGAAGCAGCTGCGGTGGAAGACGAGCACGGCCAGGTCGAGGGCGTCCTTGGCGACGACAACAGGAGGCAGGGGCGCGGCCATGCGCGACGGGAGGAGCTCAGGGAGACGGGGAGATGCGGCGCAGGGTCGCAGAACTTGGGGTTGAGGACGTCCGTGACAGGGAGGAGGAGGCGGCTCGCGGCGGCGCGCTGCTGCAGGCTACCGAGGCGGTCGCTGACGGGGGGCCGAGCCGGGACGCGGCGAGGAGGGAGGAGGCCGCGGGCGCGGCAAGGTGGAGTGGAGGCGGCGTGCTGCAGAGGAAGGAGAGGCGGGGCCACGCGCAGGAAGGGAGGTCGAGGCGCGTCGAGGCGGAGAAGGGCGCGGCACTCGCGGCGGTCATGGTGTCGGGGACGGCGCGTGAAGAAACTGCCGGCGTGGAGTAGCAGGGCGGCGCGCGCGTGGCAGAGGGATCCGCGGCGGCGGCAGCCGGCAGCCGGCGAGCATGGAGAGGAGGTCGCCTGCGGGGTCGGGGCGCTCGAGCGCAGGAGGGTCGCGAGGCGAGGGCGACGGGCTCGGGATCGAGAGAGGCGAGAGAGCAGAGAGGCTGGGGGGTGGGAGGACCCGATTGCGAAAAGACCTGGCGGCGGGGGGTGTGGATGAAAAATGGCCAAGGCTGGCCGGGTGGGAAGCTAGGGTTTCGGCCTGGCGGGCCAGATGGGCTGCCGTTTGGCCTTGGTGGCCTGGCCGGTTGGAGAGGCTGTCTCCCCCTTTTTTTTATTAAAATGTTTTTCTTTTATTATTTTCCTGGTTGTTTCAAAACTATTTATAAATATATTTTAGCAATGAAATTAAACTGAGAGAGAGATATAATTTGAAATAAGAGAGGGGATTATCATTAACAACAAAATAGGGTTTAATAAAAATAATTTTGAGGTTTAAAATATGCATGATGCCATGATGATGCATAAAAGAAAAAGAACAAACAAAATCTAATAGGGGTATTTTTCTGGGCCGCTACATCAACCATGTCTACATAGTTCACGAACCGTAGGGTGACACACTTAAGGTTTGATGTTGTAATAGTAGAACTTGAATATGGAATGGAGTTCGAAGTATTGTTCGAAGTCCCGGATGGGATCCCGGACATCACGAGGAGTTCCGGAATGGTCCGGAGAATAAGATTCATATATAGGAAGTCATATTCCAAGTTTGGAAATGATCCGGTGCATTTATGGAAGGTTCTAGAAGGTTCTAGAAAAGTCCAGAAGAAATCACTAAGGAAGGAGGAGTCCCGGAGGGACTCCACCTCCCCATGGCCGTCCAACCCTAGAGGGGGGAGTCCAAGGTGGACTCCACCAAGGGGGCCGGCCACCCCCCTTCATGGAAGGGTGGGAATCCCACTTGGGTGGGAGTCCCACCTTGGGTAGGTTTCCCTACTACATGGAAGGTTTTGGGTTCGGGTCTTATTCGAAGACTTGTAGTCCAACACTTGGGGTTCCACCTATATAATGAGGGGCATAGGGGAGGGGGCCGGCCACCACAAGCCACCAAGCTAGCCGCACCCCATAGAGGCCGGCCACCCCCTCTCCCAAACCCTAGCCGCCCCCCTCTCCTCCACTTCTCCCGCACGCTTAGCGAAGCTCCGCCGGAGTTCTCCATCGCCACCGCCACCACGCCGTCGTGCTGCCGGATTCAAGGAGGAGCTACTACTTCCGCTGCCCGCTGGAACGGGGAGAAGGACGTCGTCTTCATCAACACCGAACGTGTGACCGAGTACGGAGGTGCTGCCCGATCGTGGCACCGTGATCAAGATCTTCTACGCGCTTTTGCAAGCGGCAAGTGATCGTCTACCGCAGCAACAAGAGCCTCATCTTGTAGGCTTTGGAAATCTTCAAGGGTGAGTCTCGATCATCTCCTCGTTGCTCCCGTCTTCTAGATTGCATCTTGGCTTGGATTGCGTTCTCGCGGTAGGAATTTTTTTGTTTTCTATGCAATGAATCCCTACAGTGGTATCAGAGCCATGTCTATGCATTGATGGTTGCACGAGTAGAACACAATTGTTTTGTGGGCGTGTAATAACCCAGAACATAGGAACAACGAAGGGTAGATTTAGAAATGGGATGTGCATTTCATCGCAAAACGGGGGAAATTTTCGCGCCTTATTGCAACTAAACCTAAGAGGGATCGAGGTTCTCTCTCATTTTGCACTTAGGATTAGGCAATGTGAGTTAGGGAAATTTCGACATGATCTCTTTTGTATCTTGTTGATTTGGGGAAATGATTTCATTTGACAAGTAAGATGCATTGGGAATATCTGATGACCCACAAGTATAGGGGATCGCAACAGTCTTCGAGGGAAGTAAAACCCAATTTATTGATTCGACACAAGGGGAGACAAAGAACACTTGAAAGTCTTAACAGCGGAGTTGTCAATTCAGCTGCACCTGGAAACAGACTTGCTCGCGAGAGTTTATCAGTAGTAACAGTTTTATAGCAGTAGCAGTAGTGAAATAACAGCAGCAGAGTAACAAAGACAGCAGTAGTGATTTTAGTAAACAGCAGGATTAAAATACTGTAGGCACGGGGACGGATGAACAGGCGTTGCATGGATGAGAGAAACTCATGTAACAATCATAGCAGGGCATTTGCAGATAGTAATAAAACGGTGTCCAAGTACAAAGCAATCAATAGGCATGTGTTCCATATATAGTCATACGTGCTCGCAATGAGAAACTTGCACAACATCTTTTGTCCTACCAGCCGGTGGCAGCCGGGCCTCAAGGGAAACTACTGGATATTAAGGTACTCCTTTTAATAGAGTACCGGAGCAAAGCATTAACACTCCGTGAACACATGTGATCCTCACATCGCTACCATTCCCTCTGGTTGTCCCGATTTCTGTCACTTCGGGGCCATTGGTTCCGGACAGCGACATGCGTATACAACTTATAGGTAAGACCATAAACAATGAATATCATGATGAAACAATAACATGTTCAGATCTGAGATCATGGCACTCGGGCCCTAGTGACAAGCATTAAGCATAACAAGTTGCAACAATATCATCAAAGTACCAATTACGGACACTAGGCACTATGCCCTAACAATCTTATGCTATTACATGACCAATCTCATCCAATCCCTACCATCCCCTTCGGCCTACAGCGGGGGAATTACTCACACATGGATGGGGGAAACATGGCTGGTTGATGTAGAGGCGTTGGCGGTGATGGCGGCGATGATCTCCTCCAATTCCCCGTCCCGGCGGAGTGCCAGAACGGAGACTTCTGGCTCCCGCGACGGAGTTTCGCGATGTGGCGGCGTTCTGGAGGGTTTCTGGCGACTTCGACTTCTCTCCGTGCGTTTTTAGGTCGAGGCCGATAAATAGTCCGAAGGAGGGCGTCGGAGGCCGGCCGAGGGGGCCACACCACAGGGCCGCGTGGCCCCCCCGGGCCGCGCCGCCCTATGGTGTGGGGCCCTCGGGCCTCCACCTTAATTGTCCTTCTGGCTCCGTCATTATTCTGGGAAATAGGGCCTTCTGCATAAATTCCGAGGATTTTCCCGAAAGTTGGATTTCTGCACAAAAACGAGACACCAGAGCAGTTCTGCTGAAAACAGCGTTAGTCCGTGTTAGTTGTATCCAAAATACACAAATTAGAGGCAAAACAATAGCAAAAGTGTTCGGGAAAGTAGATACGTTTTGGACGTATCAACTCCCCCCAAGCTTAGCTTATTGCTTGTCCTCAAGCAATTCAGTTAACAACTGAGCGATAAAAGAACTTTCACGAACACATTTGCTCATATGATGTATATATTCTCATACTATGGCTAATACATAAGCAGTTCATAATGAGACACATGCAAATAAGATCATCTAACAGCTATGTCAATCATGGAGAGGTACCAACAATTAATAATAAGCATCATGAATCATGTATATAAGCAGGATTGCAATGTTCATAAGAGAGTATGATAAAGTGGTATCTCGCTTGCCTGTATTTGATTGGCAAAACATAAATGCCCGGGCACCTCTGGAGTTCATAGAAAGACTAGAAGTAGTGATTGTCAAAAGATAAATGCATCAAAGTTATACCACAATCAATCATATTTTGAGACAAGCATATTATACTAAGAATGACAGTTGTGCTCTCAAGATAGTGCTCAAAGAAATAATGGAGACACAACATAAAAAGTAAAAGATTGACCTTTCGCAGAGGGAAGCAGGGATTAACATGCGCTAGAGCTTTTCATTTTTATAAAGACAGGAGTAAAATTATTTTGAGAGGTGTTTGTTGTTGTCAACGAATGGCAATGGGTACACTAACTACCTCGCCAACCGGACTTTCAAGAGCGGCTCCCATGAATTATTGCATATTTATGTGGCACTCCTTCCAACCTTTCTTACACAAACCATGGCTAACCGAATCCTCGGGTGCCTGCCAACAATCTCATGCCATGAAGGAGTGCCTTTTTATTTTATTTTTATTATGATGATGACGCTCCCCCCAACCTTTGCTTACACAAGCCATGGCTAACCGAATCCTTCGGGTGCCGTCCAACAATCACAAACCATGGAGGAGTGTCTATTTAAGTTAATTAATTTGGGACTGGGAATCCCATTGCCAGCTCTTTTTGCAAAGTTATTGGATAAGCGGATGTGCCACTAGTCCATATGAGAGTCCGTCAAAAGTAAATGACAAGGTTGAAAGCTGAACACCACATACTTCCTCATGAGCTATGAAACATAAACACAAATTGAGAAGCATTTTGAAGGTTTTAAAGGTAGCGCATGACAATTTACTTGGAATGGTTTGAAATGCCATGCATACGTATTTATGTTGGACACTCTGAAATAACTTGGTTTTCATGTGTTTGGAAGCACGAGCAGCGTTCCCGCTCAGTACAAGTGAAGGCTAGCAAAAGACTAGGGAGCGACAAATCAAGAGAGCAATAACTGTCATAATCATGCTTGCGGCAAAATAAATTAACGGAGGCATAAAAGTGATACAAGAACTCTGAAGCAATATAGATCATCGAGGCTTAATTGACTTTTTGTTCAGTCATATGCATGCGTGAGCATGTGCCAAGTCGATATAAATGAATTATTCAGAGGAGGATACCACAATGCCATACTTACTTATGAATAAAACAATGCAAGCAAACATCCATGACATGCTACTCATATTAATAGATTGGAGCTAAACATGAGAGATCATGAACTACTAGACTTTCTCAAATAACATATACCTCACATGAACCAACTAAGCATGCTCACATGGATGAATATACGTACAAAAATGAAAACAAATAGAGTTCATACCAGCCTCTCACCACAATCAGATTGTCGTAGATCGTCATTATTGCCTTTTCACTTGTGTAGCTTGGATAATATGAAATGAAAACCACGCTCCAGCCACCGAAGACCATTGAACTCATAATGAACTTTACAAACCAAAGAAGAACAGCAAATATTTTTGGTGTTTTCGAATTGCAAATAAGAACAAAAGGAAACAAGCAAACAAAGCAAAATCTTTTTGGGTTTTCTTATAGCAAACTGGCAATAGCAAATAAAGCGAAACAAATGCAAGAAACCAAAGCAAACAAATGGTGAAGAGAAACAACAGAAATATTTTTGGTCTTTTTGTGTTTTGGGAAGGAAACAAAGCAAAAACAAGAAATAGCAAACTAAAAGAAACACAGAAAAGCGAGATGGCAGAAATCTGCCAAAACCTGACAGCAGTACAGAAATCAATTTTTACAAAAATCTTACGTTGCTCAGATCGAAAAGTGTTCAACTAATGAAAGTTAGATAACAACCTGGGGAACCTGCACAAAAATTGGCAGCTCAAAATAACGCTCTGGCTGTGCGCACGAATTTTTCTAGTAACAGTCCAGAATCTGTTTTCAGGCAGCACTTCCCCAAATATCATCTTCCTCTCATTAGAAAACCACTCAAACGAACAAAACAAGTATGTACAAGCATCCAGCAACCATAATATGCAAAGAATGAGTGATGCCGGTATACCTCCCCCCAAGCTTAGGCTTTTGGCCTAAGTGTAGTTCAATCCCATCGATCCCATGAGGTAGTATCTCCGTAGTATGACGAAGATGGATCGTATTCCGGGTATGTGCTAGAAGAAGCACCGGGATATGTGACGGTGTAATCATAGGAGGGCTCGACGTCCTCGGAGTCATGCTGCTGGTGGAAATCTTGTATCTTCATATGTTCATCCACCTCCTCCTTAGTGCACGACCATGATTGCCTGTCAATACTGAACAAACCTGGTTGGGGAAGAGGGATTTCCTTCTCCTCCCCGTCAGAAAACAACATTCTATACATCATATTATCTAAAGTAGAATCAGTGGTAACAAAATGATGACTCTTCATAGCAACAATATCAAGTTTCCTAGGGGCCAATGGCACATCATTAGGATCAATAGGAAGCCTTAGATAAGTTAAAACACGCAGCGCAATAGTTCCTCTAAAAATAGGCCCCCTGTTAGTCAGGCGGAGAGCAATAAGAGCACCAAGGTGATAGGATGTCTGACCAGTAAGTGCAATATTCAAGAAAGCAAGATGGTAGCTAGAAATATTACTAGTGTTCTCCCTACCAAGAATGCTAGTAGCAACGTAATATGCAAAATACTTAATGGCGGGGAGTTGAATGTTCCTTATCTTGCCCCGCTGAATGGTGCGACAATCATCATCGGTGATCCCTCGGTAGAGCTCCAACAAGTCCCGGGGGTTGTCATCAATCCTACTTGCTGTACCTACAGGGACAATATCCAATGCACGACAAAAATCCTCTAATGTCATAGTAACAGGATTACCATAGATCTTGAATGCAACTGTCGGCTCATATTGTTTGTTGTTGAACTTGAAACTCTCGACAAAGATTTTGGTGAGCATGTGGTATTGCTCCCTTTCATCTCCCACATAGGTGGTTAAGCCCGCCCTGTTGACAAGGGTAGAGAAATCCTCCAATATTCCTGCATTCCTCAGAAAATCATAGCATGGAAAAGACGAAGCATTAGGAGCCCCGTTGTCCTCTTCGGGCGCGAAGCTAGGCGCGATGATATCTTCATTATATGATCGCCTAATCCGGGTGGCGGCCCTAGAAGGCCTCTCGGTGCTGGTTGTTCCTTTCTTGAACAACTCTCCAAAGTTGAACTTCTTCATAGCTTCTCTGAAATTT
This sequence comes from Lolium perenne, assembly GCF_019359855.2. Lineage (NCBI taxonomy): Eukaryota > Viridiplantae > Streptophyta > Magnoliopsida > Poales > Poaceae > Lolium > Lolium perenne. Next base: position 44,609,257 of record NC_067248.2, on the reverse strand, counting down.
TCAACAAGTGATATAAAATTTGGTTTGGTGACATATAATTGAGGGAAACTACCATAGGAACTTGCTAGAGTACTAATCATGCATCAAAACAAGTTTATATAACTTAGAACAAGCATGCAAGCTCACTAAACATGTTACCTACAGCAGCAAAATATTCAAGATATACTCAACCAAACAAAATTCTACTTGGATGGGTGGAGGAGTCACATACCGAAGAGCAAATGTGCCAAATTTCAGCAGGAAATCTGGGCTGAGCAAAGAGATCGAGAAATCTGGAGCTCTTGAGCAAAAACGCGAGTGAGAGGAACCTGGTGCGAGTTTTTTCGGGAGAGAGAAGATGCTGGAAGAAAGAGATGGCAAAGTGGGGCAAGGAGGGGCCCACACCACATGGTGGCGCGCCCACCTCCTTGGCCGCGCCGGCCTGTGGTGTGGCACCCTCTGGTGCCCCACAGGTCATCCTCTGGTGCTCCCAGATGCCTCATCGAAAAATAGGACCAACGGTATAATTTTTGAGAATTTTTGAAAACTTTGAAAAATGCACATTTCTGGGTATTTAGTTTATTATTACTGGCCAGGAAAATTTTTGAAATCTCCAAATAACTAAGGAACTTTGCAAATTAAAAGGTGCTACAGCAACTAGAGCAAGTGGAGGAAGAAAGAGATGTTGTTTACCTCCTCTATGCATATAAAAAGTATTTGTTAACAAGGTTGATCAGGTCTTGCCACCAAATAAATTTTACATAACATAAGAAGAAATAAACCTCAAATCAATCATGTTACCTTGAATTGTATTGATATGGATCCAATCACGAGAGTTTGATATTCTTCTTTATGCTCATATATAGGACAATCAATAGTTCCCACTTTGATAGTTCTCACATTAGTAATAGTATTGACTCCACATACTTTATCAATCTTCTTGGGGAAATAGACGGTATGCTCCTTATCATCAACATTAAAAGTAACCTTTCCTTTGTTGCAATCAATAACAGCCCCTGCGGTGTTAAGAAAAGGTCTCCCAAGAATAATAGTGTTATCACCAGATTTGGGACAAATCCAGAGGTGGGCCGTAAGAGAGATGGGCTTGGAAGACTACACGTGGAAGATTTCTGAAGCGGCCTTGCACGGAGAATTTGGGCTAGATTGCCCGTGTATCTTTAATTATAGTAGATTATATCTTAGATCAAAAGTTAGAGTTTGTATCGTGCACGGTGGGATATTCCCACGTTAGAAAGTCCGCTGGACTATAAATATGTATCTAGGGTTTATGGAATAAACAACAACTCACGTTCAACCCAAAACAAACCAATCTCGGCGCATCGCCAACTCCTTCGTCTCGAGGGTTTCTATCAGGTAAGCGACATGCTGCCTAGATCGCATCTTGCGATCTAGGCAGCACAAGCTCCACGTTGTTCATGCGTTGCTCGTACTGAAGCGTCTTTGATGGCGAGCAACGTAGTTGTCATAGATGTGTTAGGGTTAGCATAGTTCTTCGTATAACATGCTTACGTAGTGCAACCCTTGCATATCTAGCCGCCCTCACATCTATCTCAGGTGTGGGGGCGGCACCCTGCTTGTTCATTATTTAGTAGATCTGATCTGTTACGATTGATCCTTGTTCTACAAGGATTAGTTTAATATCTGCAATAGTTAGGCCTCACAAAGGGGGGGAGGATCCAGCGGCACGTAGGGTGGCGTTCGCATGTCCTAAACAGGATGTTCCGAGGATCAACTTCATTGTTGGTTTTTAGGCCTTGTTTAGGATCGGCTTACGATCACCGTGCGTGGCCGCGAGGCCCAACCTGGAGTAGGATGATCCGATTGTGCGGTGAAAACCCTAAATCGTCGTAGATCTCATTAGCTATATCTTGATCAAGCAGGATCACCAAGTATTCGTGCACCCCGTACGAATCATGGGTGGATCGGCTCTTTGAGCCGATTCACAGGATAACCTGAGAGCCGATCGAGGCTCGTATTTAATGTTTACGTGTATGCCATGCAGGAAACTAAGCGAGGCATCCCCATTACCTTCCTGACCAGGTATAGGTCAGGTGGCACGCCCTTGCACTTCGCATCGCCGCGTGTGACCAGAAGAGCATTGCGGGCCGTCGCTCGGAGGGGTCTCAGCCAACCGCAGCTCTAGGCTCTTCCCGGCTCTACTAGTATTGACAGGCCGCTGCCCGCCGGTGGGTTTTGGCAGTCAACACATTCTGGCACGCTCGGTGGGACAATCGTCTACATCAACCACATCGCCATCTACATCTGAGATGGCGGCGGACGGCACGCCAGTCACCTACGAGGAGCTGCCTGCTGAGCTCAAGAAGAAATATGACGAGATCAAGGTCACCCTCGAAGCCGACCTCATCGGCTCTTTTCAGAGAACCCGTTCCCATGGCATCAGATGGAAGGGATTCTCACCACAAGGTGCACTCGATGGGATAGATCTCTCTGCCCCGTCGGAGGAACGCACCAGGGGCCTACGGCAGGAGATCAACTACTTGGTGGCTCACTCACTACACCGCCACTCTGAAAACATGGTCAACGTGTTGGAGCGTCTCGCTCTGCGCGTGATCCAGGAGATCATGAGCCACCAGTACTCGCCGTCAGGACCAGCTCTCGGGACGCATCAAGGAGAGTTGCCACTCCAGTCCCGTCCACCGCTGCCATATGCGTTGGCAGCACCACCTGAAGTGCCGGCTACACCGGCATTCGTCGTCTACAAGATTGGTGGTGATCCTAGTGACTACCAGTTCTTGACCGAGGCGCCTAAGGAGATCCCTCAAGGATACGCGTGCACGTATGTGCCAGATTGTGGCAACTGGGCACTCTCAAACCAGGCCACAACATCAGGGACTCCGGCGAAAACAGGAGAAACGTCAGCGACAGAGCTTGAAAAGCAGACGTGGCTAACTAAGTACGCCACCCCGACGAAACTCCAGAGCCCAGCTCCTGCAGTTGGCTCAGAGCTGGAAAAGCAAACATGGCTGGCTAAGTACGCCACCCCGGCGAATCTTCAGAGTGCAACTTCTGCAGCCAGCACAGCGGATCAGATCAGTACCATACTGAGAGACCAGTTCGGCATGGTGCCGAAAAGAAGGGCAATCGGCTATTCCAAGCCGTACCCCGACGAGTACGAGATGATCCCGCTGCCACCTAAATATCGGCTCCCTGACTTCTCCAAATTCAGTGGATCAGATGGCTCCAGCTCCATCGAGCACATCGGCCGATATTTGGCGCAACTAGGACCGGCGTCAGTGTCGGATCAGCTACGCGTGAGGCTCTTTTCACAGTCCCTCACGGGATCGGCTTTTGGATGGTACACCTCTTTGCCAGCAAACTCCATCCAGTCTTGGAAGCAATTGAAAGAACAGTTCCATATGCAATACCATTCAGAAGCTTCCGAGTCTAGTATTGCCGATCTAGCACAACTACGTCAGAAGCGCGGAGAAACGGTGACAGAATACATCCAGCGCTTCAGGAATCTTAGGAACCGATGTTATTCGGTCCGTATAACTGAAAAAGAAGCAGTCGAGTTGGCAGTAGCTGGCCTTGCAACACAGCTCAAGGACATGGCCTCCCAAGCAGATTATCCCTCGCTGGCGCACATGGTTCAGAAACTATCAGCATATGAACAGCGCCACCCAGACCTGTACCAAGACAAGTTCAAGCGTGCGATAGTCATGGTCGATACGAGAGGAAGGTGAAGTGCCGGCGGGAGACCAAGAAGTAGCGATGGCGAGTGGACTCGGGGAGGAACCCCGTGTCCTGCAAATGGGTAAAGCCACCAGGGCCGCCCAGGGGATTTGATTTTGACGTGACCAAGACTGAACAAATCTTCGACCTCCTGCTCAAGGAGAAACAGTTGACGATTCCTGAAGGTCTCAAGTTCCCCACGGCGCAAGAGCTAAACGGAAAGCCGTACTGCAAATTCCACAACTCGCTTTCCCATGCCACCAACGACTGCAGGGTGTGGCGTCAGCACATCCAAGCGGCGATAGAGAAGGGGCGTTTAATTTTCAACCAGTACGCCATGAAGGTAGACACCCAGCCCTTCCCCGCCGTTAACATGGTAGAAGTCATCTACCCCGAGGGCTGCCAGCCAGGTCCCACGTTCAGCATCAACATGGTAGGACCTGGGAACCACTCTGGCAAAGATGGAGATGAGGGTAGCTGCTCTCATAGCAAGGACACAGAGGAGGCCGCTCCACGCGATCGGCTCCATCATGATGGCAAGCGCTACGTCACAGAGGGGGAAGTGAAGAATATAAGATATCAACGACCTCTCTCTGATCACCTCCTCAACAAATATGTGAGTCAGTATGACCAACGCCGACGGTCCAGCTATGATGATGAAGGAGATCGTCTGGCTAGAGAAGCCAGAAGACATCGTCGGCAGGATCGCGATGAGGAGGAGCACGAGCGCCGTGCCACGGAAAAATCAAGGGAGCAAGATGACAACGCCAGACACTGGGACTGCCCTTTCTTCAGACACTGCTGGGATTCAGGAATGAGCCGATTGCCCACAATCGGCAACTGCCCAGAATGCAACAAGAAGAAGAAGGAGGCAGCCAACGTGTCTGTGTTCGAGCGCTTAGGGCCTCTCCCGCCACAAAGCAAACGCGCTGAGTCACCTCGTTGGGCAGATCTTGAGGATTCCGAAGACGAGGGACTCAAAGAAGAAGAAGACAGGTACCACCGTCCAAGGTGGTGCCCTGACGGACTCAGCCGTTCACAAAAGCGCAGAGTCCAGCGGTTGCGCGGCCTGGAAGAAGCCGAAAGGTTATACCTGCATACGCTAAGGAAGGCACGGCCTGATCTGGCTGCAAAGGTTCAGCGAGCCCTGGATGAAGAATGTACGTCCACGGAGAATGGAGTGGCGTCCCAAGCAAAAGAAAGCCGATGATGAAACATCGGCTGGCACAAACATGGTGTTTGTCTTGCCGACAGAGCTTAGTGTTCCACGATTATACGATGCACTCAAGGTGGACGACAGCAGGCGCATCAAGTCAGAGGTTGGGTTGGTTTTGTCCAGCCTGACCGAGTAGCAAGACTAAACCAATGAGCAAACCAGGCGAGGCTGATCCTTGTGATCGGCCCCAAAAATTTATGGAGGGACATTACGGAACCTTCATCGAACAAGCAATGTGGAGGCCAATTCCAGCAATCGGCCAAAGTTATCTTCTACACATATTCTGTTTGTGGTCAGCAACGATCTACTGGGCAGCGGCCACGTCGGCAGATGAAAGTCAGCATGAATCTTTGCGAAGCCGACGTGCAAGTGCAGTGCCCTGACTAACCATGAAAGCCGATATCTGCAGTCATTTGGCAGATTCGGCTCGGGGGGGCATATAGTCAGATGAACATATGCAGATAAAACATGTGCAGACAAATGCGTGCAGACATGCGTGCAGTGGAATATTGGGGGCCGATTAAGGAAAATCGGCCAAATAAAAAAAAAATTCAGCCGATGCAAGGGCATCGACTTCAGAACTAAGAAGCAAAGCAAGACCGGCATCGACGGTCAGTGACCTACAAGGCGCGAAATAGACTGAAGAAGCCCGGGGGGGCAGCTCACCCTGAAGGTTCTCTGCTTTGGGGAGCCGATTTTGTTGAAATCGGCTAACTCTGCATAGGCGGCACATTTGGCTGATCCATTACTGTTCTCGCCTCGACTGAGACTCGGGGGGCAGCTGGCTGGTGGCTGCTCTGTTTTGGAAAGCCGATTGGAGTCGCATCGACTGGCCCTGCATTGTGATCTCCTCTGAATCGGGGTAGGAGGCCGTCAGTTTTTACAAGTTTGGACCGTCTTGTCGCTGCAAGAGGAAGAAAGGGACTAGATTCTCAAATTAGCCGATGAATAGTCATCGGCTAAGGGATTGCGAAAAATTGTGGTCGGGTATCAAATCGCAGCCTGAAATTGAGAAGTTCTTGGCCTACGAGCTTATCGACTTGGGGGTCCGGCTTCATGGGCGTCCAAAAGAAAAAAAATCGATACATTGCTATCGGTCTTGACATGACAGGCGGAAGGAATGAAATTGGGGCAATTGAAGGATGAATCAAAAGAACAATTTCATTAATTCAGAGGAGCGGCTTTACAAGAAAGAGCCGATGGCTCTCAAAAGAGGGATCTAGTGCCTAGCGCACTGCTACTACTAGTCCTATTCTACTAGTTGTCGCTGTCCTCGTCGTCACCGCCGTCGATGTCGTCGGCGCTGCTCCCAGGGAGCTCCTCGTCGCTGCTACCCCAGCCCGTGGCCGAAGCCTCTTCCTCCTCGTCATCATCATCGTCCTCGCTGTCCGCCCAGGAGCGGAAGCGCTTGGTTGGCGGGTACCCTGCGGAAGAGGAAGATTCATCTTCCTCCTCCTCTTCTTCTTCTTCGTCGTCATCTTCATCCTCGCTGTCCGCCCACATGCGGGAGCGCTTCTTCGGCGGGAGCTTGGCGGAGGGGAAGGTCTTGGCCTTCGCTACTTCTCCTTCTTTCTTCTCATTATCGGAGGAGAGGGGGTTCACCTCGGAATGAGGCTTGTCCTCGGTCTTCTTCGGCGAGGATGGGGGGAAGAGGTTTGAGAAGGAGGAGGAAGAGGAAGACATAGCTGAGGGAGAAGAGGGTTTTTTGGTGCCGATGGCTGGGACAGAGGAAGGGGATGAAGAAAGCTAATTGATCGGCACAGTTAAATAATGAGAAGCCTGGTGGAAATTTAATGTCATTACAGTTTCCAAGGAGATGACGCCGGAGCTATCGAATTTTGCAGAGAAGCTGAGAAGACAGGGCATAATGATAACGGATACTGCAACAGCTCTGCTCTGCCACGACATGACCCGACGAAGGAAGGCATAATGATTTTGGAAAAATTATTTCCAAAACCAGGGGGGCATGTGTTATCACCAGATTTTGGACAAATCCAGAGGTGGGCCGTAAGAGAGATGGGCTTGGAAGACTACACGTGGAAGATTTCTGAAGCGGCCTTGCACGGAGAATTTGGGCTAGATTGCCCGTGTATCTTTAATTATAGTAGATTATATCTTAGATCAAAAGTTAGAGTTTGTATCGTGCACGGTGGGATATTCCCACGTTAGAAAGTCCGCTGGACTATAAATATGTATCTAGGGTTTATGGAATAAACAACAACTCACGTTCAACCCAAAACAAACCAATCTCGGCGCATCGCCAACTCCTTCGTCTCGAGGGTTTCTATCAGGTAAGCGACATGCTGCCTAGATCGCATCTTGCGATCTAGGCAGCACAAGCTCCACGTTGTTCATGCGTTGCTCGTACTGAAGCGTCTTTGATGGCGAGCAACGTAGTTATCATAGATGTGTTAGGGTTAGCATAGTTCTTCGTATAACATGCTTACGTAGTGCAACCCTTGCATATCTAGCCGCCCTCACATCTATCTCAGGTGTGGGGGCGGCACCCTGCTTGTTCATTATTTAGTAGATCTGATCCGTTACGATTGCTCCTTGTTCTACAAGGATTAGTTTAATATCTGCAATAGTTAGGCCTCACAAAGGGGGGGAGGATCCAGCGGCACGTAGGGTGGCGTTCGCAAGTCCTAAACAGGATGTTCCGAGGATCAACTTCATTGTTGGTTTTTAGGCCTTGTTTAGGATCGGCTTACGATCACCGTGCGTGGCCGCGAGGCCCAACCTGGAGTAGGATGATCCGATTGTGCGGTGAAAACCCTAAATCGTCGTAGATCTCATTAGCTATATCTTGATCAAGCAGGATCACCAAGTATTCGTGCACCCCGTACGAATCATGGGTGGATCGGCTCTTTGAGCCGATTCACAGGATAACCTGAGAGCCGATCGAGGCTCGTATTTAATGTTTACGTGTATGCCATGCAGGAAACTAAGCGAGGCATCCCCATCACCTTCCTGACCAGGTATAGGTCAGGTGGCACGCCCTTGCACTTCGCATCGCCGCGTGTGACCAGAAGAGCATTGCGGGCCGTCGCTCGGAGGGGTCTCAGCCAACCGCAGCTCTAGGCTCTTCCCGGCTCTACTAGTGTTGACAGGCCGCTGCCCGCCGGTGGGTTTTGGCAGTCAACAAATAGACATATTATCATCTTCAGGCATTTCCAGCACAACAAAATCAGTTAATATCAAGCAGATAGTAGTAACTTGAACAGGAACATCCTCAAATATACCAATAGGAATAGCAGTAGATTTATCAGCCATTTGCAAAGATATATCAGTAGGTATCAATTTATCTAGATAAAGTCTCTTATAAAGAGAAAAAGGCATAACACTAACACCGGCTCCCAAATCGCATAGAGCAGTTTTAACATAGTTATTCTTAATAGAACAAGGAATAGTAGGTATACCTGGGTCGCCCAACTTCTTTGGAACTTTGCCATTGAAAGAGTAATTAGCAAGCATAGTGGAAATTTCCTCATTGGGGATTTTCCTTTTGTTAGTAACAATATCTTTCATATACTTTGAATAAGGAGGCAATTTAATAGCATCAGTCAAAGGGATTTGCAAGAATAAAGGTTTCATCCAATCACAAAATTTATTATAGTGTTCTTCTTCCTTTGATTTTAGTTTCTTAGTAGGAAAAGGCATTTGCTTTTGCGCCCAAGGTTCTCTTTCATTACCATGTTTCTCAGCAATAAAATCTTCTTTAGTATACTTTTTATTTTTAGCATGCTTTTCAGGTTCTTCTTCTACCTCTTCTTTATCAGAAGCATCATTCTTATCATTATCTTTATCATGTTCATTACCACTTTCAGTTTCAGCATCAGAAATAGAAATACTATTAGGATCATTAACAGGTTCAGAGGATTCTACAACATTTTTATGTTTCTTTTTCTTTTTCTTCTTAGAATGAGCACTAGGTTCAATGCGTTGATAATCTTGTTCAATTCTTTTGGGATGCCCTTCAGGATATAGAGGATCCTGGGTAGAGACACCACCTCTAGTTGTTACTTCATAAGCATGTTTTTCTTTAGAATTATTTCCTAACAAGTCATTTTGCACTTTAGTGAGTTGATCAATTTGAGTTTGAATCATATGAAAATGTTTAACAAGCATCTTAACATCATTGGAGGTTCTCTCCACAATACCATGCAATTCACTAATAGCTCGAGAATTTTCCATTAAAAGATTCTCTACTCTCATATTAAAATTTTCTTGCTTAACAATATAATTATCAAACTCATCTAAGCATTGTGCAGGAGGTTTCGAATACGGAATATCTTCCCTAGTAAAGCGTTGAAGGGAATTTACCTCAATCATGGATGAAGGGGGAATTATCTCACATATATCTTCTATGGGAGGAAGGTTCTTCACATCTTCAGATTTAATACCTTTCTCCTTGAGAGACTTCTTGGCTTCCCTCATATCTTCATCATTCAATTTAATTAAACCCCTCTTCTTCAATATTGGCGTTGGAGTTGGTTCAGGCGTAGTCCAATCATCATGATTCCGGCTTATTTTAGCCAATAATTCCTCAGCGTCGTCTGGAGTTCTTTTCCTGAAAACACAACCAGCACAACTATCCAGGTATGCCCTAGACTCAATGGTTAGTCCACTATAAAATATATCAAGCAAATCATGCTTTTCCAAATCATGGTCAGGCCGAGCTCTAATAAGAGAGCAAAATCTCGCCCAAGCCTCAGGCAATTTCTCTTCATCTCCCTGGTCAAAATTATAAATTCTCTGCAAAGCAATATGTTGAGCACTAGCAGGAAAGTATTTGCGGAAGAAAACATCAAGCAATTCTTTCGGACTTTTAATAGAATTAGGTGGCAAATTATTATACCAAGTTTTAGCGTCATCCTTTAATGAGAATGGAAATATTTTAGCAACAAAGTAAGTACGCATCTTGACATCATCAGAAAACAAGCTACTCAGAGTAGATAACTCAGTCATGTGTTCAACAGCACTTTCTTTTTCAGTACCACAAAAGGGTGTTTTCTCAACAATAGCTATATGAGATAGATCAAGTGAAAAATCATAATCTTTATCCTTAATGTTTATAGGAGATGTGGCAAATTTAGGATCAGGAGACAGTTTGTATCTAACAGCATGTTCTGCAAGCAACTTTTTAATTTTTCTTGCATCAGTAGTAGCATTGCATTTTTCAATAAAATCATCATTAAGCTCCACATAATCTTCATCAGGATCATCACTAAAATAATCAAGTTCAGGTGAATTAACAGGTGTAGTAACATTAGGAGTTTCAGTATTTTCAATTTGTCTAGACCTAGCAATTGTAGCATCTAGAAAGGATCCCAATGAACCACTATCATCAAGCACAGCAGAAATATTATCAATATTATGAGAGTTTTCAGATTCAGCAGAAGTACCCGCATGTGAAGCATGCGGCGGTGAAACAAGTTTATCAATCACAGATGGTGAATCAAGAGCAGCGGAGGTATTCAGAATTGTACCTTTTCTTGTAGTGGATGGTAATATGGCGATCTTAGTATCGCGAGGTTTACCCATGATGGAGAATTTGAAGCGAACAATATTAATCCAAGTGAACTTCCAAATAAAGCTATGCTCCCCGGCAACGGCGCCAGAAAATAGTCTTGATGACCCACAAGTATAGGGGATCGCAACAGTCTTCGAGGGAAGTAAAACCCAATTTATTGATTCGACACAAGGGGAGACAAAGAACACTTGGAAGTCTTAACAACGGAGTTGTCAATTCAGCTGCACCTGGAAACAGACTTGCTCGCGAGAGTTTATCAGTAGTAACAGTTTTATAGCAGTAGCAGTAGTGAAATAACAGCAGCAGAGTAACAAAGACAGCAGTAGTGATTTTAGTAAACAGCAAGATTAAAATACTGTAGGCACGGGGACGGATGAACGGGCGTTGCATGGATGAGAGAAACTCATGTAACAATCATAGCAGGGCATTTGCAGATAATAATAAAACGGTGTCCAAGTACAAAGCAATCAATAGGCATGTGTTCCATATATAGTCGTACGTGCTCGCAATGAGAAACTTGCACAACATCTTTTGTCCTACCAGCCGGTGGCAGCCGGGCCTCAAGGGAAACTACTGGATATTAAGGTACTCCTTTTAATAGAGTACCGGAGCAAAGCATTAACACTCTGTGAACACATGTGATCCTCACATCGCTACCATTCCCTCCGGTTGTCCCGATTTCTGTCACTTCGGGACCATTGGTTCCGGACAGCGACATGTGTATACAACTTATAGGTAAGACCATAAACAATGAATATCATGATGAAACAATAACATGTTCAGATCTGAGATCATGGCACTCGGGCCCTAGTGACAAGCATTAAGCATAACAAGTTGCAACAATATCATCAAAGTACCAATTACGGACACTAGGCACTATGCCCTAACAATCTTATGCTATTACATGACCAATCTCATCCAATCCCTACCATCCCCTTCGGCCTACAGTGGGGGAATTACTCACACATGGATGGGGGAAACATGGCTGGTTGATGTAGAGGCATTGGCGGTGATGGCGGCGATGATCTCCTCCAATTCCCCGTCCCGGCGGAGTGCCAGAACGGAGACTTCTGGCTCCCGCGACGGAGTTTCGCGATGTGGCGGCGTTCTGGAGGGTTTCTGGCGACTTTGACTTCTCTCCGTGCGTTTTTAGGTCGAGGCCGATAAATAGTCCGAAGGAGGGCGTCGGAGGCCGGCCGAGGGGGCCACACCATAGGGCCGCGCGGCCCCCCCTGGGCCGCGCCGCCCTATGGTGTGGGGCCCTCGGGCCTCCACCTTAATTGTCCTTCTGGCTCCGTCATTATTCTGGGAAAATAGGGCCTTCTGCATAAATTCCGAGGATTTTCCCGAAAGTTGGATTTCTGCACAAAAACGAGACACCAGAGCAGTTCTGCTGAAAACAGCGTTAGTCCGTGTTAGTTGTATCCAAAATACACAAATTAGAGGCAAAACAATAGCAAAAGTGTTCGGGAAAGTAGATACGTTTTGGACGTATCAATATCCAACATTAAGTATAAATGAATATGGAAATTGAATTCACAATTCAAAAACAAATTATGAATTCAAATAACTTTGAATTTCAAAGTGAATAATAAATACAACATTTATTCCAGAATATAAACATTACACAAATCAAAAGCTCATAAGTAAAATTTGAGCTTTATTGATATCACAACACAGATTACATTGTCTTTACAATATTCTTGATACAAGAATTGATGAATAATAAACAGAAATGAAAACGAAGATTACAATATTGCTCCTAAACTAAAACCTAGACTAAATGACTTGAAGTATATCTTCATGGTCATATTCATCTTCAAAACCTGCAAGAACAAAACAGCAAGTACTAGCCAGAATGTTAGTGTTAGCCAAAGAATTCAGTTTGGACAGAACCAGCTGTCAGACACTTGTGCTTGTCCAAAACTCTGGACAGCACAAGATAAGGGCAACAGCAGACCAAACCTGAGCACCACCAGGGGCTCAAGTTTCAGCATATGAGAGCACACAGCTCATGTGTGCTGGGCAGGCCACAGCAAGGCAATGCACAAGCTTAGTCACCAAAGCAAGCCAGGCTTGTGTGTCATTGCAAGAATAGAAGTAGAGTTCATATAAATAGCACACAAACCCTAGAACCTTGACAGTCGACCAGAATTGCAAATCACCAGGTAAGGTGAAGCAAGAACAAGCACAGTTCATCCAGTTCATAACCAAGAACAGAAATCAAACCAACCAACTTAGCCACCAGGAATCATGGTGACCTGAGAAGATCAACCAGAGATTGGAGGTGAAGGGCTGAGCACAGAAACCCCAAGTCTGCATCAACAAAATATTTCACACTAGGAGCTGGAACAAGGTATACCAAGTTCCTGGACAGATCCAATGGATCTGATCCATCATATGCATAAAATAAGCATGGGAATGAGCAGATGCTCATATGGGTAGATCATCACTTGGTTTTCACCAAGGATTACTGCCAGTCAAAAGCCACTAAAACAGAAATCATCCAGATACAGATCTTGTGCACAGAAACTAGCAAACATGCATAGATGCACACACTAGCAAGATCTCATGCACAGATAGCACCAGTAGATGTATTGCAAGGTTTAGCAGCTAACCAAGACTACACAGAAAATCCTAAGCATGCAACCATCAGGAAACCCTAGATTTCTTCACAGGCAAGCATATTGGCATTCATATTTATTATGATCCCCAAATATGCAAGCAAAGATGAATAGCCAACAAGATCCAACCAACCATGTGAGCAACCAGTCAGTAGCAAGGCTACTGAGGTCACAGCACACTTAGAACCATCCCAAGGCCAAGCCAAATACAAAGCATCACTATCCAGAAATGGATTCAGACTCTATTTGCTTGTAAAAGAATCATGAACAGCAAATTCATATACAAGCAAGTAATTTAATCATCACTGCATAAGCAGTTCATCATTAATTAATTTATTCCAGCATGAATACATAACAAATTCATGCTATATGTTGACAGTAGCACCCTGTGAGGCAACGCAACACAATTTACTCACTGCACCATAGCCACTGGAGCAAGTCCAGTAGCTTAAGTAAGCAACAGCATAGTGATGCTTGAGCATCAGCATCACAAGATAATTGAATCACTTAGTCACAGTATTAGCCAGTAAGCTATCACTGATAATTGAATTGATCAAATGGATCAATTATAGCAAGCCAAGCTACACAGAGAGGTTAGCCAGCAAGCAAGGAATGATCCAATGGATCATTGGCTTGCATAGGAAGCACTGAAGCATATCACATGCACCACTAGCACACACACAAGTGTCACTGATGCATCACAAATACACCTAGACAAGCAAGCATGATATCCCAGTAAGCACAAGCAAGCCATAATCAAGCATCGCATGGCATAGCAAGCTTTTGAGCAAGCACAGTAGAGCATGGCAAGTACAGAGCATGCTAGGAGCAGCAGAGAAGCAAGCACAGCATAAATAGAAAGCAAATCGACATGTGCCAATACCAGTAAATGGTAATTGGGCCATGAGCTTGCAGTAGACAGAAGCACAGGAAGATTGCGCAGCAATAGCATGGCTCTGCGTGATCACAGGATCACCAGAGAGCAACAGAGCATGAGGAGGAAGAAGAACAATAGCAAGGGAGGCGCACAGAAGAGAAGGAAGAGATGCCACACTTACTTGCGCCTGGAAGCAGAAGCTAGGGCATGGCGAGGCAGTGCTCGCGCGGCCCTAACAGCTGCAAGTCCAGGGTAGGCGCCGACGTTACGCCGGCGAACCCAGACACGAACCAGCACCACCGTAGCAAGCACCTGAGGCGACGGCACGAGTACTGCGAGCAGCACCCGCGGCAGGTCAACCCCAGGAGCGTACCCATCGTCGGCGAGGACGAGAGCTCACCGGAGTTCGTCGAGGCGATTCTTCCCAAGATCCAGATCGGAGGCGATTCGCCAGTAGAGGAAGCAAAAGGGAAAACCACGCGGACAGATCGATAGATCTGCACGCGGCGGTTCTAGATCGGTAGGTGGCTACGGCGGAGGAGCACGGCGATGGCCGGAGCGAGGCGGCGGCCATGGCGGCGACGCCATCGCCAGGGCGTCGCGAGAGAGGCTAGGGTTAGAGACGAAAAGCGAGAGAGGGCCGAGTGAGTGAGAGCGTGGTGGGCCGTTCGGCGCCACCGAACCCAAAAGGGATTGGCCTTATTGGGCTGTCCCTGGGTTTAGGTAAATGGGCTGGGCCTAATATGGGTCAAGGGGGTATTTTGGTCTTTTAACATTTAATAAAAGGCCAGAACTTTACCAAATTTTAATAAATCAAACACAACTCTAAAAATACATTAAAAATTGGATTAATGAATGAAAAATAAATCTTAACAAGAATAAAATATGAAATGAATTTATGAAACAAATTCAAAATTATGAATTTTAAGAATTTAAATAATAACTTGGATTTTTAAATTATTATTTCCTTGTATTTAAAACTCAAGGAAAAATCTCAAATAAGTTCAAATACTTATTTTCAAACATTTCAAAATGAAATTCTATTATTCCAAGTCTTTTCCATTGAAAAAGGTATTTTTCCAAGAAAAATACCATATTCCTTTTTATTCCAAAAACTATAGAGGTAACTCTATAATTTTCAATTATTTTTGGAATGATTAAGGGAATCAACAAGTAAATAGTTTTACTTTGAATTGTTGTACTTTGTGTGAATTAAAATGGTTTATACTTTTAAATCAATTGTAAATTACTGTCAAAGACATAAATCTTAAACGCAACCCTAAATTGTAATAACTCATTGGGGTAAAGGGATTCAACATAAAATAATACATCCATGATTGCATTATTTGGATTTTATAACATTGTCCTTACCGGACAATGATGCTTCTTACAGAACCTGAGGTCCAGGTTCCATCAACTGCATTGAACTGCACTACCTCACAGTCCACAGGCAAGTTCACCCTTGCTCATGTCAACTTGAGTATTTTCTACTACTTTAATGCAAAGCTATATACTTATCATTCCTGCATCGCAAATAAAATATTACTTTCCAACTATGAATATGACTATGTGGCTGGCAATGGAACCATGGTATGTGTTGATATGGTGGAGGTTCCATTGCAATGGGTTATATCACCCTAGGATTAAATTACCAATGCCGTCCAGTGATTCTAGCGCCGTACAAATCGCGTTGACCATGTGATCTATAATGGCTCTGGGGAAGCCAGTCGTATCTTTTCCCTTCTGCACGCCAACGGATTGGTAGAGCCGGCGGGGTGTTGGAGGCACTGCCGTAGGTTGGGATAGCCTTTTAAATCCCCATCCATTAGTGATGATGGCTCTACGATCTATGAAGGATTGTCCGGAGTACACCATGAGTAAAGCCGTATTATCGGGGGAAGTCTACTGGAGGTGTACGGTTGGACAAAAGGGTGGGTTTGCAGTCGCGGAGAAGGCGGTGTGGGCTTGGATCTTTATACCTGGCCTCACACCAAAGGAAGTGTGAACGGGGGCAAGTCCATGCGGATGGCAAAAAGGGTGAGATCTCTTGTGGGAAAAGTAATGCACCTCTGCAGAGTGTATCAAATTGTGGCTGTCACTCCTTGTTCCGGGAAGGGAACTGCGAACGCGGCAGGAAAGGAACTCCGTGAAGTTCTAGTCAACCTGTGAAGACTAACGGGCATAGTTTTCATAATAAAAGCAACCTTTTGAAGAAATGTTTTCAAAACATGCATTGACCTGCGATTTCCTGATCAATGGTCATAGCTAGTGCATCAAACACCTTTTGCTCTTTTAGAACTTGCTGAGTACCCCTGTACTCACTTTCTTTCGACACCCTTGCTAGACTGTGATCCGAAAGTGGAGGCTATCAACGATGGAGCACCAGAAGGAAGTTACGAGCTGGTCTACGAAGAACCCGATCTTACCGGCGGAGTGGAAGGCGTAGACTATGGGATAGTCTACGGACCAGATGACACGGAGGTGGAGGAGTAGTGACATACCCTAGCATCATAGAGCCGAGCAACGTAGAACTTACCTAAATAAGTTGTTGAGCTCTCTTTATATTTGTTATGAGTTGTAATCGTACTTAAGTAGTATCTTAGGGTGTTCTCATAGGACCTGTGAGAATACCAACTTGTTAAGACAATGTTTGTAATAAAGTATGGAGTGTTATGACCTGCAATGTTTCTGTTGTACCACTCTGAGGGATATGGCAAATTGTGAAGAAGTCCCTTCGCAAAGATCATATCAACGACTTGTATACTACAACATGCAGTGGTATGCTGGGTCACCGCAGCTGGTATCAGAGCAAATGTTGCGACCTTAGGTTGGAAAAACCTAGTATAGGGAAGAAACCTGTAGGAGTCTAGTAGAAATAGTAAAGGATTCTCTAGAAATATGGTGATTATTCACTTGAGAATAGCAAAACCATATATTTTAGTGCGATAATTCTTTATTATAGCTATTATGATGCATTATCACTACTAATATTCTGCTTTTGTATACAGCCATAATGGCGTACACGTTTCCTAAGAGGACTATGAGGAAGGTTGAGGGTTGGCTCGGTGATTATGATGGACCAATAACAGCTCTCCTGTGTGGGATGCTGAAGGAACTTCATTGTGATCCACGGATACCTGTTATCAAGTATACCTATTATGACGGAGAAATCCTAACCAAGTGCAGAGTCTCGGTCCAATTACCGGCGCAACTGCTGATGAGTCGTATAATGCCATACGGAGAAGCCAAAACTATCACCACAGCCTATCACATGGCCCTATTCAAGGCAATCCTTGAGATAAGGCAGCACAAGTCAGTAGAACTGCTATGTTCAGAGTTTTCTCATATACCTCATGCCGAGGAAGATGAGGACCCCACTCTGAATCATCTGGTGTTAGCACACAGAAGTCCTGAAGCTGCAGCAAAGCACATGGACAGCTGTAAGTCTTTATTGACCACGATGTACCTTTTACACATGAAGATGGTGGGTGAGATTGACCACATGCTAGCTGAGTTCACGGACCCTGATAAAGTCCAAGCTCGGATGCATGATTTGAGGGCACAACCCCAATACACAACACCCTTCTTTAGCCTCAACAGCCCTGTAGATTTGAGTGACCAGTTGCCCAAGAGAGATCCACTTACACCCAACTTTGTCCCACACTATCCACACGTGTCAGCATCGTATGATACTGGATATGGGGGAGATCATTCATGGAACTTTAACTGCTCGGAGTCACCGATCGAGAACTCGATGGGTTGGCGTTTCGGGGAACCTTTCGGAGATGAGGAGGAGCCGATTCCATGTGATACAGGAGATGAAAATGGTGGGGTTAACCAATACGTTGACCAACACTACAGGCAGGAAGAGAAAGGTACTGATTCCATTTCTTTAGATTTGGAGATGGGATTATCTAAACCATCACAGTACGAAGAAGGTGAGAGCTCTGGAATCAAGAAGAAGAAGAAGAAGAAGAAGATGAGGGGGCAGGTGAATAGAAACCCTTCATGGATGACGGAAGAAGGAGGTATGTATCCTACTGGGGATACATACGAGAAATGGTCTAGCTACTTAGGCATGACTGATCTCTGTCTCGGCACTTCGTCTGATTCAGATTACATACCTACTAGAAGGACCTTTGTTCCGGACGGTGTCCGGAAGACAAGCCGCTGTACCGGATGGACCCCAGGGATGTACGCGGAGGCGAGCTATGATGAAGAGGAGTAGAGCTCCGAGGAAGAATAAAGTAATCTAGGTGGTATTGTAACAGAACGTATTTTAAATTCCGTTGGCTTGGGCTTGAAGCCAAATAAGTGGTTATATATGTACCACATGTAATATATGTGTGTATGTTATGTATTATACGGTGTATATACATAATAAATGTTTGTTTTGGATTTGCTTCTTGATTTTTATTGTGTGACTAGTTCTGGGCAATGAGTTGAGCTCAGAAAACATTCGCATGGTGTAATTATGAGTAACCGCTCTTTGTTACAGGACTAGGGGGAAATGGCGTTAGTAGAAACCGAAGAGGCTCGCAGAGAGCGGGAAGCAAGAGAAAAAGAGGAGGCAGATGCAGCAGCTAGAGCAGAGAATGCACCACCACCACCACACCCAATGTTGCACCCAGACTTCCAACAGTATATGAGGGCAATGGAGGAAGATAGGAGGCGTTACCAGGAAAGCCAGAGCAAGAACATGCAAGATTTCTTTACCCACGTCATCAATGATAGGGGTAATGAAGGCAAGGGAGTAACCCTATCAGACTTTCAAAATACAAGACCACTACCTTTTACGTCAGCTCCAGAACCAATGGATGCTGAAGACTGGCTCATGGATACGGAACGGAAGTTGAAGACCGTTGGTTGCAACGATGAGGAGAAGATTCGATACACTACTTATCTGTTGTCAGGACCAGCAGCATCATGGTGGGAGAATCTTGTGGCAGTACACCCACCAGAAAAGGTGTTCACCTGGGAGGAATTCAAGAAGAAGTTCCGGGATGCCCATGTTCCGGAGAGCGTGGTGGAGCTAAAGAAGAGAGAGTTTGACGAACTGTGTCAGAACACTGCACCCATTATGCAGTATGTTCAGGATTTCAACAGGTTGTCCAGGTATGCACCAGAAGAAGTGGACACGGAAGAGAAAAGAAAGAAGCGGTTCATGAAAGGCATGAATCCATACATGAAGATGCAACTAAGGTTGGCACGGACTGCTGAATTCCAGGAACTGATTGACTCGGCAATCACTTTCGAGGATGATTACAGGCAAGTCCAGGAGGACAGGAGGAAGAGGGCTTGTATAGAGCCAAGGAAGTACCCAATCAGTAAACCAACACCTGATCGGAGTTTCAAACCCCGATACAGACCTACTACTGGTAATCAATACAACCGAGGAGGTCAGAATCAGAACCCAATCAGCCAAATCATCTGCAACAATTGTGGCCTAAAGGGTCATTTGCAGAAGGATTGTCAGAAACCCAGAATCATTAGTTATGGTTGTGGGAAGGAAGGACACATCAAGCCGGAGTGTCCAAACAAGGCGTCTTGGAGCGGACAGAGCTGTGGAGGACGAGGTGGAAACAACAACAACAACAACAACAACAACAACCGCAACAACAACAACAACAACCGCAACTACAACTACAACAACAAGAGGGGAAAGCCTTATGGAAAGCTGAATTGCACATCTTTGGAACAAGCGGAAGAGTCGGATCAAACAGTCTTAGGTACGCTAAGCATTCTTACTCATCCTGGCAAAGTATTATTTGATACTGGAGCAACCACATCATTTCTTGCATTGGAGTTTGTGGAAAAATTCAGGCTTAGATGTTCTAAGTTAGAAACTCCTATAACTGTTCTATCCGCGGGGGGGACGATCTTAGTAACCCACGTGAAAGAAGCACAAGTCCTAACCATATGTGACTGTGTGTATTTCGCGGACCTATTCATCATACCCATGAAGGACATATCAGTCATCCTAGGGATGGATTGGTTGACAGAAAATGGAGCGGTGATTAACTGTGGAGACAAAACAGTATCACTTCACAACTCCATCGGAGGTCGAATAGTGTTCCAAGGAGATAAGTACAGTGAGTTGGAGATTGGATTGGAACTCAATAGTCTGAAGGAGGTGAGAATTGAAGATATTCCTGTAGTGAATGAGTTTAAGGATGTATTTCCTAAGGAACTACCGGGAATGTCACCCGATAGAGAGATAGAATTCACAATCGATCTGATTACAGGCACATCACCAATAGCACAACCACCATATAAGATGGGGCCGAAGGAATTAGTGGAACTGAAAGCTCAGATTGATGAGTTAGAACAGAAGGGATTCATTCAAGAAAGTGTGTCACCATGGGGAACACCAGTTATTTTTGTGGATAAAAGAGATGGAGGAAAGAGAATGTGTGGAGATTACAGAAATTTGAACAATGTAACTATCAAGAACAAGTATCCTTTACCTAGAATCCAAGACCTTTTTGATCAAGTTCAAGGAGCGGGAGTCTTCTCGAAGATAGATTTAAGGTCAGGATACCATCAAATCAAGATCAAGAAGGAGGATGTACCAAAAACAGCGTTCGTATCAAGGTATGGACACCATGAATACTTGGTTGTACCATTTGGACTAACAAATGCACCAGCAATTTTCATGAATTTGATGAACAAGATATTCATGAAGTACTTGGACAAGTTTGTGATAGTGTTCATAGATGATATTCTAATCTATTCCAAAGATAAAGAAGAACATGCCAAGCATTTGAAGATAGTTCTGCAAACTTTGAGGGAACATCAGCTATATGCGAAGTTCAGCAAGTGCAAATTTTGGTTAGATAGTGTTGAATTTCTTGGACATGTCATAACCAAAGAAGGCATAGCGGTGAATCCAAGCAAGTTTCAGTCCGTATTGGAATGGAAATCACCTAAAAATGCTAAGGAGATACGAGGATTTCTTGGTATGGCAGGCTATTATCGGAGATTCATAGAGGGATTTTCGAAGATTGCAGGACCAATGACCAAGTTACCCAAGAAAAATACTCCATTTGTGTGGACAGATGAGTGTGAAGCCAGCTTCCAAACACTCAAAGATAAGTTAACCACAGCACCGGTGTTAGCAGTTCCTGCACCTGGAAAGGATTACACGGTGTATTGTGATGCTTCCAAGAATGGACTTGGATGTGTTCTTATGCAAGATCGGAAGGTAATAGCTTATGGATCAAGGCAGTTGAAACCACATGAACACAACTACCCAGTACATGATCTTGAGTTAGCGGCAGTTGTGTATGCTCTGAAGAGTTGGAGACAATTTCTATATGGATCCAAGTGTGAGTTATACACCGATCACAAAAGTTTGAAATATTTCTTCACCCAGAAGGAATTAAACATGAGACAGAAGAGATGGTTAGAGTTGATTAAGGATTACGACCTTAAGATCAACTATACACCAGGCAAAGCTAATGTAGTAGCAGATGCCCTAAGTAGGAAGAGTACGGAGAATCAACCTACGGAATGGGAGATTCCAAAGGAACTCCGGAAAGAGCTAGAGGATGCTCAGATTTTGTTTATTCAAGGTGATGTCAAAGGAAGTATAGCAACCATGAGGATTATGGATGAGATGTACTCAGACTTGAAATATGAGATTATCCGAAAGCAAGCGGATGATTTGTTCATCCAAGAGGAAATCAAGAGGATTGGAGAAGGAAAACCATCAGAATTCCATCTAGGGGATTTTGATTCATTATACTTCCAGAAAAGGATCTGTGTACCGGATGATCCAGAAGTGAAGTCAATCATATTAAAGGAATCACATGAAACCCCTTATTCCATACATCCAGGAAGTACTAAGATGTATATGGATTTGAAGGAGATGTTCTGGTGGAACAACATGAAAAGAGAAATAACACAATATGTCTCGGAATGTCATACATGTCAACGAGTGAAGGCAGAGCATCAGAGTCCTGCGGGATTACTCAAACCACTAGAGATACCGGAATGGAAATGGGATGAAATCGGAATGGATTTTGTTACTGGTCTACCAATGACAAGTAAGAAGAAGGATATGATATGGGTAATAGTGGACAGACTTACCAAGAGTGCTCATTTCATAGCCGTAAACACAAAAGATACTGCAGAAAAGCTTGTGGATATATATGTGAAAGAGATTGTGAGTAAACATGGAGTACCAAAGAAGATAGTCTCAGATAGAGGTTCAATTTTCACATCAGCATTCTGGAAACAACTACAAGAAGCTTTGGGATCCAAGTTGGATTTCAGTACAGCATATCAGCCACAAACCGGAGGACAAACCGAAAGAACCAATCAGATACTTGAAGACATGCTTAGAGCTTGTGCTCTGAACTTTGGAGGCTCATGGGAGGACCATTTACCTTTAGCGAAGTTCTCATATAACAATAGTTATCAGAGTAGCATCCAGATGGCACCGTACGAAGCATTGTACGGAAGAAAGTGTCGATCACCAATTTGTTGGTTTGAAACCGGAGAAAACAAGGAGTTTACACCGGATTACATCAAGGAGAGACAAGATGTCATCGAGGTGATCCGGGATAGACTCAAAATAGCTCAGAGTTGTCAGAAGAGTTACGCCGACTTAAAGAGAAGAGATTGGGAACCGAAAGTGGGAGACATGGTTTATTTAAAGGTTAGCCCAATGAAAGGACTTAAGATGTTCGGAGTGAAAGGAAAGTTAAGTCCTCGATATATTGGACCATTTAAGATACTCAGTCAGAATCGAGGAACAGCTTTTGAGTTGGAGTTACCGGCACAATTAAGTCAAGTTCATAATGTGTTTCATGTTTCACAACTCAGAAAGTGTTTGAAGGCACCAGATGATCCCATCACATATGAAGAAATAGAATTGCAATCTGACCTAACTTATGTGGAAAGACCGGAAAAGATCTTAGAAGTACAATGGAAGAAGTTAAGAAACAGAGCAATCAAATACTGCAAAGTTCAATGGCAACATCATCCTGAGCGAGAAGCAACTTGGGAGACGGAAGAAGAATTGAGGAAGTCGTACCCCGAGATGTTCAGGTACCAATCTTAACTTCGGGACGAAGTTTCTGTTAAGGGGGAGAGGTTGTAATAACCCAGAACATAGGAACAACGAAGGGTAGATTTAGAAATGGGATGTGCATTTCATCGCAAAACGGGGGAAATTTTCGCGCCTTATAGCAACTAAACCTAAGAGGGATCGAGGTTCTCTCTCATTTTGCACTTAGGATTAGGCAATGTGAGTTAGGGAAATTTCGACATGATCTCTTTTGTATCTTGTTGATTTGGGGAAATGATTTCATTTGACAAGTAAGATGCATTGGAAATATCCAACATTAAGTATAAATGAATATGGAAATTGAATTCACAATTCAAAAACAAATTATGAATTCAAATAACTTTGAATTTCAAAGTGAATAATAAATACAACATTTATTCCAGAATATAAACATTACACAAATCAAAAGCTCATAAGTAAAATTTGAGCTTTATTGATATCACAACACAGATTACATTGTCTTTACAATATTCTTGATACAAGAATTGATGAATAATAAACAGAAATGAAAACGAAGATTACAATATTGCTCCTAAACTAAAACCTAGACTAAATGACTTGAAGTATATCTTCATGGTCATATTCATCTTCAAAACCTGCAAGAACAAAACAGCAAGTACTAGCCAGAATGTTAGTGTTAGCCAAAGAATTCAGTTTGGACAGAACCAGCTGTCTTGTACACTTGTGCTTGTCCAAAACTCTGGACAGCACAAGATAAGGGCAACAGCAGACCAAACCTGAGCACCACCAGGGACTCAAGTTTCAGCATATGAGAGCACACAGCTCATGTGTGCTGGGCAGGCCACAGCAAGGCAATGCACAAGCTTAGTCACCAAAGCAAGCCAGGCTTGTGTGTCATTGCAAGAACAGAAGTAGAGTTCATATAAATAGCACACAAACCCTAGAACCTTGACAGTCGACCAGAATTGCAAATCACCAGGTAAGGTGAAGCAAGAACAAGCATAGTTCATCCAGTTCATAACCAAGAACAGAAATCAAACCAACCAACTTAGCCACCAGGAATCATGGTGACCTGAGAAGATCAACCAGAGATTGGAGGTGAAGGGCTGAACACAGAAACCCCAAGTCTGCATCAACAAAATATTTCACACTAGGAGCTGGAACAAGGTATACCAAGATCCTGGACAGATCCAATGGATCTGATCCATCATATGCATAAAATAAGCATGGGAATGAGCAGATGCTCATATGGGTAGATCATCACTTGGTTTTCACCAAGGATTACTGCCAGTCAAAAGCCACTAAAACAAAAATCATCCAGATACAGATCTTGTGCACAGAAACTAGCAAACATGCATAGATGCACACACTAGCAAGATCTCATGCACAGATAGCACCAGTAGATGTATTGCAAGGTTTAGCAGCTAACCAAGACTACACAGAAAATCCTAAGCATGCAACCATCAGGAAACCCTAGATTTCTTCACAGGCAAGCATATTGGCATTCATATTTATTATGATCCCCAAATATGCAAGCAAAGATGAGTAGCCAACAAGATCCAACCAACCATGTGAGCAACCAGTCAGTAGCAAGGCTACTGAGGTCACAGCACACTTAGAACCATCCCAAGGCCAAGCCAAATACAAAGCATCACTATCCAGAAATGGATTCAGACTCTATTTGCTTGTAAAAGAATCATGAACAGCAAATTCATATACAAGCAAGTAATTTAATCATCACTGCATAAGCAGTTCATCATTAATTAATTTATTCCAGCATGAATACATAACAAATTCATGCTATATGTTGATAGTAGCACCCTGTGAGGCAACGCAACACAATTTACTCACTGCACCATAGCCACTGGAGCAAGTCCAGTAGCTTAAGTAAGCAACAGCATAGTGATGCTTGAGCATCAGCATCACAAGATAATTGAATCACTTAGTCACAGTATTAGCCAGTAAGCTATCACTGATAATTGAATTGATCAAATGGATCAATTATAGCAAGCCAAGCTACACAGAGAGGTTAGCCAGCAAGCAAGGAATGATCCAATGGATCATTGGCTTGCATAGGAAGCACTAAAGCATATCACAGGCACCACTGGCACACACACAAGTGTCACTAATGCATCACAAATACACCTAGACAAGCAAGCATGATATCCCAGTAAGCACAAGCAAGCCATAATCAAGCATCGCATGGCATAGCAAGCTTTTGAGCAAGCACAGTAGAGCATGGCAAGTACAGAGCATGCTAGGAGCAGCAGAGAAGCAAGCACAGCATAAATAGCAAGCAAATCGACATGTGCCAGTACCAGTAAATGGTAATTGGGCCATGAGCTTGCAGTAGACAGAAGCACAGGAAGATTGCGCAGCAATAGCATGGCTCTGCGTGATCACAGGATCACCAGAGAGCAACAGAGCATGAGGAGGAAGAAGAACAATGGCAAGGGAGGCGCACAGAAGAGAAGGAAGAGATGCCACACTTACTTGCGCCTGGAAGCAGAAGCTAGGGCATGGCGAGGCAGTGCTCGCGCGGCCCTAACAGCTGCAAGTCCAGGGTAGGCGCCGACGTTACGCCGGCGAACCCAGACACGAACCAGCACGACCGTAGCAAGCACCTGAGGCGACGGCACGAGTACTGCGAGCAGCACCCGCGCCAGGTCAACCCCAGGAGCGTACCCATCGTCGGCGAGGACGAGAGCTCCCGGAGTTCGTCGAGGCGATTCTTCCCAAGATCCAGATCGGAGGCGATTCGCCAGTAGAGGAAGCAAAAGGGAAAACCACGTGGACAGATCGATAGATCTGCACGCGGCGGTTCTAGATCGGTAGGTGGCTACGGCGGAGGAGCACGGCGATGGCCGGAGCGAGGCGGCGGCCATGGCGGCGACGCCATCGCCAGGGCGTCGCGAGAGAGGCTAGGGTTAGAGACGAAAAGCGAGAGAGGGCCGAGTGAGTGAGAGCGTGGTGGGCCGTTCGGCGCCACCGAACCCAAAAGGGATTGGCCTTATTGGGCTGTCCCTGGGTTTAGGTAAATGGGCTGGGCCCAATATGGGTCCAGGGGGTATTTTGGTCTTTTAACATTTAATAAAAGGCCAGAACTTTACCAAATTTTAATAAATCAAACACAACTCTAAAAATACATTAAAAATTGGATTAATGAATGAAAAATAAATTTTAACAAGAATAAAATATGAAATGAATTTATGAAACAAATTCAAAATTATGAATTTTAAGAATTTAAATAATAACTTGGATTTTTAAATTATTATTTCCTTGTATTTAAAACTCAAGGAAAAATCTCAAATAAGTTCAAATACTTATTTTCAAACATTTCAAAATGAAATTCTATTATCCCAAGTCTTTTCCATTGAAAAAGGTATTTTTCCATGAAAAATACCATATTCCTTTTTATTCCAAAAACTATAGAGGTAACTCTATAATTTTCAATTATTTTTGGAATGATTAAGGGAATCAACAAGTAAATAGTTTTACTTTGAATTGTTGTACTTTGTGTGAATTAAAATGGTTTATACTTTTAAATCAATTGTAAATTACTGTCAAAGACATAAATCTTAAACGCAACCCTAAATTGTAATAACTCATTGGGGTAAAGGGATTCAACATAAAATAATACATCCATGATTGCATTATTTGGATTTTATAACATTGTCCTTACCGGACAATGATGCTTCTTACAGAACCCGAGGTCCAGGTTCCATCAACTGCATTGAACTGCACTACCTCGCAGTCCACAGGCAAGTTCACCCTTGCTCATGTCAACTTGAGTATTTTCTACTACTTTAATGCAAAGCTATATACTTATCATTCCTGCATCGCAAATAAAATATTACTTTCCAACTATGAATATGACTATGTGGCTGGCAATGGAACCATGGTATGTGTTGATATGGTGGAGGTTCCATTGCAATGGGTTATATCACCCTAGGATTAAATTACCAATGCCGTCCAGTGATTCTAGCGCCGTACAAATCGCGTTGACCATGAGATATATAATGGCTCTGGGGAAGCCAGTCGTATCTTTTCCCTTCTGCACGCCAACAGATTGGTAGAGCCGGCGGGGTGTTGGAGGCACTGCCGTAGGTTGGGATAGCCTTTTAAATCCCCATCCATTAGTGATGATGGCTCTACGATCTATGAAGGATTGTCCAGAGTACACCATGAGTAAAGCCGTATTATCGGGGGAAGTCTACTGGAGGTGTACGGTTGGATAAAAGGGTGGGTTTGCAGTCGCGGAGAAGGCGGTGTGGGCTTGGATCTTTATACCTGGCCTCACACCAAAGGAAGTGTGAACGGGGGCAAGTCCCTGCGGATGGCAAAAAGGGTGAGATCTCTTGTGGGAAAAGTAACGCACCTCTGCAGAGTGCATCAAATTGTGGCTGTCACTCGTTGTTCCGGGAAGGGAACTGCGAACGCGGCAGGAAAGGAACTCCGTGAAGTTCTAGTCAACCTGTGAAGACTGACGGGCATAGTTTTCATAATAAAAGCAACCTTTTGAAGAAATGTTTTCAAAACATGCATTGACCTGCGATTTCCTGATCAATGGTCGTAGCTAGTGCATCAAACACCTTTTGCTCTTTTAGAACTTGCTGAGTACCCCTGTACTCACTTTCTTTCGATACCCTTGCTAGATTGTGATCCGGAAGTGGAGGCTATCAACGATGGAGCACCAGAAGGAAGTTACGAGCTGGTCTACGAAGAACCCGATCTTACCGGCGGAGTGGAAGGCGTAGACTATGGGATAGTCTACGGACCAGATGACACGGAGGTGGTGGAGTAGTGACATACCCTAGCATCATAGAGCCGAGCAACGTAGAACTTACCTAAATAAGTTGTTGAGCTCTCTTTATATTTGTTATGAGTTGTAATCGTACTTAAGTAGTATCTTAGGGTGTTCTCATAGGACCTGTGAGAATACCAACTTGTTAAGACAATGTTTGTAATAAAGTATGGAGTGTTATGACCTGCAATGTTTCTGTTGTACCACTCTGAGGGATATGGCAAATTGTGAAGAAGTCCCTTCGCAAAGATCATATCAACGACTTGTATACTACAACATGCAGTGGTATGCTGGGTCACCGCAGGGCGTTGATGCTTATGTTGTCTTTAGTTTGAGTACTTTGCATCTTTGTGGCATAGTGGGATGAAGCGGCTCGGGCTAACTTTACATGACCGCGTTCATGAGATTTGCTCCACGCTCGACATGCAACTTGTATTGCATAAGTGGCTTTGCGGGTGTCTGTCTCTCCTACTATAGTAAAGATTCAATTTACTCTTCTATTGACAACACTAGTATCACCGTTGTGGTTCATGTTCGTAGGTAGATTAGATCTTACTCGAAAACCCTAAACCACGTAAAATATGCAAACCAAATTAGAGACGTCTAACTTGTTTTTGCAGGGTTTGGTGATGTGATATGGTCATGATGTGATGATGAATATGTATGAGATGATCATTATTGTATTGTGGCAACCGGCAGGAGCCTTATGGTTGTCTTTAAATTTCATGTTGAGTAGTATTTCAAAGTAGTTGTAATAGTTGCTACATGAGGTGAACAACCATGAAGACGGCGCCATGGACCTTGACGCTACGCCGACGATGATGGAGATCATGCCCGTTGATGATGGAGATCATGTCCGTGCTTTGGAGATGAAGATCGAAGGCACAAAGACTAAAAGGCCATATCATATCACATATGAATTGCATGTGATGTTAATCCTTTATGCATCTTATTTTGCTTAGAACGCGACGGTAGCATTATAAGATGATCCCTCACATTAATATCAAGATAATAAAGTGTTCTCCCCTCGTATGCACCGTTGCACAGTTCGTCGTTTCGAAGCATCTCGTGATGATCGGATGTGATAGACTCAACGTTCACATACAACGGGTGTAAGCCATGTTGCACACGCGGAATACTTGTGTTTGCTTGACGAGCCTAGCATGTACAGACATGGCCTCGGGACAACGGAAACCGAAAGGTTGAACACGAGTCATATGGATGATATGATCAACATGTTGATGTTCACCATTGAAGCTACATCATCTCACGTGATGATCGGTTTTGGTGTAGTGGATTTGGATCGTGTACCACTTAACAACTATGAGGGATGTTGTATTAAGTGGGAGTTCATTAGTAATTAGATTAAAACATGAACTAATTATCATAAACATAGTCTGAGTAGTATTTTGAATTAATTTGTAGTATTGGCATCCGTATTCTACCATGCGCTAGTCTTGTAATTGAGATAAACATACTGTTAAAATCTGACAAGAAACTTTACGGACTAGTACCGTATTGTTAAAGAATCAAGAAATGATTAAGTCCTACTGCAAACTTTTAGTAAACCTCACATTGTTGATTCAAAGAGCTATGGTTTCAATTAGTACCTAAAGTTATCTTGTCTCCGTGAAACTTGAAGTTCAAATCTATTTGAAAAGTAAGGAGCTGAAAAATTTAGTTTTCAGAAATAATCAAGGTATGAGATATATGTGATATCTAAGACCTTTTTGCAAGATGATAGAATATAATTTGGTGAGACTACATAAACTCATAAGTTTTATGGGAATGTACGAAGGTTGAAGACGCAAGGCGTCCCAATCCTCCAACTATTGGGGCACTAACAATATTCGCATATCCATGAAGTGATCGTCCTTAGTATGCACCGTTGCTAAGACTCGTCGTTTCGAAGCATCACGTGATGATCGGGTGTTATAGATTCTACGTGTGCATACAACGGGTGCAAGCCAGATTTGCACATGCGAATACTGAGGTTATACTTTACGAGCCTAGCATGTACAGACATGGTCTCGAAAAGTCTTCATGATATGATAAAATTATGAGTGAAATTGTTCATCATATTAAAAGGTTACTAATAGTGAAATCCGGAACACTTGTCATATGATGATCAACTTCAAAGTAAGAACCTCAAGGTTATTGGTATTTGACCAACAAACCTAGAAGTTATTGATGTTGAAGTGTTTTTCTGAATAATGAGGAAAGCTAAAAGAGAAACTACAAAAGATTATTGGCACAAAGAAAGAAAAGTCTAGAAAGACTAGCTCAGGTGTATATAAATGATATACATGTTATGGATGTATTCCTTGTTTGGTCACACAATGAAATTCTTGGGTATTTGTACCATATTGATTGGTATGAAGTGTCATACAAAACAACACAATACAAGAATACAATGGCCTAAGTGACTAACAAGGAATATGATAGGAATGCACGTCTGGAACAAAAATAAAGTGTTATTTGAAGGAGATATGCCCTAGAGGCAATAATAAAGTGGTTATTATTTATATCTTTATGTTTATGATAAATGTTTATATATCATGCTAGAATTGTATTAACCGAAACATTAGTACATGTGTGATATGTAGACAAACAAGAAGTCCCTAGTATGCCTCTTAAACTAGCTTGTTGATTAATAGATGATTAGTTTCATAATCATGAACATTGGATGTTATTAATAACAAGGTTATATCATTGTGTGAATGATGTAATGGACACACCCAATTAAGCGTAGCATAAGATCTCGTCATTAAGTTATTTGCTATAAGCTTTCGATACATAGTTACCTAGTCCTTATGACCATGAGATCATGTAAATCACTTATACCGGAAAGGTACTTTGATTACACCAAACACCACTGCGTAAATGGGTGGCTATAAAGGTGGGATTAAGTATCCGGAAAGTATGAGTTGAGGCATATGGATCAACAGTGGGATTTGTCCATCCCGATGACGGATAGATATACTCTGGGCCCTCTCGGTGGAATGTCGTCTAATGTCTTGCAAGCATATAAATGAGTTCATAAGAGACCACATACCACGGTACGAGTAAAGAGTACTTGTCAGGAGACGAGGTTGAACAAGGTATAGAGTGATACCGAAGATCAAACCTCGGACAAGTAAAATATCGCGAGACAAAGGGAATTGGTAATATATATGTGTATGGTTCATTCGATCACTAAAGTCATCGTTGAATATGTGGGAGCCATTATGGATCTCCAGATCCCGCTATTGGTTATTGGTCGGAGTGAGTACTCAACCATGTCCACATAGTTCTCGAACCGTAGGGTGACACACTTAAAGTTGGATGTTGAAATGGTAGTACTTGAATTATGGAATGGAGTTCGAATATTTGTTCGGAGTCCCGGATGAGATCCCGGACATCACGAGGAGTTCCGGAATGGTCCGGAGAATAAGATTCATATATAGGATGTCATTTTATGTGAAATAAAATGTCGCGGAAGGTTCTATGGAAGGTTCTAGAAGGTTCTAGAAAAGTCCGGAAGAAACCACCAAGGAAGGTGGAGTCCACAAGGGACTCCACCTCCATGGCCGGCTAGCCCTAGTGGGGGTGGAGTCCCAAGTGGACTCCACCATAGGGTGCCGGCCACCCCCCACATGGGAGGTGGGAATCCCACCTTTGGGTGGGAGTCCTAGTTGGGCTAGGTTTCCCCCCTCCTATGGAAGGTTTTGGTTTCGGGTCTTATTCGAAGACTTGGACACCAACACTTGGGATCCACCTATATAATGAGGGGCCAAGGGAGGGGGCCGGCCACCCTAAGACCATAAGCTGGCCGCCCCCCTTGAGTGGCCGGCCACCCTCCCAAACCCTAGCTTTGCTCCTCCACTCCATATTGCCCGCGTAGCTTAGCGAAGCTCCGCCGGACTTCTACACCGCCACCGACACCACGCCGTCGTGCTGTCGGATTCAAGAGGAGCTACTACTTCCGCTGCCCGCTGGAATGGGGAGGTGGACGTCGTCTTCATCAACAACCGAACGTGTGACCGAGTACGGAGGTGCTGCCCGTTCGTGGCGCCGGAACCGATCGTGATCAAGATCTTCTACGCGCTTTTGTAAGCGGCAAGTGATCGTCTACCGCAGCAACAAGAGCCTCATCTTGTAGGCTTTGGAATCTCTTCAAGGGTGAGACTCGATACCCCCTCGTTGCTACCGTCTTCTAGATTGCATCTTGGCTTGGATTGCATGTTCGCCGTAGGAAAATTTTTGTTTTCTATGCAACGTTATCCTACAGTGGTATCAGAGCCGTGTCTATGCATAGATGGTTGCACGAGTAGAACACAATGGTTTGTGGGCGTTGATGCTCTTGTTATCTTTAGTTTGAGTACTTTGCATCTTTATGGCATAGTGGGATGAAGCGGCTCGGACTAACTTTACATGACCGCGTTCATGAGACTTGTTCCTCGTTCGACATGCAACTTGTATTGCATAAGAGGCTTTGCGGGTGTCTGTCTCTCCTACTATAGTAAAGATTCAATTTACTCTTCTATTGAAAACATTAGTATCAACGTTGTGGTTCATGTTCGTAGGTAGATTAGATCTCTCTCGAAAACCCTAAACCACGTAAAATATGCAAACCAAATTAGAGACGTCTAACTTGTTTTTGCAGGGTTTGGTGATGTGATATGGCCATAATGTGATGATGAATATGTATGAGATGATCATTATTGTATTGTGGCAACCGGCAGGAGCCTTATGGTTGTCTTTAAATTTCATGTTGAGTAGTATTTCAAAGTAGTTGTAATAGTTGCTACATGGAGGACAATCATGAAGACGGCGCCATTGACCTTGACGCTACGCCGACGATGATGGAGATCATGCCCGAAGATGATGGAGATCATATCCGTGCTTTGGAGATGAAGATCAAAGGCGCAAGAACAAAAGGGCCATATCATATCACATATGAACTGCATGTGATGTTAATCCTTTTTATGCATCTTATTTTGCTTAGATCGCGACGGTAGCATTATAAGATGATCCCTCACTAAAATCTCAAGATAATAAAGTGTTCATCCTTAGTAGCACCGTTGCCAAGTCTTGTCGTTTTGAAGCACCTCGTGATGATCGGGTGTGATAGATTCAATAAGTACATATGACGGGTGCAAGACAGTTTTGCACATGCGGATACTAAGGTGGCCTTGACGAGCCTAGCATGTACAGACATGGTCTCGGAACACGTGATACCGAAAGGTAGAGCATGAATCATATGGTTGATATGATGAACACTTTGAGTGTTCGCCATTGAAATCACACCTTTTCTCGTGATGATCGGGTTTAGGTGCGGTGGATTTGGTTCGTGTGATCACTAAGACAATGCGAGGGATATTGTTTTGAGTGGGAGTTCACTTAGGTTTTTAATTATGTTGAATTAAAATTTGAACTCAATTTGTCATAAACTTAGTCTAAACTATTGCAAATATATGTTGTAGAGATGGCGTCCCCAATCAATTTTAATCAGTTCCTAGAGAAAGAGAAACTTAAGAGCAACGGTAGCAACTTCACCGACTGGTTCCGTCATGTGAGGATCTTCCTCTCTGGCGGAAATCTGCAATTTGTGCTCGATGCACCGCTAGGTGACCCTCCTGCAGAAGATGAATCCGATGAAGTAAAAACTGTTTACGCAACTCGGAAAACTCGGTACTCTCAAGTTCAGTGTGCCATCCTGTGCAGTCTGGAATCCGATCTTCAAAAACGTTTTGAGCACCATGATCCTCATGAGTTGATGAATGAGCTGAAAGCTATATTCGAGACTCATGCGGCCGTGGAATGCTATGAAGCATCGAAACATTTCTTCAGCTGTATGATGGAAGAAGGCAGCTCCGTTAGTGAGCACATGCACGCCATGACCGGGCATGCGAAGAAACTCGGTGACTTGGGAATAGTGATTCCTAACGATGCAGGGATTAATCGTGTCCTTCAATCACTGCCACCAAGTTACAAGAACTTTGTGATGAACTACAATATGCAGAACATGAACAAGGAGTTACCTGAACTCTTTGGCATGCTAAAAGCTGCTGAGATTGAGATCAAGAAAGAGCACCAAGTGTTGATGGTCAACAAGACCACCAGTTTCAAGAAACAGGGCAAGTCTAAGGGAAAATTCAAGAAGGGTGGCAAGAAAGCTGCCACGCCTCCTATGAAACCTAAGAACGGCCCTAAGCCTGATGCTGAGTGCTATTATCGCAAGGAGAAGGGACACTTTGGAAGCGTAATTGCTCCAAGTATCCGGCTGATCTGAAGAGCGGCCTTGTCAAGAAGAAGAAAGAAGGTATATTTGATATACATGTTATAGATGTTCATTTCACCGGTTCTCGTTCTAGTACCTGGGTATTTGATCTTGGTTCGGTTGCTCATATTTGTAACTCAAACAGGGAACTAAAGAATAAACGACAAGCTGAAAGATGAAGTGACGATGCGCGTTGGAAAGCGGATCCAAGGTCAATGTGATCGCAGTCGGCACACTTCCTCTACATCTACCTTCGGGATTAGTTTTAAGCCTAAATAATTGCTATTATGTACCTGCGTTGAGCATGAACATTATATCTGGATCTTGTTTAATGCAAGACGGTTATTCATTCAAGTCTGAGAATAATGGTTGTTCTATTTTTATGAATAATATCTTTTATGGTCGAGCACCACAAAAGAATGGCTTATTTCTCGTTAGATCTCGATAGTAGTGATACGCACATACATAACATTGATGCTAAGCGAATTAAACTTAATGATAATTCTACTTATATGTGGCACCGCTGCCTTGGTCATATTGGAGTGAAACGCATGAAGAAACTCCATACTGATGGATTACTTGAATCACTTGACTTTGAGTCACTTGATAGATGCGAAGCATGTCTAATGGGAAAAATGACAAAGACTCCATTTTCTGGTATGATGGAGCGAGCTACTGACTTATTGGAAATCATACATACCGATGTATGTGGACCAATGAGCGTAGCATCGCGCGGTGGTTATCGTTATGTTCTAACCTTCACAGATGATCTGAGTAGATATGGGTATATCTATTTCATGAAACATAAATCCGAAACTTTCGAGAAGTTTAAGGAATTTCAAAGTGAAGTAGAAAATCAACGTAACAAGAAGATCAAATTTCTACGATCTGATCGTGGAGGTGAATATCTGAGTTATGAGTTTGGCATGCATTTAAAGAAATGCGGAATACTTTCACAATTGACACCGCCGGGAACACCTCAACGAAACGGTGTGTCCGAACGTCGTAATCGAACTCTCTTAGATATGGTTCGTAGTATGATGTCTCTTACTGATTTGCCGTTATCATTTTGGAGTTATGCATTAGAGACAGCCGCATTCACTTTAAATAGAGCACCATCAAAATCCGTAGAAACGACACCGTATGAATTATGGTTTAATAAGAAACCTAAGCTGTCGTTCCTGAAAGTTTGGGGTTGCGAAGCCTTTGTAAAGAAGTTACAACCGGACAAGCTAGAACCCAAAGCGGAGAAATGCATCTTCATAGGATACCCTAAGGAAACTATAGGGTACACTTTCTATCACAGATCCGAAGGCAAAATCTTTGTTGCTAAGAACGGAACCTTTCTTGAGAAAGAATTTCTCACTAAAGAAGTGACTGGAAGAAAAGTAGAACTCGATGAGATTGATGAATCTATACTCGTTGATCGAGTAGCGCAAGATCATAGGAAGTTGTACCTGTACCGCCTACACCGGCAACAGAGGAAGCTAATGATAATGATCATGAAACTTCGAACGAGGAAACTACTGAACCTCGCAGATCGACAAGGGAACGTGCCACTCCTGATTGGTATGATCCTTGTCTAAATGTCATGATTGTGGATAACAATGATGAGGACCCTGCGACGTATGAAGAAGCGATGATGAGCCCAGATTCCAACAAATGGCAAGAAGCCATGAAATCCGAAATGGGATCCATGTATGAAAACAAAGTATGGACTTTGGTAGACTTACCTGATAGCCGAAAGGCTGTCGAGAATAAATGGATCTTCAAGAGAAAAACAGATGCTGATGGTAATATTACTGTCTATAAAGCTCGACTTGTCGCAAAGGGTTTTCGACAAATTCAAGGAGTTGACTACGATGAGACTTTCTCACCTGTAGCGAAGCTAAAATCTGTGAGGATTTTGTTAGCAATAGCTGCATTTTTCGATTATGAGATTTGGCAGATGGATGTCAAAACGGCGTTCCTTAATGGAGACATTGAGGAAGAGTTGTATATGGTACAACCCAAAGGTTTTGTCGATCCTAATAATGCTGACAAAGTATGCAAACTTCAGCGTTCAATCTATGGACTGAAGCAAGCATCAAGAAGTTGGAACCGACGCTTTGATAAGGTGATCAAAGACTTCGGGTTTATACAGTGTCATGGAGAGGCCTGTATTTACAAGAAAGTGAGTGGGAGCTCGTAGCATTCCTGATATTATATGTAGATGACATATTATTGATCGGGAATGATATAGAACTATTAAGCGATGTTAAGGGTTATTTGAATAATAGTTTTTCAATGAAAACCTTGGTGAAGCATCGTATATATTAGGCATCAAGATTTATAGAGATAGATCAAGACGCCTAATAGGGCTATCACGAGTACATATCTGGACAAGATTCTAAAGAAGTTTAGAATGGACGAAAGTAAGAAAGGGTTCTTACCTATGTTACCAGGCAAGGTATTGAGTAAAACTCAAGGACCGGCTACGGCAGAAGAAAGAGAAAGGATGTGTAACATCCCCTATGCTTCGGCAGTAGGCTCTATTATGTATGCCATGCTATGTACAAGACCGGATATAGCACATGCTGTTAGTTTGACTAGCAGATATCAAAGTGATCCAGGAATGGAACACTGGACAGCGGTCAAGAATATCCTGAAGTACTTGAAAAGAACTAAGGATATGTTTCTTTGTTATGGAGGTGACCAAGAGCTCGTTGTAACAAGTTACACCGATGCAAGTTGGAACACTGATCCTGATGACTCTAAGTCACAATCTGGGTACGTGTTTATATTGAATGGTGCTGCGCAAGCTGGGCAAGCTCAAGCAAAGGCACGGTGGCGAAGTCTTCAACAGAATCGAGTACATAGCGGCTTCAGAGGCTTCATCGAAGCGGTATGGATGAAGAGGTTCATTGTAGAGCTCGGTGTGGTTCCTAGTGCATTGGACCCATTAATCATTTCATCGTGATAACATGGGTGCCATCGCCAATGCACAAGAGCCAAGGTCACACAAGAGGCTGAAGCATATCAAGCTGCGTTACCACTCGATTCGCGAGTACATCGAAGATGGAGAAGTAAAGATTTGCAAAGTACACACTGATCTGAATGTAGCAGATCCGTTGACTAAAGCTCTCACTAGGGCAAAGCATGACCAACACCAGAATGCCATGGGTGTTAGGTATATTACAATGTAATCTAGATTATTGACTCTAGTGCAAGTGGGAGACTGAAGGAGATATGCCCTAGAGGCAATAATAAAGTGGTTATTATTTATATCTTTATGTTTATGATAAATGTTTATATATCATGCTAGAATTGTATTAACCGAAACATTAGTACATGTGTGATATGTAGACAAACAAGAAGTCCCTAGTATGCCTCTTAAACTAGCTTGTTGATTAATAGATGATTAGTTTCATAATCATGAACATTGGATGTTATTAATAACAAGGTTATATCATTGTGTGAATGATGTAATGGACACACCCAATTAAGCGTAGCATAAGATCTCGTCATTAAGTTATTTGCTATAAGCTTTCGATACATAGTTACCTAGTCCTTATGACCATGAGATCATGTAAATCACTTATACCGGAAAGGTACTTTGATTACACCAAACACCACTGCGTAAATGGGTGGCTATAAAGGTGGGATTAAGTATCCGGAAAGTATGAGTTGAGGCATATGGATCAACAGTGGGATTTGTCCATCCCGATGACGGATAGATATACTGGGCCCTCTCGGTGGAATGTCGTCTAATGTCTTGCAAGCATATGAATGAGTTCATAAGAGACCACATACCACGGTACGAGTAAAGAGTACTTGTCAGGAGACGAGGTTGAACAAGGTATAGAGTGATACCGAAGATCAAACCTCGGACAAGTAAAATATCGCGAGACAAAGGGAATTGGTAATATATATGTGTATGGTTCATTCGATCACTAAAGTCATCGTTGAATATGTGGGAGCCATTATGGATCTCCAGATCCCGCTATTGGTTATTGGTCGGAGTGAGTACTCAACCATGTCCACATAGTTCTCGAACCGTAGGGTGACACACTTAAAGTTGGATGTTGAAATGGTAGTACTTGAATTATGGAATGGAGTTCGAATATTTGTTCGGAGTCCCGGATGAGATCCCGGACATCACGAGGAGTTCCGGAATGGTCCGGAGAAGCAGATTCATATATAGGATGTCATTTTATGTGAAATAAAATGTCGCGGAAGGTTCTATGGAAGGTTCTAGAAGGTTCTAGAAAAGTCCGGAAGAAACCACCAAGGAAGGTGGAGTCCACAAGGGACTCCACCTCCATGGCCGGCTAGCCCTAGTGGGGGTGGAGTCCCAAGTGGACTCCACCATAGGGTGCCGGCCACCCCCCACATGGGAGGTGGGAATCCCACCTTTGGGTGGGAGTCCTAGTTGGGCTAGGTTTCCCCCCTCCTATGGAAGGTTTTGGTTTCGGGTCTTATTCGAAGACTTGGACACCAACACTTGGGATCCACCTATATAATGAGGGGCCAAGGGAGGGGGCCGGCCACCCTAAGACCATAAGCTGGCCGCCCCCCTTGAGTGGCCGGCCACCCCCTCCCAAACCCTAGCTTTGCTCCTCCACTCCATATTGCCCGCGTAGCTTAGCGAAGCTCCGCCGGACTTCTACACCGCCACCGACACCACGCCGTCGTGCTGTCGGATTCAAGAGGAGCTACTACTTCCGCTGCCCGCTGGAATGGGGAGGTGGACGTCGTCTTCATCAACAACCGAACGTGTGACCGAGTACGGAGGTGCTGCCCGTTCGTGGCGCCGGAACCGATCGTGATCAAGATCTTCTACGCGCTTTTGTAAGCGGCAAGTGATCGTCTACCGCAGCAACAAGAGCCTCATCTTGTAGGCTTTGGAATCTCTTCAAGGGTGAGACTCGATACCCCCTCGTTGCTACCGTCTTCTAGATTGCATCTTGGCTTGGATTGCATGTTCGCCGTAGGAAAATTTTTGTTTTCTATGCAACGTTATCCTACATTATTATGTTCATCGTTGGCATTCTATCTAGCCCTTAGAGTTTATAATAAAGAACTTAATAATTGTTATTGTGCTCTGGTCAAATTAAAACAATGAGTTGTTCATATTATGACATTACTCCATGTACGATGGATAAGTTATTATAAATCTTAATGGTGAAACACACACACACACATAGTACTGACGCTAAAATACCATAAGGAAAATGATTTGAATTCCACTTATTTGTGGAACCGCCATTTAGGTCATGTTAGAAAGGAACGCGTGAAGGAACTCCATGCAAATGGATTTTTGGAGTCATCTGATTTTTTTCATTTGGCGCTTGCAAATCTTTTCTAAAAGAGAATGACTAAAATGCCGTTCATAGGGCAAGAGTTGAATGGGCTACTAACTTAGTGGAAATATACATGATGATGTATGTGGTTCACTGGGCATAGTTGTGTGCGGGAGATTCTTCTACTTCATGAAAACTTCCAACAATAAATTGAGTATACAAATGTGGATATATTCGATAAGGAAGAAGTTTGAAACATTTGAATGGATTCAAATAAATTTCAGCATGAAGTGGAAATCATCGTAATAAAAAAGTCAAATATCTATGATTGGATCATGGGGGAAATATTTGAATTACGAGTTTTAGCGAACATCTAAGAGAGTTATGAAATTGTTCTACAACTCACGTTTCTTGGAGTATCATAATGATGATGGAGTATCCGAGAGATGTATCTAAACCTTGTTGGATCAATGATGAGATAAAATATTGATGTCATTATATTTTTGTGGATTATGCTTTAGAGACTACCGCTTTTACACTGAATAGAGCATCATCATGATCCGTTGAAATGACACCATACGAGTTATGGCATGAGTATGAACCCTAATAGTCCTTTCTTAAATTTTGGAATGCATAGCATAAAGTAAATAAGTTTACAACCAAAATCGGATGAATGTCTTTGTTGGTTATCCCACAGAATTGATTGGGAATTCTTTCCACTATGGAGACAAAGACAAAAGTGTTTGTCAATGTTTCTTACTTATTTCCAAGAAATTGTTTTTAGCGAAGTATTTGAGTGGGAGGACAATAGAACTTGATAAGGTTTATGAACCTGAGCATAATGATCAGAGTAGCGCAACATCGGAATTGGTTCCGGAAGCGGCCACGACGATCATGGCTCCCATGTCTACAAAATGTTATAGTCATGGAAATCAAAGTACTTATTGAACCTTGTAGGTATGGTTTACTTTGTGATCAAATAAATGATTTGTGAACAAAGGATTGTTTTTGAACAATGATAAATCAACTACATACAAAGAAGTTATGATGGGCCCAGACTCCGTTAAAATGGCTATACGCCATGAAATCCTAGATAGATAAATACTTTTTGAAAGTAAATGGATCTATAAAATTGATGGACTTGGATGAAATATCATTGAAGAAGCTTGACTTGTCGAAAAATAGTTTACGACAAAGTTCAAAGAATTGACTACGATAAGATTAGATCTTCTGTAGCAATGCTTAAAGTCTATATGGATTATTCTAGTAATCGCTACATATTTCTTTTATGAGATATGCTAGTAGGATGGCAAAATACATTACTTAACAGAAGTGTGTATTAAAGGTGTATACAAGATACAAACCAAGAGTTTTGCTAGTCCGTGGAATACTAGATAAAGTATACGAACTTCAATTGGATGAAGTGAGTATCACGGAGTTGGAATCTTCACCGGATGAAATGATCAAAGAGTTATGATTTCATCAGAGACGATGAAGAGGCTTGCATTTGCAAGAAATTAAGTGGGAGCGCTGAGACATATTTGTAATACTTTATGTAGATGACATATCGTTGATTATAAATAATGTAATTATATAATTGATTAAAAAGGTTTCATTGAGAATTAAACTTCAATGAAAGGATATGAACTGAAACATATTTAGTGTCAAGATCTATGAAGATGGATTGAAACACATAAAAGTTTAAGTTAAAAAGTACATAGAATGAATATTGAAGTAGTTCAATATAAAGAAGGTGTTCTTTTCATGTGAAGTTTTTACAAGACTTGAGAGTATCTGACACTCAATGAGTAAAAACACATGAGTGATTTTAGATCACGAATAATATGTACAAAAATCAGATATCCTATGCTCTAAATGGTTAGGAGCATATACCAGAATGATTCATGTGATGATCATTGGATAAACAGTAAGAATATCCCTGAGTGCTTTAGAAGAACCAAGGATATATAGTTTTGTATGAGTAATGACAAACAAATCGCTGTAAGGTGTTGCACCGATATTAGTTTGGTCACATATAAAAATAAAAATTTCAATCTCAAATTAGGCTAAGTGTTGTTTAAAAAGTAGCACAATGAGCTAGAAGTTGTCTATGCTAGATTTAGATAAGTTCTAAATGTTGTGACGGATTCTACAAACGAAGGCAGAATATGTCATTGTTTTGACAATGACTGAGGATGTTAAGTCAAGAGGTTCTTTGAGAACTTGGTGTAGTTCCGATAGTGTCAGAACTTTGAAGCTATATTGTGTATGACAATATTAGTGACATATTTCAGACTGCGGAATTAAGGTTCCACCAGAAGACCAAACATATTTAATGCCGACTCATTTGGAAAATGAGTGATGCGTGAAGACGCAAATGAATTGCAAAATACATACGTTTCTGAGTGTGTCAGAACCGTTGACTAAAGCTCTCCCTAGGGCAAAGTATGACCAACACCAGAATGCCATGGGTGTTAGGTACCTTACAATGTAATCTAGATTATTGACTCTAGTGCAAGTGGGAGACTGTTGGAGATATGCCCAAGAGGCAATAATAAAAGTGGTTATTATATATCTTTATGTTTATGATAAAAGTTTATATACCATGCTATAATTGTATTAACCGAAACATTGATACATGTGTGTTATGTAAACAACAATGAGTCCCTAGTAAGCCTCTTAACTAGCTTGTTGATTAATAGATGATTAGTTTCATAATCATGAACATTGGATGTTATTAATAACAAGGTTATATCATTATATGAATGATGTAATGGACACACCCATTTAAGCATAGCATAAGATCACGTCATTAAGTTATTTGCTATAAGCTTTCGATACATAGTTACCTAGTCCTTATAACCATGAGATCATGTAAATCACTTATGCTGGAAAGGTACTTTGATTACATCAAACGCCACTGCGTAAATGGGTGGTTATAAAGGTGGGATTAAGTATCCGGAAAGTATGAGTTGAGGCATATGGATCAACAGTGGGATTTGTACATCCCGATGACGGATAGATATACTCTAGGCCCTCTCGGTGGAATGTCGTCTAATGTCTTGCAAGCATATGAATAAGTTCATAAGAGAGCACATACCACGGTACGAGTAAAGAGTACTTGTCAGGAAACGAGGTTGAACAAGGTATAGAGTGATACCGATGATCAAACCTCGGACAAGTAAAATATAGCGTGACAAAGGGAATTGGTATCGTATGTGAATGGTTCATTCGATCACTAAGTCATCGTTGAATATGTGAGAGCCATTATGGATCTCCAGATCCCGCTATTGGTTATTGGTCGGAGAGAGATCTCAACCATGTCTACATAGTTCACGAACCGTAGGGTGACACACTTAAGGTTTGATGTTGTAATAGTAGAACTTCAATATGGAATGGAGTTCGAAGTATTGTTCGAAGTCCCGGATGGGATCCCGGACATCACGAGGAGTTCCGGAATGGTCCGGAGAATAAGATTCATATATAGGAAGTCATATTCCAAGTTTGGAAATGATCCGGTGCATTTATGGAAGGTTCTAGAAGGTTCTAGAAAAGTCCGGAAGAAATCACTAAGGAAGGAGGAGTCCCGGAGGGACTCCACCTCCCCATGGCCGGCCAACCCTAGAGGGGGGAGTCCAAGGTGGACTCCACCAAGGGGGCCGGCCACCCCCCTTCATGGAAGGGTGGGAATCCCACTTGGGTGGGAGTCCCACCTTGGG
Source organism: Lolium perenne (assembly GCF_019359855.2). Taxonomy (NCBI): domain Eukaryota; kingdom Viridiplantae; phylum Streptophyta; class Magnoliopsida; order Poales; family Poaceae; genus Lolium; species Lolium perenne. The sequence goes on along the minus strand of NC_067248.2, from coordinate 44,566,213 downwards.
TAGGTTTCCCTACTACATGGAAGGTTTTGGGTTCGGGTCTTATTCGAAGACTTGTAGTCCAACACTTGGGGTTCCACCTATATAATGAGGGGCATAGGGGAGGGGGCCGGCCACCACAAGCCACCAAGCTAGCCGCACCCCATAGAGGCCGGCCACCCCCTCTCCCAAACCCTAGCCGCCCCCCTCTCCTCCACTTCTCCCGCACGCTTAGCGAAGCTCCGCCGGAGTTCTCCATCGCCACCGCCACCGCCACCGCCACCACGCCGTCGTGCTGCCGGATTCAAGGAGGAGCTACTACTTCCACTGCCTGTTGGAATGGGGAGAAGGACGTCGTCTTCATCAACACCGAACGTGTGACCGAGTACGGAGGTGCTGCCCGATCGTGGCACCGTGATCAAGATCTTCTACGCGCTTTTGCAAGCGGCAAGTGATCGTCTACCGCAGCAACAAGAGCCTCATCTTGTAGGCTTTGGAAATATTCAAGGGTGAGTCTCGATCATCTCCTCGTTGCTCCCGTCTTCTAGATTGCATCTTGGCTTGGATTGCGTTCTCGCGGTAGGAAATTTTTTGTTTTCTATGCAACGAATCCCTACACTAGCATAGCAGGGGACGCCAGTGCCCTATGACATATCTTGCCAGAAATTGCATGGTGATCATCCCCCCTTTTTGTTTTATTCCATTGTCTGCTTGCATATATCAGCATAGCAAAGTAACATATACAAGCACAGTGGGCCAAACGACAGAATGTGGGAGTGGAAGCTGCATATGAACATCTGTTACCCACGTACCAGGGGGTAAAGCATACGTGCACCTCCTTATTTACTATGCAAATATGAAATTGATTTACATGGTCTGGTTGTCGGTTTTATGGATATGCCATTTCACTTTGTTAAGTCATGGTTTAACAAAGTCCCCATAAATAAGTAGTTCGTTGTCAAGTGCATAAATGGAAAAAATATAGTTTGAGGGAAGTAATGTAGTGATTTTTATTGTATTGCCAGTATAGGTCCAGGCCTTCCCTTGTGTATTGAAACTAGATAAATTTCGCTTTGATTTATTACAGGTTGGTAGCATCATCCGGTGATGTTGATTTGCCAGTAAATTTCGCTCTTGATTTACACTTGCTTGCTTTGATGCCTCTGGCTTCTTCTTAGATTTTCTGAATCCTAATTTGTACGGGTATGTCTAGGAGAACAGGAATAATTGCCTTGTCTACATTGATATATGGCTGTATTGGTGAGATTGGGGTGGCCTGAATCCTCCCAGAGCAGGCCAGGTGCTTGACGCTCATGTCCATCTAGAAGACCTCCACCTCAACATCGCCGAGCAGGCACTGTGGTGCTCTTCCTCCAAGCATTGCTAGAGGTCTGGCTCTTTTGGCGCACCAGAGGATGGACGTGCATGCACGTACGGCTTCTGGGCCCTCGCCTCTAGCCATTGCCCATTGCTATGGCCACCATGGCTCCTTGCCGACCCAATTGTGATATAACTTTTCATTATTTAGGATTCCACGTTGTCCGCATGCTGAGCAGAGGGAGTGCTTTGGTCATATGTGGATGAATCTGATCAAAAAATTTAGGGGAGATGAATTTGGCCGCCTATAGCCAGCAGCAAGATCTTACACTCAAAAGACACATGCATATCATCTTGGTAAGATAATGGCAGCAGGCAGTGAGTTTGGCCCTTGGATGGACACCTAGCATTCTCTTTTGTGGTACATGTTAGGATTTAACACTGTCATCAAGTGTGATCATATCAACAATAACTTGGCAGAAAGTTTTAACAAGATAAAGGAGTTCAAGGTATTGCATGTCCATGACATGGTTGACCAAATTAGGATCATGATCATTAGGTTGTGGAAATTGAGAGCAAGGCTTGGTGATCTTCTGCAAGGAATGGATAAGCTGCATGCTGTAGTGCAGCAGGTAGTCAATGGAAGCAGAAATCTTGCACGTTTGTGCGTTGAAAATCCCTCATTGAGGGGTGCTGAAGTTAGAGATACAAAGACTGGAAGAAGGCATGTTGTTGACACTGAAAAGCATGAATGCACCTGCCTTGAGTGGCAACACACTGGAAAACCTTGTGAACATGCCATCCTTTTTTTTGCCTCCAAACCCAAGCTAAATATGCACCCATATTTGCATGAGTATTATTTAGTTGACAAATTACGAGTTGCGTATGCAAGTCCAATTCCAGCACTTACAGAGTCTGGGTGGCCTAAAGTGGATATAGAATTATCCTTGTGCTCTCCTTTGATGAGAAGGCTGGCTGGCCTAAACAATCAACTCTTGGTTTGAGAAAGGTGGGAGCAGTAAGAAGGGGAAGAAAGATTTCAAGCCAAAAAGAGCCCAAAAAAGTAACAAAAATAGATGCAAGCTCTGTGAAGAACTTGGACACCGACCTGGATCTACCAAGTGTAGATTCACTGCTGAAAAAGCTGTCAACACCCGGATTTTTAAGTCCAGATGCCTATTATGCCATACACCGCAATCCCAGGAAGATTGTTGTTGTGAGACATAACAGTTGAATATCATAGAGTCATCATTTATTACAACACATAATCGTCTTACAAAGGTAGATCACATGATCCAATATTACAACAGTAGTTGATCTATTGATCAACGAACATCACAAATAGCGGAAGCGAAGTAGTAGTGGCTATCTAATCCACAGGCCAACGCTTGACGTCAGGAGTAGTCCTAGTTGTCGTAGACGTCTTGCTGTCCATCTTCCTCGTACTGTTGTTCTCCTTCAAAGTCTGGCCATTTGAATAGCCAGGGACAAAGCCATGAGTACTTTAAAGTACTCGCAAACCAATACTAATGTAAGTATTATCAGTTTTAGTAATGGGGTGTTGAGCTCTAGTTTTCTTTGCATAATGCCAGTTTTAGTTCACAAACATTTAGTAAAAGCCTCCTTTTTTGCTAACTAACTCAAGTGGGAACATTAGTGTCATTCCCACAACTCTGTTGTAATTCAAGTCAAATTCACCATTCATCTTTCAAGTTCAAAACACAAGTCATATGTCACATTTTTGAAAATGGTCTGATGACGGAACAGTATGGCCTTTCCAACCGTCCTTAACCGTGGACGCGGCTATTCGAATAGGTTTACACTCTGCAGAGGTTGTACACTTGTGCCACAACTTTTGATTACATCCGTCAGGGGTAACCCTGAATAATCATACTCAGTATGCGGATCATCAACCATAACCTTTCACTTACATACCCTAGTATAGGCACCTCTCCCCATGAGCTTGGCCTCCCAGTGAAGACAGACGGTCAGCCTGGGAACTGCACAGGGCTTGGGCCGGACATTCACCTCATCTTTAACGTCGTTTCTCTTATTGTGGAGGCAGCTTTCTGCATAACCCCGATGACGCTTGTTTAGAGGGAGCCCATGCTAAGACACATAAACTTCCGGTTAAGCCTTACCCATAATCAGGTATTGTGGGGGTACTTGTAAATTGGAATGGTATCGCATCCGAACCCAACCTTCAGTTTTGTAAAGTTCACCATGTCCTTCATAAGTCACATTTACCTTCAAAATATTTCAATATAATGATTCCTCATTCCAAGGTTTTCAAAGTCATTTCATTTCACATGTTCCCATCTAGGGTAGTCAATTTTATTTGTTTAGCACTAGCAACTAGTCATGAGGGGTGCTAACTAGCTTATAGCCTTCTAGGCTAAGTTTGATGCTCCTGTTCTACTCTATATCTGGACCAAGTGAATCATGAATCAAAAAGTAAACCTTGATAAACAAAATCCAAAGCTTGTAAGATAAAAACTTGGGATAGGATCATTAAGCATAAAGTAAAATGTGGTGGTGCCTTGCTCTTGTGGAGCTTTGCACTTAGCAAGAATGTTATCTTGCAAGAGTAGAGCTTGCATTGGTGTTAGCTTGCCTTGGTTGGTGTATTGATCCAAGTGATCCTCCTTCTTCTCCGTAGCTGTTCTCGTCGTCCCCTTCGTAGCCTTCGGTACTAGCGTCTATAAACGAATACGAGGATACAATCACCAAACAATACTTAAGTAGACTAATTAGCCTTAATGGATCACTCAAGATGATCTAACATCATCATCTACATTACTCAATATTAGACTAGGTTTTTCTTACTTAGTGTTAGGAAAATAATTTCCTCTCATTGAAATATGGTTGAGGGTTTCTATTTAGTTTGGAGAAATAATTTCCTCTTGTTGAATCTTCTTAAGATTTAATCTCCTCATATGATAATATATGAACTCATGTTGACCAAGGTCAACACTTCATTATTATCATTTGGGAAAATGATTTAAATGAGGTGATGCACCTCATGCAATTTAATCCTAACATGGTAATGATTTAATGTCCTCAAATAGTTCAATATGAGATCAATTAGACCATTGTCACTACCTCATGTTGATTTACTTGAGACAAAGATTTAAATGAGAAGAATCCATCTCATATAATTTAATACCTAGTTTTGATTAATTTAGATACTACGGTTGAAATGATTTAATACTCTCAAGAATAACATATGGGGTCATGAAGACAATTATGATCACCTCATATTGAATTACTTGGAACAATGATTTAAATGAGATGCTACACCTCATACATTTTAAGAAGAGCATGGTAATGATTTAATATCACTAAGTAATAAAATATGAGGTTTCTTAGACTAAGATCATTACCTCTTATTGAATTACTTAGGATCAAGATTTAAATGAGAGAGTAGCTCTCATACCATTTGCAAAATTTAATTTGAAGGATTTAAATGAACTAGAAATGTCTCCATAGCCATTATTTTGCTCTAGTCCATGATCATGCAAAACAACTATGCTATCTTTTTGCAGAAACAATTATAGTACATCAATTGTGATTTATGAGAGTTGGAATCAACTCAAGATCAATTATAGATAATTTTTAATAATTATGTGAAATTTGATAAGGCCCTGCCTTGTTGTTTTTACTATTTGAAATCTACAATGAATCTGAGGATGAGACCTGTGGGTTTGTTTAGATAATTTCATAGGCTTTCTAAATATATTAAGTTCACAAAATTTGGTAGGGGTAAATTTGAAATTATTCAATTTCAAACAGGGTACCAGTATTGAATTAAAACTAAAAAGGATTTAATCGAATTCAAAACTCGGGCTTGGGCGGGAAAACAGATGGGCCGCAGAGGTGTAGAAAAGGTTGGGCCGGCCCAGCTACGCGTCTGGCGCGAGCGGGCTGCCTGATGAGGTGGGCTCCACCAGTCGGTGCCTCTTTAAAACCGAAGCGGTACGCGAGCGTGTGGGTCATAGGATCAGAGGCAGATCGGACGGCTTACAAACGTCGTCTACGCCGACGAGAAGGGGTACTGGCACGGCGGAGGAAGGGGGTCGGCGGCGATCCTGGGCTCCGGCGAGGCTGGGCGTCGGCGGCGTTCGACGTTGTCGATGACGGCGAGGCGAATGGTGGTCGAGGGAGCGCTTGAGGAGGACTGATACGTCTCAAACGTATCTATAATTTCTTATGTTCCATGCTAGTTTTATGACAATACCTACATGTTTTGTTCACACTTTATGTCATATTTATGCATTTTCCGGAACTAACCTATTGACGAGATGCCGAAGTGCCAGTTCCTGTTTTCTGCTGTTTTTGGTTTCAGAAATCCTAGTAAGGAAATATTCTCGGAATTGGACGAAATCAAGGCCCACGATCTTATATTTCCACGAAGCTTCCAGAACACCGGAGAGGCACCAGAGGGGAGGCCCAGGGCCTCCACACAACATAGCGGTGCGGCCAGAGGGGGGGGGGCGCCCTCCTACTATGTGGGTCCCCCGTGGCCCTTCCGACTCCGACTCTCCGCCTATAAAAGCCTCCCTGACCTAAATCTTCGATACGAATAAGGCACGATACGAGAAAAGTTCCAGAGCCGCCGCCATCGCGAAGCCAAGATCTGTGGGACAGAAGTCTCTATTCCGGCGGCGACGCCGCCGGAACGGGGAAGTGCCCCCGGAAGGCATCTCCATCGACACCACCGCCATCTTCATCAACGCTGCTGTCTCCCATGATGAGGAGGGAGTAGTTCTCCCTCGAGGCTAAGGGCTGTACCAGTAGCTATGTGGTTAATCTCTCTCCTATGTACTTCAATACAATGATCTCATGAGCTGCCTTACATGATTGAGATTCATATGAGCTTTGTATCACTATTCATCTATGTGCTACTCTAGTGATGTTATTAAAGTACTCTATTCCTCCTTCATGATGTAATGGTGACAGTGTGTGCATCATGTAGTACTTGGCGTAGTTTATGATTGTGATCTCTTGTAGATTATGAAGTTAATTATTACTATGATGGTATTGATGTGATCTATTCCTCCTTTCATAGTGTGATGGTGACAGTGTGCATGCTATGTTAGTGCTTGGTATAATTGCGTTGGTCTATCATGCACTCTAAGGTTATTTAAATATGAACATCGAATGTTGTGGAGCTTGTTAACTCCGACATTGAGGTGCTCTTGTAGCCCTACGCAATGAATGGTGTTTGTCATCCAACAAGAGAGTGTAGAGAAAGTAGTATTTGTTTATTCAGTTATGTGATCAATGTTGAGAGTGTCCACTAGTGAAAGTATGATCCCTAGGCCTTGTTTCCAATACTGCAAACACCGCTTACTTACTGTTCTACTGCATGTTTACTTCCTGCAATATTACTACCATCAACAGCACGCCAGCAAGCTATTTTCTGGCGCCATATTCATTCATACCACCTGTGTTTTACTATCTCTTCGCCGAACTAGTGCACCTATACATCTGATAAGTGTATTAGGTGTGTTGGGGACACAAGAGACTTCTTGTATTGTGATTGCAGGGTTGCTTGAGAGGGATATCTTTGACCTCTTCCTCCCTGAGTTCGATAAACCTTGGGTGATTCACTTAAGGGAAACTTGCTGCTGTTCTACAAACCTCTGCTCTTGGAGGCCCAACACTGTCTACAAGAATAGAAGCACACGTAGACATCAAGCTATTTGCTGGCGCCGTTGCCGGGGAGGAAAGGTAAAAGGCACTCACACTCTGGTCCCAGGTAACTAAGTTATTTTCTGTTGCCGTTGTAAGTGCTCGAAGTTATTTCCTTTAGATCCTGCAATTGCATCTTTTGATTTCTTGTTTACACTAGTTAGGCATAATGGAAAGCAACAGTGAGCTTTTTATTCTATTTCCTGAGTTAAGACATGGATTTTTTGCTGCGAAAATTAAAAAACCTATGGAATCTTATTTGCATGCTAGTAGCAATGATATTAGTATGAACGCTTTGAACACCATTGTTGCTAATGATATGGAAAATTCTAAGCTTGGGGAAGCTAGTTTTGATGAGCATGATATTTTTAGTCCCCCAAGCATTGAAGAGAAAATTTTCTCTGATTATACTTTGCCTCCTATTTATGATGATTATAATGATAGTGGTCTTTTGGTGCCGCCTACTATGGAGATTAAATTTTATTATGATTATACTATGCCTCCTACACTTGATGAGAATAATAATGATAGCTACTTTGTTGAATTTGCTCCCACTACAACTAATAAAATTGATTATGCTTATGTGGAGAGTAATAATTTTATGCATATAGCTCATGAAAAGAATGTTTCATTTGATAGTTATATTGTTGAGTTTGTTCATGATGCTACTGAAAATCTTTATGAGAGAGGAAAATATGGTTGTAGAAATTTTCATGTTACTAAAACACCTCTCTATATGCTGAAATTTTTGAAGTTACACTGGTTTTATCTTCCTATGCTTGTTGCATTATGCTTCATGAATTTGTTTATTTACAAGATTCCTTTTCATAATAAGTGGGTTAGACTTAAATGTGTTTTGAATTTGCTTTTTGATGATCTCTTTTGCTTCAACTCTTATTTCTTGGGAGTGCATCATTGAAATTACTGAGCCCATCTTAATGGCTATAAAGAAAGCACTTCTTGAAAGATAACCCATGTGTTTATTTTGCTACTGTTTTGTTGTTTCTTGGAAGTTGTTACTACTGTAGCAACCTCTCCTTATCTTTATTTTATTGCATTATTGTGCCAAGTAAAGTCTTTGATAGCAAGGTTCATACTAGATTTGGATTATTGCGCAGAAACAGATTTCTGTCTGTCACGAATTTGGGCAGGGTTCTCTGTAGGTAACTCAGAAAATTCTGCCAATTTACGTGCGTGATCCTCAGATATGTACGCAACTTTCATTCAATTTGAGCTTTTTCATCTGAGCAAGTTAAGTGCCCCAGAAAAATTCGTCTTTACGGACTGTTCTGTTTTGACAGATTCTGCCTTTTATTTCGCATTGCCTCTTTTACTGTGTTGAATGGATTTCTTTGTTCCATTAACTTTTAGTAGCTTTGGGTAATGTCCAGAAGTGTTAAGAATGATTATGTCCTCTCTGAACATGTGAATTTTTGATTATGCACTAACCCTCTAATGAGTTTGTTTCGAGTTTGGTGTGGAGGAAGTTTTCAAGGGTCAAGAGAGAAGGATGATATACTATGATCAAGAAGAGTGAAAAGTCTAAGCTTGGGGATGCCCCCGTGGTTCATCCCTGCATATTTCAAGAAGACTCAAGCATCTAAGCTTGGGGATGCCCAAGGCATCCCCTTCTTCATCAACAATTTATCAGGTTTCTTCTCTTGAAACTATATTTTTATTCGGTCACATCTTATGTACTTTACTTGGAGCGTCTGTTTGTTTTTGTTTTGTTTGAATAAATACATGCTTGTGTGGGAGAGAGACACGCTCCGCTGTTGCATATGAACACATGTGTTCTTAGCTTTACTTTTAATGTTCATGGCGAAGGTTGAAACTGCTTCGTTAAGTGCTATATGGTTGGAAACAGGAAATGCTTCATGTAGTAATTGGTATAATGTCTTGAATAATTTGATACTTGGCAATTGTTGTGCTCATATAGATCATGTTTAAGCTCTTGCATCATGTAATTTGCACCTATTAATGAAGAACTACATAAAGCTTGTTAAAATTTGGTTTGCATGATTGGTCTCTCTAAGTCTAGATATTTTCTGGTTGAGGTGTTTGAACAACAAGGAGACGATGTAAAGTCTTATAATACTTACAATATGTTCATATGTGAGTCTTTCTGCACCGTTTTATACTTGAGTTTGCTTCAAACAACCTTGCTAGCCTAGCCTTGTGTTGAGAGGAATTCTTCTCGTGCATCCAAATCCTTGAGCCAAAAACTATGCCATTTGTGTCCACCATACCTACCTACTATGTGGTATTTCCTGCCATTCCAAGCAAATACTTCATGTGCTACCTTTAAACAATTCAAAAGCTATTATCTCTTATTTGTGTCAATGTTTTATAGCTCATGAGGAAGTATGTGGTGTTTTATCTTTCGATCTTGTCATTACTTCGGACAGACTTTCACCAATGGACTAGTGGCATATCCGCTTATCCAATAATTTTGCAAAAAGAGCTGGCAACGGGGTTCCCAGTCCCAATTAATTAACTTGCATTAATAATTCTCTTCACATGTTTTGCTCTGATTCATCAGTAAGCAACTTAATTTTGCTAATAGACACTCCTCCATGGTATGTGAAATGTTGGAAGGCACCCGAGGATTCGGTTAGCCATGGCTTGAGAAAGAAAAGGTTGGGAGGAGTGTCATCTAAAAAATAAAAAAAATAAAAACTAAACTAAAGTACATGTGTAAACAAAAGAGAAGAGGGATGATCTACCTTGCTGGTAGAGATAACGTCCTTCATGGGAGCCGCTCTTGAAAGTCTGGTTGACGAGGTAGTTAGAGTACCCATTACCATTCGTTGACAACAACAAACACCTCTCAAAACTTTACTTTTATGCTCTCTATATGATTTCAAAACTTGAAAAGCTCTAGCACATGATTTAATCCCTGCTTCCCTCTGTGAAGGGCCATTCTTCTACTTTATGTTGAGTCAGTTTACCTACTTCCTTCTATCTTAGAAGCAAACACTTGTGTCAACTGTGTGCATTGATTCTTACATGTTTACCTATTGCACTTGTTATATTACTTTGTGTTGACAATTATCCATGAGATATACATGTTGAAGTTGAAAGCAACCACTGAAACTTATATCATCCTTTGTGTTGCTTCAAAGCCTTTTACTATGAATCTATTGCTTTATGAGTTAGCTCTTATGCAAGTCTCATTGATGCTTGTCTTGAAAGTATTATTCATGAAAAGTCTTTGCTATATGATTCAGTTGTTTAATCCTCATCTTTACCATTGCTTTGAATCACTTCATTCATCTCATATGCTTTACAATATTGTTGATTAAGATTATGTTGGTAGCATGTCACTTAAGAAATTATCCTTGTTATCATTTACCTACTCGAGGGCGAGTAGGAACTAAGCTTGGGGATGCTTGATACGTCTCAAACGTATCTATAATTTCTTATGTTCCATGCTAGTTTTATGACAATACTTACATGTTTTGTTCACACTTTATGTCATATTTATGCATTTTCCGGAACTAACCTATTGACGAGATGCCGAAGTGCCAGTTCCTGTTTTCTGCTGTTTTTGGTTTCAGAAATCCTAGTAAGGAAATATTCTCGGAATTGGACGAAATCAAGGCCCACGATCTTATATTTCCACGAAGCTTCCAGAACACTGGAGAGGCACCAGAGGGGAGGCCCAGGGCCTCCACACAACATGGCGGTGCGGCCAGAGGGGGGGCGCCCCCCTACTGTGTGGGTCCCCCGTGGCCCTTCCGACTCCGACTCTCCGCCTATAAAAGCCTCCCTTACCTAAATCTTCGATACGAATAACACTACAAGAAAAGTTGCCATGGCCAACGAAGTTGAAGTCGCGCCGTGGTTGCTGGTGTACCATGGCCGACGATTTTGGGTCTGTCCATTGTGCATGTCAAAAAGTTTTTTTTCTCGTTTTTGAGGCCACCTAGCCCGACGAAAACGGCCAAAACGTTGCGTATGGTGGCCCGGGACGTGGTGCATCTCGAATTCTCGAGTTCGCCGGCCGAGTCAATGCAAATCCGCACCGCCGAGGGATGTAGGGCCCAGATGGCAGCCTCTCTGGCATTGTTTTTTTTCTCGATCGCGCCATCTCGTTCAACGCTCTCCGATCGAGCCGTTTACGATGCAGGATCATGGGTCCCGCATGTCATCCTCTATGAACCAAAATTCTTTCTATTCTTGGATTTTTTTGACCCCACGATTTACGGCTACTTCCTTTTTCTTTTGATCCCTTGCCGCCTTGGAAACGTTGACACCGCTGCTGCTAATTGGGACCCGCATGTCATCCTCTATGAGCAATCAACTTTATTTTCTTGGAGTTTTTTTTGGCACCTCAAATTTGGTCACTTGCCTTATTCTTTCGATCCCCTGCCGCCTCTCAAACGGTGATACCGCTGCTGCTAAATGGGACCCGCATGTCATCCTCTATGTACTATAAAACTTTCTTTTCTTGGATTTATTTTGGCACCTCATATTTGGTCACTTACCTTTTTCTTTCGATCCCCTGTCGCCTCTCAAACGGTGAGACCGCTGCTGCTAAATGGGACCCGCATGTCATCCTCTATGTACTATAAAACTTTCTTTTCTAGGATTTTTTTTGGAACCTCATATTTGGTCACTTGCCTTTTTCTTTCGATCCCGTGCAGCCTCTCAAACGGTGATACCGCTGCTGCTAAATGGGACCCGCATGTCATCCTCTATGTACAATCAAGTTTCTTTTCTTGAATTATTTTTGGCTCCTGATATTTGGTCACTTGCATTTTTCTTTCGATCTCATGCCACGTTGAGGACCCCGCAGGCTCATGGGACCCGCATGTCATCCTCTATGTACTATAAAAATTTGTTGTCTGGGATTCTTTTTGGCACCTCATATTTGGTCACTTGCCTTTTTCTTTCGATCCCCTGCCGCTTTCTCAAACGGTGATACCGTCGTCGCTAAATGGGACCCGCATGTCATCCTCTATGTACACTCAAGTTTCTTTTCTTGAATTATTTTTGGCTCCTGATATTTAGTCACTTGCCTTTTTCTTTCGATCTCATGCCACGTTTGAAACGTTGAGGAACCTGCTGGCTCATGGGACCCGCATGTCATCCTCTATGTGCTATAAAAGTTTATTTTCTTGGGTTTTTTTTCACCCTCTGATTTTTGGCTATTTCCTTTTTCTTTTGATCCCCTGCCGCCTTGGAAACGTTGAGTAAGCTGCTGACTCATGGGACCCGCATGTCATCCTCTATGTACAATCAACTTTCTTTTTCTTTTGATCTCAAGCCGCATTTGAAACGTTGAGACCGCTGCTGCTAATTGGGACCCGCATGTCATCCTCTATGTACAATAAAGTTTTTTTCTTGGATTATCTTTGGCTCCTGATATTTTGTCACTTGCCTTTTTCTTTCGATCTCATGCCGCCTTTGAAACGTTGAGTAAGCTGCTGGCTCATGGGTCCTGCATGTTATCCTCTACGAACAATAAAAGTTTCCTTTCTTGGAGTTATTTTTGACCCCTAATTTCTGGATATTTGCCTTTTTCTTTTGATCTCCTGCCCCCTTTGAAACGATGACGACACGGTGGCAGTGTCGGTCCCACATGTCATCCTCTCGTGAACAATAAAAGTTTCCTTTGATGGATTTATCTTGAACCCCTAATTAATTTCGGGATATTTCCTTTTTCCTTTGATCTCAAGCCGCATTTGAAACGTTGAGACCGCTGCTGCTAATTGGGACCCGCATGTCATCCTCTCAGAACGGTAAATGTTTCTTTTCTTGGATTTTGTTGACCAAACGATTTTTGGCTTATTTTTTCTTTCGATCTCCTACAGCCTTTAAAACGTTCAGGGCGCTGCTGGCTCACGGGTCCCACATGTCAACCTCTATGAACAATAAACGCTGAGGATGCTGCTGCCTCATGGGTCCCGCATGTCATCCTCTCAGAACGAAAATGTTTCTTTTCTTGTATTTTTTACCAACAGATTTTTGGTTTATTTTTTCTTTCCATCCCCTGCCACCTTTAAAACGTTGACGACGCTGCTGGCTCATGGGTCCCCGATGTCAGCCTCCCCGTACAAGAAACATGTGATATCTTGATTATTTTGCAGACAATAAACATTGTATTTCGCTCTGAGCTATTGCAAACGGATAAATTAAATCTTTATTTTTACATAAACAAACTTATATGTTGAATCTCCTTGTTTTGTGTTTTTGCGAAGCATAGGACTTTCCTGTTTTTTTAGAAAAATCCGAACTTTCCTGTTTTGGAGTGGGCTGAAATTGTACGAGTCAAAAGGCCCAGCAGGATAGTTCGAAGGCCCAGATGTCCAGATGCAGCCCAATTGAAATCTTTCTTTTCTTGGATTTTTTTCACCCCCTGATTTTTGGCTACTTCATTTTTCTTTTGGTCCTATGACGCCTTGGAAATGTTGAGACCGCTGCTGCAAAATGGGACCCGCATGTCATCCTCTATGTACAATAAAATTTCTTTTCTTGGATTATTTTTGGCTCCTGATATTTGGTCACTTGCCTTTTTCTTTCAATCTCATGCCGACTTTGAAACGTTGAGGAAGCTGCTGGCTCATGGGTCCCGCATGTCATCCTCTATGAACAATAAAAGTTTTGTTTGTTGGATTTATTTTTTACCCCTAATTTCTGGTTATTTGCCTTTTTCTTTTGATCCCCTGCCCCCTTTGAAACCATGACGACGCAGCTGCCGGTGTCGGTCCCACATGTCATCCTCTATGAACAATAAAGGTTTCCTTTGATAGATTTATTTTTTACCCTAATTAATTTCTGGCTATTTCCTATTTTTATTTTGATCCCCTGCCGCCTTGGAATAGTTGAGGATGCTGCTGCCTCATGGGTCCCGCATGTCATCCTCTCAGAAAGGTAAAAGTTTCATTTCTTGGATTTTGTTTACCAACTGATTTTTGGCTTTTTTCTGTTTCGATCTCCTGCCGCCTTTAAAACGTTGACGACGCTGCTGGCTCATGGGTCCCCAATGTCAGCCTCCCCGTACTGCAAATCCTCTTTCTGCAAAGGTTGTATTTCTAGCTAGATAGCTAAGGTGGATTCGACCGCCGTGGTTCAGTGCAAATGTGTAAGCCTTCTTGCACTGATTAATGGAACTAGTGTATAGCAAGGTCAAGACATGTGGCTTGGTGTAATGAATCTATTTGAATCATGTTGTGGATTCAATCTGATAGTTCTCTAACAGGTCAGCCAAAATAGAAATTAAGTTTTTTTCTAAAACGGAAATGCAAATTAAGATGAACACAAACATTAGTTATCATAATAGCTGATCATACATACATACTTGCTAAGAGCAAAAGCTTGCCAGAGTTTTACCACCCATACAATTAATTAGCAGTTCAGATAAGATAACCTTATATAAGTATAACTACAAATGCATTTGCTAAGGGCTCATGGGACAATAGAACTAGACAACCGCAAACTTGATGACCAGCATGTCACAGCGGCATCGAAAGATCTTGACCTTCAACTTTGATCCAATGCGAAGTTTGGCACCATCAATGAACTTTTTCCACCTGGAAGTAACAGCCAAGCGGCCATCTGTGGGACTGACGGAGTACCATCCCTCTACGGTGAGACCTTCACTCTCCATGGCGAGGGAAATCTTGCCCCTTCGGCCAGCATTGAGATCCTTGGCGATACTTTTAGGCAATTTCTGATTCAAAGCAAGAGATACCAACAAAAATTAGTCAATGGCACCAATGCACTGAAGACTGAACCATGTGAGACTTTGAGCAGAGAAGACATCAAGATAAGAGCAGTTATGCTGTCATATACTCACGAACATAGCCTTCAGATGCGTCCTGGTCACCACACGGGTGGCCACAGCAATGAGCTGAGACCTCGGTGATCCGGTGGGGCAGGTGCAGAGCCTCGGGCTGGTACACGAGCTGGTGCTGATGCAGGAGACTGCTGCGCAGGTGCAGTAAAAGGTGCCTCTACAGGAACCGGTGCTCATGCAGGAGACTGTTGGGCGATGCGAACGGTGCAACTAGAGGAACCAAAGGCTGATCCGTGAGCCTGGGCAGGTGTAGTATATGGGGCCTCTACAGGAACCAATGCTGATGTAGGGGCCTGCTGGGTAGATGCAGTAAACGGAGCTGGTACAGGAACCGGTGCTGATGCAGGAGAGTGGGAAGCCGGTGCCGGTGCTGGTGTGGGTGCCCTTTGTGACATCCGCTCCTGTTCCATCAGGGGATCTGCAGCTTTGATCATGTTAAACCCAGCAAGCTAGAACAGAGGGAATGGTTTAGAACAACTGCTCAGAATGCAGTAATCAAAGGATATGAGTACAAAAAAGTTACATATTATATATTTGGAAGTGTCTCCAACTCTGTAAGCAGTTACGTATATCTGCCCGTTTGAGTTTCGATCCTCACTCGTCGCCTCTTCTTCAGACCGTAGTCAAAAGCAAACTTTCTCCAATCATGTCCATACAAATATGTGATGGCCTGCGTCTTGTAGACATACACCTCATAGACCGTGTAGGTGTTCATCAATTTGCCATTGCCATGCATAGTGAAAGACCCTTCATGCGGACACATCTGGTTAATCATTGGACGAAGTTCACAAGGTACAGTCTGCAGGTGAAAATTGATACTAATGTAAGAAGCAGGAAGACTAAAAACAAGACTTTACTATATGCCAATTCATGCTAAACCACTGAGAATACATACCTGTAACTCTGTGAAGGAGTTATTAGAAAGGTAGATAGAGCCATAGGAGGTGTTATATGCGGGGTATGTACATGGGCCCGCCATATTCCCGCAAGCTCGGCATCGGGATGGTGAAGGAAACATGGGAGGTACTACTGGTGCGTAGCGCTGAATGTAAGTGGAAGAATTAGGTTGTGTAAAGTGCATAGTTCAGAGCAATGCAAATGTTGACAAGCGAGTGCATAACACTATGTTACAAACTGAACAGTCAAAATTTAGTGTATGATGAATATAAGCATGCTAATTTGGCGTTTCCGAATTCCAAGAAGCAGTAGTCGATAGAGCCGGTGATAATATCAGAAATAAATCATGGCATGTATATGTGGCTTAAGAAAATATACCCGAACCCTTGGATGGTTACGGCCCGGCTGGTCCTTGGACTTGAGCTTATATAAGCATCCGTAAGGTGGGGCTGACAAGAACTTGGTGGCAGCCTCTCAGATGCCTCATCGCAGCAGCTTGCAATCCTTTTGACCAATGAAGGCTTAGCAGTTTGATGCATATGAAAATTGATGAGCAACAGACATCAGCAGTGATATATAAAATGAATCTATGAGACACTGATGCATATAGTGCTGGATGTAAGTGGAAGAATAGGGTTGTGTGTGTTTCTGAACTATTGGTAAGCATAATTAGACAAAGCCGGCAATAAACAAACAAATCAAATCATGTATGAGGATTAAGAAAATATACCTGCTTAAAAAGGATACCACCCAGCTGGCCCATGGCCTTGTGCTTGAGGAGGTTTTCAGAAGATGGTGGCGGCACCATCATCTTCACAACAGCCTCATCAGGATCATTTTTTATCCATTTGAGTAGAGGCACAGAAGCTTCATCCTGCATATGAATAGCAACAGAACTCATCATTGATATTTAATAAATCTATGAGATGGACTGATGCAAAAAGTGCGGGATGTAAGTGGAAGAATAGGGTTGTGCATAGACAACAGTTGACAACAATGCAAATGATTACAAAAGAAGCCAACGGAACTCAACAGTTTATATACTGGATGAGACAGACTGAAAAGTGAAAAATTAGTGTATGATGATTGTAAGCAAACGCAGTGTTTCTGAACTTTTGGTAAGCATTAGGCAAAGCCAACAGTAATTAAACAGATAATAATAAAATCATGTATGTGGATTAAGAAAATATACCAGATTCATTAAAAGGTCACCACCCAGCTGGCCCATGGCCTCGTGCTTGTAGAGGTTTTCGGATGATGGTGCCGGCACCATCGTCCTCACAGCAGCCTCATCAGCCTCATTTTGCATCCACTTGAGTAAAGGCGCAGCAGTTTCAGCCTGCATAAGAATGGGAACATATCTCAGCAGTGATATTGAATGACTCTGAGACAGACTGATGCATATAGTGTTGGATGTAAGTGGAAGGGTATGGCTGTGTATGGACAACAGTTCACAACAATGCAAGGGTGTGTTCGGTTCTGAAACAGCGTGGAATGGAATGGAATGGTTCCATTTCAGAGGAATGGAATGGTTACATTTTTTTCGGTTGGGAAAAATGGAGAGCGGAACAGATCAAGGTTAAACGAATCATTTGCCTCAAAATTGTAATTAGCAATTGCAAATGACATTTAATCTCAAAATCGTAATTAACAGCGCCTAATGGTGCTCTTTTAATCTAAAAATCGTAATTAACATCATTTTTTGTTGGGTTAGGGGAACTGGAGAGTAGATGAACATTACTGTATGATGATTGTAAGCAAACGAATTTGGTGTTTCTAAAATTTTGGCTTCGAGATCTTATGGGCTTCAACTATAGCCTACCCCAACTTGTTTGGGACTGAAAGGCTTGGTTGTTGTTGTTGTTGTTGTAATCTTTTGGCAAGTATTAGAAAAAGCCGACAATAAACAGACAAATATCAAGGCATGTTTTGTGGATTAAGAAAATATACCATATTCATTAAAAGATCACCACCCAGCGGGCGCGTGGCCTTGTGCTTGTAGAGGCATTTAGAAGATGGGGGCGGCATCAACATACCGGCAGCCCGATCAGCCGCAGCTTTGATCTTCCTTTTGAGTAAAGGCCCTAAAGTTTCAGTCGCATATGAATAGCAAAACAAAAAGGCGCACCTCAGCAGTGAAATTGAATTACTGTATGAGATAGACTGATGCATATAGTGGATGCTCTTAGCCTTTTGCACCATGAACACTAGCTATGGACAGACAAAAAAAACTACTCCAGTTGACTCAGCTTTGTCTAGATACCTCCATCCCAAAGCTTAAGGCTTATTTATTTTTGAGAAATCAAAACAAGTAAAGTTTGACCAAAATTTTAGAACATTCTATCAACAAATATAATATTGTGTAGATACCGTAGGAAAATATATTTCACAACCTATTTAATGATATTAATTTTGTATTTTGCATGTTAATGATTTTTGGTAAAAGCTTAGTCAAACATGGTATAGTTTGACTTTCTAAAAATAATATAATCCCTAAGCTTTGGGATGGAGGTAGTAGTATCTAGAGCTAAAAACACATCTAGATACATCTGTATCTACAGATAGTTGAGTCAATTAATTTGGATCTGAGGGAGTATCAGATTCAGACTACATCATGGTAAGTTGGTTAAAAAAAATTACCCCTCGGCGGTCCCTGCCCAGCTCGGCAGTGGCATTTCGCTTCTTGTGCTGCAGATCGGGCCATGCTCCTGCAGCAGGTGAGGCGCTATTCTCGTTCCCCATAGCCTCAGCACGGAACCTGGAGGTACCAACCTGATACAGAGAATATAGAGCATGGTGTCACAGAGGCTTTATGCACAAACAACTGAAGACATGTGCTACTTTAAGCATCTTCCAGAACAGGAACAAATTGAGGATGCAGACAAACAGAGTGGATAAGCAAACGGAGTACCTGCTTTGCGGGGCTGGGGATGCAGCTCAGGCTCAGCCAACTGCCCACATGCGTGGTGGCCTTACGCTCCATTGCCCCCCCACCACCACCGAGGTATTTCCTTTCCTGTACAAGCTGACAAAAGATACATTGAGGATCTGCAGAAACTACAAAGGTTGCAAATATCGACAAATAAAGGAAGAACACCCCAATCCAAGCAAAGGTAGCCCCCGCCCCCCACCCCCATCAATCACTCCCAGCGCGAGGGTGACCAGAAAGACACCCCTTCGCCCAGAATAGGAAATAGTAGATGCGCAAGATATCGAGGTGAGGAAAAAAGAACCGATCTCGAGAAAGGAAAGAGCATTACTAGTACTACCTAATCCGCTTGGTCTAGATGCAGCTTGCCCCTCCAAGCTAGATGCCTGGACGGTGGAGGCGAAAGGAAGGGATTGAGCTAGCGGCTTGCATCCGTCGGCTGTCGGCACTCGATCGGGAGAGACAAAGGGGGCTACATAAAGGGGAGGGGTAACATATTTTATTACACAGTGAACTTACTGATGTGACTAGTCATTACATGTCTCACTGAAACTGGGGCCCATAGTGTGGCACCCCAAATTCACTTGAACCTGCACGGCGGGACGCATTGGCGCGTCAAGAAAACCCCCGAATTGTAGCGGGGAAATGAAACATTTCACAAAAATTCGAAATTCAAGCACACTGCCACGCGCCAAGCACGCGGGCTGTTCCTTCCTCTTCCTCGGTTCCTCCTCCCCTATCCGAAAAAACCCCAAATCCCAAGCTCAAACAACAACAAAAAAACCAAATCCCCTGGCCGCCATGCATGTCCTCGTTAACCCGCCGGAGATCGTTCTCGGACGAGGCGGAGCCCCCGCCGTGAGAGCCCGAGTTCGTCCGTTCCGTCCACCTCGAGGCACCGCAGTCTTTGTCTCGCAGCGGCGGCTTGAGGGCGCTGCAGAGGAAGTTCCGCCGGAAAGTGCTCATGGCAACCGTGCAAGCTCACCGGCGTGCTGTATCCCGAGAGGAACTGGTCAAAGCTTTGCTATTCGCAAAAAAAAAAGCGGGCCAAGATCTGGTCAAAGCTTCGTCGATGGCTTGCCGCGAGAGGCTTGGAATCCAGAGTCAATAAACTAGCTGCTGGAGGACTTGGGCGGTTTACACCGATTCATATTAACTGACTCAAGTTTGTTAGTCTAGTTAACAAATGCATCTAGATACATCCATATCTAGACAAAATTGAGTCAATTAATATGAATCAGAGGGGAGTGCCTGAAAGTGTTTCATGCTACCAATTAATGCGCTGGCAAAACTGGCTGTAGAAGTAATTGTGCTACTACTCATACGATGAACTGATTGTGTGGGTGTCAAATTTTGCAACGCGATCATCCACTGAATGCTTAATTATAGTTCTAGCACCAAAGGCGTACAAATCATAACAAAGATAGTACATACTACAGCACCAGAACATAAGAGTACGAATCATAAAGTAGCTCAACATTTTGCATCAGGGCTAGGTGGTCCTGATACTACCGGGACGACCCTGATGATCTCCGGGCGTGCATCCGCTTCAACGCAAAGCTGTGTACTCGGTCCACGGCCTCCTTCTGTAGGCTGGATAATCTCAGGTGCAGGACCTTCGTCTATGAAAGGCGCGTCATCAGTACCATCCACAGGTGCATCAGGGCTGGGTGGTCTTGAGACCACCCGGACGCCACTGATGATCTCTGGGCGTGCATCCACTTCAACGCAAAGTTGTGTACTCGGTCCACGGCCTCCTTCTGTAGGCTGGATAATCTCAGGTGCAGGACCTTCGTCTATGAAAGGCCCGTCATCAGTACCATCCACAGGTGCATCAAACTTAGATTCATCTTCAAATCTCCCATCAAACAGAGAGACCTCTTCAACTCTATGCTTCTGCAATTAGTACATCAACAGATTAGACAAACATCTAAGGGATGCAACCTGAACAAATGCCATTTTACATATTTACCTTCTCATCTGGCACAGCACATGTCCCAGAGCTGAAACCCGGTTCCTGAAGCAAGCGCTTTTTCTCTCCTTCCCGTCCATCCATCTGCAACAAGTTAAATTTGAGTACAGAACTTGCATAGCAATGCAAACTATTGATCGAAACAAAGTAAAGATCAATATAAATAATTAACTACATATGCCAGCACACAAACAGTGTGAGCAAGATCTGCTTCTCCCGCTGAAGGATCATTATGTGGTTCACCATGATAAACCCACCTAACATATGTGCGGTCCATCCCAAAAATGTGTAAATGATCTTCCACTACATGGTGAGGCCTCTTCTCACCATTCATACATGTGCAGCGCGGGCAATACACGTCCAGGCCGTGACCTTCATGAGCTCTAATAAACCCCATAAAGGGTTGAACACCATTTATATATGAAGGGGAACATAAGTGTCCATGCAGTATCCAAGTTCTGTCCATCTGTTTAATTATGAGATACAATGGTTGGTGATTAATTTAAGGCGAAGTAGGAAATGTATATTCATCGAGTACAAAACTATACTAGTACATGATTATGCATTTCAGCAATCATGTCGAGTACAAAACAAAAAATGCCCATCGACATTTTAGCAAACAGATCGTGTACAAATCTCTGCCATGGCATTTCAGCAAATTAACGGATCGAGTGCAGAACTGACTCTATATGCCCACGCAAATGAACAAATTGATCGAGGACAAATCGAGCGGAAAACTATAAAGTGCCAATTAGTTCGAGCATACTGACGATTTTTTTAGCAGCATCAAGAAAATATAAATCGTTAGGCCGTCTTGCCCGATGCATGATTGAGATAGAGATAGCAACCCTACCGTGGATCAACTTGACCGCCGGTGCGTCTCGAGAAGAACGACGGGGAGGGGAAGCTTCTTCTTCGCACGGACGGGACGGGGAGGGGAAGCTCTTCGCACGGACGGGGATAAGTTGTGTAGCGGTGGGTGGGGGGTCATGCGGCCGGGCCGCCCGGTAGGTGGTGTTTAATGGAGTTGCGTGTGTAATTTGTCGTGCACAAGGTTGAGGAATAGGCGGTTCCCTTTGCCGCGCGCACAATTCAAACTATCCCGCCCATGTAGTTTAAATTCGCCCTATTTTCGTTAAATCAACATAAAGTCATGTGAGTGGGTGGAAATTAGCAAAGTTGCTTGAAAAATAGTAAAACTCTGGAATTATCCTTTAAATATGCTCTACTTCCTGTGAAAATCGGGGTGTGGAGGCATGTTGAGCTATTTTATTTGTACCTTCTTCATTAAAACTCCCATTTTATGCACTTTGGATGGAAAGAAATCATTTGTACATAAATTTTGACAACGCCATTTGCAAACATTAATTGTTTTACATGCCAAGATGCACCCATCCACCAAATATGGGGCAAAAGTTTATCACAATCTAGATATATATGTATAATTAGTGAGGGACCCCTTTTGATTTTGTGCAATTTCCACTAATTAGCTAGAGAGAAGGGGTCAGTTAATTAGGCCATGTTTGGGGCTATGTGTTTTAGATTAGGGTTGTGTGGATTCAAATACAACTTCTATATTTGTGTGCTATGATTAATCAAAACTAGACCGATCGACTGCGCACACATTAGTAGAGGCACATGCCTTTGTGCACAAAGTGCATGTGTGTGTTGTTGGCCACCAACGAGAGAGCGGCGAGAGAGCGATTGAAATCTCCAAATTAAACACATATATAAGCATACATGGTTAGGCCATGCATGCATATTTATTATATATATTGTGAGGCAAATAAATTAAAGTACATGTGTATATATAGAAGTGTGTTTCTTGGCCACCAACGATATATAGATCGAGAGAGAGAGATTGAAATATATATATATATCCAAGAATATCTTCAAACATGTATTGAAATATATGCACGAATGATATGCAAGGTATGCCATGCGCACATGCACACTAATTATATATATTATGAGACAACTTAATCAAATGTGTTTTCATTGGAGATCGAGAACTTGTCAAAAATCAAGTTAATTAATTTATCAGCGCTAATTAGTTAATTGGTCGCCTACTTGATGAGCAATTAAGTGTCGTTGGCCTATATATATATATGTGTAGGGTTTAATTAGGGTTTAGGGTTTAGGGTTAGCTAGCTAGGGTTTTAGGGTTAGGGTTTACGGTCTAGGGTTTAGGGTCTAGGGTTTAGGGTTTAGTGTTTAGGGTGTTTAGGGTGTACATTTAGGGTTTATGGTCTAGGGTTTAGGGTCTAGTGTTTAGGGCGTTTAGGGTGTACGTTTAGGGTATAATTAGGGATTAGGGATTAGGGTTTTAGGGTTTAAGGTTTAGGGATCAACGATCGAGTGCACACACACATTATTAGAGGCACCCGTGCCTTTGCGCATAAATTGCATGCGTATATATATAAGTGTGTTTCTTGGCCACCAACGATATATAGATCGAGATAACAGAGAGATTTAAATATATATATATATATATCCCCAAGAATATGTTCAAAAATATATTGAAATATATGCACGAATCAAGTTAATTAATTTATCAGCGCTAATTAGTTGGTCGCCTGCTTGATGCGCAATTAAGTGTTGTTGGCCTATATATGTAGGGTTTAGGGTTTCGGGTTAGCTAGGGGTTAGGGTTAGGGTTAGGGTTAGGGTTTAGGGTTTAGTGTTTAGGGTTTAGGGTTTAGGGCTTTAGGGTTTAGTGTTTAGGGTGTTTAGGGGGTGTATGTTTAGGGTATAATTAGGGATTAGGGATTAGGGTTTTAGGGTTTAAGATTTAGGGATCATCGATCGAGTGCACACACACATTATTAGAGAGGCACCCGCGCCTTTGCGCATAAAGTGCATGCGTATATATAAGTGTGTTTTTTGGCCACCAACGATATATATATAGATCGAGAGAGAAAGAGATTGAACTATATATATTTATCCCCAAGAATATGTTCAGATATATATTGAAATATATGCACGAATGATATGTGCAAGGTATGCCATGCGCTCATGCACACTAATTATATATATATTATGAGGCAACTTAATCAAATGTGTTTTCATTCGAGAGAACTTGTCAAGATTCAAGTTAATTAATTTATCAGCGCTAATTAGTTGGTCGCTTGCTTGATGCGCAATTAAGTGTCGTTGGCCTATATATATATATATGTAGGGTTTAAGTAGGGTTTAGGGTTTAGGATTAGCTAGCTAGGGTTTTAGGGTTAGGGTTAGGGTTAAGGTTAATTAATTACGGTTTAGGGTCTAGGGTTTAGGGTTTAGGGTTTGGGGTTTGGGGTTTAGTGTTTAGGGTTTAGGGTCTAGGGTTAGGGTTTAGGGTTTAGGGTTTAGGGTGTAGTGTTTAGGGTTTAGGGTTTAGGGTTTAGTGTTTAGGGTGTTAATTTAGGGTGTACATTTAGGGTATAATTAGGGATTAGGGATTAGGGTTTTAGGGTTTAAGGTTTAGGGAGCATCGATTGAGTGCACACACACATTATTAGAGGCACCCGCGCCTTTGCGCATAAAGTGCATGCGTATATATATATAAGTGTGTTTTTTGGCCACCAACGATATATATATAGATCGAGAGAGAAAGATTAAAATATATATATTTATCCCAAGGAAATATGTTCAGATATATATTGAAATATATGCACAAATGATATGTGCAAGGTACGTATGCCATGCGCGCATGCACACTAATTGTATATATATTATGAGGCAACTTAATCAAATGTGTTTTCATTCGAGAGAACTTGTCAAGATTCAAGTTAATTAATTTATCAGCGCGCTAGCTAATTAGTTGGTCGCCTGCTTGAGGCGCAATTAATTAAGTGTCGTTGGCCTATATATATATATGTAGGGTTTAATTAGGGTTTAGGGTTTAGGGTTAGCTAGCTAGGGTTTTAGGGTTAGGGTTAAGGTTAATTAATTAGGGTTTAGGGCCTAGGGTTTAGGGTTTAGCAGGGTTTGGGGTTGGGGTTTAGGGTTAGGGTTTAGGGTTTAGGGTTTAGGGTGTAGTGTTTAGGGTTTAGGGTCTAGGGGTTTAGGGTTTAGTGTTTAGGGTGTTAATTTAGGGTGTACGTTTAGGGTATAATTAGGGATTAGGGATTAGGGTTTTAGGGTTTAAGTTTTAGGGATCCTCAATCGAGTGCACACACACATTATTAGAGGCACCCGCGCCTTTGAGCATAAAGTGCATGCGTATATATAAGTGTGTTTTTTGGCCACCTACGATATATATATATAGATCGAGAGAGAAATATTGAAATATATATATTTATCCCCAAGAATATGTTCAGATATATATTGAAATATATGCACGAATGATCATATGTGCAAGGTATGCCATGCGCGCATGCACACTAATTGTATATATATTATGAGGCAACTTAATCAAATGTGTTTTCATTCGAGAGAACTTGTCAAGATTCAACAAGTTAATTAATTTATTAGCGCTAATTAGTTGGTCGCCTGCTTGATGCGCAATTTAGTGTCGTTGGCCTATATATATATGTAGGGTTTAATTAGGGTTTAGGGTTTAGGATTAGCTAGCTAGGGTTTTAGGGTTAGCGTTAGGGTTAAGGTTAATTAATTAGGGTTTAGGGTCTAGGGTTTAGGGTTTAGGGTTTAGGGTTTGGGGTTTAGTGTTTAATTAGGGTTTAGGGTCTAGGGTTAGGGTTTAGGGTTTAGGGTGTAGTGTTTAGGGTTTAGGGTCTAGTGTTTCGGGTGTTTAGGGTGTACGTTTAGGGTATAATTAGGGATTAGGGTTTTAGGGTTTAAGGTTTAGGGATCATCGATCGAGTGCACACACACATTATTAGAGGCACCCGCGCCTTTGCGCATAAAGTGCATGCGTATATATAAGTGTGTTTTTTGGCCACCAATGATATATATATAGATCGAGAGAGAAAGATTGAAATATATATATTTATCCCCAATAATATGTTCAGATATATATTGAAATATATGCACGAATGATATGTGCAAGGTATGCCATGCGCGCATGCACACTAATTGTATATATATTATGAGGCAACTTAATCAAATGTGTTTTCATTCGAGAGAACTTGTCAAGATTCAACAATTAAGTTAATTAATTTATTAGCGCTAATTAGTTGGTCGCCTGCTTGATGCGCAATTTAGTGTCGTTGGCCTATATATATATATAGGGTTTAATTAGGGTTTAGGATTAGCTAGCTAGGGTTTTAGGGTTAGGGTTAGGGTTAAGGTTAATTAATTAGGGTCTAGGGTTTAGGGTTTAGGGTTTAGGGTCTAGGGTTAGGGTTTAGGGTTTAGGGTGTAGTGTTTAGGGTTTAGGGTCTAGGGTCTAGGGTTTAGTGTTTAGGGTGTTTCGGGTGTACGTTTAGGGTATAATTAGGGATTAGGGATTAGGGTTTTAGGGTTTAAGGTTTAGGGATCATCGATCGAGTGCACACACACATTATTAGAGGCACCCGCGCCTTTGCGCATAAAGTGCATGCGTATATATAAGTGTGTTTTTTGGCCACCAAGGATATATATATAAGATCGAGAGAGAAAGATTGAAATATATATATTTATCCCCAAGAATATGTTCAGATATATATTGAAATATATGCACGAATGATATGTGCAAGGTATGCCATGCGCGCATGCACACTAATTGTATATATATTACGAGGCAACTTAATCAAATGTGTTTTCATTCGAGAGAACTTGTCAAGATTCAACAAAGTTAATTAATTTATTAGCGCTAATTAGTTGGTCGCCTGCTTGAGATGCGCAATTTAGTGTCGTTGGCCTATATATATGTAGGGTTTAATTAGGGTTTAGGGTTTAGGTTTAGCTAGCTAGGGTTTTAGGGTTAGGGTTAGGGTTAAGGTTAATTAATTAGGGTTTAGGGTCTAGGGTTTAGGGTTTAGGGTTTGGGGTTTGGGGTTTAGTGTTTAATTAGGGTTTAGGGTCTAGGGTTAGTGTTTAGGGTTTAGGGTGTAGTGTTTAGGGTTTAGGGTCTAGGGTTTAGGGTTTAGTGTTTAGGGTGTTTAGGGTGTACGTTTAGGGTATAATTAGGGATTAGGGTTTTAGGGTTTAAGGTTTAGGGATCATCGATCGAGTGCACACACACATTATTAGAGGCACCCGCGCCTTTGCGCATTAAGTGCATGCGTATATATAAGTGTGTTTTTTGGCCACCAACGATATATATAGATCGAGAGAGAAAGATTGGAATATATATATTTATCCCCAAGAATATGTTCAGATATATATTGAAATATATGGACGAATGATATGTGCAAGGTATGCCATGCACGCATGCACACTAATTGTATATAAATTACGAGGCAACTTAATCAAATGTGTTTTCATTCAAGAGAACTTGTCAAGATTCAACAAAGTTAATTAATTTATTAGCGCTAATTAGTTGGTCGCCTGCTTGATGCGCAATTTAGTGTCGTTCGCCTATATATATATGTAGGATTTAATTAGGGTTTAGGGTTTAGGAATTAGCTAGCTAGGGTTTTAGGGTTAGGGTTAAGGTTAATTAATTAGGGTTTAGGGTCTAGGGTTTAGGGTTTAGGGTTTGGGGTTTGGGGGTTTAGTGTTTAATTAGGGTTTAGGGTCTAGGGTCTAGGGTTAGGGTTTAGGGTTTAGGGTTTCGGGTGTAGTGTTTAGGGTTTAGGGTCTAGGATTTAGGGTTTAGTGTTTAGGGTGCTTAGGGTGTACGTTTAGGGTATAATTAGGGATTAGGGTTTTAGGGTTTAAGGTTTAGGGATCATCGATCGAGTGCACACACACATTATTAGAGGCACCCGTGCCTTTGCGCATAAAGTGCATGCGTATATATAAGTGTGTTTTTTGGCCACCAACGATATATATATAGATCGAGAGAGAAAGATTGAAATATATATATTTATCCCCAAGAATATGTTTAGATATATATTGAAATATATGCACGAATGATATGTGCAAGGTATGCCATGCGCTCATGCACACTAATTATATATATATTATGAGGCAACTTAATCAAATGTGTTTTCATTCGAGAGAACTTGTCAAGATTCAAGTTAATTAATTTATCAGCGCTAATTAGTTGGTCGCTTGCTTGATGCGCAATTAAGTGTCGTTGGCCTATATATATATGTAGGGTTTAATTAGGGTTTAGGGTTTAGGATTAGGTAGCTAGGGTTTTAGGGTTAGGGTTAGGGTTAAGGTTAATTAATTAGGGTTTAGGGTCTAGGGTTTAGGGTTTAGGGTTTAGGGTTTGGGGTTTGGGGTTTGGGGTTTAGTTTTTAGGGTTTAGGGTCTAGGGTAAGGGTTTACGGTTTAGGGTTTAGGGTGTAGTGTTTAGGGTTTAGGGTTTAGGGTTTAGGGTTTAGTGTTTAGGGTGTTAATTTAGGGTGTACGTTTAGGGTATAATTAGGGATTAGGGATTAGGGTTTTAGGGTTTAAGGTTTAGGGATCATCGATTGAGTGCACACACACATTATTAGAGGCACCCGCGCCTTTGCGCATAAAGTGCATGCGTATATATATATAAGTGTGTTTTTTGGCCACCAACGATATATATATAGATCGAGAGAGAAAGATTGAAATATATATATTTATCCCAAAGAAATATGTTCAGATATATATTGAAATATATGCACAAATGATATGTGCAAGGTACGTATGCCATGCGCGCATGCACACTAATTGTATACATATTATGAGGCAACTTTTTTTGAGGAACACAGTACAAACGCAGACGCAATATTATGAGGCAACTTAATCAAATGTGTTTTCATTCGAGAGAACTTGTCAAGATTCAAATTAATTAATTTATCAGCGCGCTAGCTAATTAGTTGGTCGCCTGCTTGAGGCGCAATTAATTAAGTGTCGTTGGCCTATATATATATATATGTGTGTAGGGTTTAATTAGGGTTTAGGGTTTAGGGTTAGCTAGCTAGGGTTTTAGGGTTAGGGTTAAGGTTAATTAATTAGGGTTTAGGGCCTAGGGTTTAGGGTTTAGCAGGGTTTGGGGTTGGGGTTTAGTGTTAGGGTTTAGGGTTTAGGGTGTAGTGTTTAGGGTTTAGGGTCTAGGGGTTTAGGGTTTAGTGTTTAGGGTGTTAATTTAGGGTGTACGTTTAGGGTATAATTAGGGATTAGGGATTAGGGTTTTAGGGTTTAAGGTTTAGGGATCATCAATCGAGTGCACACACACATTATTAGAGGCACCCGCGCCTTTGAGCATAAAGTGCATGCGTATATATAAGTGTGTTTTTTGGCCACCTACGATATATATATAGATCGAGAGAGAAAGATTGAAATATATATATTTATCCCCAAGAATATGTTCAGATATATATTGAAATATATGCACGAATGATCATATGTGCAAGGTATGCCATGCGCGCATGCACACTAATTTCATATATATTATGAGGCAACTTAATCAAATGTGTTTTCATTCGAGAGAACTTATCAAGATTCAACAAGTTAATTAATTTATTAGCGCTAATTAGTTGGTCGCCTGCTTGATGCGCAATTTAGCGTCGTTGGCCTATATATATATGTAGGGTTTAATTAGGGTTTAGGGTTTAGGATTAGCTAGCTAGGGTTTTAGGGTTAGGGTTAAGGTTAATTAATTAGGGTTTAGGGTCTAGGGTTTAGGGTTTAGGGTTTGGGGTTTGGGGGTTTAGTGTTTAATTAGGGTTTAGGGTCCAGGGTTAGGGTTTAGGGTTTAGGGTTTAGGGTGTAGTGTTTAGGGTTTAGGGTCTAGTGTTTAGGGTGTTTAGGGTGTACGTTTAGGGTATAATTAGGGATTAGGGTTTTAGGGTTTAAGGTTTAGGGATCATCGATCGAGTGCACACACACATTATTAGAGGCACCCGCGCCTTTGCGCATAAAGTGCATGCGTATATATAAGTGTGTTTTTTGGCCACCAACGATATATATATAGATCGAGAGAGAAAGATTGAAATATATATATTTATCCCCAAGAATATGTTCAGATATATATTGAAATATATGCACGAATGATATGTGCAAGGTATGCCATGCGCGCATGCACACTAATTGTATATATATTATGAGGCAACTTAATCAAATGTGTTTTCATTCAAGAGAACTTGTCAAGATTCAACAATTAAGTTAATTAATTTATTAGCGCTAATTAGTTGGTCGCCTGCTTGATGCGCAATTTAGTGTCGTTGGCCTATATATATAGGGTTTAATTAGGGTTTAGGGTTTAGGATTAGTTAGCTAGGGTTTTAGGGTTAGGGTTAGGGTTAAGGTTAATTAATTAGGGTCTAGGGTTTAGGGTTTAGGGTTTGGGGTTTGGGGTTTAGTGTTTAATTAGGGTTTAGGGTCTAGGGTTAGGGTTTAGGGTTTAGGGTGTAGTGTTTAGGGTTTAGGGTCTAGGGTTTAGGGTTTAGTGTTTAGGGTGTTTAGGGTGTACGTTTAGGGTATAATTAGGGATTAGGGATTAGGGTTTTAGGGTTTAAGGTTTAGGGATCATCGATCGAGTGCACACACACATTATTAGAGGCACCCGCGCCTTTGAGCATAAAGTGCATGCGTATCTATAAGTGTGTTTTTTGGCCACCAACGATATATATATAGATCGAGAGAGAAAGATTGAAATATATATATTTATCCCCAAGAATATGTTCAAATATATATTGAAATATATGCACGAATGATATGTGCAAGGTATGCCATGCGCGCATGCACACTAATTGTATATATATTACGAGGCAACTTAATCAAATGTGTTTTCATTCGAGAGAACTTGTCAAGATTCAACAAAGTTAATTAATTTATTAGCGCTAATTAGTTGGTCGCCTGCTTGAGATGCGCAATTTAGTGTCGTTGGCCTATATATATATGTAGGGTTTAATTAGGGTTTAGGGTTTAGGATTAGCTAGCTAGGGTTTTAGGGTTATGGTTAGGGTTAAGGTTAATTAATTAGGGTTTAGGGTCTAGGGTTTAGGGTTTAGGGTTTGGGGTTTGGGGTTTAGTGTTTAATTAGGGTTTAGGGTCTAGGGTTAGGGTTTAGGGTTTAGGGTGTAGTGTTTAGGGTTTAGGGTCTAGTGTTTAGGGTTTAGTGTTTAGGGTGTTTAGGGTGTACTTTTAGGGTATAATTAGGGATTAGGGTTTTAGGGTTTAAGGTTTAGGGATCATCGATCGACTGCACACACACATTATTAGAGGCACCCGCGCCTTTACGCATAAAGTGCATGCGTATATATAAGTGTGTTTTTTGGCCACCAACGATATATATATAGATCGAGAGAGAAAGATTGAAATATATATATTTATCCCCAAGAATATGTTCAGATATATATTGAAATATATGCACGAATGATATGTGCAAGGTATGCCATGCACGCATGCACACTAATTGTATATATATTACGAGGCAACTTAATCAAATGTGTTTTAATTCGAGAGAACTTGTCAAGATTCAACAAAGTTAATTAATTTATTAGCGCTAATTAGTTGGTCTTTGCTTGATGCGCAATTTAGTGTCGTTGGCCTATATATATATGTAGGGTTTAATTAGGGTTTAGGGTTTAGGATTAGCTAGCTAGGGTTTTAGGGTTAGGGTTAAGGTTAATTAATTAGGGTTTAGGGTCTAGGGTTTAGGGTTTAGGGTTTGGGGTTTGGGGGTTTAGTGTTTAATTAGGGTTTAGGGTCCAGGGTTAGGGTTTAGGGTTTAGGGTTTAGGGTGTAGTGTTTAGGGTTTAGGGTCTAGGGTTTAGGGTTTAGTGTTTAGGGTGTTTAGGGTGTACGTTTAGGGTATAATTAGGGATTAGGGTTTTAGGTTTAAGGTTTAGGGATCATCGATCGAGTGCACACACACATTATTAGAGGCACCCGTGCCTTTGCGCATAAAGTGCATGCGTATATATAAGTGTGTTTTTTGGCCACCAACGATATATATATAGATCGAGAGAGAAAGATTGAAATATATATATTTATCCCCAAGAATATGTTCAGATATATATTGAAATATATGCACGAATGATATGTGCAAGGTATGCCATGCGCGCATGCACACTAATTGTATATATATTACGAGGCAACTTAATCAAATGTGTTTTCATTCGAGAGAACTTGTCAAGATTCAACAAAGTTAATTAATTTATTAGCGCTAATTAGTTGGTCGCCTGCTTGAGATGCGCAATTTAGTGTCATTGGCCTATATATATATGTAGGGTTTAATTAGGGTTTAGGGTTTAGGATTAGCTAGCTAGGGTTTTAGGGTTATGGTTAGGGTTAAGGTTAATTAATTAGGGTTTAGGGTCTAGGGTTTAGGGTTTAGGGTTTGGGGTTTGGGGTTTAGTGTTTAATTAGGGTTTAGGGTCTAGGGTTAGGGTTTAGGGTTTAGGGTGTAGTGTTTAGGGTTTAGGGTCTAGTGTTTAGGGTTTAGTGTTTAGGGTGTTTAGGGTGTACGTTTAGGGTATAATTAGGGATTAGGGTTTTAGGGTTTAAGGTTTAGGGATCATCGATCGAGTGCACACACACATTATTAGAGGCACCCGCGCCTTTGCGCATAAAGTGCATGCGTATATATAAGTGTGTTTTTTGGCCACCAACGATATATATATAGATCGAGAGAGAAAGATTGAAATATATATATTTATCCCCAAGAATATGTTCAGATATATATTGAAATATATGCACGAATGATATGTGCAAGGTATGCCATGCACGCATGCACACTAATTGTATATATATTACGAGGCAACTTAATCAAATGTGTTTTAATTCGAGAGAACTTGTCAAGATTCAACAAAGTTAATTAATTTATTAGCGCTAATTAGTTGGTCGCCTGCTTGATGCGCAATTTAGTGTCGTTGGCCTATATATATATGTAGGGTTTAATTAGGGTTTAGGGTTTAGGATTAGCTAGCTAGGGTTTTAGGGTTAGGGTTAAGGTTAATTAATTAGGGTTTAGGGTCTAGGGTTTAGGGTTTAGGGTTTGGGGTTTGGGGGTTTAGTGTTTAATTAGGGTTTAGGGTCCAGGGTTAGGGTTTAGGGTTTAGGGTTTAGGGTGTAGTGTTTAGGGTTTAGGGTCTAGGGTTTAGGGTTTAGTGTTTAGGGTGTTTAGGGTGTACGTTTAGGGTATAATTAGGGATTAGGGTTTTAGGTTTAAGGTTTAGGGATCATCGATCGAGTGCACACACACATTATTAGAGGCACCCGTGCCTTTGCGCATAAAGTGCATGCGTATATATAAGTGTGTTTTTTGGCCACCAACGATATATATATAGATCGAGAGAGAAAGATTGAAATATATATATTTATCCCCAAGAATATGTTCAGATATATATTGAAATATATGCACGAATGATATGTGCAAGGTATGCCATGCGCGCATGCACACTAATTGTATATATATTACGAGGCAACTTAATCAAATGTGTTTTCATTCGAGAGAACTTGTCAAGATTCAACAAAGTTAATTAATTTATTAGCGCTAATTAGTTGGTCGCCTGCTTGAGATGCGCAATTTAGTGTCGTTGGCCTATATATATATGTAGGGTTTAATTAGGGTTTAGGGTTTAGGATTAGCTAGCTAGGGTTTTAGGGTTATGGTTAGGGTTAAGGTTAATTAATTAGGGTTTAGGGTCTAGGGTTTAGGGTTTGGGGTTTGGGGTTTAGTGTTTAATTAGGGTTTAGGGTCTAGGGTTAGGGTTTAGGGTTTAGGGTGTAGTGTTTAGGGTTCAGGGTCTAGTGTTTAGGGTTTAGTGTTTAGGGTGTTTAGGGTGTACGTTTAGGGTATAATTAGGGATTAGGGTTTTAGGGTTTAAGGTTTAGGGATCATCGATCGAGTGCACACACACATTATTAGAGGCACCCGCGCCTTTGCGCATAAAGTGCATGCGTATATATAAGTGTGTTTTTTGGCCACCAACGATATATATATAGATCGAGAGAGAAAGAGTGAAATATATATATTTATCCCCAAGAATATGTTCAGATATATATTGAAATATATGCACGAATGATATGTGCAAGGTATGCCATGCACGCATGCACACTAATTGTATATATATTACGAGGCAACTTAATCAAATGTGTTTTCATTCGAGAGAACTTGTCAAGATTCAACAAAGTTAATTAATTTATTAGCGCTAATTAGTTGGTCGCCTGCTTGATGCGCAATTTAGTGTCGTTGGCCTATATATATATGTAGGGTTTAATTAGGGTTTAGGGTTTAGGATTAGCTAGCTAGGGTTTTAGGGTTAGGGTTAAGGTTAATTAATTAGGGTTTAGGGTCTAGGGTTTAGGGTTTAGGGTTTGGGGTTTGGGGGTTTAGTGTTTAATTAGGGTTTAGGGTCCAGGGTTAGGGTTTAGGGTTTAGGGTTTAGGGTGTAGTGTTTAGGGTTTAGGGTCTAGGGTTTAGGGTTTAGTGTTTAGGGTGTTTAGGGTGTACGTTTAGGGTATAATTAGGGATTAGGGTTTTAGGGTTTAAGGTTTAGGGATCATCGATCGAGTGCACACACACATTATTAGAGGCACCCGTGCCTTTGCGCATAAAGTGCATGCGTATATATAAGTGTGTTTTTTGGCCACCAACGATATATATATAGATCGAGAGAGAAAGATTGAAATATATATATTTATCCCCAAGAATATGTTCAGATATATATTGAAATATATGCACGAATGATATGTGCAAGGTATGCCATGCGCGCATGCACACTAATTGTATATATATTACGAGGCAACTTAATCAAATGTGTTTTCATTCGAGAGAACTTGTCAAGATTCAACAAAGTTAATTAATTTATTAGCGCTAATTAGTTGGTCGCCTGCTTGATACGCAATTTAGTGTCGTTGGCCTATATATATATGTAGGGTTTAATTAGGGTTTAGGGTTTAGGATTAGCTAGCTAGGGTTTTAGGGTTAGGGTTAAGGTTAATTAATTAGGGTTTAGGGTCTAGGGTTTAGGGTTTAGGGTTTGGGGTTTGAGGTTTAGTGTTTAATTAGGGTTTAGGGTCTAGTGTTAGGGTTTAGGGTTTAGGGTTTAGGGTGTAGTGTTTAGGGTTTAGGGTCTAGGGTTTAGGGTTTAGTGTTTAGGGTGTACGTTTAGGGTATAATTAGGGATTAGGGTTTTAGGGTTTAAGGTTTAGGGATCATCGATCGAGTGCACACACACATTATTAGAGGCACCCGCGCCTTTGCGCATAAAGTGCATGCGTATATATAAGTGTGTTTTTTGGCCACCAACGATATATATATATATAGATCGAGAGAGAAAGATTGAAATATATATATTTATCCCCAAGAATATGTTCAGATATATATTGAAATATATGCACAAATGATATGTGCAAGGTATGCCATGCGCGCATGCACACTAATTGTATATATATTATGAGGCAACTTAATCAAATGTGTTTTCATTCGAGGGAACTTGTCAAGATTCAAGTTAATTAATTTAGCAGCGCTAATTAGTTGGTCGCCTGCTTAATGCGCAATTTAGTGTCGTTGGCCTATATATATATGTAGGGTTTAATTAGGGTTTAGGATTTAGGATTAGCTAGCTAGGGTTTTAGGGGTAGGGTTAGGGTTAAGGTTAATTAATTAGGGTTTAGGGTTTAGGGTTTAGGGTTTAGGGTTTGGGGTTTGGGGTTTAGGGTTTAGGGTCTAGGGTTTAGGGTTTAGTGTTTAGGGTGTTTAGGGTGTACGTTTAAGGTATAATTAGGGATCATGGATTAGGGTTTTAGGGTTTAAGGTTTAGGGATCATCGATCGAGCTAGTGCACAAACACATTATTAGAGGCACCCGTGCCTTTGCGCATAAAGTGCATGCGTATATAATAAGTGTGTTTTTTGGCCACCAACGATATATATATAGATCGAGAGAGAAAGATTGAAATATATATATTTATCCCCAAGAATATGTTCAGATATATATTGAAATATATGCACGAATGATATGTGCAAGGTATGCCATGCACGCATGCACACTAATTGTATATATATTACGAGGCAACTTAATCAAATGTGTTTTCATTCGAGAGAACTTGTCAAGATTCAACAAAGTTAATTAATTTATTAGCGCTAATTAGTTGGTCGCCTGCTTGATGCGCAATTTAGTGTCGTTGGCCTATATATATGTAGGGTTTAATTAGGGTTTAGGGTTTAGGATTAGCTAGCTAGGGTTTTAGGGTTAGGGTTAAGGTTAATTAATTAGGGTTTAGGGTCTAGGGTTTAGGGTTTAGGGTTTGGGGTTTGGGGGTTTAGTGTTTAATTAGGGTTTAGGGTCCAGGGTTAGGGTTTAGGGTTTAGGGTTTAGGGTGTAGTGTTTAGGGTTTAGGGTCTAGGGTTTAGGGTTTAGTGTTTAGGGTGTTTAGGGTGTACGTTTAGGGTATAATTAGGGATTAGGGTTTTAGGGTTTAAGGTTTAGGGATCATCGATCGAGTGCACACACACATTATTAGAGGCACCCGTGCCTTTGCGCATAAAGTGCATGCGTATATATAAGTGTGTTTTTTGGCCACCAACGATATATATATAGATCGAGAGAGAAAGATTGAAATATATATATTTATCCCCAAGAATATGTTCAGATATATATTGAAATATATGCACGAATGATATGTGCAAGGTATGCCATGCGCACATGCACACTAATTGTATATATATTACGAGGCAACTTAATCAAATGTGTTTTCATTCGAGAGAACTTGTCAAGATTCAACAAAGTTAATTAATTTATTAGCGCTAATTAGTTGGTCGCCTGCTTGATACGCAATTTAGTGTCGTTGCCCTATATATATATGTAGGGTTTAATTAGGGTTTAGGGTTTAGGATTAGCTAGCTAGGGTTTTAGGGTTAGGGTTAAGGTTAATTAATTAGGGTTTAGGGTCTAGGGTTTAGGGTTTAGGGTTTGGGGTTTGGGGTTTAGTGTTTAATTAGGGTTTACGGTCTAGGGTTAGGGTTTAGGGTTTAGGGTGTAGTGTTTAGGGTTCAGGGTCTAGTGTTTAGGGTTTAGTGTTTAGGGTGTTTAGGGTGTACGTTTAGGGTATAATTAGGGATTAGGGTTTTAGGGTTTAAGGTTTAGGGATCATCGATCGAGTGCACACACACATTATTAGAGGCACCCGCGCCTTTGCGCATAAAGTGCATGCGTATATATAAGTGTGTTTTTTGGCCACCAACGATATATATATAGATCGAGAGAGAAAGAGTGAAATATATATATTTATCCCCAAGAATATGTTCAGATATATATTGAAATATATGCACGAATGATATGTGCAAGGTATGCCATGCACGCATGCACACTAATTGTATATATATTACGAGGCAACTTAATCAAATGTGTTTTCATTCGAGAGAACTTGTCAAGATTCAACAAAGTTAATTAATTTATTAGCGCTAATTAGTTGGTCGCCTGCTTGATGCGCAATTTAGTGTCGTTGGCCTATATATATATGTAGGGTTTAATTAGGGTTTAGGGTTTAGGATTAGCTAGCTAGGGTTTTAGGGTTAGGGTTAAGGTTAATTAATTAGGGTTTAGGGTCTAGGGTTTATGGTTTAGGGTTTGGGGTTTGGGGGTTTAGTGTTTAATTAGGGTTTAGGGTCCAGGGTTAGGGTTTAGGGTTTAGGGTTTAGGGTGTAGTGTTTAGGGTTTAGGGTCTAGGGTTTAGGGTTTAGTGTTTAGGGTGTTTAGGGTGTACGTTTAGGGTATAATTAGGGATTAGGGTTTTAGGGTTTAAGGTTTAGGGATCATCGATCGAGTGCACACACACATTATTAGAGGCACCCGTGCCTTTGCGCATAAAGTGCATGCGTATATATAAGTGTGTTTTTTGGCCACCAACGATATATATATAGATCGAGAGAGAAAGATTGAAATATATATATTTATCCCCAAGAATATGTTCAGATATATATTGAAATATATGCACGAATGATATGTGCAAGGTATGCCATGCGCGCATGCACACTAATTGTATATATATTACGAGGCAACTTAATCAAATGTGTTTTCATTCGAGAGAACTTGTCAAGATTCAACAAAGTTAATTAATTTATTAGCGCTAATTAGTTGGTCGCCTGCTTGATACGCAATTTAGTGTCGTTGGCCTATATATATATGTAGGGTTTAATTAGGGTTTAGGGTTTAGGATTAGCTAGCTAGGGTTTTAGGGTTAGGGTTAAGGTTAATTAATTAGGGTTTAGGGTCTAGGGTTTAGGGTTTAGGGTTTGGGGTTTGGGGTTTAGTGTTTAATTAGGGTTTAGGGTCTAGGGTTAGGGTTTAGGGTTTAGGGTTTAGGGTGTAGTGTTTAGGGTTTAGGGTCTAGGGTTTAGGGTTTAGTGTTTAGGGTGTACGTTTAGGGTATAATTAGGGATTAGGGTTTTAGGGTTTAAGGTTTAGGGATCATCGATCGAGTGCACACACACATTATTAGAGGCACCCGCGCCTTTGCGCATAAAGTGCATGCGTATATATAAGTGTGTTTTTTGGCCACCAACGATATATATATATATAGATCGAGAGAAAGATTGAAATATATATATTTATCCCCAAGAATATGTTCAGATATATATTGAAATATATGCACAAATGATATGTGCAAGGTATGCCATGCGCGCATGCACACTAATTGTATATATATTATGAGGCAACTTAATCAAATGTGTTTTCATTCGAGGGAACTTGTCAAGATTCAAGTTAATTAATTTAGCAGCGCTAATTAGTTGGTCGCCTGCTTAATGCGCAATTTAGTGTCGTTGGCCTATATATATATGTAGGGTTTAATTAGGGTTTAGGATTTAGGATTAGCTAGCTAGGGTTTTAGGGGTAGGGTTAGGGTTAAGGTTAATTAATTAGGGTTTAGGGTTTAGGGTTTAGGGTTTAGGGTTTGGGGTTTGGGGTTTAGGGTTTAGGGTCTAGGGTTTAGGGTTTAGTGTTTAGGGTGTTTAGGGTGTACGTTTAAGGTATAATTAGGGATCATGGATTAGGGTTTTAGGGTTTAAGGTTTAGGGATCATCGATCGAGCTAGTGCACAAACACATTATTAGAGGCACCCGTGCCTTTGCGCATAAAGTGCATGCGTATATAATAAGTGTGTTTTTTGGCCACCAACGATATATATATAGATCGAGAGAGAAAGATTGAAATATATATATTTATCCCCAAGAATATGTTCAGATATATATTGAAATATATGCACGAATGATATGTGCAAGGTATGCCATGCACGCATGCACACTAATTGTATATATATTACGAGGCAACTTAATCAAATGTGTTTTCATTCGAGAGAACTTGTCAAGATTCAACAAAGTTAATTAATTTATTAGCGCTAATTAGTTGGTCGCCTGCTTGATGCGCAATTTAGTGTCGTTGGCCTATATATATATGTAGGGTTTAATTAGGGTTTAGGGTTTAGGATTAGCTAGCTAGGGTTTTAGGGTTAGGGTTAAGGTTAATTAATTAGGGTTTAGGGTCTAGGGTTTAGGGTTTAGGGTTTGGGGTTTGGGGGTTTAGTGTTTAATTAGGGTTTAGGGTCCAGGGTTAGGGTTTAGGGTTTAGGGTTTAGGGTGTAGTGTTTAGGGTTTAGGGTCTAGGGTTTAGGGTTTAGTGTTTAGGGTGTTTAGGGTGTACGTTTAGGGTATAATTAGGGATTAGGGTTTTAGGGTTTAAGGTTTAGGGATCATCGATCGAGTGCACACACACATTATTAGAGGCACCCGTGCCTTTGCGCATAAAGTGCATGCGTATATATAAGTGTGTTTTTTGGCCACCAACGATATATATATAGATCGAGAGAGAAAGATTGAAATATATATATTTATCCCCAAGAATATGTTCAGATATATATTGAAATATATGCACGAATGATATGTGCAAGGTATGCCATGCGCACATGCACACTAATTGTATATATATTACGAGGCAACTTAATCAAATGTGTTTTCATTCGAGAGAACTTGTCAAGATTCAACAAAGTTAATTAATTTATTAGCGCTAATTAGTTGGTCGCCTGCTTGATACGCAATTTAGTGTCGTTGCCCTATATATATATGTAGGGTTTAATTAGGGTTTAGGGTTTAGGATTAGCTAGCTAGGGTTTTAGGGTTAGGGTTAAGGTTAATTAATTAGGGTTTAGGGTCTAGGGTTTAGGGTTTAGGGTTTGGGGTTTGGGGTTTAGTGTTTAATTAGGGTTTAGGGTCTAGGGTTAGGGTTTAGGGTTTAGGGTTTGGGGTGTAGTGTTTAGGGTTTAGGGTCTAGGGTTTAGGGTTTAGTGTTTAGGGTGTACGTTTAGGGTATAATTAGGGATTAGGGTTTTAGGGTTTAAGGTTTAGGGATCATCGATCGAGTGCACACACACATTATTAGAGGCACCCGCGCCTTTGCGCATAAAGTGCATGCGTATATATAAGTGTGTTTTTTGGCCACCAACGATATATATATATATATAGATCGAGAGAGAAAGATTGAAATATATATTTATACCCAAGAATATGTTCAGATATATATTGAAATATATGCACAAATGATATGTGCAAGGTATGCCATGCGCGCATGCACACTAATTGTATATATATTATGAGGCAACTTAATCAAATGTGTTTTCATTCGAGAGAACTTGTCAAGATTCAAGTTAATTAATTTAGCAGCGCTAATTAGTTGGTCGCCTGCTTGATGCGCAATTTAGTGTCGTTGGCCTATATATATATGTAGGGTTTAATTAGGGTTTAGGATTTAGGATTAGCTAGCTAGGGTTTTAGGGGTAGGGTTAGGGTTAAGGTTAATTAATTAGGGTTTAGGGTTTAGGGTTTAGGGTTTAGGGTTTAGGGTTTAGGGTTTGGGGTTTGGGGTTTAGGGTCTAGGGTTTAGGGTTTAGTGTTTAGGGTGTTTAGGGTGTACGTTTAAGGTATAATTAGGGATCATGGATTAGGGTTTTAGGGTTTAAGGTTTAGGGATCATCGATCGAGCTAGTGCACAAACACATTATTAGAGGCACCAGCGCCTTTGCGCATAAAGTGCATGCGTATATATATAATAAGTGTGTTTCTTGGCCACCAACGATATATATAGATCGAGAGAGAGATTGAAATA
Organism: Lolium perenne; assembly: GCF_019359855.2. Classification (NCBI taxonomy): domain Eukaryota; kingdom Viridiplantae; phylum Streptophyta; class Magnoliopsida; order Poales; family Poaceae; genus Lolium; species Lolium perenne. Next base: position 44,525,568 of record NC_067248.2, on the reverse strand, counting down.
TATATATATATATCCCCAAGAATATGTTCAGATATATATTGAGATATATATATGCATGAATGATATGTCCATGGTATGCCATGCGCGCATGCACACTAATTGTATATATATTATGAGGCAACTTAATCAAATGTGTTTTCATTCGAGAGAACTTGTCAAGATTCAAGTTAATTAATTTATCAGCGCTAATTATTTGGTCGCCTGCTTGATGCGCAATTAAGTGTCGTTGGCCTATATATATATATATATGTAGTGTTTAATTAGGGTTTAGGTTTTAGGGTTAGCTAGCTAGGGTTTTAGGGTTAGGGTTAGGGTTAATTAGGGTTTAGGGTCTAGGGTTTAGGGTTTAGGGTTTAGTACGTGTTTAGGGTTTAGGGTCTAGGGTTAGGGTTTAGGGTTTAGTGTTTAGGGTTTAGCGTTTAGGGTCTAGGGTTTAGGGTTTAGTGTTTAGGGTGTTTAGGGTGTACGGTTAGGTATAATTAGGGATTAGGGTTTTAGGGTTTAAGGTTTAGGGATCATCGATCGAGTGCACACACACATTAATTATTAGAGGCACCCACGCCTTTGCGCATAAAGTGCATGCGTATATATATAAGTAAGTTTCTTGGCCACCAAAGATATATAGATCTAGAGAGAGATTGAAATATATTTAGGGTTTATGGTTTAGGGTTTAGGGTTCAGGGTCAAGGGTTGGGGTTTAGGGTTTAGGGTCTAGTGTATATGGAGTAGTGTTTAGGGTTTAGGGTCTAGGGTTTAGTGTTTAGGGTGTTTAGGGTGTATGTTTAGGGTATAATTAGGGATTAGGGTTTTAGGGTTTAAGGTTTAGGGATCATCGATCGAGTGCACACACACATTATTAGAGGCACCCGCGCCTTTGCGCATAAAGTGCATGCGTATATATATAAGTGTGTTTCTTGTCCACCAACGATATATAGATCGAGAGATAGAGATTGAAATCCCCAAGAATATGTTCAAATATACGCACACACATGAATTATTAGAGGCACCCGCGCCTTTGCGCATAAAGTGCATGCATATGTGTGTTGTTCTGGCCACCAACAATAGATCGAGAGAGATAGATAGATTGAAATCCCCAAGAATTAGAGGACCCCTTGCACAAGTGTTGGCCATCTATATATAATATGAATCCCAATAATGTTCATACATGATAGGGCATATGTGTGAAGCAATTTTTTTTCGAGAACTTGTAAAGATTCAAATTTATCAGTGCTATTGGAAACTAGTGCACATTAGAGGACCCCCTCTTACACGTGTTGGCCATCTATGTATAGTTTGAATCCAAATAATGTTCATACATGATAGGCTATATGTGAATCAATTTTTTCTTCCAAGAACTTGTCAAGATTCAAATTTATCGGTGCCAATGGAAACTAGTGCGCACTAGACGAGCCCCTTGCGCAAGTGCTGGCCATTACATATAGTTTAAAACTCAAGAATGTTCATACATGATAGGCCATATGTGCAAAGGAATTTTTTTTCCCGTGAACTTGTCAAAATTCAAGTTTATCGGTGCAAATGGAAACTAGTCCAAAAAATTACATAGAGGTCCAAGAGAACTAGACAATAACTAATAGGACCTGCAACTTTACAAAAAGGACCCCAAAACATATAGAAGAAAATCAATCGAGTCCTTCTGGACCGCACATCAGATCTCTGCTCCGCATCCTTTCCAGCAACTCCGTCGCCGGGGACGCACCACTTGGGACGGTGTCGCCGGTAGTCGCCAGGACGAAGGAGAAGAAGGGCCTCAGCAACGGCTCATTGGCTCTGAGAAGGGCCGCTGAAAGGCCAAGATGTTCACGGGCAAGACGGATGACGCCGTCGTATGCCCCGAGCTTGTGAACGTTAGTAGCTTGACTTCCCCATTGAACAGATCTGAAGCACTGACCAAAGCAAGCCTCACCGTTAGCGCCATCACCTTGATGGCACCAGATCGGGGTTTGGCCGGCAAGATCCGCCAGATTCACCGTAGGCCAGATCTGAAGCCGATGACGAGATCCCCGACTCCATTGCGCCATTCTGCTCATGGGAAACACTGGATCTAAGCTTACAACAACATGAACTCCCTCGGATCCAAATTAACTGACTCAACTTTGCTTATCTAAATATGGATGTATCCACACATGTTTTTACTTGAGATACATACACGTCTAAGGAAAGTTGAATCAATTAATTTAGTTCGGAGGGTGTACGATATACAGAGAGAAGTCGGCCTCGTCTCCGGCCGGCGAGGCTGCCGGAGAGAAGGGGGAGAGGAGCCAGGGGAGTGGGAGAGACTCGAGAGAGAAAGAGAAGAGGAAGAAATGAGAGCTCCCTGGGGAAGAACATTATTTTTGTCGTTCTGCTCGTAGCTTGAAACTGAAAATTTCGGCCGCGCGCCAAATCATCCCGCCGCATCCATTCGAAAATCCCGTGACCAGTTTTACCCTTTTAACCCTGGTCCGGAAGCTACAACCCACCGACCATGGAGGGCTCATTCGGTAACAATGAAATATCTTGCCTAGATCCCGAACCCTCCCCACAGGACCACCCACCCACCAACCATTCGCCCCATTAGCTCAAAAATACTCTCACACGCCAAAGCTCTGACTCTCGACAGTACTAGATCTGCTTCGCCGCCGGCATACTCCTCCACAGCGTAGCCTTGATCGTGTTGGCTGTCCACCCACCTGATCCACTCCCCCGCCGCCCTCGGCACCGACGGATCTGCTTCACCGCCGACCTCGCCACCGACGGATCTGCTTCACCGCCGACCTCGCCACCGATGGATCTGCTTCACCGCCGACCTCATCCACAGCGTAGCAATCAACGCCTTTCCTGTCGACGCACCGGATCCTCTCCAACGGAACCGTGTCTACTTCACCGCGCCCCCCCCTCCACAGAAGCCGATCTATTCCACCGACTACCTCGGCGCAGCGGCTGTATCAACTTCACCGAATCCCTTGCCAGCCAACCAGATCTGCTTCACTAACGCCCACTTCTACTGAAACAGGGTCGACTCATCGTCTCCCGCGTTCGCCGCCGCTGGAATGCAAGTTGCCGCCCCCGTCCACCCCGCCGCAGCTTGGTTAGTACGCTGGCCCGTTAGATCGCGGTGTTTCTTTAGCCATGTTTTGTGTAGTTATTTGCAGATCTCATATGCCATTAAATTTCTTGATGTGTTACTTCGCATGAAGTTCGTTTAAATAGTGTACAGTACCAAAGCATTATCCGGTCGCTACCATCCTGTTCATTCTACTGACACCTGTGTGCATCCACATATTTATAGGGGACCCATTCATTTGCTGCCAACTGTTTTTGTACTGCATGCTATTCCTTTTATAGTCATGCTATGGGCATTTCCAATCTGTTTGTTCTTATACCACGTCATTAGCTCACCGCTAGCCGCTAGCTGTTTTCTCGTGTCTGCTATTCTTTTACTGCTTTTATAATCATGCTATGTGCATTTCCAATCTGCTTGCTCTTATACCTCGTCTTTAGCTTATAGCTATTTTTTCCATGAATGCTCCTATCGCACAGCTTGTATAGTTATTGTTGCGTGCATGTCTGGTCTTTGTATTATCGTAGACTAACTTGTCAATGTTATTTTTCCTAGGGATTGATCATGCGAACCACTTATTAGAATATCCAACATTAACAGCGGGGACGCTAGGGAAGGTTGGAATCTGAGTTCTTGGTTGGTAACTTTGGCAGTTTACTTCCGTTATTATCTATAACCTATATGCATTGTTCCTTATGCAAGAGATAAACACTTGGAACCCTGCCATAGCAATGCCATCCATGCTTTACTATGTTTCGCCTATTTGATATGCTTGTCTTGGAGCAAGCTGCGAAGGTGATTTGAACCTGACATTTGGTCATTCTTAATGCCGGTTTACTTTATGTGGAAAACCTTGGCATTACCCTACTCTAAATCTGAATGTCTGAAATTCGTATCTCATGCAAAGCAACATCTAGTTGGTTTTAATCTGATATCTGGTAAATATTGGCTTATTCATTTGGCAGCTCAAGTTTTTTGTTATTTGAAACCAGCTGACTTGGTCTTAAATGTGATATCTAAACACAGATTAAGGACAATGGAGCAGGAGGATTAGCATTTCACTTGTGGCTGAACCTAAAATGACAGGCATGTCGACCACGACTAGTGCACGCAAGAGAAGGACCTGCAGCGAGCCAGTATGTTCTGCTACATGCTGTTATCTGATCTCTACATTGCGTAATACATGTTTGAATAGTTAATTGTTGTAACTATTTTTGCAATATTACCAGAATGCAGTTTTAGTGAAGCAGTCATCATTAGAAGATAGTCGCCAAAGCGACCCTGTGCAACATTATGATGTAAGTCTGCTTAGTACAAGTTCCATACATTGTCTTATTTATGCAACTTGTTATTATCTTATATCTACATTGCATAATAAATGTTTGAATAGTTCACTGTTGTAACTATGTTTGCAATATTACTAGAATGCAGTTGTAATGAAGAAGTCCTTAGTAGAAGATAGAGCGCAAAAAAGGTTCCGGCGTGAGCCTATGCAACGATATAATGTAAGTCTGCGCTTAGTACTTGTGACTATCTCATATCGACAATGCTTAATACATGTTTGCATAGTTCATCGTTTAACTCTTTTTGCATTATTATCAGAATGCAGTTCTGATGAAGCAATCTTCATTAGAAGAGAGGCCCACAAAAAGTTCTGATCTTTGTTCTGATGCATCCTCTCATAGCCGTCAACCTAGACCATTCTTTTCATCAAATAGTGAACATCTCAAGGCTGTACTTTATAAAAGACATGGTATTGCTGCTTTAAGGTCTGTAGCTGATATGTTGACCAAGAGTACACAAGATTCAACCAAGACGATTGCCAAATGTCAACGTGTTATTGATGATGCTAATAGAAGTCCTCAATGATTCTATGTAATTTTTTTTATTTGGGCACATTAATTGCCTTGTAATTTTCCTAGTTATTTTATTTGTGTATGTAATTGTGTGTATCATTGATATCAGATTTTAGGCTCATGAAATTTAATGCAAGTTGACTAGTCAAACAACCAGGGCCCTATAACAGATTGGGCCGGCCCATTAACAGTAGTGTGGGACCCACTTTCATTTTGGGTCGGCTCACTTACTTACTGGGCCGGCCCGTTAACAGGAAAGTGGGACCCACCTGTGCTTTTGGCCCGGCCTTGTCTTGTTGGGCTGGCCCACTTGCTACATGATGGACCCCACATACTAAATGGGCCGGCCCTTTAAGAGGAAAGTGGGACCCACCTGCGTTTTTGGCCCGGCCCACTAGCGTGTTGGGCCGGCCCACTTGCTATATGGTGGACCCCACATACTAAATGGGCCGGCCCTTTAACTGGAAAGTGGGACCCACCTGTGCTTTTGGCCCGGCACACTAGCTTGTTGGGCCGGCCCACTTGCTATATGGTGGACCCCACATACTAAATGGGCCGGCCCTTTAACTGGAAAGTGGGACCCACCTGTGTTTTTGGTCCGGCCCACTATCTTGTTGGGCCGGCCCACTTGCTATATGGTGGACCCCACATACTAAATGGGCTGGCCCATTAACAGGAAAGTGGGATCCACCTGTGCTTTTGGCCCGGCCCACTGGCTTGGTGGGCCGGCCCATTTGATCTAATGTGGACCCCACGCACTAAATGGGCCGGCCCGATTAGCAGGAAAGTGGGACCCACGTGCTAATTGGGCCGGCCCAATAACTTCTTGGGCCGGCCCACTTGCTTTAAGGTGGACCCCACTTGGTAAATGGGCCGGCCCGATAACATGAAAGTGGGTCCCACATGTTTTGTGGGCCGGCCCTTTTGCCTGTTGACCGATCAAACAAGTGCATTCGGCCCGGCCCACATGCTTAGTGGGCCGGCCCATTAATGTTTTGACCAGTCAACCTTAGAGGTTAGGCCCGGCCCACGTAACTAATGGACCAGCCCAGCTATATAGTTGACCGGTCAAACTAAGTCAGCTGGCCCGGCCCGCAAACTTAATGGGCCGGCCCGCTTAAGACGTGGCAGGCCTCGTGTGGGCCTACCATCTACCACGGGGTTTCAGCGGTTAACGCCGTTAACTGCCAGTTAACGGCGTCTGCCACGTGTCAGTTTGCATGACGTCAGCAGTCAACGGGCTCCCGGAAACACTTCTGCAACGGTCCGATTTTCCGTGGCGGAAGGGCGCCCAAGCGCGACGGACCGAAAAAATCGTCGTAGGACTTTGCCTGACGCAGTTTCGACAACGGAACCCATATCGTCGGGTTAGGCCCATAGGCAACGAAAAATACCCCTTAGCGGACGATTTTGAGACGTTGTCTATCAGAACTTTTCTTGTAGTGTAAGCCACGATACGAGAAAAGTTCCAGAGCCGCCGCCATCGCGAAGCCAAGATCTGGGGGACAGAAGTCTCTGTTCCGGCACGCCGCCGGGACGGGGAAGTGCCCCCGGAAGGCATCTCCATCGACACCACCGCCATCTTCATCAACGCTGCTGTCTCCCATGATGAGGAGGGAGTAGTTCTCCCTCGAGGATAAGGGTTGTACCGGTAGCTATGTGGTTAATCTCTCTCCTATGTACTTCAATACAATGATCTCATGAGCTGCCTTACATGATTGAGATTCATATGAGCTTTGTATCACTATTCATCTATGTGCTACTCTAGTGATGTTATTAAAGTACTCTATTCCTCCTTCATGATGTAATGGTGACAGTGTGTGTGCATCATGTAGTACTTGGCGTAGTTTATGATTGTGATCTCTTGTAGATTATGAAGTTAATCTATTATATAATTAAAACACAAGACAATTAGTGGCTGGGATTAGCTCGGATTAAGCAATAAATGGTTAATGGTCCTGATTAGCTCGGCTAAAAAATAAAAAATAGCGCATAATCGTAACAGTTTTGGAGATATAACAACTAAACGTGTGGAAATAGAAGTCCTTTCTATATAGTTCCCCCGTCCCGCACGGCGAAAGAAGAAGAGACGCCGCACATGGTAGGTCTATCCCGATCTGGCTTGCTGAGGCGCCGCCGTTAACCGTCCCCGCTCTCCCATCCCCTCTGACGACCGAGCCCTTTTCCGTTCAACCCCTCGCTGCTAATCAAGTCTCAGGTAGCCAGAACAGCGGGGCTGGAAGATAGCAATTTAGGACTAGATCGGATGATCTTCTCGCTGGTGGATGCATTGTCGAACCAACGAGTCTCAGAGCTGGGTGGTGCTGGAGACGCCTGCGACGAGCGGTGGATTTGCGCCGGCCAGGGAGGGCACGTCATGTAGTGTACCTGATCGCTCTCTGCGTCATCTGAGTCCCGCGTCCGCAACCCCATGGTGCTCTCAGCCAAGTTCTGCCTCCGAGAGTCAAATTTCATTGCTGAAGCATTCTATCGGAGACAACGCACAAAAGAAAGATGGAAAGATGGCAATGATGTTGTGAAGCGTCCATGTCCTGGGGATGGTCAGCTCGCCGGCGTTGCCGAATCCATCACTCCCAGCAAACTTCTGCCTCTAGGAGTCAAATTTTATTGCTGAAGCATTCTATCGAAGGCAACGCATAAAAGCAAGATGGGAAGATGGCAATGCTGCTGTGAAGCGTCGATGTCCTGGCCTCCTGGGGATGGGCAGCTCGCCAGCGTTGAGTGAGGTGCTGCATGCTGATCTGAACAAGAGAGAAGGGTTCCTGCCCTTGCATTGCATAGATGGAGCCTATCGCCAGTTAACACAAATTAATCGATCATAGGAGGTAGACAACATTGTGTTTATACTTGCAGCATCCAAGAAAGGAAGAGTTTGTAATACAGGTATTTTTATCTTGGTCCTTTAAAAAATGGAACGCTGAGTCCCTGACTGAGTACTTTCCAACTCAATTTTGATACACGAATAGCTTCACAGATCCAAAATTCTAAATTACGCCAATTTTACTTCCCAATCGATGGCACGCAAAGGTCCTTCCATACATATTTATTTTCTGATCCGGCAGCTGCTGCGCCGAGCACCATGCGCCCCACGAGAGGACAAGGCCCTGTCGCAAAGCTCCAGCCTCCGCAGGTACGAACTCGATTTATTTACTTAAACGATTCTCGCGATTTAAGACCTGATTGTAAACTGAAGATGACAGCGAACTGAACACATCATGAGACAACAGTGTTTTTACTATTAATCAGTGCTTTTACAGAAAAAACATGCATCAATTTTTAGATGCAAGAAGAGCGATCCGACGGTTATATATGCATTTTCTGTGTTGATCATCCTCCACAATACTAAAAGTGACGCTGGAGGCTGCCTTGGAGCTATGGAGGATGAAGAAAAATATAATCAATAACCGTTGAATAAATAAATGGTTATCCGACGGGGCTACATGAAGAGTTATGCTTATTAAACTAACGTGTCACCGATGTAAGCGAGCAATAAGGGCCCTAGATCCTGAGAAAGAAGGATAGGTCAGCCGGCTGATTAAATTGGTATGTGCTCAAAATCTACAATTTTTTTGAAATAAAGTATCAATATGGAGGAGACCTAAATCGCATAACACCTCAAAATCTACATTTTTATTTGAAATAAAGTATCAATATGAAGGCGAACTAAAGTTTTCAGACAACACCGTTTCAGAACATTGTAGCGATGAAGACTTGGGACAATATATAACATGTAATAAGAGGACAAAAACTTCAGGATCAGCGTGCACATCCTTCTAGACGTAATTTCTTATATGAGCTCAACGGTATAAAAATAGGTCAAAATATAACTGCGACAAGGAACGATAAGCAAAAGTTAGTCACTTGCGTCTCAGGGATTTTTGAGCCAAGCTACGCACGATTAGATGTTGTTTTGCCAGACAAATCGTTGTAGAAAATAAAGGATATTAGGTGTCGCGAGGCCGACTATCCTAGGCGGATTCTCGGGCTGGAGTAATCGTAAAACCACCTCTGGGGATACGATAAATGTGTGCTACAGTTTAATGATAAAAGTAGCGAAATATTAAATAAATTAGACAACAATTAAATAATAGCTTAGTGAAAACAACATCGATTATGATGGTACTTCCTCCTAGCCAATTTAGGATGCATATTAGATTTGGTCAAAGTAAAATTTTATAAAAAATCAACTATGTGAAAATACATTAACTTTTATAATACAAAATGAATATAATATGAAAATGTATTTCATGATGATTCTAATATCATTGACATAATGCTGCAGATGTTAAGTTACGTTAAACAAAATTAATATGCATCCTAATTAGGGAGAGAGGGAGTATATACTGATTCTAGCCGCGCAAATGCGCGGGCCGTCAAGCTAGTTATTACTATGATGGTATTGATGTGATCTATTCCTCCTTTCATAGTGTGATGGTGACAGTGTGCATGCTATGTTAGTACTTGGTATAATTGCGTTGGTCTATCATGCACTCTAAGGTTATTTAAATATGAACATCGAATGTTGTGGAGCTTGTTAACTCCGGCATTGAGGTGCTCTTGTAGCCCTACGCAATGAATGGTGTTTGTCATCCAACAAGAGAGTGTAGAGAAAGTAGTATTTGTTTATTCAGTTATGTGATCAATGTTGAGAGTGTCCACTAGTGAAAGTATGATCCCTAGGCCTTGTTTCCAATACTGCAAACACCGCTTACTTACTGTTCTACTGCATGTTTACTTCCTGCAATATTACTACCGTCAACTGCACGCCAGCAAGCCATTTTCTGGCGCCATATTCATTCATACCACATGTGTTTTACTATCTCTTCGCCGAACTAGTGCACCTATACATCTGACAAGTGTATTAGATGTGTTGGGGACACAAGAGACTTCTTGTATCGTGATTGCAGGGTTGCTTGAGAGGGATATCTTTGATCTCTTCCTCCCTGAGTTCGATAAACCTTGGGTGATTCACTTAAGGGAAACTTGCTGCTGTTCTACAAACCTCTGCTCTTGGAGGCCCAACACTGTCTACAAGAATAGAAGCACACGTAGACATCAAGGACGCAATCGCCGGCTTGATCTGCGACGGCTCACGGGTCTCCGGCGTGCGATTGGGCGGCGGTGATGACTAATGTGGAGCGGAGAGGGTGCGAGGAGAGACAGAAGAGAGAGGGGAGTGGATTGGTGTGCTCAATGAAGGCCGGGGCGCTCCCCTTTTATAGCGGCACGAGGTGCTGCGGGTGCCCGTGGTGGTCGTTCATGGCGCCGGCATTTGGAGCGGTGAAGGGGCAAGGTATGGGTCGTGTAGCGTTGCGGGCATCATGGCGATCCTCGGGAGTGTGCTGGCGCAGCAAAGGAAGGACGAGAGCATGCGGGCATCGTTGCCGTCCTCGCAGTACGGGCGCGGCAGGGGTTTGATCATGGTGACGGCGACGGTGCACGCGCGACCAATGGAGTGTGTCTAGGAGCTAGAGGGTGTGGAGGTGATGCGTGATGCAGAGATAGGGAGGTAGGGAAGGACGGAGGCGACCGGGCACGCACGCGTTCTGGCGCGTCCAGAGCACGGTGAGCGTGCACGCTCTGGCAAGCCTGGGCGTACTAGGCGTGTACGTTCCTGGCCAGGGCGTGCCTCTCCGTGGCCAATGGCGGGCATGGTGACGATCAGGGTTGCCAGGAGGTGCTGCTGGACATGATGAAAGTGAGAGGAGGGATCAGAGATGGGAGAGGGCATGAGGAGCAGCATGGGCACGGCATGGTGATGATCAGGTCACTTTGTGGCTTTTAGCAGCAATGTCACGTACTTGGTTTGGTCCAGGGTACTAGCAGGACAGCAATGATCACGAACTAAAGTTGGTTTAGCCCAAAATCCGTTGGATCATAGCATGTGTGTGCAAAGTTGAATTCTGCCCGCCAAGTGCTCGATGAAATGGCCGCATGAACATTTTGTTCAAAATTTTCAAATCTTTTTGGTGGAATGCATTTATATAATTAAAGGAGTAGAATGGTGGTGGTGGTGTTCATTTTGGTGCTGGTTTGCAAGTTTTCAAATTTGAGATGATCTTCACCTTGCTCTCATGTTGCAACTTGTCCTATTTACCATGGTCAAACTAGGCAGAGTCAACACTCATGGTCAACACCAAAAATGTTCAACTTGACTTGGTCTTGGATGAGGTGGAAAGAAGTAAGGGGTTTTAGTTTAGAAATCTTCCAAACCAGGGGTGCGAAGTGAGCAACATTTTATAAATCCCACTTTTGACCATTATCACATGTTAGTGGAATTTGATTTCTCCTCTGATTTGAATTGTGTTTCTTTGATGCAAAAGTGTGTTTTCTTGATATATAAGTGTTTCACAACCAATAGAGCAAGCAATGGTGGCCTTGATTAGTGTTTTGCATAATTGGCCAAAAGTGTATGAGAGTGAAAATGGCATTTCTCCATTTCTTTTCTTTCTCTTTTATTGATTTGGTTTTCTCTTGAATCAAAAGTGATTCTTATTAGTTTAGGAACATTTCCAAACCATTGAAATAATTCCAAAAGGCCTAGTTCAAAGATTTGCGAAAATGGCCATAAACACCTAAGAGGTGAAATTCCAATTTTTCTTAATCTTCTATTTTGTTCCCCTTGCTTTCCTTGGGCATTGTCTAAGGTCTATTTAGGGTTAGATTAGGTTTAGAGATGGTTTCACACCATTTGGGTTGAGTATGGGGGCATAGGACAAGATTTGGTAAAATGGCTATGTGCCACATATGCTTCTATGCATATGTTTAATTTCTTTTTATTTCTTTTTTGTTTCACCTTCGTTTTGATTGGGGAAGTACTTTATTAGGTTTGTTGATGTTTTCAAAACATCTAATCAAGGTAGAAAGGTCTAAGTAGAAGTTTCACAAAAAAATAGTCATAGGCACATAGGCCCTTTTCTTATTTAATTTCTTTTTATTTTGATTTAACTTGGATGGTGAAAGGAGGGGTGAGGTTTAGGGTTTAGTGGGGTCTAACAAGGGTTCACCACCATTTAGAAAAGTAAGAGAGGTATTGGTCAAGATTTACATACTAGGGCTATATGCCCACATATGTCTTTTTATTTTATTTTAGTTTCATCATATTTGATCCTATTTGGTTTTGAGAAGGTTAGGGTTTAGGGTTTTGGAAAATGTGTTCAATGCAATAAAGAAACAATCATGGCAATATCACAAGGATTAGGCATGAGCACTAAGCATAGAACATGAGGTAATAAAAGTTTTTGTTGGTTATCATTTTTGGAAAAAGGACATTCATTTTCTTCTTTGTTTTAAAATTTGGGATGTTACAAACCCTTCCCCCTTAAACAAATCTCGTCCCGAGATTTTAAGAAAAGTTAGGTTCCTAAGAGAGATTGAGCAATTGGATTAACAGGAAAACATACTTGGCATGGCCTGGGGTGCTTCCTGAGCTTCTGTAGCACTCATGTGGTAGAGACGACCGTTGCGGTGGTTCTGGTTCCTTTTAGCTGCGGAGCGGCGCTGTTGCTGGGCAGGTGCAGCAGTATTGGGGGCAGTCTTGGCAAGCTTCTTGGGGCATTCATTGGAGTAATGACCTACAGTTCTACATTCATAGCAGGTTACCGTTGACTTGTCCTTTGGGGCAATGGGTACAACATTGCTTCCAGTCCTTGGGGCATTGTTTGCGGCTTTCACTGGACACTGATTAGAGTAATGACCAGTAACACCACATTCATAGCAGGTTACCGTTGACTTGTCTCTAGGGGCATGGTTGGGTATTGGGATGAGCTGCTCCAGTGATGCTATCCTCACGCGGAGGCGAGCAATGAGGTAGTCCTTCTTGGCGTGCTGATGGCGAAGTGCCTTGCGCTCCATTGCAAGGATGTTGATGGTGTGAGTCATCTTGGCATGCTCAATGTGCATCTGGTTGGCCTGGGCACGGGAGTTGTTGCGGGTAGGAGGGGCCATCTGAACAATGAGGTAGATCATAAGATAAGAGGGAAATTTCTAGGGTTTGTTTGAGATAAAATTTGAAAAGTTTCAAAACTTGAGTAGTGTTGAGGGGGTAAAAGCCAACAACACTTTTTCATGCTTACCAAACATCACACATTACCAATCTAACACACCGTGGGTTTGAAGAACCATTCCTTCGTTCTACGATACAAGGGGATCCTGATACAAACTCACACTAGTGCTCTCTTCCGTAGGTGTGAGTTCTACTAAAGTGATCAAGTGTGCAAAATTTTAGGTAGAATTTCAAGGAAAAGTAGGGCATGGATTTCCCATTTTCAAAAGATCTCAAGGATAAGAGTGAGAATAAGTTTTCATAAATATTCCCTTCATTTGTTTTTGGAAACTAAGTTTTTCAGACGTCCATTCTAACTAGGGTCTCCTAAGGTCAAACAATGGCTCTGATACCAACTTGTCAACACCCGGATTTTTAAGTCCAGATGCCTATTATGCCATACATCGCAATCCCAGGAAGATTATTGTTGCGAGACATAACAGTTGAATATCATAGAGTCATCATTTATTACAACACATAATCGTCCTACAAAGGTAGATCACATGATCCAATATTACAACAGTAGTTGATCAATTGATCAACGAACATCACAAATAGCGGAAGCGAAGTAGTAGTGGCTATCTAATCCACAGGCCAACACTTGACGTCAGGAGTAGTCCTAGTTGTCGTAGACGTCTTGCTGTCCATCTTCCTCGTACTGTTGTTCTCCTTCAAAGTCTAGCCATTTGAATAGCCAGGGACAAAGCCATGAGTACTTTAAAGTACTCGCAAACCAATACTAATGTAAGTATTATCAGTTTTAGTAATGGGGTGCTGAGCTCTAGTTTTCTTTGCATAACGCCAGTTTTAGTTCACAAACATTTAGTAAAAGCCTCCTTTTTTGCTAACTAACTCAAGTGGGAACATTAGTGTCATTCCCACAACTCTGTTGTAATTCAAGTCAAATTCACCATTCATCTTTCAAGTTTAAAACACAAGTCATATGTCACATATTTGAAAATGGTCTGATGACGGAACAGTATGGCCTTTCCAACCGTCCTTAACCGTGGACGTGGCTATTCGAATAGGTTTACACTCTGCAGAGGTTGTACACTTGTGCCACAACTTTTGATTACATCCATCAAGGGTAACCCTGAATAATCATACTCAGTATGCGGATCATCAACCATAACCTTTCACTTACATACCCTAGTATAGGCACCTCTCCCCATGAGCTTGCCCTCCCAGTGAAGACAGACGGTCAGCCTGGGAACTGCACAGGGCTTGGGCCGAACATTCACCTCATCTTTAACGTCGTTTCTCTTGTTGTGGAGGCAGCTTTCGGCATAACCCCGATGACGCTTGTTTAGAGGGAGCCCATGCTAAGACACATAAACTTCCGGTTAAGCCTTACCCATAATCAGGTATTGTGGGGGTACTTGTAAATTGGAATGGTATCGCATCCGAACCCAACCATCAGTTTTGTAAAGTTCACCATGTCCTTCATAAGTCACATTCACCTTCAAAATCTTTCAATAGAGTGATTCCTCATTCCAAGGTTTTCAAAGTCATTTCATTTCACATGTTCCCATCTAGGGTAGTCAATTTTATTTGTTTAGCACTAGCAACTAGTCATGAGAGGTGCTAACTAGCTTATAGCCTTCTAGGCTAAGTTTGATGCTCCTGTTCTACTCTATATCTGGACCAAGTGAATCATGAATCAAAAAGTAAACCTTGATAAACAAAACCCAAAGCATGTAAGATAAAAACTTGGGATAGGATCATTAAGCATAAAGTAAAATGTGGTGGTGCCTTGCTCTTGTGGAGCTTTGCACTTAGCAAGAATGTTATCTTGCAAGAGTAGAGCTTGCATTGGTGTTACTTGCCTTGGTTGGTGTATTGATCCAAGTGATCCTCCTTCTTCTCCGTAGCTGTTCTCGTCGTCCCCTTCGTAGCCTTCGGTACTAGCGTCTATAAACGAATACGAGGATACAATCACCAAACAATACTTAAGTAGACTAATTAGCCTTAATGGCTCACTCAAGATGATCTAACATCATCATCTACATTACTCAATATTAGACTAGGTTTTTCTTACTTAGTGTTAGGAAAATAATTTCCTCTCATTGAAATATGGTTGAGGGTTTCTATTTAGTTTGGAGAAATAATTTCCTCTTGTTGAATCTTCTTAAGATTTAATCTCCTCATATGATAATATATGAACTCATGTTGACCAAGGTCAACAATTCATAATTATCATTTGGGAAATGATTTAAATGAGGTGATGCACCTCATGCAATTTAATCCTAACATGGTAATGATTTAATGTCCTCAAATAGTTCAATATGAGATCAATTAGACCATTGTCACTACCTCATGTTGATTTACTTGAGACAAAGATTTAAATGAGAAGAATCCATCTCATATAATTTAATACCTAGTTTTGATTAATTTAGATACTACAGTTGAAATGATTTAATACTCTCAAGAATAACATATGGGGTCATGAAGACAATTATCATCACCTCATATTGAATTACTTGGAACAATGATTTAAATGAGATGCTACACCTCATACATTTTAAGAATAGCATGGTAATGATTTAATATCACTAAGTAATAAAATATGAGGTTTCTTAGACTAAGATCATTACCTCTTATTGAATTACTTAGGATCAAGATTTAAATGAGAGAGTAGCTCTCATACCATTTGCACAATTTAATTTAAAGGATTTAAATGAACTAGAAATGGCTCCATAGCCATTATTTTGCTCTAGTCCATGATCATGCAAAACAACTATGCTATCTTTTTGCAGAAACAATTATAGTACATCAATTGTGATTTATGAGAGTTGTAATCAACTCAAGATCAATTATAGATAATTTTTAATAATTATGTGAAATTTGAAAAGGCCCTGCCTTGTTATTTTTACTATTTGAAATCTACAATGAATCTAAGGATGAGACCTGTGGGGTTGTTTAGATAATTTCATAGGCTTTCTAAATATATTAAGTTCACAAAATTTGGTTGGGGTAAATTTGAAATTATTCAATTTCAAAAAGGGTACCAGTATTGAATTAAAACTAAAAAGGATTTAATCGAATTCAAAACTCGAGCTTGGGCGGGAAAGCAGATGGGCCGCAGAGGGGTAGAAAATGTTGGGCCGGCCCAGCTACGCGTCTGGCACGAGCGGGCCGCCTGACGAGGTGGGCTCGACCAGTCAGTGCCTCTTTAAAACCGAAGCGGTATGCGAGCGTGTGGGTCGTAGGATCAGAGGCAGATCGGACGGCTTACAAGCGTCGTCTACGCCAACGAGAAGTGGTACTGGCACGGCGGAGGAAGGGGTCGGCGGCGATCCTGGGCTCCGACGAGGCTGGGCTTCGGTGGCGTTCGACATTGTCGACGACGGCGAGGCGAATGGTGGTCGAGGGAGCGCTTGAGGAGGACGCAATCGCCGGCTTGATCTGCGGCGGCTCACGGGTCTCCGGCGTGCGATTGGGCGGCGGTGATGACTAATGTGGAGTGGAGAGGGTGCGAGGAGAGACATAAGAGAGAGGGGAGTGGATTGGTGTGCTCAATGAAGGCCGGGGCGCTCCCCTTTTATAGCGGCGCGAGGTGCTGAGGGTGCCCGTGGTGGTCGTTCATGGCGCCGACGTTTGGAGCGGTGAAGGGGCAAGGTAGGGGTCATGTAGCATTGCGGGCATCATGGCGGTCCTCGGGAGTGTGCTGGCACAGCGAAGGAAGGACGAGAGCATGCGGGCATCGTTGCCGTCCTCGCAGTACGGGCGCGGCAGGGGTTTGATCATGGCGACAACGACGGTGCACGCGCGACCAATGGAGTGTGTCTAGGAGCTAGAGGGTGTGGAGGTGATGCGTGATGCAGAGATAGGGAGGTAGGGAAGGACGGAAGCGATCGGGCACGCACGCGTTCTGGCGCGTCCAGAGCGCGGTGAGCGTGCACGCTCTGGCAAGCCTGGGCGTACTAGGCGTGTACGTTCCTGGCCAGGGCGTGCCTCTCCGTGGCCAATGGCGGGCATGGTGACGATCAGGGTTGCCAGGAGGTGCTGCTGGACATGATGAAAGTGAGAGGAGGGATCAGAGATGGGAGAGGGCATGAGGAGCGGCATGGGCACGGCATGGTGATGATCAGGTCACTTTGTGGCTTTTGGCAGCAATGGCACGTACTTGGTTTGGTCCAGGGTACTAGCAGGACAGCAATGATCACGAACTAAAGTTGGTTTAGCCCAAAATCCGTTGGATCATAGCATGTGTGTGCAAAGTTGAATTCTGCCCGCCAAGCGCTCGATGAAATGGCCGCATGAACATTTTTTCAAAATTTTAAAATCTTTTTGGTGGAATGCATTTATATAATTAAAGGAGTAGAATGGTGGTGGTGGTGTTCATTTTGGTGCTGGTTTGCAAGTTTTCAAATTTGAGATGATCTTCACCTTGCTCTCATGTTGCAACTTGTCCTATTTACCATGGTCAAACTAGGCAGAGCCAACACGCATGGTCAACACCAAAAATGTTAAACTTGACTTGGTCTTGGATGAGGTGGAAAGAAGTAAGGGATTTTAGTTTATAAATCTTCCAAACCAGGGGTGCAAAGTGAGCAACATTTTATAAATCCCACTTTTGACCATTATCACATGTTAGTGGAATTTGATTTTTCCTTTGATTTGAATTGTGTTTCTTTGATGCAAAAGTGTGTTTTGTTGATATATAAGTGTTTCACAACCAATAGAGCAAGCAATGGTGGCCTTGATTAGTGTTTTGCATAATTGGCCAAAAGTGTATGAGAGTGAAAATGGCATTTCTCCATTTCTTTTCTTTCTCTTTTATTGGTTTGGTTTTCTCTTGAATCAAAAGTGATTCTTATTAGTTTAGGAACATTTCCAAACCATTGAAATAATTCCAAAAGGTCTAGTTCAAAGATTTGCGAAAATGGCCATAAACACCTAAGAGGTGAAATTCCAATTTTTCTTAATCTTCTATTTTGTTCCCCTTGCTTTCCTTGGGCATGGTCTAAGGTCTATTTAGGGTTAGATTAGGTTTAGAGATGGTTTCACACCATTTGGGTAGAGTATGGGGGCATAGGACAAGATTTGGTAAAATGGCTATGTGCCACATATGCTTCTATGCATATGTTTAATTTCTTTTTATTTCTTTTTGTTTCACCTTGGTTTTGATTGGGGAAGTACTTGATTAGGTTTGTTGATGTTTTCAAAACATCTAATCAAGGTAGAAAGGTCTAAGTAGAAATTTCACAAAAAAATAGTCATAGGCACATAGGCCCTTTTCTTATTTAATTTCTTTTTATTTTGATTTAACTTGGATGGTGAAAGGAGGGGTGAGGTTTAGGGTTTAGTGGGGTCTAACAAGGTTTCACCACCATTTAGAAAAGTAAGAGAGGTATTGGTCAAGATTTACATACTAGGGCTATATGCCCACATATGTCTTTTTATTTTATTTTAGTTTCATCATATTTGATCCTATTTGGTTTTGAGAAGGTTAGGGTTTAGGGTTTTGGAAAATGTGTTCAATGCAATAAAGAAACAATCATGGCAATATCACAAGGATTAGGCATGAGCACTAAGCATAGCACATGAGGTAATAAAAGTTTTTATTGGTTATCATTTTTGGAAAAAGGACATTCATTTTCTTCTTTGTTTTAAAATTTGGGATGTTACAAAAGCCAAAGTAAGTTCACATTAATAGATGATCATGGTTTCCTGATCATGAATATTGGATGTTATTAATAACAAGATCATATCATTAGGTGAATGATGTGATGGACATACACCCATAGTAAGCGTAGCATATGATCAAATCATTAAGTTTGTTTTGCTTCAAGCTTTAAGATACATAGTAACATAATCCTTTGACCATGAGATGATGTCAATCACCTACCGGATGGATGCTTTGATGACATCAAACACTACTTCGTAAATGGGTAGTTATAAAGGTGGCATTAAGTGTTCAAAAAATATAGGTTTAATCGCGTGGATCAATAGTGGGATTTCTCCATCCAAATGACGGATAGATATACTCTGGCCCCTCTCGGTGGAATGTCATCCCACTACAAGAAATTTGTTACCCTACGACCACCTATATTGGTCAGCGAATGGTCATGGATTTTCATCTGTGATCTTTCTATGACCAAAAACAGTTGGTCGACAGTTGAGCATCAATGACAGACTACTAAGACCTTTTTCTAAATTGGTCGTAGTTGTTATGACCAATAGAGATGGTCGTAGATTCTACGACCAAAAATTTAGTCATGGGCAATCTGGCCTGTCCACGTAAGCTGATCCTACATGGCAAAATTCTATGACCAAAACAATTGGTTGTGGACCGAATTCAGCCCGGTCTAGTAAGTTGCTTTACATGGGCCTAGCCCAACGACCTTGTCCATTTATGTTTTGGGTCCTTTACTTTTAATTTGTCCATTTATATTTTGGGCCTTAGCTTTTTATGGTTGCGCCTTGGCCTTTTTGTCGTTGGACCTTGCCTTTTTACTCTTGGGCCTATCCTTTTAACTGTCCATTTATTTTTGGCCTTTGCAGCTTTTAAAACTCAATTCTTTTTTATTTTTCGAAATGTAAATGTTGGTTTTTTGTGAATTTTCATTTGGGCCGTGGCCTTTTTATAGCCCAGTTTCTTAATTAATCCATTAACTTTTGGGCTTTGGCCTTTTGCAGTTCAGTAATGAAATAACAGTAAATCATGAAATGATAGTTTATTATCTCAAATCACAGTACATTATCCCATTAGACAGATAAGAGAACAATTTATATCACAGGTTCACATAATCTCCACTTGTTCACAGGTTAAACTAAAAAACCTTCACATGTAACAACACATAGGAGAGCTCCACAATTATCATAATGGAGCAAGCACGAAAATCATAAAATGCCTCCTAGCCATCCACGAGTTCCTAGATGGAAGAAAGCATGGCCAAAAAAAGGATCTCACCCACTAGCATCCACCCCACTAGTTCCCAGGTGTAGTACCTCCTCCCATCATCATCGCCAAACGAGCGAACCTGAGCTCATACTCTCTGTCTCGCGCAGCCTGGGCAGCCTCAGCTTCTTCAGACTTTCTCTTGAGCGATGTCAACTCAGCACCAGGACTGCATTAGCACAATAAGATGCAATAAAGCACTACATCCATCCATAGAATTATTAGAAAATTACTGATGGAACAGATGGTAGTACGATCAGGTCTGATACTGGTTTACCAAATAAATTGCAAAGAAGCAAACTTATTTAAAAGGGCAATCGTATTTGCAGGAGTGGTAAAGTTTACCACTAAAGCATGCCCCTGATACTTGATCATTCAACAACAGACAGCGAAGGGGTCCGCAACATCAACCATAGTGGAAAAACAACTTGGGTCAGGTTTCTTCAACACAAAAATTATGTCGACCAAACAGATTATGTAACTACTTCTTTAACTTTCTCAACTAGCACCA
The DNA here is from genome assembly GCF_019359855.2 of Lolium perenne. Taxonomy (NCBI): domain Eukaryota; kingdom Viridiplantae; phylum Streptophyta; class Magnoliopsida; order Poales; family Poaceae; genus Lolium; species Lolium perenne. The sequence continues at coordinate 44,505,171 of NC_067248.2, read as the reverse complement.
ATTAATTAGCAGTAAACATGGATAATGAGCACTAAGGAAACAGCCAAATGGTTTCCTAAGCACCATTAACGGTTTCCTTAAAAAATGGAACACAAGTGATAGCTTTTGACAAGTGGTCGGTTGTGTATGACCTAGAATGCATCACATGACTAGGACCAAACACACATGAGCTTGGTTCTGTGCAATACATTCCACCACTAACAAGTTCAAGGCTTGAAGCTTAGCCTCGATGTACATCAACAAACTGTTTAATTTGCCATGAAACAGTTCTACTTGTGCATCCTTTTGAAAAAACATCACCAAAAAGGCAACATATGAATGAAATAAAAATTTAAGCTTACAGCGCATTTACTGATAAGTACTGCATAAACATTAAGCATCAAACAACTATAAGCGTATGATATAACATGCACTGCATAAACATTTAGATCAACTCTAGCACAAGTGGGCATTGCTGTTGTCAGCGGGCAGAATGGCCAACTGGCCATGGGCAGGCTCAGAGCTCTCTATGAGCAGCTAACTGAATTTTCTGACGAGTAATGTGTGTTTAACAGTTTAAACAAGGGGGATTGTTCTATCAGCTATTCAGTAATAAATACTGAAAGATGCTAAACGGTCAAATGTGGAAATGTTTCAGGTTAGCTTTCAAGGGATGAGGTGATTCTATCACCTTCAGCGCCGTTGGTGTCGGGAGGTAGAGGCTCAAGTACCAAAAGCTAATCAATAGCTGGTTGCGTAGACTCCAGTATATCCCCAGCCATGGACATTATTGACTTTTCCAAATTGTAGCTGCAGCAGTATGAACAACGCAGACCAAATTGTAGCTGCAGCAGTAGGAAAAACAGAATTTAGGCAAAAAAGCATAGCAATCGGTAAGTCATTATAAAATAGTGTAATTGTTGTGCCATCATATCACTGCCCTCGCACACAAAAATGTTCTGCCAGATGACGAAACATATGGGGGGGGTCAAGTAAACAAATAATTAGACAATGTTCATCTTTAATTTTATTTCTACTTACTGTGTTCTACAAATGTAATGAGGACAAAACACTTAAGAAATCAAGAAGACAGTTACTTCAGAAATCAAGAAGATGAAACACTTAAGTACATTTCTAAAAAAAACTGCAATAGATATTTTGTCAATGCTATCAGTACTAGTAATTTAGCTATCTTTTCATGACAAGTAAACATGTGTGGGAAGTTCTTGGTCCATTAGGATTAAATACTGACTACCTGGTTCAGAAAGTTTCTATTATGTTTATGTGACATGTTAACAACAAGTAATATCATTTAGTTTCTTAGCAGAGTGGAGCTACTACTAACTGATAATTAAAACAATAGTCAACCGGTCTCTGATTTTGAAGTAATTTTGTTCAGTCGCATAGATCTAAAGTAAGAGATTGGTCTGCAGAACTATAACATCAACACAGTAAGCACATTATATATGAAGCATACGGAATACCAGCAAGAGGAAGGGAGGCATGAGTCTCTAATTATACCATAATGAGACTGAAGAGGGCAGCCTGGTCCAGTCAAATTTCTGTATGCGAGTTGATTCGGTCTAGGTAGATTCATGTAAGGATTATTGGTCAAAGCAGATTTAAATATCTAACACTAGAGGGAGAGTTCGGGACAGATTTGGACGTGCATAGGGAAAGATAAACCTTGATGGCTCCTACTTGATCAACCTCAACACAAACAGCTTCCAAGTTCATCCTATAGAAGCTCGGTGTGCGACCTGCACATATTAAAAACCAAGCTAGTGTGTAAACTCAAACATTCAATGAAAAAAGAACTAAGATAAAGGACGTGGCTACAGAGTGCCCGGTTACCATTTAGTCTTACCCGGTGCCCCCCCTGTCTGATCTGTTTTCTTTCCTAAAATGGAATGGGCCCACCAGTTGAAAGCGACAGGCTCCAAAAAAGGAAACTACTGCATGGACCACGCCGGGCCAAAGATTTGTCCGTATCTGGGTGGCTAGGGACCACGCCAGAATTACAGCTGGGACCAAAAACTGGATCCCAGAAAACAACAAACCCTACCTGCTACGGACCTCTTCTTCCTCCGATCCCTTTTCTTCCACCTTCCTCCATTAGAACCAGAAAATCCATGGCATGCCCAGTTCGGTGACCAAAAAGTTACAGGCAGCAACAGGAAAAGAAGCAGAAGGGGAAGAACATCAAGATCTACCTCCACAGTACTGTGGAAAATCAAATCAGGAAAAGGTACCAAAAGTTACAGGCAACCATTTTTTCTCTTCCAACCCCAGATCTAGTTTTCCATGTAGAAAAACTCTAGTTTTACAACACCAGATCATGGTGTTTCCTGACGATTTGGTACCAACTGTATGAAATCATCTGTCATGCATGTAAAAACTGAAGAAATCCATGAAGTAGTAGAGGAAATCATCTGCCATGCATGTAGGAAATCCAAAACCATGAGGAAAAAGATGGAACTTTGAATCTGCTGATGTACAATCTTGATCTTTTAGCAGTAAACCAAAAGTGAACAGGTTTAATAGTACTAGAGGATAGAAAAACATAGAGATTTATCCAGGAGAACACAGGATTGCAACAAAAACCCAGGAACAGACTTTAGCATCATAACTACAATGCCACCAGTAGACTTTAGCAGTAAACCAAAAGTGAAATACATGCCACCAGTAGACTTTCCACCTTGGTCATGTAAATCTGCATAAGAACCTGGAATGTAGAAGAGGATGAAGATTTGTGTTTCCAAAAGCTGTAAAACAACATGAGCTTCTGCCACTGAAACTGGAACTGTTGTGCCCTTGAATCTGAAAAAAAATTGAACATAAGAACAAACATTAGAATCTATCTGATTTGTTCATTTGCATGGACTAAAATATGAAGCATGGCATTTAAATACATAGTCATGGTGTAACATTATGTACAAAACATGGAAGCATGGCATTAAAACAAAAAGTATGTGTAAACCAAAAATACTGGTGTAACATGCTTCAATTTTTAGCAGGTGGCAGGATGGAGTTTTGGTTTCCTGGAATTGACCTAAACAAGCCAGTACAAGATGAGGGATATGATCAGGGTAATGCACAAGATAATACAGGGCAAGTTAGGCAGGAAGAAATCCAACATGAACAGGAAGCTACAGGGCAAGGGGAGCAAGCAACAGGCAATTCTGGAATGGATGCAGGGGCATCTGTAGAGTCTGTAGATGCTGACACAGGGAATACAATGTCAACTGATGATTCTGGCGAAGAGGATGAAGTCCAGTCTACACCAAGTCTAACTCCAGTAGAGAAGCCGTACCCAGATATGTTGTTTGCTTCATGGGAAGAAGCAAAAATGTGCTACAACAGATATGCTAAGCATGTTGGATTCTCAATCAAGTCTAGTACCTCAAGGAAATCTACTGTTGACAAGCAGACAGACAAATACCTCTTTGTATGCAACAAGAGTGGGAAAAACGTCGACATTAACAAGCAGGAAGTTCCACCAGTCCGACAGCGGAACCGTACAATTACTAAGAAGACTGACTGTAAAGCACGTCTTCGAGTTAAGAGAAGGGGTGACAAATGGCGCGTTACAATGTTCATTGAGGAACACAATCATGCATGTATTAAAAAGTTTTCGCTGAAAAGGTTCTTAAGGTCACATAAAGGAATTCCTAAGGAAGAAAGGGAATTTGTGAAGCTACTGCACAAGGTTAATCTGTCCGCTGGTCGGGTGATGACCATAATGGCAGAATTGTATGGGAAGCTTGGAAATGTACCTTATGAACGCAAAGATGTCAGTAACTACATGGCATCCATTGATACTGCAGCACGGAAGAACAATGACATGTCGAAGCTGCTGGCACAATTTGAGGAAGTAAAGGTACATGATCCAGAATTCTTCAAGAAAATCGATCTTGACCATGATGACAGGGTTAGAAGGATATTCTGGGTTGATGGGCCAGCTCGAGCAGCATACAAGAAATACAATGATTGCTTGTCGTTTGACGCAACTTACATGACAAACTGCTATAGCATGCCATTTGCACCATTCATTGGAATAAATAGATATGGTCAATCTATTCAGCTAGGATGTGGTTTCCTACGCAACGAGCAGATAGAAGATTATGTTTGGCTATTTGAGGCTTTTCTTGAAGCTATGGATGGAGTCCAACCAATCAATATTATCACTGATCAGGATGCATCAATGAGGAGTGCCATCTTGAGTGTATTTCCTGATTGTTGTCACCGGAATTGTCGATGGCACATTATGCAGAATGCCCAAGGTGTGTTGGGTAATGACATGGCTAAAAATGAACCCCTAAGGCTGGAGTTTAATGCTACCATTGACTACAGCATGACAGTTGAGGAGTTTGAAACTAGGTGGGCAGAGATGATTTTGAAGCACAATGTTGCAGACAACACACACTTGCAGGATATTTATGACATGAGAGCTTCTTTTGTCCCTGCATACTTTAAGGACAGATTCTTCCCATTCCTACAAACTACAGCACGCAGCGAGGGTTTTAATGCGGTGCTAAAAAGATACGTCACTCCACACCACAGCCTCTCCCATTTCTTTGAACAATACATGAAGCTGCAGGAGAAAATTGATGTGGCAGAAGATTCAAATGAATTCAAGGAGGAAGACAAGATCTTCAGATTTTGGGGAGAGTGGCCTCTGGAAGAGCATGCTTTCCATGTGTACACAATGCCTATATACTTGCGTTTCCGGGCTGAGCTTCGGAAAGTTACATCCTATAATGCAACCCATGTGGCTGGGCAGATTTTTGATGTAGTTCCAGTTGCTGGATCTGTTTTTGGGTATGGCAAAAGGACCTACAGAGTGGAAGCTAATTCAGAGGAAGGCATCTACATTTGCGAGTGTTCTAAAATAAACAGGGATGGCTTATTGTGCTGCCATGCATTGAGGGTAATGGCGCAGTTAGGTGCTGTGAATGAGATTCCAGCGCACTACATTTTGCCTAGGTGGACTGTGCCCCCCGATGATATCATCCCAGAAAAAGTGGAATTGCCTCCTATGCCAACTGACAGGAAGTTGTCGAACAAAGAAAGGAAACTACTAAGATATGGCACATTATGCAACAACTGGACTGATTATGCAAAAATTGCAGCTGAATCAGAGAAAGCTACAGCTTTAGCAGAAAAGTACATGCGTGAGTTGGGTAAAGAATTAGCCGCAATGAAGATTAGTGCTGCAGCCAAGAGGAAAGATAAAAAACAACCAAGCAAAAATGATGGAGTGACACCCGAGACTGAAATTGGTGGTGATGGTGGTCAAGGTAGCGATTACCCGGTCTGAGCATGTGAGGGACCCTATACTTACTACAACTAAAGGCCGTCCTGAAGAGAAGAGGAAAAAGTCAGGGCTGCATTTGAAGGCTTCAAAACCGCAGAAATGCAGAGGTTGTGGTTCTGCACAACACTCTACATCAGAATGCCCATCAAAGATCACTCCTGCTCCAGAACAGAAAGAGTTCGATTTCTTCCGCGATATGGTTTAGTTCTTGATTAGGGTCATTAGGAAGGAGTTTAAATGTAATATCAGTGTAGGTTGTTTCGTTGATGGTGTGTTATGTTTGGTTTGTTAGACTTTGAGGCAGTGATATGGCTCCTGAGATTTTGTAACTTTCAGATCGTGATGCTTAAATCAATGTTTTAGTATTAAAAATGCATGTACTGTGAGTTTGTGAAGGTAACGAATCAGTAGCATGTACAAGTCCTTTTAAAAAGTCCTTATGTATGAATTTAGTTTCAGGTCCAACAATGTGCTTACTACAAGGTAGTTTCGTACGTTGAATGATCTTCGTATCAATTGTTACATACATGTGAAGCGAGAGGCACAGTAGGATGTATTATGTGTGTGGACACACATAATATGGGTTGTATGATATCTATCTGCTTTATGGTTGTCAAATTAAGGTTGTATTGAATATGAGAAGTATTTTGTAGGAATTTATTACATTTAACTTTTACTGTCAAGATTGATTTCGCAATTATTAATGGCGGGCGAGATTATGCAGAAAAACTAGAAAAAGCAAAACAAGCAGAACTGGAAAAAGCAAAAACAAACAGTAGTAGAAGAGGAAATAAAATGTAGACTTTATTTATGTAATCTTGTGAACCATTAATGAAAAAACTACCTGTCTGATGATTAAGATCTATTCAGAACAGCATTTCTTGCCAGGAGATCTTGTTATCGACCCACTGAAGCCACTTGAGTGTGAGTAGCTTCCTAATTATTGGCATCTCCATTGGGTTGATTGAAGTGATCAGTTTTCTACCATTCCAGAGCTCGATGAACTTGAGCATGAAGAACCCACAATCATACCTTGCATGACAAAAATGATTTTTAGGATTTATAAAATTAAATTCACAAATGAAAAAGAAGAAGGCAGTAATGAAAAATACATCATGGAAACGAATTTGGACTTACGATGTTTTCTGCATTGGGGTGACAATGTGCTCTGTTGGCCACTTCTCAATGTTTATGTTAGAGTCCTTGTAGTTTTCAGCCCACAAGTACTTAATTGACCCAATTATGGACCTGTAATCTTTTATCAGTCCCCGGTTCCCTTTAGATCTTAGTGAATCCATCACTTCGAACCTCTCGGCCTTAAGGTTTAGCACGATCAGATAGTAATGCCCGTTGAACAGATCAATATCTGGGGTGAGGTCTTGCAAAACAGGGAACAGTACCTGTAGCATTATATGAAACATTACAAACAAGTTGAATAAAAAATACATGTGCAGAAACCAAATTAAAAAGATATAAAAAGAAAGGAAATTACAAACTAACCTGCTCTTTGTGATCAAGTCTTTTTTCAGGAGTCATCTTGAACGCTTTGATTGCTACTCTGTCGTGAATGCACATAACATTCCTAAGCTTCGTCTGCATGAAGCCACCATGAGAAAACATAAGTACATAGGTGATTATATGTAAAACTAGAATGGATGTAGAAAACAGTAAAATGTTTGTAGTTAGAAACTCACCGCCATCATCAATGGCATCACAAATTTCTTCTGCTTTTCCATCTCAGGAGCTAGAACACGTATTGCCAATTCGCAAGTTGAATTGCTTAGCCAAGCTCCTGGCCTAACGGAATCTGCTAGGTCTCGGACGTAGACGAAGAATTTACCATCATCAATGATTCTATGTTTGTTCAACTCATCTGTAGTTTTGCCGCCATAGGAACAAAGCCTGTTGTAAACCTCAGTAGCAAATTTTGTTGCAGTCTCCTTCTTGCTTCCTGCTACAAATGGTGACTTCTGAGTTTGAGCTGGCTTGACAATCCTTTTTTTATGAGCTTCAGGTATGGGGGTGGAACTGTTTTGGCCGACAGATATCCCATGATCGTCCTCGGTGGCACGCTGCTTCCCAATGATAGGAGTCCTGATTGGCATCTCAACATTGGCGTAAATTTTATCTAAAGAGTCCCCACTCTCCTCATTACTAGAGATGACTATGAACTCATCATTGTTACTGACTGGTATTTCAGTTTCCTTGGAAACTACATCTGAAGTTTCATGTGTGTTATGGTCATCGAAGCCTAGATCAAAGGAGGGGTAGTACTCCAGTAGCGCTCGTCGATTGCTTTGATTTGATGTTTCTGGTCGATTCTCAGAGAGTTTGAACTGCAGCTCCAAATTCTTGTTCATGCTATCTTGCACATCAATGGTTGGATTCAAAGGCATCTCTGCATTCCTTGATTTTTCCCTAGCTTCAGCTGTAGCAAACCTTGTCATTCTCCTAGGGCTATCAGCAACTTGCATTGCAATACTGTTCCGCTTTCTTTTCGGCTTTGGAGTACATTCTTTGCTCTCAGATGGCTTCAAAGAAGAAACAGGATTGCATTGTACAGCTTCTTTGACAGGGACAACAGCCGGTGCATTGGATTCAGGAACTTTAGCCGGTGCATTATGTTCTGCCTGCAGCACAAATGTAACACTCTTCTTCCCTTTCCCAGATGAGTTTGTTTTTGGTACAGTACAACCGATGCTCCCCTCATGACCTTTATCTTGGAACTGCTGTATTGGTTTGCTAGGTGAACAATCTGCTTCGGCTACCTTGTGCGGAATGAAACTACTCCCAGAGGAATTGGACCCAGAACCATAGCTCTGGAGCTGCTTCAGAGCATCAGGAGTTACATTCTGGAAGCTAGATGCACTCCCTATACTGCCAGCATGTACAACTGTCTCAATAGCTACATCCTCCTTTTTTCCTACCATTTCTTCAAGTGGACTTTGTGCTATATGGTTGACAACTTGTTTATCTTCAGAACAAACCTTCTCTTTAACTTGATCCTGGTTTACAGCATCAGGTTGATCATCTTGCTCATCCTCCACAAGTTTCCGCTTTCTTGATTGATCTTCATTGGCATTTGGTATTGTCTCTGAGAAATCTGTATCCAATGGAACTGTATCTTCATGTATTGTATCCAATGGAACTGAATCTTGATGTACTTCTTGCTTTTTTCCTCCTTCAGATTGCTTGATGTTTGTAGCACGAACATACTTCCTCCTTTTTGGTTTTTCCTTTGGTAACTGCTGACACTCCTTTGCTGACTGTTGACCAGGTTTAGTAGAGGGTACATTTTCTCCAAGAGTTTGAATAAAAGATGCCAGACCATCTTCAAGAACAGAACACATGTTCATCACTGCTGGCCTGTACTTTGCTATTTCCTGATAAATTCATTTGAAAAAGACAGGTGCTTAATCCAAAATAATAATAGTAGATGACAAAAAGAAGCAAACACAGTAAATTACAAAAAATCAAAAAAAGGAATGTGGGATAAAAAGAAAAGATAAGCATACCTCATTGGTGTGACTTCCTGGCAGATGCCGCCTGATGAACATATCCACTTGTTCAGGTTGAGGATTGAATAGAAATAATTTTTTCCTGAAACAAGGCTTGAGCTGCACATATAGAAAAAATATAAGCATGCTATGTAACTAAAAAAGGAACATAAAGAAGAAAATCTGAGAAACAAATGTAATATGCATATATATATGAGTCACTGAATTATACGTACAGGTAATGCACCGAATGATCCGTTGCTGGTCTTGTCCAAACCAGATACAAGTGATATAAGCTGGTTGGTCCAGACTGTGCATCGAGTCACATCATCTGGAAGATTAACTGCCTCTGTTTGTAAAGAATCAACATAGAGGATCTGCCAAAAAAACACACAGATTGTTACTTCCGAGTAATTTGACGGAAAATGAATTATGATGCACTTTCATGAATTCTCACCATGATATATGGCATGCAGGCCTTAAACCAATTCTTCTTGTCCTTTGCATTAGCCGTCTCAATTAGGATGTCAATTATGAATCTTGCCCAATTCAAGGTACTGATGGCTTCTATATTAGACACTGAAGGATAACACTTGGGATCGACTTTAATGCAGGTTGTTGGTGCAAATACAGAGCTAATCATATATATGACAAATTTCCGGAGATAAGCATCATCCGCAGGGTGCTCTTTTCCTAACTCCATCTCCAAGGTTGTGACATTGGGTTGCACACCATCTGTTATCCCAAGCATATTAAGAACCAAGCTTGTGGCATCAGCATCTACATGGTACGGGACGGGAGAGCTGCCCATAGGAAGACCCAAAACCTTGACAACTGATTCTACTGTTACTGGTATCACGCCCCTGTCACCAAAGTCAAAATGACATTTATCTGGGTCAAAGCATCCCATCAAGAACCGGCACAACTCTGGGATAAGCTTGGAGCACTTCATCTGGATCATGGCTCCGAATTTTGCATCTGTTAACAAATTCCTCTGCTCTGGAGTCATATTCTTACAAACCCTGACAAGCTTCATGGGTGACGAGCGATTGAAAAGATTGCTCTACATTAGATTAGAGAAAAAAGAAAGTTGAAATCCAGTGTGAAATAAATAGTTGAAAAACAATCATTATGCAGAAAAAAAAATTACATGTACCTGGTTTTTAGTTTTATGCAGCAACACATCTGGCTGAGCTTCATCAACATTTTCAGTTGGTACTTCATCCTGTTCTTCTGCATCTGGAACATCCTGTTTTACTGGAACATCATCCGACTCCTGGTTCAGAACTTCTTCATCTACCTTATCTTTTAACTTCAGTTTTTTCTTCATGTTGCTAAATTTTGAGTGTCCCACCTTAACAGCATTTTTCGGTGTGTGTGCAGGCTTCTAAAACACAGAAACAAGGAAGAAGCGAGAAGTTGAAAAAAAAAGCTTAATAGAAACACAGATAATTAACGAATACAAAAGTATAGATACGTCCATACCATTATATCGACCAGTGGTTTCCTTTGTCAGAAATTACTTCTAAAAACAAAATGAACACTCCTGTAAAAAAAGGAAAGGCAGAACAAGAAGGAATGTTGGTTAGACTAAGTTTGCGTAAAAGCCAATATGTAATTTTCATAGAAAAAGTACATTAATACAGAAATTTAAGTCATCCTGGATTTGTACTATGTCCGTATCAAAAATGTATTAAATGCATACAAAAAAACATCCAGGATGTATTAAGTAAAAAACATATATAACCAACAGAGATTCCTCTAATGTGACCATGGTTACAGCATTGTACAGTTCGCATGTTATTTGTGAGTGAAAATATTTATCCTGGATAGCGAAAAACATGGGGTCATATTCCTCCACCCCCCGCTTCTGCCGCTGCGGATCTCCTCCCACATTCCTCCATCGCGTCTGCGAGTGGACGGAAAGCGGTAGTTGTTGCCATTGCCTACTCTGAACTTCTATCTTCACTGAATTAAACTGAACTTAACCAGAAAGAAGCCAAGCACCACTTGCCTAGGCAGAAAGATGGGCAAGCAACGGCACTGGCCTGCTCGACTCTAAAATGTGAGAAGCCATGGTGGCAATTGTATGGAGCTTATTCTACAAATCTAGAAATCTACAGATTATTCTACAAATCTACAAATCTGCATATTGTGTAGTTACAAAATAGACGCAGAAGTAGGCTATGATTTAACAAAAAAATTATGCATCCTATGGATACACAAAATCTGAGAAAAATGAACTCATTACACAATTTGTACATCGCATGATACATGCATATACATCCAATGTATGTAAAAAATAATTATAACTACAGGTAATTTTAGAAACTACATCCCACATCAGTCATACAAGGCTTCTAAGATGTATAAAATGTACATTTATACATCCTTAGTCTAGTAATTGATTATGGTTTATACAACTCGAATTGAACAAAAGAAAAATACATCCTATAAGTATATAAATACTACAGACCATATGCCAAGGATGTATAGACTACCAAAATCGTACTTCCTGCAATTAAACATGCTCAGTCTACACCATGACTGCATGGACGCAGGATATCATGGTGAGAATAGATGAGAACCATGACTACACTATGTGATCTTATATACTAGACGAGAAACTCATTACTGCACACAACTAGATCATCCTTCTCTGTGGCTAATTGGAGTTTGAGCACAGCCGTTTGGCACCTCGATGACCAAAATCGAACATCGCATCGACCAAAAACGCAAAAACGAACATAAACATGAGCATGTAGAAGAAGTAGGTAGGAACGAAGGACTAACCAACACCGGAAATGCGGATGCTCTGCTTCGAGGACTGCTACGATGACGGCCGCGACCGCGTCGACTCCCAGAGCAGCGGCGGAAATCACTCGGACGACGGCCTCACCCACCTAGACTTGTCGGATTTGGAACGCGGCGCCGCCGAAGCGAACCTCCAAGCACGGCCGCGCCCGCGCCGCCGAAGGGACACTCCAAGCGCACGGCCGCGCCCCGCCGCCGAAGGAACCCTCCAAGCACGGCCGCGTCCGCGCCACGAACGGCTTGATCTGCTTCTCCGCGCCGACCAGGCAGGTCCAGCACTACTCGAACTGCCCACTCCGCCACGGATTTCCGTCGGGAAGCTCGCCGACGACGAGATCGAATCGCCGATTTCAGTGCCCAGGCGAGGAGCGAGCAGGAAGGGGAATGGGATGAACCCAACGGACAAGAGCGACGAGAAAAAGGAGACGAAGAGAGAATTTGCTGCCCACGTTTTGTCCGTTTCTGCCTTTTCTTCTGTGACGCAAGATAAGGATCCGACGGCCCACGAGAGGGAGCACTTTGGAAGACAACACAGTGCCCAGGCAAGAAATAGATTATACGTAAGATAAATACTACATTTCGAACAGAGTACGGAAACCAGAAGTGTCTGATTCTTCAGCCTATAACCAGAAGAGATTAAAATGCGATAAAAAAATAAGTAGTTAGTTATCTGTTTCAAATACAAATCAGTATTTCAGAATAAAAACATATTACTTGGCTCTGTCTATTTTATTAAATATAATTACTGTCGACAATTCGATTGTTGAAGCTAGGTGTATATCCAGAAAAACAATTCTGTTGTTGAAGCTAAGTGTTTATATCCAGAAAAACATGCAATGGTCAGAACATATCACTGAAAATGATTTTTTACTAACATATGCACATTTTTTCGATAAAGGATGCTTTATTACTTTTGGGAAGCAATTACATCCAGCCTCTGCATAACCAGGATGCACACAGCCGTTCAAAGTGTCTGGATTCAAAGTATATAAAACTAGGCGGAATACATATCGAAGCGATGAATCATATAACGCCTAAGGTGTGGGTGGTGCTGCAATCCGTAGACTATGCTGCCACCCATGTAGGGAAAAAGTATCCCTCGCCGTAGCCTCCAACCGTGTACTGATCTCCGTAAATAGGTCTCGGTTCTCCATCCGCTGAAGAGGTAACCACAAACGGAGAATACCTGTACATCTGTAGATGACCTGCAACAAAGAACAATTTTTATCATTGAAAATCTTGTCATTTCTACTTAGCCAGAGTGCCCAGATAACTGCTAGCGCCCCCACCCTAAGAAGCAACTTAAACCTTGAATCGATACCATGAAGCCAGTTGCCAAAGACATTGGCTACACTAGTCGGGGGATACAGGGTAGATGCTACTTGGATGACTGACCAAATAGATCTCGCAAAATGGGACTGGAAAAAAGATGTTTAATAGTTTCATCTTGATGACCAAAAACACACCTTGAATTTCCATGCCAATTCCGCTTAACAAGATTATCTTTGGTAAGAATAACTCCACGACGAAGATACCATCCAAAAATTTTAATTTTTAATGGTATTTTCATCTTCCAGGTTTTCTTATTATTATCAACCGGTATATCAGAATGAAGAATCGCATTGTATAAAGATTTGACTGAGAAAGTGCCATCTACATGAAGATTCCATCTAAATTCGTCCGGTTCAGGTGATAGGTGAATATCTCCCAGCCGTTGAATTAAAGCATTCCATACCAATAGCCTTTGTCCAAGTAAAACCCGTCTGAACGTCACATTCGGAGGTGAGGTAGCCATAACTGTGGCAATGGCATCACCTTTGCGATGAACAATACTGTACAAGGCAGGATACTGTTCACTTAAGGAAGCATTGTCTAACCAAACATCGTTCACTTAAGGAAGCATTGTCTAACCAAACATTTTCCCAGAACCGTATTTGTTCTTCATTCTTAATAGAGAAAGTAGCATGCCGAAAGAATACATTTTTTGTCGCCATGAGACCAGCCAAGAAGTGAGAATCCCCAGGTTTCCAAACCACTTGGGATAGCGTCTTCGAGCCAATATAATTTCTACGAAGAATAGTTTGCCAAATCCCATCCTCAGTAAGAAGCTTAAAAAGCCATTTACCCAGCAGAGCTGAATTCTTGACCTCCAGGTCATGAACTCCCAGTCCGCCTTGATCTTTGGGACTACAAACTATACTCCATTTGACCAGTCGATATTTCTTTTTCTCGCTGTCCCCTTGCCAAAAGAATCTGGATCGATAATAATCGAGTTTATGCAGAATTCCTTTTGGCAATAGGAAGAATGATAACATATACAGTACCATATTTGTCAGTACTGAATTAATGAGAACCAATCTTCCTCTGAGGGACAACAATTTACCCTTCCAACTACTAAGGCGTTTTTGTAATCTTTCTTCCACAATTTTCCATTCAGCAATTGTAAGTCTCCGATAATGAATCGGAATACCCAAATAGCGAATAGGAAATTGGCCTTGCCCACAACCAAACAACTCTGTATATAGAGTTATATCATTTTGGGCATCTCCGAAATAGAACAATTCAGTTTTATGGAAATTGATTTTCAATCTCGACAACTGCTCAAAAGCCGCCATTATTAATTTCAGATTGCGAGCTTTTTCGAGATCGTGATCCATAAATAGAATTGTATCGTCGACATATTGAAGGATAGATAAACCCCCATCAACCAAATGTGGGATCACACCTTCAATCTGACCATCAGACTTGGCCCGCTCTATGAGTATCGCCAACATATCCGCTACAATGTTAAACAACATCGGTGATAGCGGAACCCCTTGGCGTAACCCTTTTCGTGTTTGGAAATAGTGGCCGGTATCATCATTAACCCGGATTGCCACACTACCTCCATACACAAAATCATAAATTAGAGCACGCCACTCTGGAGTAAAACCTTTCATCCTAAGTGTCTGCTGTAGGAAAGACCACTTGACCTTATCATACGCCTTTTCGAAATCTAATTTGAAAATGACCCCATTTAATTTCATAGAATGCATCTCATGTACCGTCTCGTGCAACACTGCCACTCCATCAAGGATATTCCTTCCTTGCATGAAAGCGGTCTGTGATGGTTGAACGACATGATCCGCAACCGTATTAAGTCTAATGGTGACCACTTTCGTGAAAATCTTGAAACTGACGTTTAATAGGCAAATAGGTCTATATTGTTGAATCCTTTCTGCCTCATTAACCTTCGGTAACAAAATTACTTCACCAAAATTTAGACGAAATAATTCCAGTTGTCCTGTGTGGAGATCACTGAACAAATCTAGAAGGTCCGATTTAATAGTATCCCAAAAAGTTTGACAAAACTCTGCTGGAAAACCATCTGGACCCAGTGCTTTATTGCATTCTATTTGGAAAATTACCTTCTGAACCTCATCCTCAGAATAAGGTGCGGTTAGTAGGCCCTTTTCTTCTATAGAAACTTGGGGTATGTCATCCGTTAAGTCCTCGTTAAGAGAAAAAGAACTTTCCTCCGGAGGATCGAACGGGTCTTTATAATAATTAGTAATGTATGATTTGAGTTGCTCGTGGCCTTCAATCACCCCTTCATCTTGGATGAGAGAATGAATACGCTTTTTCTAATGTCTTCCATTGGCCAAGCCATGAATATATCGCGTATTCGAATCACCTTCCAAAATGAATTGGGCTTTGGATCTTTGATACCATTTGAGTTCCTCTTCGCGAAGAAGACTCGCCATCTGTGCATTGGATTGATTCTTAAGTTCAATCTCTTGCGTGGACAATGGTGTCACTTCCGCTACGGCCTCAAGATCATCGATCACTTTTGATAAGCGAGCCTTCTCTTTTTTAAGAATATCAGCCATATGGACAGCCCAACCAGAGAGATGTTTGCGCATAGCACGCATCTTATTATTCCATCTCAATATTGGCGAACTACCCCCGACTGGTCTTTCCCAAACCGTCTTAACCATCTCATGAAATCCGTCTCGATGTAACCAGCCAAGTTCAAATTTGAACGGCCGCTTACAAACAGGTCGGGGATTCCCAGTAGTTAGAAGGATAGGAGCATGGACCGGACATAAACACCTCTCTTAAGTCTAGGCTATCAATGACAGCATTAAAAAAGAAAGGCCAATGTCCATCGAAAATGCCTTTGCTTTTCTCATGAGGAAATCTCAGCAAATTGAAGTCCCCTCCGATTAATATCGGATACGGGTTATCTTTTGCCAGATTTACCAACTCACGTAAAAAGTCAGCCTTAAAAGCGTCTTGGGCAGCACCATACACAGCAACCAGACTCCAAATGAAACCATCTGCTTTGTTCAGAATATCGAGTTTAATGTGATACTCTCCATCAGAACTAGCTAAAACGGTCATGGTGTCTATGCGGACGTCAAGTAAAATGCCCCCAGACCTGCCACGAGGCGGGCGAGAAAACCACTGAAAGTTAATCCCGCCTGATAAACGGTCGAGGAAACTTTGTGAGAATTTTCGCCTACCCGTCTCAGATATAGCAATAAAATCTAAATCATAATCTCTACAACCATCGGCAATGTGAGAATGTTTAGCCAAGTCACCAAGACCTCTGATATTCCGAAACATGCCATTCATCGAGAAACTATTTTAGATTTAGTATTTTTGCCATATCTACGAGACTTCTTTCCAGCGGACGATCGAGAACCACGTGCAGAAGCATTTAGATCATAAACTGAACTAAGCTCCGAGTGTTCTAAATCGACCTCTGTAACACTCCCAACTATAGCCGAGAGAAGCTGACCATCTAGGATGTCATCATCTTCATCATCGTCTACAATAGAAGTAGCAGGCTCAGTGGATCCATTTGAAGCAACCATTAAACGGTCAAGCTCCGTCTGTGTCAACACATTAGCCGATGCGAAAATCTCATCAGACTGACTACCCAACGAGACCCCTACTCTACATAAATTAGAAGAAATCCGGGTATCCGAAAAAGAGGTAAACGACTTGGCTGTTTGTTTAGTACCTGCCGTGTCGAGGTTCAACTCCGCCTTACGCCGCATAGCCCTCTGCATCACGTCTTCATTCGTGACCCCCGCGCCGTACTCCGACAAAGCATACCTCCCACTCCTCCTCACCGTCGGCTGAACAACCGGTGGAGGACTCGTGGGCTGAAGCTGCTGTACGACAGCTGGCGGAGAAGGACTCAAGCATGGTGAAGAAGGCACCAAGCCCAACAGCGAAGACGTAGTAGACGATGCTCGTGAAGCCGGTGAAGGCGCACACGATGCAGGGGTAGATGGCGTAGAAGCCCCTGCACCGAGCCCGACCGCGACGCCGCTGCCCCCCCAGGCGAAGGGGGCGTGGAAGATCGGCTGGGGCTCCTCCCCAACCCGGCCTGCACCTCCGCCTGAGGGTGAAGCTGGGCCGGCAGCGCCCCCCTCAACTCGTCGCTGCGTCTAGAGTGAGCACGAGGGAGCACGGCCGACGGTGGGGGTCGCGCCTCCTCACCATCCCCGCATGGCAGCAGCTGCATCGCTAGGCCATGGGCCGGGTGCTGCTGCTCCACGACGATGGGGACAGGCTGCAGCTGCCGTGCCGGTCCATGAGCCAGCTGATGCGATGGCACCGAGCCACCGGGCGGCTGCTGCTGCCCCTCCTAGCCGGCGTCACGCTGCTGCTGCCCCGCCGAAAGAGTCGCGGTCGGCTGCTGCCCCGAGGCCGCCGTGTCTAACGCCGAAGGAGGGGGAGTCCTCGGCTGCACCCTCTCCGTCTGAGCTTAGGTAGAAGACGGAGTGGGAACAACTGAGGGACTACCCAACAGTGTAGACGACGAAGCGGGACGAGTCCTTCCCTGCATAAAAGTCCGAACGCGAGACAGAGAAGACGCCCTGGTCGTAGGTGGCGGAGTGGCCACCAAATGAGGCGACACCATCATGGCTCGAGCCACAATCTCCTGCCCCCTGTCTGTCCTCGGCGAGTGGTTAAATGGGGTCAAAGCCACCTAAGTAACCGGTACCAAAGCTGTGTCTGTGTAAGAAGAGTGCATAGGTGCATGGCCATCGACCTCCATGTGTGATGACCCTAGTGCCACATCCACCGCAGAATCATCCAGCCCCTCATCCTCAAAACCATGAGACGCATCATCATCATCGCCCTTCCAGAAGAAAGGTCGAAACCGAGGATCCGGCTTATACCCAGGAGCCTCACGACGAAACCGAAATCTATACCCGTTAAGCTGTAGACGAGCCAACACCTCTAAGCATGGTGGCCTGTCCTTAGACTTATTTTTCTCCAAAACAGATACATTCCTCATGGCCACCTGAATCCGAACTATCCCCTGACTCCGAAGGGTATACAAGTCCACATCAAGAGTAGAGCCAATAAAAGTACCTACAGCCCATAGACCCAGGAAGTGACGGAGAGAGTCTGGCACACCTTCGACATGCACCCACACAGGCTCCATAAAAAACTCAGGTGTAACATCCTGATAAGTCCAAGAAGATACTATGGCCGGTGCATTTATCTTAGGCACACTCATCTGCATACCATCAATCCTCAACAAGTCATCAGCTGTAGGGATCGCAATCAAAAAAGCATTATCGCCATGAGGCACCACCTCCCACTTCCATGTGGGGGCTGTAGGTGCTCCAGAGGAAGACAACTGTGGCTTATACACTGAATCAGGAATCTGAAGGTCAAGCATAGCGTCATTACCACATCCAACAAAAAAACTCATGGGCTTCGGGGTCTTCAAAACAGGGCACCGAATGGTCGGGTGCGCCCCAGAGTCACAGACTAAACAGTAGTGAAGCACCTTGCAGTCCTTTGTAGCATGTGTATTGACCGCACATTTCCAGCATCGACCCACTTTCTTAGGCTTCACGATAGGTGCAGCGGCGACTGGTGCAGCCGTAGGAAACTGCTGTGGTACAGGAGGCACCTCCACCGCGGGCATAGCAACTGGCATACCCCCCAGTACCGAAAGATCCTGCACCATCCCCTGCACAGTGGGCGGCTGTACGGCAGTCCCACTACCCACCGCACCCACCGCAGCGGCGGGCTTTTTCTTTCTCCTCTTCTTCAGCTGTCCAGGTTGCACTGGCGGATTCTGACCTACAGGCTGCTGCATCTGCTGTGGCACCACCGGTTGCTGCATAGGAATAGGATACTGATAAAACTGCCCTTGATACTGCGGGTATTGCTGCGGCGGTGGGAACGGCTGTTGTTGATGCGGCATGAATTGCTTAGCCGGAATATGCGGCGGAGGTGGGCGGTATCCCACTTGAGGCCGGGGCGGAGCCGCAGGTGCAGGCGGCATGAGGGCGCCCGCCGGCCATCCCTGGAACCCCGGAGGGCCCTAGTACGCGCTGGACCCCGGCGCATCGACCGCCTGCGCGGGAGGCGGCGCTGCTGGTGCCTGCGGCATCCCTGGTGGCACGGGGCGTGGCGGCCCGGCCATGCCTTCCGCAGAAGCTCCCCTGGCAACCACGTCGACAAACGATCGTCTGAATGGGGCTCCGGCGAGAAGAGTTGACGACGACGAGAGAGCCGAGCGCGGATCCGGTGGCACTTGTGGCGGCGCAGACGGATGCGAGGCGGCGACGACGCGATCTTCCAACGAGAACGAGTTTACGAGCGTATGTCTCGCGATTGTCTTCCCGCTGCAGGCCCATCACCGCCCGACACAAACCGGCCCAACACCTCTGCGGCCCAGCTAGCGACGCTCCCGCCTCCTCCGGTTCGAACCGAGGCCGCCGCGCCATCGAGGCGGAGCCGCCGGCCGGCCGATCCACTCCCATCCTGGCAATGCCGATGAAGTCACCGAAGACAGCCGGCGGCGTAATCCTCTTGGGGGGAAGAGGACCCTTCCACCCCTTGATCTGTACCATCTGCCGAGGAAGTCTCAAACCCGGCGGTGAGCTGGAGCTTGCCCTAACGATCGTCGCCGGTTCCACGCGCGAAGGCGAAGCCGAACGAGCCCTCGGCACAGCCGACGCCGCCGGAGACCGTCGCTCCCATGGCCTGGTCGCTGCCCCTGGGTATAGGGGTGGACTAACGAGCTGCTCGGATCGTTAAGGCTCGGCTCGTTAAACTCGTAATCGTTAAGGCTCGAATCATTAAGCTCGTTAAGAATAACGAGCTGAAATCATTGTTCGGCTCGACTCGTTATGTTCTTTCGAGCGCTCGCGAGCAGCTCATTAAGGATCGTTAAGGAGGTAATGCAAAGAAAACATGTGTGCGTTGCCTGGTGAGGAAGAGCGGAAGCATAGGTTTTTAGATCCTACTGTAGGAGTTTCAAGTATGCTTAAAGAGCACTATTTTGCTTGGCCCCTTCCTGCCAAATATTTGAGATAACTAAAGTGACTCATTGTAAAAACTGGTGAAGCATAGCTTGTTACCGATCTTAACGAGTAGCTCACGAACATAGTCGGCTCGATTGTTTAGCTCGTTAACCTTAACGAGCAAAAACTGCTGCTCAGCTCGGCTCATTAACAAAACGAGCCGAGCTCAAACGAGTCGAGCAAACGAGCACTCATTTAACTCGTCGAGCTTCGAGCTTTTTGTCCAGCCCTACCTGGGTACCCGATCTTCTCCCAGAAATCTTCCAAGAGCGCTTCCCGATCTTGGCCGGCATCCAGAGCGATCGGCAGCACCTTAGGATCGTCTTCCAGCCCTGCCCACGCCACCTCCTTCGCCACCGTAATCTCCTCGTCCACCTTCGAGTCTTCTAGGGAATCGAAACGGCTATCCGAACGCGGAGACAATCCGGCCGGAGAGAGGATTGGCCGGACCGGTGGCAGGCGGATCCACCGGCGAGGCGAGATCCATGGTTCCGTCGCGCTCGTCGCCATTCTTGGGCTGTACCGCTACCTGCACATGATCCCTTCAAGATCCATCAATGTAAATCCAATAGGCAAATCACAAAGAGACCAAAAAGTAATAGGATAACTTTTGTACAACCATGCACCACACTCAAGAACAATTACCCGGACGACATCTCACTCCTTGAAGAACGGCTCAGCCGAGATCTAACATCAAAGTATCAATCCCTAACAGAAATGAGATGCACATGAGACACGATGGTAATATTACCCTGGAGGCAGTCGAAGTTCTTAGCCTCCTTGCGGTCGACGTCAAGAAGATGGGCTCGGCGCCCTCGGTGTAGTGCCCCTTCAACCAGTTGTTCCCGGCGCCGAACTGGCTGAATACGAAGTTGCGGAAGATCTAGCTGGAGACTCCCGAGCGCACCGAGTACATGGTGCCAGGCGCGACGGCCATGTCGGGTTGAACCATGCTCCTGCGCTCCACCAACGGGAAGGCATGTACAGGACGAATCATGATTTGAGATATGCTTGCGGTTTAGAAAGAAAGAGAGGACGAGGCTCGCGGTGGCTCAACCTTTAGATGGGCGACTGCTCGAAGACGACATCGAGGATGAACGCGCAGCTGGAGGAGTCAGAATCGCCCGTCACTGCATCACAGGAACGTGCACCCAGGGCGGCGGATCTCGCGATTTCGGCCTAGGATTGCTGGGATTCCGCAAGAGCATGAATGGTGGAGGGAAGGAGCGGATGATGGGACCGCTATTCTTCATACTCACTTTTTGCACATCACCGTGGAGTGCAGATGGGACCTGCCACAGCTTTACCCCACTATACAGTCTCTAGTTATGTGGTTTCGTAGAAATAATAAACTAGCTTGACTAATAGCATATCTGCTAAACATAGTTCACTTTTTGTACAAAATAATTATGGAATTTCGTTGGGCAAAGAATTTTTTACCCAAACGATATTTTTTCCCTGCTTGAAATGTGATGAGACCCATAAAATAATTGAAAAATGTGTTTAATTTTTTATATCTTTAGTCGAAAAGTGTATCGGCGTGACGTCGACATGTTTGGAAGGCGATGTGGATTGGCACGTCACGGATATCTACCAGATTGACACATAGGTCTAAAACTAAACACCCAACCGAAAGTTGACACGTGGACATGACACGTCGGTGATATTGCTAAGGTGGTCAGCCAATCATTTTAAATCATATGAATTAGGGCCATGATCATTTAAATTGGTCGTAATCAGCTAAAAATAAGATCGTGGACGTATCATTTCTTCTATGACCAATTCGAGTAATAAAATTTTGACCTTTCAAACTGAAATAGTCGTAATGATTTAGGATTTGCACCCTCTCAAATGCCTTAGGACCATTTAGTGCCAAATGGTCGTAGATGTATGACGAATTCATCCATGGTCATTATGAGAAGGTCACTAGTTAACATATTTCTTGTAGTGTCCAATTAGCTTGCAAGTATGTGACTGGCTCATAAGGAATATCATATCACGGTACGAGTAAAGAGTACTTATCGGTAACGAGGTTGAATTAGGTATAGAGATACCGACGATCAAATTTCGGATAAGTAAAATATCGCGTGACAAAGGAACTTGGTATCGTATGTAAATGGTTCATTTGATCACGAAGTCATCGTTAAATATGTGGGAGCCATTATGGATCTCCATGTCCTGCTATTGGTAATTGATACGTCTCAAACGTATCTACAATTTTTGATGCTCCATGCTTGTTTTACACCAATTCATATATGTTTTGCTCATACTTCGTTGCAGTTTTATACACTTTCCGGCACTAACCTATTAACAAGATGTCATAGTGCCAGTACCCTATTTTCTGCTGTTTTGTATTTCAGAAAAAGTTGTACAGGAAATATTCTCGGAATTGGACGAAACAAAAGCCAAAGTCAATATTTTTCCGTAATGAAGACAGAGTCCAGAGGGTAGTCGAAGGGGGGCAGCTCTGGCCCGCGCCTAGGGATGGTGTGGGCCACCCTGGCCTCCACCGACATCCCCCCTCCGCCTATTTATTCACGATCTCGGGAAAACCCTGAGTACCTGAGCCTCCATCCACGAAAAGTTCCGTCGCGGCCGCCATTGCAGAACCCATCTCAGGAGGGTTCTAAAGCTCTTCCTAGCACCCTGCCGGAGGGGGAAATCATCACCGGAGACATCTACATCGCCATGCTCGCCTCCGAAGTGATGCGTGAGTAGTTCATCCCTGGACTATGGATCCATAGCAGTAGCTAGATGGTTGTCTTCTCCAATTTGCACCTCATGTTTAGATCTTGTGAGCTTCCCTACATAATCAAGATCATCTTTATGTAATGCTACATGTTGTGTTTGCTGGGATCTGATGAATATTGTATACTATGTTGAAGTTGATTATATATTCATGTCATATGTTATTTATGATCTTGCATGTTGTCCGTTGCTAGTAGATACTCTGGCCAAGTAGATGCTTGTGACTCCAAGAGGGGGTATTTATGCTCGATAGTAGGTGCATGCCTCTAGTTTTTTGGAAGAGTGACAATAACTTCTAAGATTGTAGATATGTTGTTGCTACTAGGGAGAAAATAACAATGTTTTATCCAAGGGTAATTCTATTGTTTACTTTACACACATTGCTTAATGCGATAATCTGTTGCTTGCAACTTAATACTGGAAGGGGTTCGGACGATAACCGGAAAGTGGATTATTAGTCATAGACACAGCTGGATTACGGTCTATGTATTATGTTGTAATGCCCAAACGAATCTCATAGTAATCATCTTGTCATGTATGGTCAATATTCTATCAATTGCCCAGCTGTAATCTGTTCACCCAGCATGTTATTTATCTTTATGGAGACACACCTCTAGTGAACTGTGTACCCGGTCCTTTCCTTTACACTAATAAATTCAACCACTGCAATCCTGCTCTGTTTACTTACTGCAAAGCTCTGTTATGTTTTATTACTCTAAACATATCTTTCCACTCGATACGTCTAATCCTTTGTGTTCAGCAAACGGTGAGATTGACAACCTCACTATAAGTTGGGGCAAAGTACTTTGGTTGTGTTGTGTGCAGGTTCCACGTTGTTGTTGATGTCGGCAGTGCACCCTGCCACTAGTTAGCTAGCAACAACTTCAGAAGTCACGCCATTCTCCTACTGGTCGATTACACCTTTGTTTCTTACTGAGGGAAAACTTGTTGTTGTGCTCATCACACCTTCCTCTTGGGGTTTCCCAACCGCTTCCACAATAACCGCCACCAAGATTGTCTGGCGCCAACACCGGAGCACCATCAGTTATTGATCGGAGAAGTGTCTCGATCATGTTTGCATAGTTCACGAACCGTAGGGTGACACACTTAAGGTTCGATGTTGTTTTAAGTAGATATGGAATATGGAATGGAGTTCGAATATTGTTTGAAGTCTCGAATCAGATCCAGGATATCATGAGGAGTATCGGAATGGTCCGGAGAATAAGATTTGTATATGGGAAGTCACATTCCAAGTTTGGGAATAGTCCGGTCAATTTATGGAATGTTGTAGAAGGTTCTAGAATCATCCGGAATAAATCACCATGGTAGGTAAAGTCCCGGAGGGACTCCACCAGCCCTAGCCAACCCATCAAGTGGGAAGGTGGAGTCCATGGTGGCCGACCACACCACAAGGAAGGGGAGTAATCCCACCTCGTCTAGGTTTCCCAAATACTATAAGTTTTGAAGTTGGACTCCAATGTGGTTTTTGGGTAAACCCTAGAGATTTACACCTATTTAAAGGGGATGAGAGGGGAGGGGCTGACCACCACTTGGCCGCACCACCAAGGGCATCAAGGGCCGGAGCCCAACCCCTTGTCCCAAACCATAGCACCACATGCACCTCCTCCATATCTCTCCCGCACGGCTTACGGTGAAGCCTTACCGGAGTTCTCCACCACCACCGTCACCATGCCGTCGTGCTGCCGGAATTCCAAGGAGGATCTACTACATCCGGTGCCCGCTGGAACAGGGAGGAGGACATCTTCATCGACACTGATTGTGGAACCGTCAAGATCTTCTATGCGCTTTTGAAAGCGGCAAGTGATTGACTACATCAACCACGAGATTTATCTCGTTAACGCTTAGCGATCTTCAAGGGTATGATGATATCATCTCGTTGCTACCATCTACTAGATTAGATCCTGGCTTGTTATTCGTTCTTGCTGTTGGAATTTTTTTTGTTTTCTATGCTAGGAATCCCTACAGTGGTATCAGAGCCATGTCTATGCATAGATTAGTTGTATGAGTAGAATACGATGGTTTTGTGGGCGTTGATGCTTTTGTTGTCATTTGCTTATCGTGTATTTTGCATCTTGCGGCATGTTGGGATGAAGCGGCCCGGGCTAACCTTGCATGACCGCGTTCATGATACTTGCTTCACGCTTGACATGCAACTTGTATTGCGTAAGTGGCTTTGCGGGTGTTAGTTTCTCTCACCATAGTAAAGATCCAATTTACAATTTGCAATTGACAACACTTGTATCAGCGTTATGGTTCATGTTCGTAGGTAGATCGGATCTTACTCGAAAACCCTAAGCGACGTAAAATATGCTAACCAAATTAGAGGCATCTAACTTGTTTTTGCAGGGTTTGGTGACGTGATATGGCCATGATGTGATTATGAATATATTTTATGTATGAGATGATCCTTATTGTATTGTGGCAACCGGCAGGATCTTTATGGTTGTCTTTAATTTTATTTCGATTCATCATGTAGTAGTTTTATTTTAAAGTAGTTGTAATAGTTGCTACAAGTGGTGGACAACCATGAAGATGGCGCCGTGGACCTTGACGCCCCGCCGATGATGATGGAGATCATGCGCGTTGATGATGGAGATCATCCCCGTGCTTTGGAGATGAATATCAAAGGCGCATAGATAAAAGGGCCATATCATATCACATTATGAATTTCATGTGATGTTAATCCTTTTTATGAATCTTATATTGCTTGGATCATGGCGGTAACATTATAAGATGATCCCTCTCACCAAAATAAAGATAATAAAGTGTTCGTCCTTAGTTAGCACCGTTGCTAAGTCTCGTTGTTTCGAAGCATCACGTGATGATCGGGTGTGATAGACTCAACGTGTGCATACAACGGGTGCAAGCCAGATTTGCACATGCGAAAACTAAGGTTTAACTTGACGAGCTTAGCATGTACAGACATGGCCTCAGAACACGGCAAACCGAAAGGTTAAGCATGAATAATATAAATGATATGATAAACATGTCGATGTTTGCCATTAAAGCTACATCATCTCTCGTGATGATCGGACTTGGTGTAGTGGATTTGGTTCATGTGATCACTAAGGCAACATGAGGGACGTTGTTTTGAGTAGGAGTTCACCTAGTTAATTTAAGAATTAATAGTAAACTCAATTTATCACGAACTAAGTCTAAATTGTATTTGAATTAAATTTTGTAGAATTGGCATCCGTTTTCTACATTGCGCTAGGCTTGTAATTGAAATAGAAACAATGTTAAATCTGATAAGTAACTTTACGGACTAGTACCGTATCGTTAAAGAATCAAGAAATGATTAAGTTCTATTGCAAACTTTTGGTAATCCTCAAATTGCTGATTCAAAGAGCAATGGTTTAAATTAGTATCTAAAATCATCTTGTCTCCGTGAAATTTGATGTTCAAATCCGTTTGAAAGTAAGGAGCTTAAAAATTTGTTTTCAGAAATAACCAAGATGTGATATATATATGATATCTAAGACCTTATTGCAAGATGATAGAATATAATTTAGTGAGACTACATAAACTCGTAAGTTTTATGGGAATGTACGAAGGTTGAAGATGCTAGGTGTCCCGATCCTCCAACTAGTTGCGCACTAATGTTATTCACATATCCATATGAGCCATAGTAGCTTCATCATGAAATTATTATGATTTGATGGATAAAATTATGAGTGAAATTTTTCATCACATTAAAAGGTTACCAATAGTGAAATCCAGAATACTTGTCATGTGATGATCAACTTCAAATTATGAACCTAAGGGTTATTGGTATTTTCCCAACAAGCCTAGAAGTTATTGATGTTGAAGTGTTTTCTAAAATATGAGGAAATTCGAAAGAGAAACTACAAAAAAAATTTGGCAGAAAAAAGAAAAGTCTAGCTCAGGTGTATATAGATGATAGACATGTTATGAATTTATTCTTTCATTGGTCACACGATGAAATTCTTGGGTATTTGTACCATATTGGTTGGTATGAGGTTGTTGGAGATATGCCCGAGAGGCAATAATAAATTAATTATTGTTATATCTTAGTGTTCATGGTAAATGTTTACATCCCATGCTATAATTGTATTAACTGAAACATTTATACATGTGTGTTATGTAAACAACAAGGAGCCCCTAGTAAGCCTCTTGTATAACTAGCTTGTTGATTAATAGATGGTCATTGTTTCGTGATCATGAACATTGGATGTTGTTAATAACAAGGTTATGTCATTGGATGAATGATATAATGGACACAAATCCAAATAAGCATAGCAAAAGATCAAGTCATTAAGTTCATCTTGCTATAAGTTTTCGATACATAGTTACCTAGTCCTTCGACCATGAGAGTGTAAATCACTTCCACCGGAAGGGTGCTTTGATTACATCAAAATCCACTGCGTAAATGGGTGGTTATAAAGATGGGATTAATTATTCGGAAAGTATGAGTTGAGGCATATGGATCAAGAGTGGGATTTGTCCATCCTGATTACCGATAGATATACTATGGGCCCTCTCGGTGGAATGTTGTCTAATTAGCTTGCAAGCATGTGACAAGGTCACAAGAGATGACATACCACGGTACGACATACTGCCGAAATAAGTTTCGGTATATCCAAATTATTGCAAGGAGAAAATTATTAATGTATGTTCATTGAATGAAGTATTCATTAATAAAGTGTTCATTGAATGAAGTATTCATTAATCGAAGTGACATTAAATAAATAAAAAATTAATGGAAAACTCTTTGTTTTTGAGTGGAGAGTCCACTAAAATTATGAGGCTTGAGTGGAGGTGAGTGGGAGCTCCACCCACATGAGGAGGGGAGAGGTGGGGGCACCTCTTGGGGCGTGATCCCCTTGGGGCTGGCTACCTCCCCTCCTCCTATATATATAGTGGTGCTCTCACACCTCCTAGAAGTTGCTCTCACACATGCCCTTTGGTTGGCATCTTCCTCCCTTGCTTAGTTGATCCACCTCACGAGCAGTTTCTTAGGCGAAGCCCTGCTCAAGAGTAGTCTCCACCACCACCACCATGCCGTAATGATGCTGGAGTTCCCGAGGATCCACTACTTCCGCTGCCCATTTGGATCAAGGGACGGAGGTCGTCTTCAAGCTGTACGTGTGACCGATCACGGAGGCACTGCCCATTTGTGGCGCTGATCTTGGCGACCTTGAGGTCGGGCGTGTACATTCTACACCAACCACGTTTGTTTGCGGGAATGTTATCCCGCTACCGGTCTTCGAGGGTGAGTCCTTCTGAAACTGTTCCAAGTATCTCCTAGATTCGATCTTGGTGTGTTGCAAACTGTAGGAATTTTTTGTTTTCCATGCAAAGAATACCATCAGTGGTATCAGAGCGATGTCTATGCGTAGATGCTTTGTACGGTTAGAACTTAGAACACAATGGTTTTTGTGGGCGTTGATGCTTTTGTTTTTTTAGTTAGTGTACTTTCCATCTTGCGGGATGGTGGGATGAAGCGGCCCGGGCTAACTTTACATGACCGCGTCTCATGAGACTTGCTCCACGCTTGACATGCAACTTGTATTGCATAAGTAGCTTTGCGGGTGTCTGTCTCTCTCACCATAGTTAAGATTCAATCTACTCTTTCTACTGACAACACTAGTATCACCGTTGTGGTTCATGTTCGTGGGTAGATTGGATCTTACTTGAAAACCCTAAACCACGTAAAATATGCAAACCAAATTAGAGGCGTCTAACTTGTTTTTGCAGGGTTTGGTGATGTGATATGACCATGATGTTATGATGATTATATTTGATGTATGAGATGTTCATTATTGTATTATGGCAACCGGCATGAGCCTAATGGTTGTCTTTAAATTTGTTAAGACATGTGTGTCTATTCATCATGTAATAGCTTTATTTCAAGTAGTTGTTACAATAGCTATAAGTGATGGACAACCATGAAGCGGCACCATGGACCTTGGTGCAATGCTAGTGATGATGAGGATCATGCTCGTGTGATTTGGAGATGGAGATCAAAAGCACAAGAAGAAATGCCATATCATATCACATATTATGAATTGCATGTGATGTTAATCCTTTATGCATCTTATCTTTCTCAGATCGCGATGGTAGCATTATAAGATGATCCCTCACATTAATATCAAGATAATAAAGTGTTCTCCCTTCGTATGCACCGTTGCTAAGGTTCATCGTTTTGAAGCATCTCATGATGATCGGATGTGATAGATTCTACGTTCACATACAACGGGTGCAAGCCATGTTGCACACGCGGAAATACTTGGGTTTGCTTGACGAGCCTAGCATGTACAGACATGGCCTCAGAACACAGGAAACCGAAAGGTTTTAACACGAGTCATATGGATGATATGATCAACATAATGATGTTCACCATTAAAGCTACATCATCTCACGTGATGATCAGATTTGGTGTAGTGACAATGGATCGTGTGCCACTAAACCACTATGAGGGATGTTGTATTAAGTGGGAGTTCATAAGTAATTAGATTAAAACTTGAACTTATTATCATGAACATAGTCTGAATAGTATTTTGAATTAAGTTTGTAGAATTGGCATCCGTTATCTACCATGCGCTAGTCTTGTAATTGAGATAGAAACAGTGTTAAATCTGAGAAGTAACTTTACAGACTGGTACCGTATTGTTAAAGAATCAAGAAA
Source organism: Lolium perenne (assembly GCF_019359855.2). NCBI lineage: Eukaryota > Viridiplantae > Streptophyta > Magnoliopsida > Poales > Poaceae > Lolium > Lolium perenne. The sequence continues at coordinate 44,475,819 of NC_067248.2, read as the reverse complement.
TAATTAAGTCCTATTGCAAAATTTTGGTAAACCTTAGATTGCTGATTCAAAGAGAAATGGTTTCAATTAGTACCTAAAATTATCTTGTCTCCATGAAACTTGATGTTCAAATCCGTTTGAAAAGTAAGGAGCTGAAAAGTTAGTTTTCATAAATAAGCAAGGTGTGAGATATATGTGATATCTGAGACCTTAGTGCAAGATGATAGAATATAATTTAGTGAGATTACATAAACTCATAAGTTTTATGGGAATGTATGAAGGTTGAAGACGCTAGGCATCCCGATCCTCCAACTAGTTGGACACTAACGATATTCACATATCCATGAAGTAGTCGTCCTTAGTATGCACCATTGCTAAGACTCGTCATTTCGAAGCATCACGTGATGATCGGGTGTTATAGATTCTACGTGTGCATACAACGGGTGCAAGCCAGGTTTGCACATGCAAATACTGAGGTTAAACTTTACGAGCCTAGCATGTACAGACATGGTCTCAGAAAGTCGTCATGATTTGATGGATAAAATTATGAGTGAAATTGTTCATCACATTAAAAAGTTACTAATAGTGAAATCTGGAACATTTGCCATGCGATGATCAACTTCAAAGTAAGAACCTCAAAGTTATTGGTATTTGACCAACGGACCTAGAAGTTATTGAAGGTGAAGTGTTTTTTGAAAGTGAGGAAAGCTACAAGAGAAGCTACAAATGATTTTGGCAGAAAGAAAGAAATGACTAGAAAGTCTAGCTCAGGAGTATATAGATGATATACATGTTATGAATGTATTCCTTGTTTGGTCAGATAATAAAATTCTTGGGTATTTGTACCATATTGGTTGGTATGAAATGTCATACAACACAACACAATAAAAGAATATTCTGGCTTAAGTGACTAACAAGGAATGTGGTGATAATGCATGTCTGGAACAAAAATAAAGAGTTATTATGTTCGTCATTGGCATTCTACCTAGCCCTTCAGATTTATAATAAAGAACCTTATAATTGTTATTTTGTTCTGGTCAAATGAATGAGTTGTTCAAATTATGACAGTATTCCATGTATGATGGATAAGTTATTATAAATCTTTATGGTGAAACACACATGCATAACACTGGCGCTAAAATTCCATAAGGCAAATGATGTGAATTCAACTTATTTGTGGAACCGCTATTTAGGTCATTTTAGAAAGGAACGCATGAAGAAACTCCATGCAAATGGATTTTTGGAGTCATTCGATTTTTGAATCGTTCGACGCTTGCAAATCTCTTCTAAAGAGAATTACTGAAATGTCGTTCATAGGCCAAGAGTTGACCGGTTAACTAGCTTAGTGGAAACATACATGATGATGTATATGGTTCTTAGGCATAGTTGTGTGCGAAAGATTCCTCTACTTCATGAAAACTTCCAACAATGAATCGAGTGTATATATATGGATATATTTATTCAATGAGGAAGAAGTCTGGAACATTTGAATAAGATTCAAATAAATATCAGCATGAAGTAGAAATCATCGCAATAGAAAAGTCAAATATCTATGATTGAATCATGGTGAAAATATTTGAATTACTAGTTTTAGAGAACATCTAAGAGAGTTTCGAAATTGTTCCACAACTCACGTTTCTCAGAACACCTTAGTTCTGATGGAGTATTCGAGAGACGTATCCAAACCTTGTTGGATTAATGATGAAATAAAAATAAAATGATGACATATTTTCATGAATTATGCTTTAGAGACGGATACGTGCAGTTGCACACGTCCGTTGGGAACCCCAAGAGGAAGGTGTGATGCGTACAACAGCAAGTTTTCCCTCAGTATGAAACCAAGGTTATCGAACCAGTAGGAGTCAAGGGCCACGTGAAGGTCGTTGGTGACGGAGTGTAGTGCGGCGCAACACCAGGGATTCCGGCGCAAACGTGGAACCTGCACAACACAATCACAATACTTTGCCCCAACGTAACAGTGAGGTTGTCAATCTCACCGGCTTGCTGAAAACAAAGGATTAAACGTATGGTGTGGAAAATGATGTTTGCTTGTAGAAAACAGTAGAGAACAGAGTTTGCAGTAGATTGTATTCAGATGTAAAAGAATGGAACGGGGTCCACGGTTCACTAGTGGTGTCTCTCCAATAAGATAACTAGCATGTTGGGTGAACAAATTACAGTTGGGCAATTGACAAATAGAGATGCACATACATATATCATGATAATTACTATGAGATTTAATCAGGGCATTACGACAAAGTACATAGACCGCTATCCAGCATGCATCTATGCCTAAATAGTCCACCTTCAGGTTAGCATCCGCACCCCCTCCAGTATTAAGTTGCAAACAACAGACAATTGCATTAAGTATGGTGCGTAATGTAATCAACACAAATATCCTTAGACAAAGCATTGATGTTTTATCCCTAGTGGCAACAGCACATCCACAACCTTAGAACTTTCTGTCACTGTCCCAGATTAAATGGAGGCATGAACCCACTATCGAGCATAAATACTCCCTCTTGGAGTCACAAGTATCAACTTGGCCAGAGCCTCTACTAGCAACGGAGAGCATGCAAGAACATAAACAACATAAATATGATAGATTGATAATCAACTTGACATAGTATTCAATATTCATCGGATCCTAACAAACACAACATGTAGCATTACAAATTGACGATCTTGATCATGATAGGTAGCTCACAAGATCTAACATGATAGCACAATGAGGAGAAGACAACCATCTAGCTGCTGATATGGACCCATAGTCCAAGGATGAACTACTCACGCATCAATCCGGAGGCGGGCATGATGATGTAGAGCCCTCCGGTGATGATTCCCCTCTCCGGCAGGGTGCCGGAGGCGATCTCCTGAATCCCCCGAGATGGGATTGGCGGCGGTGGCGTCACAGTAACCTTTTCCGTATCGTGGCTCTCGGTAATAGGGTTTTCGCGACGAAGGCTTTAAGTAGGCGGAAGGGCAGCGCAGGGGGGCACCCGAGGGGCCCACCCCATAGGGCGGCGCGGGCCCCTCCTTGACTACGCCGCCTTATGGTGTCGCCACCTCGTGGCCCCACTTCGTATCCCCTTCGATCTTCTGGACGCTCCGTGGAAAAATAAGACCCTGGGCGTTGATTTCGTCCAATTCCGAGAATATTTCCTTTGTAGGATTTCTGAAACCAAAAACAGCAGAAAACAGCAACTGGCTCTTCGGCATCTCGTCAATAGGTTAGTGTCGGAAAATGCATAATAATGATATAAAGTGTGAATAAAACATGTGAGTATTGTCATAAAAGTAGCATGGAACATAAGAAATTATAGATACGTTTGAGACGTATCAAGCATCCCCAAGCTTAGTTCCTACTCGCCCTCAAGTAGGTAAACGATAACAATGATAATTTCTGAAGTGACATGCTATCATAATCTTGATCAATACTATTGTAAAGCGTATGAAATGAATGAAGTGATTCGAAGCAATGGTAAAGACAATGATTAAACAACTGAATCATATAGCAAAGACTTTTCATGAATAGTACTTTCAAGACAAGCATCGATAAGACTTGCATAGGAGTTAACTCATAAGGCAATAAATTCTTAGTAGAGAGTTTTGAAGCAACACAAAGGAAGATATAAGTTTCAGCAGTTGCTTTCAACTTCAACATGTATATCTCATGGATAATTGTCAACACAAAGTAGTATGATGAATGCAAATAAGCAAGTATGTAGGAATTAATGCACACAGTTGACACAAGTGTTTGCTTCTAAGATAGAAAGAAGTAGGTAAACTGACTCAACATAAAGTAAAAGAAAGGCCCTTCGCAGAGGGAAGCAGGGATTAAATCATGTGCTAGAGCTTTTCAAGTTTTGAAATCATATAGAGAGTATAAAAGTAAAGTTTTGAGAGGTGTTTGTTGTTGTCAACGAATGGTATCGGGTACTCTAACTACCTTATCAACCAGACTTTCAAGAGCGGCTCCCATGAAGGACGTTATTTCTACCAGCCAGGTAGATCATCCCTCTTCTCTTTTGTTTACACATGTATTTTATTATTTATAGATGACACTCCTCCCAAACTTTTCTTTCTCAAGCCATGGCTAACCGAATCCTCGGGTGCCTTCCAACATTCTCATACCATGGAGGAGTGTCTTTTTTTTTCTTTTTCTTTTTTGCAAAATTAAGTTGCTCACTGATTGATCAGGGCAAAGCATGTGAAGAGAATCATTAATGCAAGTTAATTAATCGGGGCTGGGAACCCCATTGCCAGCTCTTTTTGCAAAATTATTGGATAAGCGGATGAGCCACTAGTCCATTGGTGAAAGTCTGTCAGAAGTAAATGACAAGATCGAAAGATAAAACACCACATACTTCCTCATGAGCTATAAAAAATTGAAACAAATAAGAGATAATAACTTTCGAATTGTTTAAAGGTAGCACATGAAGTATTTACTTGGAATGGCAGAAAATACCACATAGTAGGTAGGTATGGTGTACACAAATGGCATAGGTTTTGGCTCAAGGTTTTGGATGCACGAGAAGTATTCCCTCTCAGTACAAGGCTTTGGCTAGCAAGGTTGTTTGAAGCAAACACAAGTATGAACCGGTACAGCAAGACTTACATAAGAACATATTGCAAGCATTATAAGACTCTACACTGTCTTCCTTCTTGTTCAAACACTTCACCAGAAAATATCTAGACCTTAGAGAGACCAATCGTGCAAACCTAATTTCAACAAGCTCTATGTAGTTCTTCATTAATAGGTGCAAAGTACATGATGCAAGAGCTTAAGCATGATCTATTTGAGCACAAAAATTGCCAAGTATCAAATTATTCAAGACAATATACCAATTACCACATGAAGCATTTTCTGTTTCCAACCATATAACAATGAACGAAGCAGTTTCAACCTTCACCATGAACATTAAAAGTAAAGCTAAGAACACCAGTGTTCATATGAACGAGCGGAGCGTGTCTTTCTCCCACACAAAGAATGCTAGGATCCGAGTTTATTCAAACAAAAACAAAAATAAAAGCAAACAGACGCTCCAAGTAAAGTGCATAAGATGTGACTGAATAAAAATATAGTTTCACTAGAGGTGACCTGATAAGTTGTCGATGAAGAAGGGGATGCCTTGGGCATCCCGAAGCTTAGATGCTTGAGTCTTCTTGAAATATGCAGGGATGAACCACGGGGGCATCCCCAAGCTTAGACTTTTCACTCTTCTTGATCATATTGTATCATCCTCCTCTCTTGATCCTTGAAAACTTCCTCCACACCAAACTCAAAACAAACTCATTTGAGGGCTAGTGCATAATAAAAAATTCACATATTCAGAGGTGACATAATTATTCTTAACACTTCTGGACATTGCACAAAGCTACTGAAAGTTAATGGAACAAAGAAATCCATCAAACATAGCAAAAAAGGCAATGCGAAATAAAAGGCAGAATCTGTCAAAATAGAACAGTCCATAAAGACGAATTTTTCTGGGGCACTTAACTTGCTCAGATGAAAAAGATAAAATTGAATGAACGTTGCGTACATATCTGAGGATCACGCTCGTAAATTGGCAGAATTTTCTGAGTTACCTACAGACGGGGCTGCTCAATTTCGTGATAGTAAGAAATCTGTTTCTGCGCAGTAATCCAAATCTAGTATCAACCCTACTATCAAAGACTTTACTTGGCACAACAATGCAATAAAATAAAGATAAGGAGAGGTTGCTACAGTAGTAACAACTTCCAAGACTCAAATATAAAACAAAAGTGAAGAAGTAAAACAATGGGTTGTCTCCCATAAGCGCTTTTCTTTAACGCCTTTCAGCTAGGCGCAGAAAGTGTGAATCAAGTATTATCGAGAGATGAAGCATTCTTACCAGGGGGTTTGCGCCTACCCTTCTTACTCTTGTTCTTACTCTTTGGTTTAGGGGATATATGACCGCATCCGGGTATAGAGGAATTTAGAGTGCCTTTCCCCACATCTATGGTTACTCCCAAGAGTTTCAGTAGGGATCTTCCAAGTGTGATTTGTCCTGTCCCTACACATTCAATAACGAGATAATCAGTGGATACCGTTCTTCCAAGAAGGGTTGTGAACACTCCTTCAGCTATTTCTTTAGGCATTATGACAGAGTTATCAGTAAGAGTTATTCCTTCTCCGCCTTCAGTAAGTCCCCAGAGTGTCAAAGATTCATAAATACTTTCAGGCATAAGGCAGAACTCAAACATAATATCACATCGGGCAAAAAAAAAATTACCATCTATAGCAACTTTAATAGTAGGGTTCCACATTGAAGGTTCAGAGTTTACTGGAACATAATCAAAATGCTCACAAATCCGACTATACCCTTCTTTTAAGCAAGATATATTTGTCTCCAGAGTGTTTAATCTATTATAAATACTAACAAGAGATGAATCAAAATTATTAGCGGAGCTAGATGATGTAACCAATTTTTTTATGGCATTAAAAGCTTGATCCCCATCACAATGAAGGAAATCTCCTCCTACTACAGCATCTAAGGCATATCTATAGCGAAGAATAAGCCCAAAATAAAAGTTACTAAGAAGCAAACTTAGAGTCATTTTAGGTTCAGTTTTACTATAAGAATCAAAAATTCTAGACCAAGCTTCTTTAAAACTCTCCTCACCCCCTTGTTTAAAAGTAAAGATCGATTCCTCAGGTGATAGAGTAACGGCTACAGAACTAGTCATGATAACAGAATAAAGTAAATGCAAGTAACTAATTTTTGTGTGTTTTTAATATAGAGAGCAAACAAGACAAGTAAGTAAAGTAAGTAACTAATTTTTTTTTGTGTTTTTGATATAAGAAAGCAAGTAAAGCAGAAAATAAAGTAAAGTAAACAAGACAATAACAAAGTAAAGAGATTGGATGTGAGAGACTCCCCTTGCAGCGTGTCTTGATCTCCCCGGCAACGGCGCCAGAAAAAGATGAAAGAGCAAAGTCTAAACCTCGTGTTTTGTGTGTTTGATGAAAACACTTGAGTTATATCACCGTGTACCTTGAGTATCATTGCTAGATTTGCAAGTGCACGCTGACCTCGCTGGACATGTCAAGATCGGAGGACTGAAGCGTAGTTATAGGTAGTTGTAGGTTTTCTGGTTTTGTGTGTGTTTCGCGAGGTGACATGGCTGGAGAGAAAAAGGGAAGAAAACCAGTTTTAGCCAGGCCGGAACTACCGGTACCTGTAGCGGTAGTACCGCTACCCCTATAGGTACCGCCTCACCGTACCGCTCTGAGTTCTGCGCTGGAATTGTCCCTCAGTACGAGTTACGGTACCTCTGCGGTACCTGGAGCGGTAGTACCGCTCACGAGCGTTAGTACCGCCCATGGTACCGCTCAGGTACCGTAACTAGTTACGGCAGTACCGCTTTGGTACCGCTCCGGTACCGCTTTGGATCCAGTAAGGTTTGGACCCCATTGCGGTACCTCAAGCGGTACCTCTAGCGGTAGTACCGCTCTGCGTCCACGTGGACCAGATCTGGGGAATTCGAGCTCAGAGCGGTAGTACCGCTTTCCAAAAGCGGTAGTACCGCTTAGGCAAAAACTGGACATAACGGTTGGATTTGGAGGAGCCTATTTAAGGGCTCCTTCTTCCCCAGCTCGTTTTTATCTCTCCCCTCTCTCTCTCCTCCATTGTTGCTGAGCTTAATCCTTGAGGATCTCCCCAACCATCCAACCAATCTTGCTCAAATTTTGAGGAGTGGTGGAGGAGACCTCGATCTATAGTTCTACCAAGAGAGATTTCACCAATACTTGCTATTCCTTAGTGGATCTTGGTGTTAGGGTTCCTATTGTGGGATATTGGAGGAAGTGCATCCATGGAGGCTAGCTTGGTGATGTACTAGCCCCATGGATTGTTGGGAGCCTCCTTGTGGTGTGGAGCTCGCCCCAACCTTGTGAAGGAATCACCGCCTTGACCGGTGCCTTAGTGGAGAAGGGGGAGCACCTTTGTGGAGCTCTCTCGAGGAAGAAGGTGAGGCCTTCCTTCGTGGTGTGGCCGTTGATACGTCCCAAACGTATCTATAATTTCTTATGTTCCATGCTACTTTTATGATGATACTCACATGTTTTATACACATTATATGTCATTATTATGCATTTTCCGGCATTAACCTATTGACGAGATGCTGAAGAGCCAGTTGCTGTTTTCTGCTGTTTTTGGTTTCAGAAATCCTAGTAAGGAAATATTCTCGGAATTGGATGATTACATTACGCACCATACTTAATGCAATTGTCTGTTGCTTGCAACTTAATACCGGAAGGGGTTCGGATGATAACCTGAAGGTGGACTATTTAGGCATAGATGCATGCTGGATAGCGGTCTATGTACTTTGTCGTAATGCCCTGATTAAATCTCATAGTACTCATCATGATATATGTATGTGCATTGTTATGCCTTCTTTATTTGTCAATTGCCCAACTGTAATTTGTTCACCCAACATGCTATTTATCTTATGGGAGAGACACCGCTAGTGAACTGTGGACCCCGGTCCTATTCTTTACATCTGAAATACAATCTACTGCAATTGTTCTTTACTGTTCTTCGCAAACAACCATCATCTTCCACACTATACGGTTAATCCTTTGTTTTCAGCAAGCCGGTGAGATTGACAACCTCACTGTTACGTTGGGGCAAAGTACTTTGATTGTGTTGTGCAGGTTCCACATTGGCGCCGGAATCCCTGGTGTTGCGCCGCACTACACTTCGCCGCCATCAACCTTCAATGTGCTTCTTGGCTCCTCCTGGTTCGATAAACCTTGGTTTCTTTCTGAGGGAAAACTTGCTACTGTCTGCATCACACCTTCCTCTTGGGGTTCCCAACGGACGTGTGTTAATTGCACGCATCAGCCGTCTAGCCTCTTGTGTGAGGCTAGCACCTCCTCAACGCAGACGTACTCCCTTTTGTGGGAAGGCTGCGACAACAAACCTCGCCTCGTCTCCGCGCCCTCCGGTTGTCCCGCTCCTTACTCTTACTATCTTGTGATTGTTCCTTTGCTTGTTGCACTTGTTCTAGGATCATTGTAGGATCACCAACACCACTAAAGCAATCACCTTTATCTTCCGTTGCACTAAAATTGAAAAAGGTTAAAACTTGATGTAGCAACCATTCACCCCCCTCTTGTTCGCTACGATCCATTCAATTGGTATCAGAGCAAGGTTTTCTTGCTCGGGCTTTACCGCCTAAGAAATGGCCGAACAAGATGCGGGTGTGGCGAATGGGTCACCTTCCCTTGTGCCACCCGCTCCACCATCTCCCATCGATACCACAACGGCTACGTTGGATGACCTTAAGAAATTGGAGTCATCCATCGTTAACCAAATGAAGGCGATGATGATGGAGTTGGTTGCTTAAAAACCAAACCCTAGTGTTGATCCTCAAGCAAGTGCCGAGAACCCCCCACCAAAAGCTACTCCCTTTCCTCTTGTTGATTTTGTCACGCAAGCGACAAAAGATCCACAAAAGGAAGGGCTTGGGGAGACCGGCACTTCAACAAAGGGGAAGGATGAGACACCGGTTGCGGAACGTCTAGGGGGTTATCATGAGGTGCCACCACCAAGTGATTACACCATAAACGTTCCAATACCTATGCCACATATCTTGTCGCATGGTTCACCACCGTTACTTGAGTCAAACAACTTTGAAAATTGGCAATTCTTGATGAAATCTCATGTGCGCAGCGCGTCTACCGAGCTTTGGCGCATCATTGAGGAAGGATACTCACCACGAGATCCAAAGAAATTGACAAGAAGAGATGTGGTGGATGACCAACTCAACGCCACCGCCATCAACATGATTCACATGGCCGTCACGCCAAAGGACCGCGCTCATATCCGCTCGTTCAAGACCGCCAAGGAAGCATGGGATAAACTCGACAAGCTCTTTCTCGGAAATGCGAGCATCCAAAGCTCTCGTTTCGATGAAGTGAACAATATGGCCGACAATTTCGTCATGATTGAAGGAGAGACCCCCGAAGAAATGTATCGGCGCCTCATCGCTCTCGCCGTACAAATGCAAGATCTTGGAGCAACGTTCGTGGATAACCATTGGATCAAGCGCAACTTCTACAATGCTCTCCTCCCTTATGAGGAAGTGAAGTTGACGGCCATCCACCAAAACGCCTCCTTCCGTGCTATGACATCCGATGAAGTTCTTAGCGAAGTCATCACTTTGGACATCTCCAAGAAGAATGCGGAGGATCTTGTTGCTCGCGCCCACAACACACGCAAGCCCAACCTTGCATTGAAGATGAAGGTACATGAGGCTAGTGAAAGCGATGAGGATCCCATGGAGTGGGGACCGGATGATCTCAAGATCAATTATCATGAGCACATGGCTCTCGCCGCCAAGAAATTTTGGGATGGTAACAAGTCCCGAAGCACAAGACCAAGAAGATCACGTGATTCTCCAAGAAGTTTCTCCAAGAGCCCAAGGGAAGGTCAAAAGGGGAGAACATGCTACAATTGCGGTGACAAGAGTCATTTTGTCACGGATTGTATGTTTGAGAGAAGAGAAGATCATGGTGGAAGACTTATCCGCAAGGAAAAGTTCAAGTCACTCTCAAAAGGATTCTCCAAGTTCTCCCCCAAGTCCGATGACGACAAGGTCTCCTTCACCAAGAAGCCTAGAGCCTTCATCATTCGAGAAGAATACTCCTCCGATGAGGATGAAGAACGTGGGGACAAGAGCTCCAACAAGGAAGGAGAGGGAGTGGCCGCCATCGCCATTACCACTCCCTCTATCTCCCTCTTCGACTCTCCTAATGAGAACCTCGCCACCAACAATGCTCGTTGCCTTATGGCAAAGGTATCCTCGGAGGTAAAATCCCCCTCCAAACCATCACCCTTGACTAATGCCCTATATATTGATGATGCCACTAGTCTCACCATTAAACGTGAGATTATGGGTTTGGATGCTTTTCTCACTAACATGCAAGGGGATACCAAGACTCACGTTGGGGCTCTCTTGAGCCAACTTGGTGCGGCACAAGACCTCATAGAGGAGAAGGAAAGGTTGGAAAGGGAGGCGGCAAATGAGATTGCCTCGCTCAAATAAGAGCTTGAAGATGAACAAAATTGGCGCATGTCTCTTGAAGCTAGTGTCATTGTCCTCGAAGACACCAACAAGGCTATTGTCTCCCAACTCATCAAGGACCGAGATGATACTCTTGGTTTTATGGGTGAGCTCAAAAAGAAGATGCTCTCTGATACGTCCAATTTGCATCACTATTTTATATCATAATTTGCTGTTATTCATTGATATATTTCATATTGGGACACAATACTTATGTTATTTCATCTATTTTGCATGTTTCATGATTATTTGGAGATCGCGCACCGGAGCCAGGATTCTGCTGGAAAAAGCACCGTCAGGATGCAATATTTCAGAAGATCAACTGTGGAAGGAAATTATACCAAAAATCCTATTTTTCCAGATGACGGAGAAAGCCAGAAGGGGGAGTCGAGAAGACCCAAGGTGGGGCTAGACCACAGGCCGGCGCGGCCCATGGCCTGGCCGCGCCACCTTGTGGTGTGGGGGCCCCACAGCCCCTTTCGCCTCCTTTTCTTCGCGAAACCCTTCGCCCCGAAAACCTAAGCTCCAGAGGGTACGTCGCGAAGAGCCACAACCGCCTCTACGGGGCAGAGAACACCAGAGAGAAAAGAGCTCTCCGGTGGGCAGGAATCCGCCGGGGAAATTCCCTCCCGGAGGGGGAAATCGACGCCATCGTCACCGCCATCGAGCTGGACATCATCTCCATCGCCATCACCATCATCTTCATCATCATCACCGCCATCTCCACCGCAGCACCTCGTCACCGCTGTAGCAATTTGGGTTTGATCTTGATTGTTTGATAGGGGAAACTCTCCCAGTGTTGATTTCTACTTGTTATTGATGCTATTGAGTGAAACCGTTGAACCAAGGTTTATGTTCAGATTGTTATTCATTATCATATCACCTCTGATCATGTTCCATATGATGTCTCATGAGTAGTTCGTTTAGTTCTTGAGGACATGGGTGAAGTCTAAATGTTAGTAGTGAATTATGGTTGAGTAATATTCAATGTTATGATATTTAAGTTGTGGTGTCATTCTTCTAGTGGTGTCGTGTGAACGTCGACTACACGATACTTCACCATTTATGGGCCTAGGGGAATACATCTTGTACTCGTTTGCCAATTGCGGGGTTGCCGGAGTGACAGAAACCTGAGCCCCCGTTGGTATATCGATGCAGGAGGGATTGCAGGATCTCAGAGTTTAAGGTTGTGGTTAGATTTATCTTAATTACTTTCTTGTAGTTGCGGATGCTTGCAAGGGGTATAATCACAAGTATGTATTAGTCCTAGGAAGGGCGGTACATTAGCATAGGTTCACCCACACAACACTTATCAAAACAATGAAGATTAATCAGCTGTATGTAGCGAAAGCACTAGACTAAAATCCCGTGTGTCCTCAAGAACGTTTGGTCATTATAAGTAAACAAACCGGCTTGTCCTTTGTGCTAAAAAGGATTGGGCCACTCGCTGCAATTATTTCTCTCGCATTTTACTTACTTGTACTTTATTCATCTGTTACATCAAAACCCCCTGAATACTTGTCTGTGAGCATTTACAGTGAATCCTTTATCGAAACTGCTTGTCAACACCTTCTGCTCCTCGTTGGGATCGACATTCTTACTTATCGAAGATACTACGATACACCCCCTATACTTGTGGGTCATCAAGAATATTTTCTGGCGCCGTTGCCGGGGAGTGAAGCGCTATTGGTAAGTGGAATTGGTAAGGAAAACCTTTACTGTTTGTGCTGATTTTATTTCTGCCTGCTGCTATAAGTCATTATGGAGAGATCTTCTCTTCAATTTCTATTTGGGAAATCTACTACTACTGCAACGGTAGTGGATGAGGCGCCAGGTGAGGAAGTGATACCATATAAAATACCTATGAAAATTATTGAACGTGTTATGGATAACCGCTATGAAGGGGATGGAACTGTCCATCCTGGTGATCATTTACTATTTTTGCATGAATTATGCGGGTTATACAAATGTGCAGGTATTGCTATGAATGAAGTTAGAAAGAAACTATTCTCTATATCGCTGTCTGGTAAAGCGGCGCATTGGTATAAATTGCTGAAGAATGGTGATTCTCTTGATTGGGAGGACATTGTGCCTTTATTTTATTCTAAATTCTATCCTCCAAGTGAAATTCACAAAGATCGTAACCGCATATATAATTTCTGGCCTCATGATGGAGAAAGTATTGCCCAAGCTTGGGGGAGATTGAAGTCTTTAATGCTCAAATGCCCCATTCATGAGCTTCCTGGTAATGTTATTATTGATAATTTCTATGCAAGACTTTCTTTTCAAGACAAGACCTTGCTGGATACTTCTTGTTCTGGATCATTTACACGCAACAAAGAAGAGTTTAAAAGGGACCTTCTTGATCGGATCCAAGAAAATACTGAAGGTTGGGAGAACGACAAGGATAGAGAATCAGGTATAATTTATGATTATAAATGCATTGAAGCTTTTATGGATACTGATAAATTTCGTAATATGAGTGCTACATATGGTCTTGATTCTCAAGTTGCTGCAAATCTTTATAAAGCTTTTGCCTCTCATTATGAATTGCCTAAGAAGAATTTTGATAAGTATCCTGAACCGTATAAAGATAAAATTGATTCATCTATTAATAAATGCGTTGTAGTTGAAACTGTTGATCATGTTATTCCTGAAGCTTATATTGAAAAAACTCCTTTCCCTGCTAAAATGAAGGAGTACTCTGTTATAAATAGTGCGGTTCATAAAAGTGAAAAGAAACCTATAGAACCTGAAGAACAAATAAAAGTTGAACCTGCTATTGCAATAGTTAAAGATCTTGTGACTGAAAATGTGGAGGATGGTTATATTATTTTCTGTGAAGATGCTTCTAATATTGTTTCACATCCTAATAAACCCAAACAAGTTAGTGTTCCTATGCTATCTGTTAGAATTGGTGATCATTGCTATTATGGTTTATGTGATATTGGTGCAAGTGTTAGTGCTATTCCTTATGAGCTTTACACGGAGATTATGCATGAAATTGATTCTTGTGAACTTGAAGATATTGATGTGGTTATTCAGCTGGCTAATAGAGAAACTATTTCTCCAATTGGTATTGTTCGAGATGTGGAAGTTCTATGTGGTAAGATTAAATATCCTGCTGACTTTTTGGTACTTGGTTCTGCTGCTAGTGATTATTGTCCTATCATTTTTGGTAGACCTTTTCTAAATACTTGTGGAGCTATTATAGATTGCAAGAAAGAGAAAATTTTGACTAAATTTGCTGGTGAATCTTATGAGTTTAACTTCTCTAAATTTACCAAAACTCCTTATAAAGCTGATTTGCCTAGTGATGATTTTAAAATGGAGCAGTGTGCATCTATTGTTCTTGTTCCTAATAATCCTTTGCAGCAACATTTGGAGAATAGCGAGAGTGAAGTTTTTAGGAAAGAAAGAGATGAGCTTGAGGAAATTTTTCTTCGCCAACCTATTCTCAAGCATGATTTACCGGTGGAAGATTTGGGTACAACACCGCCACCAAAGGAAGACCCTGTTTTTGATTTGAAGCCTTTGCCTGATAATCTTAAATATGCTCATATTGATGATAAGAAAATATATCCTGTTATTATTAGTTCTAAGCTTTCAGAGATTGAGGAAGAAAGGTTATTGGAAATATTGAAGAAACACCGAGGAGCTATTGGCTACACTCTTGATGATTTGAAGGGGATTTCTCCTTCTATTTGCCAACATGCTATTAATATGGAAGATGATGCAAAGCCTGTTGTTGAATGATACGTCTCCGACGTATCGATAATTTCTTATGTTCCATGCCACATTATTGATGTTATCTACATGTTTTATGCACACTTTATGTCATATTCGTGCATTTTCTGGAACTAACCTATTAACAAGATGCCGAAGTGCCGATTCTTTGTTTTCTAACTGTTTTTGGTTTCAGAAATCCTAGTAACGAAATATTCTCGGAATTGGACGAAATCAACGCCCAGGGTCCTATTTTGCCATGAAGCTTCCAAAAGTCCGAAGGAGAGACGAAGAGGGGCCACGAGGGGGCCACACCCTAGGGCGGCGCGGCCCCCCCTTGGCCGCGCGGCCCTGTGGTGTGGGGCCCTCGTGCCGCCTCTTGACCTGCCCTTCCGCCTACAAATAGCCTCCGTGACGAAACCCCCAGTACCGAGAGCCACGATACGGAAAACCTTCCAGAGATGCCGCCGTCGCCGATCCCATCTCGGGGGATCCAGGAGATCGCCTCCGGCACCCTGCCGGAGAGGGGATTCATCTCCCGGAGGACTCTACGCCGCCATGGTCGCCTCCGGTGTGATGTGTGAGTAGTCTACCCCTGGACTATGGGTCCATAGCAGTGGCTAGATGGTTGTCTTCTCCCCATTGTGCTATCATTGTCGGATCTTGTGAGCTGCCTAACATGATCAAGATCATCTATCTGTAATTCTATATGTTGCGTTTGTTGGGATCCGATGAATAGAGAATACTTGTTATGTTGATTATCAAAGTTATATCTATTTGTTGTTTATGATCTTGCATGCTCTCCGTTACTAGTAGATGCTCTGGCCAAGTAGATGCTTGTAACTCCAAGAGGGAGTATTTATGCTCGATAGTGGGTTCATGCCTGCATTGACACAGGACGATGTGACGAAAGTTCTAAGGTTGTGTTGTGCTGTTGCCACTAGGGATAAAACATTGATGCTATGTCTAAGGATGTAGTAGTTGATGATCTTACGCACGCTACTTAATGCAATTGCCTGTTGCTTTGCAACTTAATACCTGGAGGGGTTCGGATGATAACTTGAAGGTGGACTTTTTAGGCATAGATGCGAGTTGGATGGCGGTCTATGTACTTTGTCGTAATGCCCAATTAAATCTCACTATACTCATCATGATATGTATGTGCATGGTCATGCTCTCTTTATTTGTCAATTGCCCAACTGTAATTTGTTCACCCAACATGCTGTTTATCTTATGGGAGAGACACCTTTAGTGAACTGTGGACCCCGGTCCAATTCTCTTTACTGAAATACAATCTCTTGCAATACTTGTTCTCTTGTTTTCTGCAAACAATCATCTTCCACACAATACGGTTAATCCTTTGTTACAGCAAGCTGGTGAGATTGACAACCTCACTGTTTCGTTGGGGCAAAGTACTTTGGTTGTGTTGTGCAGGTTCCACGTTGGCGCCGGAATCTCTGGTGTTGCACCGCACTACATCCCGCCGCCATCAACCTTCAACGTGCTTCTTGACTCCTACTGGTTCGATTAAACCTTGGTTTCTTACTGAGGGAAACTTGCCGCTGTGCGCATCACACCTTCCTCTTGGGGTTCCCAACGGACGTGTCAACCACACGCATCAAGCAAATTTCTGGCGCCGTTGCCGGGGAGATCAAGACACGCTGCAAGGGGAGTCTCCACTTCTCAATCTCTTTACTTTGTTTTTGTCTTGCTTAGTTCTATTTACTACTTTGTTTGCTGCACTAAATCAAAATACAAAAAAATTAGTTGCTAGTTTTACTTTATTTGCTATCTTGTTTGTTATATCAAAAACACAAAAAAATTAGTTTACTTGCATTTACTTTATCTAGTCTGCTTTATTTACTGTTGCTAAAATGGCCAACGCTGAAAATACTAAGTTGTGTGACTTCACAACCACAAATAATAATGATTTCTTATGCACACCTATTGCTCCACCTGCTACTACAGCAGAATTCTTTGAAATTAAACCTGCTTTACTGAATCTTGTTATGCGAGAGCAATTTTCTGGTGTTAGTTCTGATGATGCTGCTGCCCATCTCAATAATTTTGTTGAATTATGTGAAATGCAAAAGTATAAGGATGTAGATGGTGACATTATAAAATTAAAACTGTTCCCTTTCTCATTAAGAGGAAGAGCTAAAGATTGGTTGCTATCTCTGCCTAAGAATAGTATTGATTCATGGACTAAATGCAAGGATGCTTTTATTGGTAGATATTATCCCCCTGCTAAAATTATATCTTTGAGGAGTAGCATAATGAATTTTAAACAATTAGATACTGAACATGTTGCTCAAGCTTGGGAAAGAATGAAATCTTTGGTTAAAAATTGCTCAACCCATGGACTGACTACTTGGATGATCATCCAAACCTTCTATGCAGGACTAAATTTTTCTTCGCGGAATTTATTGGATTCAGCTGCTGGAGGTACCTTTATGTCCATCACTCTTGGTGAAGCAACAAAGCTTCTTGATAATATGATGATCAACTACTCTGAATGGCACACGGAAAGAGCTCTACAAGGTAAGAAGGTAAATTCTGTCGAAGAAACCTCTTCCTTGAGTGATAAGATTGATGCTATTATGTCTATGCTTGTGAATGATAGGACTAATATTGATCCTAATAATGTTCCATTAGCTTCATTGGTTGCACAAGAAGAACATGTTGATGTAAACTTCATTAAAAATAATAATTTCAACAACAATGCTTACCGGAACAATTCTAGTAACAACTATAGGCCATATCCTTATAATAATGGCAACGGCTATGCTAATTCTTATGGGAATTCTTACAACAACAATAGGAATTCACCCCCTGGACTTGAAGCCATGCTTAAAGAATTTATTAGTACGCAAACTGCTTTTAACAAATCTGTTGAAGAAAAGCTTGGGAAAATTGATATACTTGCTTCTAAAGTCGATAGTCTTGCTGCTGATGTTGATCTTTTGAAATCGAAAGTTATGCCTAATGAGAATCATCATAATAAAATTGTTACTACAGCAAATGCCATCCAAGTTAGAATTAATGAGAATATAAGATTAATGGCTGAACTGCGTGCTAGGTGGGATAGAGAAGAAAATGAAAAACTAGCTAAGGAGAAGAATGTAGCTAAAGTTTGGACTATTACCACCACTAGTAATGCTAATGTTACACATGTTGCTGCACCTCCTACTAATAATAATAAAAGAATTGGTGTTAGCAATGTTTCCTCTTCTAATGCAAAGCGTGAGAAACCGCTGAAAGCTGCTAAAGCGCTGAAATTACTGTGATAAAGCTGCTGAAATTTTTCCAACATTGGGGATGATGATCCCATTGCTTTAGATTATAATGGTTTGAATTTTGATGATTGCCACATCTCTGAAGTTATAAAGTTCTTGCAAAAACTTGCTAAAAGTCCTAATGCTAGTGCTATAAATTTGGCTTTCACGCATCATATTACAAATGCTCTCATAAAAGCTAGAGAAGAGAAACTAGAGCGCGAAGCCTCTATTCCTAGAAAACTAGAGGATGGTTGGGAGCCCATCATTAAGATGAAGGTTAAAGATTTTGATTGTAATGCTTTATGTGATCTTGGTGCAAGTATTTCTGTTATGCCTAAGAAAATTTATAATATGCTTGACTTGCCACCGCTGAAAAATTGTTATTTGGATGTTAATCTTGCTGATCATTCTACAAAGAAACCTTTGGGGAAAGTTGATAATGTTCTCATTACCGTTAACAATAACCTTGTCCCCGTTGATTTTGTTGTCTTGGATATTGAATGCAATGCATCTTGTCCCATTATATTGGGAAGACCTTTTCTTCGAACTGTTGGTGCTACCATTGATATGAAGGAAGGTAATATAAAATATCAATTTCCTCTCAAGAAAGGTATGGAACACTTCCCTAGAAAGAGAATGAAGTTACCTTTTGATTCTATTATGAGAACAAATTATGATGTTGACACTTCATCTCTTGATAATACTTGATACACACTTTCTGCGCCTAGCTGAAAGGCGTTAAAGAAAAGCGCTTATGGGAGACAACCCATGTTTTTACCTACAGTACTTTGTTTTTATTTTGTGTCTTGGAAGTTGTTTACTACTGTAGCAACCTCTCCTTATCTTAGTTTTGTGTTTTGTTGTGCCAAGTTAAGCCGTTGATAGAAAAGTTCATACTAGATTTGGATTACTGCACAGAAACAGATTTCTTTGCTGTCACGAATCTGGGAAAAATCCCCCTGTAGGTAACTCAGAAAATTATGCCAATTTACGTGAGTGATCCTCAGATATGTACGCAACTTTCATTCAATTTGGGCATTTTCATTTGAGCAAGTCTGGTGCCATTTTAAAATTCGTCAATACGAACTGTTCTATTTTGACAGATTCTGCCTTTTATTTCGCATTGCCTCTTTTGCTATGTTGGATGAATTTCTTTGATCCACTAATGTCCAGTAGCATTATGCAATGTCCAGAAGTGTTAAGAATGATTGTGTCACCTCTGAATATGTTAATTTTTATTGTGCACTAACCCTCTAATGAGTTGTTTCGAGTTTGGTGTGGAGGAAGTTTTCAAGGATCAAGAGAGGAGTATGATGCAACATGATCAAGGAGAGTGAAAGCTCTAAGCTTGGGGATGCCCCGGTGGTTCACCCCTGCATATATCAAGAAGACTCAAGCGTCTAAGCTTGGGGATGCCCAAGGCATCCCCTTCTTCATCGACAACATTATCAGGTTCCTCCCCTGAAACTATATTTTTATTCCATCACATCTTATGTGCTTTGCTTGGAGCGTCGGTTTGTTTTTGTTTTTTTTGTTTTGTTTGAATAAAATGGATCCTAGCATTCACTTTATGGGAGAGAGACACGCTCCGCTGTAGCATATGGACAAGTATGTCCTTAGTTTCTACTCATAGTATTCATGGCGAAGTTTCTCCTTCGTTAAATTGTTATATGGTTGGAATTGGAAAATGATACATGTAGTAATTGCTATAAATGTCTTGGGTAATGTGATACTTGGCAATTGTTGTGCTCATGATTAAGCTCTTGCATCATATGCTTTGCACCCATTAGTGAAGAAATACATAGAGCACGCTATAATTTGGTTTGCATATTTGGTTTCTCTAAGGTCTAGATAATTTCTAGTATTGAGTTTGAACAACAAGGAAGACGGTGTAGAGTCTTATAATGTTTTCAATATGTCTTTTATGTGAGTTTTGCTGCACCGGTTCATCCTTGTGTTTGTTTCAAATAAACCATGCTAGCCTAAACCTTGTATCGAGAGGGAATACTTCTCATGCATCCAAAATACTTGAGCCAACCACTATGCCATTTGTGTCCACCATACCTACCTACTACATGGTATTTTCCGCCATTCCAAAGTAAATTGCTTGAGTGCTACCTTTAAAATTCCATCATCACCTTTACAATATATAGCTCATGGGACAAATAGCTTAAAAACTATTGTGGTATTGAATATGTAATTATGCACTTTATCTCTTATTAAGTTGCTTGTTGTGCGATAACCATGTTCACTGGGGACGCCATCAACTATTCATTGTTGAATTTCATGTGAGTTGCTATGCATGTTCGTCTTGTCTGAAGTAAGAGAGATCTACCACCTTATGGTTAAGCATGCATATTGTTAGAGAAGAGCATTGGGCCGCTAACTAAAGCCATGATCCATGGTGGAAGTTTCAGTTTTGGACATATATCCTCAATCTCAAATGAGAAAATTATTAATTGTTGTTACATGCTTATGCATAAAAGAGGAGTCCATTATCTGTTGTCTATGTTGTCCCGGTATGGATGTCTAAGTTGAAGAATAATCAATAGCGAGAAATCCAATGCGAGCTTTCTCCTTAGACCTTTGTACAGGCGGCATAGAGGTACCCCTTTGTGACACTTGGTTAAAACATGTGCATTGTGATGATCCGGTAGTCCAAGCTAATTAGGACAAGGTGCGGACACTATTAGTATACTATGCATGAGGCTTGCAACTTATAAGATATAATTTACATGATACATATGTTTTATTACTACCGTTGACAAAATTGTTTCATGTTTCCAAAATCAAAGCTCTAGCACAAATATAGCAATCGATGCTTTTCCTCTATGGAGGACCATTCTTTTACTTTCAATGTTGAGTCAGTTCACCTATTTCTCTCCACCTCAAGAAGCAAACACTTGTGTGAACTGTGAATTGTTCCTACATACTTGCTTATTGCACTTGTTATATTACTCTATGTTGACAATATCCATGAGATATACATGTTACAAGTTGAAAGCAACCGCTGAAACTTAATCTTCTTTTGTGTTGCTTCAATGACTTTACTTTGAATTATTGCTTTATGAGTTAACTCTTATGCAAGACTTATTGATGCTTGTCTTGAAGTGCTATTCATGAAAAGTCTTTGCTATATGATTCACTTGTTTACTCATGTCATATACATTGTTTTGATCGCTGCATTCACTACATATGTTTTACAAATAGTATGATCAAGATTATGATGGCATGTCACTCCAGAAATTATCTGTGTTATCGTTTTACCTGCTCGGGACGAGCAGAACTAAGCTTGGGGATGCTGATACGTCTCCGACGTATCGATAATTTCTTATGTTCCATGCCACATTATTGATGTTATCTACATGTTTTATGCACACTTTATGTCATATTCGTGCATTTTCTGGAACTAACCTATTAACAAGATGCCGAAGTGCGATTCTTTGTTTTTGCTGTTTTTGGTTTCAGAAATCCTAGTAACGAAATATTCTCGGAATTGGACGAAATCAACGCCCAGGGTCCTATTTTGCCACGAAGCTTCCAGAAGTCCGAAGGAGAGACGAAGAGGGGCCACGAGGGGGCCACACCCTAGGGCGGCGCGGCCCCCCTTGGCCGCGCGGCCCTGTGGTGTGGGGCCCTCGTGCCGCCTCTTGACCTGCCCTTCCGCCTACAAATAGCCTCCGTGACGAAACCCCCAGTACCGAGAGCCACGATATGGAAAACCTTCCAGAGACGCCGCCGCCGCCGATCCCATCTCGGGGGATCCAGGAGATCGCCTCCGGCACCCTGCCGGAGAGGGGATTCATCTCCCGGAGGACTCTACATCGCCATGGTCGCCTCCGGTGTGATGTGTGAGTAGTCTACCCCTGGACTATGGGTGCATAGCAGTAGCTAGATGGTTGTCTTCTCCCCATTGTGCTATCATTGTCGGATCTTGTGAGCTGCCTAACATGATCAAGATCATCTATCTGTAATTCTATATGTTGCGTTTGTTGGGATCCGATGAATAGAGAATACTTGTTATGTTGATTATCAAAGTTATATCTATGTGTTGTTTATGATCTTGCATGCTCTCCGTTACTAGTAGATGCTCTGGCCAAGTAGATGCTTGTAACTCCAAGAGGGAGTATTTATGCTCGATAGTGGGTTCATGCCTGCATTGACACACAGGACGATGTGAGAAAGTTCTAAGGTTGTGTTGTCTTTGTTGCCACTAGGGATAAAACATTGATGCTATGTCTAAGGATGTAGTTGTTGATTACATTACGCACCATACTTAATGCAATTGTCTGTTGCTTTGCAACTTAATACTGGAGGGGGTTCGGATGATAACCTGAAGGTGGACTTTTTAGGCATAGATGCAGTTGCATGGCGGTCTATGTACTTTGTCGTAATGCCCAATTAAATCTCACTATACTCATCATGATATGTATGTGCATGGTCATGCTCTCTTTATTTGTTAATTGCCCAACTGTAATTTGTTCACCCAACATGCTGTTTATCTTATGGGAGAGACACCTCTAGTGAACTGTGGACCCCGGTCCAATTCTCTTTACTGAAATACAATCTACTGCAATACTTGTTCTACTGTTTTCTGCAAACAATCATCTTCCACACAATACGGTTAATCCTTTGTTACAGCAAGCCGGTGAGATTGACAACCTCACTGTTTCGTTGGGGCAAAGTACTTTGGTTGTGTTGTGCAGGTTCCACGTTGGCGCCGGAATCTCTGGTGTTGCGCCGCACTACATCCCGCCGCCATCAACCTTCAACGTGCTTCTTGACTCCTACTGGTTCGATTAAACCTTGGTTTCTTACTGAGGGAAACTTGCCGCTGTGCGCATCACACCTTCCTCTTGGGGTTCCCAACGGACGTGTCAACCACACGCATCATTGAACATCAGCGTCGTCTAATTCCGAAGATGAAGGAGGTGGTAAGGAATGAGGTATTAAAACTTCTTGAAGCTGGTATTATATATCCTATTGTTGATAGTAGATGGGTTAGTCCTGTGCATTGCGTTCCTAAGAAAGGAGGAATGACTGTTGTGCCTAATGATAATGATGAGCTCATCCCTCAAAGAGTAGTTGTAGGGTATAGAATGTGCATTGATTTTTGAAAAGTTAATAAAGTTACTAAGAAAGATCATTACCCCTTACCATTTATTGATCAAATGCTAGAAAGGTTGTCTAAAAATACTCATTTTTGCTTTTCTTGATGGTTATTCTGGGTTTTCACAAATTGCTGTTAAAACTAAAGATCAAGAGAAAACCACTTTTACTTGTCCCTATGGAACTTATGCTTATAGGCGTATGCCTTTTGGTTTATGTAATGCTCCTGCTACTTTTCAAAGATGCATGTCTGCTATTTTTCATGGCTTTTGTGAGAGTATTGTGGAAGTATTCATGGATGATTTTTCTGTCTATGGGAATTCTTTTGATAGTTGCTTGTGAAACCTTGATAAAGTTTTGCAGAGATGTGAAGAAACTAACCTTGTTCTTAATTGGGAGAAATGCCACTTTATGGTTAATGAAGGAATTGTATTGGGACATAAAATTTCTGAGAGAGGTATTGAAGTTGATAGAGCTAAAGTTGAAGCAATTGAGAAGATGCCCTATCCGAGGGATGTTAAAGGTATTCGTAGTGTTCTTGGTCATGCTGGGTTTTATAGGAGATTTATTAAAGATTTCTCCAAGATTTCAAAGCCTCTTACTAATCTTCTTCAAAAAGACGTACCTTTTGTTTTTGATGATGATTGTAAGGAAGCTTTTGAAACTCTAAAGAAAGCCTTAACAACTGCTCCTGTAGTTGAACCTCCTGATTGGAATTTGCCTTTTGAAATTATGTGTGATGCTAGTGATTTTGCTGTAGGCGCTGTTCTTGGACAGCGAGTAGATAAAAAACTGAATGTTATTCATTATGCTAGTAAAACTCTTGATGCTGCTCAAAGAAATTATGCTACAACTGAAAAAGAATTATTAGCTGTAGTCTTTGCTTGTGACAAGTTTAGATCCTATATTGTTGATTCAAAAGTCACAATTCATACTGATCATGCTGCAATTAGATACCTTATGACAAAGAAAGATGCTAAGCCGAGGCTTATTAGATGGGTACTTCTTTTGCAAGAATTTGATTTACATATTGTAGATAGGAAAGGTGCTGATAATCCTGTTGCTGATAATTTATCTAGATTGGAAAATATTACTTATGATCTTGTTCCTGTTAATGATAGTTTTCCAAATGAACAATTGGCTGTAATAAAGGTGAGCTCGCGAGACAGTCCTTGGTATGCTGATTATGCTAACTTTATTGTTTCCAAGTACTTGCCTCCAACTTTTTGTAACACCCCATTTTTCAAAAACCTGCATATTTCTCCCAGTTAAAATTTTGAGCCAACCAATTTTTTTTATTTAACACTTATGATTGAGTGTAGGTTAGAATTCTTGCTTGGGTTGACTCAAATACTTTTCTTGGTATGTTGTGTGTGACACCTCACCTTAGGTTAATTTTTACACCTTCTTTAAAACTTTAGGGTTTGCTCTTCTTAATTGGTTGGCACCACCTCTTATGCACTATGCTCCTCAGAAACCCTAACCCTGGGGTGGAGGGCATTACCCTTGGAGGGGAGGAACACTCTACCCTCTTCCCTACACCACCACCAAATTCACCTAGGGTTGCACCATCCACACCATCATCACCTTTTTATTGTCATTTTGTATTTTCACATTTGTGCACTTGATCCCTTGTCACTCTTGGGCACATGCACTTGGCATGGCTTCTCTCTTTTTCACCCCTGCCCCTTTTTCTTCTCTCTCTTTTCTCTCGTAGGTTTTGGCCGAGAGATAAGAGGGGAAACCTCCCCCTCTCTTTTCTTTCTCTCTTCCCTCTCTTTTTTTCTTCTCTGCCTTGGACCGTGGCCGACGCCACTCCCCTCTCTCTACCTTGGCCCAACCCTGGCCCCATCTCTTTTTTCTCTCTTCTCTCTTCCTTGGCCCAAAGACCACCAGCCCATCTCTCTCTCGCCGCGCCAAAAACCCTAGCCCACGCGCGCCACGACGGTCAAGCGCCATGATGGCCCGACGCCTCGCGTCGCCCGCCATCAGCCTCGCCTGCCGCGCACCCCCTCGTTACCCTCCCCTCGCTGATGCCACCAGGGCGACGTCACGGTGGGGCCGACGCGTGACGCCAGCCCCTGGCCACCGGTTGGCCATCGCCACCGCCCACGCCACTGCCTCGCCTCCCACCGCCTATAAAAACCCACCGAGAGGCACCCCTCTCCCCTCAGCTCCCCACCCACTGCGCCGTCAGGCTGCCTCTCCCACTCCCTGTCCGCTTGGGCAGCAGCCCTCGTCACTGCTGCGACGCGCCCAGGCGCTCACCACGGTCACCGTGAGGGTGACGCGCAGGTGGTCACCGCCGCGACGCCGTCGACGTTTCTCTCCCTACTCCCTCGTCGTCAACACCCCCTCCCGCATCTCCTGACCCTGCCCCTCTCTTCTTCTTCCCAGGAACACCGCAGGACGCCGCCGCTCTCGACGCTCCGACGCCGTCCGTGACGCAGACGACGCCGAGCGAGGAGGAGCAGCAGCCCCTGGACGCCGCCAGCACGCGCACGCCATGCACGCCTACGCCACCGACCCGCCTGCACCGATCCATGCCACCGCCAGCCGCCGGTAAGCCCCCTGGCCGCCCCTTTCTTCCTCCGCGCCGGCGAGCGCCTCCGACGTCGCGCACGCGCCAGATCTGGGCCGTCGGATCCAGATCGGGCGGGCGCATGGCGCATGCACGGCCACGTCGGCAGATTACTTTTGCGACGCTAGATATAAACGAAGGAGAAGTGGAAGGGGAGGATTTTGGTGAAGAACTTGAGGAAGACCAGGGACAAGCCAACCAAGGCAAGCCATCTTTGAACTCTGAATGATGTGGGTTGGATGTCATTTGTTGATGTCCATAAGCATCTTATTTTTTTTTATGTGATGATCTTTCTCTATGTTGGTCTATGTATGGATGTAATAGGAGTAGTTTCTTGTGGTGGTCCTTCATCTTGGTTCACACATGTTGGGATGCATGGTCACTGCCGTGCTACTCCCTTGGGTCCTCGGGAGTGCTCAACCTGAGCATGTACCTTTCTAGATTAGAGTTTTACACCACACCCCCACCTTGTTGAGTCTAGAGGTATCAAAGTCATGAAGCTTGGTGTAATTCTCACATTGAGAGAAGTATGCCGTGTACCCCCTTGATTGTTAAAAGGGTGATACACCTACCCCACCCAAGTTGAATAATAACACCACCAAATCTGAAAGTTGAGCCACCCTATATTATCATCTTACATGCTTACCTTAAGCAAGTGAGATCCATTTCTTTTGCCACCCCCTTATGCTCTCATGGCATGATGATCTTCATCTCGGCCATGTTGCCAAAGTAGTTCCTTCTCAAGAAACTTTAGGTTGGGAACCCCTCAAGGTTTACCTTGTTGTAAATGTTTATGAAAACCTTGGGTACGTTAACCCAAGTGTATGGTTTATAAAAGCAAAGGATCTTGATAAAGATGGTTGGGAAAGGTGTGTATGGCTGTTCGTGGAACACCAAGGTGTTGTGGGAAAAAGGAAAGGGTTTCTAAAAAGGGGCACTGCGTATATGTGTACACCAGCCCAACTTTTATTCGCGCAACCACATTATCCAATATGGGCACGGGCTTAGTCCGTAGTTTGTTGAAGTTGGCATAAGCACCCTTCACAACTTTCTAGAGAGGGTCACGATGACCTCCGACGCCGGGTTGCGCTCTGAAGGAGGCAATACACTGTAGTTGTCTATAGCCGGACGATTACTGAGGGTCTTCTGTCGTGGCGCCGGAGATACGCTCAAAAGGAGGTATGCTGCCGGGGTGCCGGGAAGGGGTAAGCCCGCAGGGAAGGACTTGTGCCAATGGAGACGGGCGAAAGACTATGACTGGTTATCCGAGTCTCGCATACTTTTGTATGACGATCCGGGGATGATCCCGGCGGATTTATCAGTTCTTGTGGGGAAAGTGCACAAACTCTGCAGAGTTAAATCTATTCGAATAGCCGCGTCCGCGGTCATGGACGGGTTGCAATGGTCTACCTTTACCGGGGCTTGCGTTTTGTTTTGACAAAGGCTTTGCAAAGAAAGTGTTGTGTTTTATGTACCGGAAGGGTACGGAAAGTGGGCGTGTGTTGACCATATGGAGATGGTCGTGGGAAAAATTGAGACCAAGTGGGGAACTCTTTCCTAAATGTTTCCATAGATGGAACTCTTCTTTAACAAAGATATAGAGATGTCATAGGACTTTCCTCGCATCTTCATCACTTGAGATGAATGAATGCAACTCTTCTTTAACAAAGATATAGAGATGTCATAGGACTTTCCTCGCATCTTCATCACTTGAGATGAATGAATGCAACTCTTCTTTAACAAAGATATAGAGATGTCATAGGACTTTCCTCGCATCTTCATCACTTGAGATGAAGGAATGCAACTCTTCTTTAACAAAGATATAGAGATGTCATAGGACTTTCCTCGCATCTTCATCACTTGAGATGAAGGAATGCAACTCTTCTTTAACAAAGATATAGAGATGTCATAGGACTTTCCTCGCATCTTCATCACTTGAGATGAAGGAATGCAACTCTTCTTTAACAAAGATATAGAGATGTCAGAGGACAATCATATTGTTCCCTTCACTTGAGAAGTCGGAATGCTATGCAAACCATAAAAGGTAGGAACATGCTATACCCACAAGAGAAACTTGTCATACTCTCTTGTCTCCTTTAGTTAGATTGTTGCACCCCTCTTATGATGGTTTGCAAGTACAATTCCAAATGTACTTACGGCTTTGTCCCTGGCTATTAACTTGGCCAGACTATGAGGAGGACTATGAAGACGATGGAGGATATCATGACGACTATGCGACCTAGGACGCTCTCCAAGTCAGTCGCCTGTAGGTCTAAGGCATGACTTGGGCCCGACGACGTTGATGTGTATCCGCTGCTGTGTTTGATGAACTTGCCCATCGAGGCATTTGTGTAAGCTCAGTCATGAGACCCGCTTTGTAAGACTTATTTATTCGGTACTGTAATGGATGATGTAATTCTGGATATTCAGTTCGGTTATGTGCTCACGGTGCAATGATCATGGGATCGTGAGTTGAATGCATAACAGGGTATTTCGGACAGCTAGTCCGGGGTCCCCACAGAGCTGGTATCAGAGCCATCCTGACCATAGGAGGCCCTAGTTAGCATGGACGCTAAGATAGTGCAAAAACTATTTTCTATAATAAAAACGAGATGACTATATGCTGAAATAATGCCTAGTCTCTCCCCTACTTTCTCTTGGATAGTAACTTTACTTGCATTAATTATTAATGTTTTTACTTTATGCACTTAAAATTTGGCACACTTTGATCATCATACTAATTGAGAACTTAAATTTTTTGTAGATGGATCCACCGATGTTCACTGAGAGCATCCAGCTTGGCTTCAAGAAGCCTCCCTACCTGTTTGAGACCTCCCTTGTCGAGGTGTCTCGGGCCGTTGGACGCCTGGCGCCCGAAGTGAAGGGAGGACAGATGGAGAGCACCAAGGACGGCGAGATGTCCTGGATGGTGGTTTGCACACTCCGTGGCTCTCATGTGAAGCAGCTTGAGGAGATTGAGGTCCAGGTCTTCGACCGCACATGGGAGGATGGACTTGTGAGGGTGCTCCAAGCGGCCCTCTCTCGTCTCGTCTTCCACCACCGTGTCGAGTTGGAGGCCATGGGACTTCCTCACGCCTTCTTGGGACGCCGCAATGAGGAAGGGGTTCCTACTATGATCCCCTACTTTTGCCCCCTTGGACGCCAAGTGAGCCAGATGGAGAACTTGTTGTTCAAGACTCAGCTCAGCCTTGACTCCAACAGGATGGAGAATGAGGTGTTGAAGCATGAGATGGAGGGGCTCAAGATGGACTTGAAGTTGGCCAAGCTCAAGCATCGCCGCCAACAGAAGAAGACCCTCCGTGTCCGCGAGTCCAACTACATGCTCAAGGTCAAGGTTATGCACCTCAAGGCCGCCCTCCGCGAAGCCGAGGAGAAGCTCGAGGAAACTCAGGACGACGGTGAAGATATCCGCAAGGAGAACACCGCTCTTGTTAGCGACGATGAGGATTACATGGAGGAGGAAGGACTTGATGGGCTTGATGATGAAGATGACGAGGACCGCGCCTTCATCAACGACGCGATTGAAGAACCCGCACCACTTCACACCGTGGAGGCTACTCCGGATGATGAGGAGGATCCCGAGGAGCCCCCGTTCGATGGCCCTTCCGCACCACTTGATGATTTCTAGATGTGCACCTTCGAGACATGGTCGATGATAGGATGTCCCGTTTGATGCGATGAACTTGTTGGTCCATATGTGACCATGTTGGATGTGAACTTGATGCTTTTGGTGGTACCAATGTTTGTGGTTGCATGTTAGTATTTGTGTTGGTTTTCATTTCCCTTTATGTTGGAGTTTTCTTTTTATGCATGCATATTCCTTCCCCTTATTCAACAAGCACTTGAACCCACGAACTTTTCCATCATCTCATTTCCATGAATGTCGTCTTCACCTCCTCAGATGGTTGAAACTCGCCATGGAGGTTCCACTTCCGGAAACCCACCACCACCACCACCTCCGGACCCCAACATGGCTCAGATCCTACGCCTCTTGATGGAGGATCGCCAGCGTGCCCGCCAGGAGAGTGAAGCTAACATTGCCGCGCTTCGGCAAATCGCTCAAGCCGCCGCGGGAAACCGCAACAATGAAGAAGGAGAAGGACATGGCGAGGAAGCACCAAGGTCACGCCTTAGGGACTTTCAGAATACCAACCCGCCCGTGTTCTCCAAGTGTGTCGCTCCCCTCGACGCGGATGATTGGCTCCGCACCATTGAAAACAACCTTGAAGTCGCTGTGGTAGGAGATCACGAGAAAGTTCTTCTCGCCACTCACTTTCTCTCGGGACCCGCCCGAGCATGGTGGGAGAATGTCAAGGCCATGCAAGCTCCTGATCATGTCATCAACTGGGCGGAATTCACCGCCAAGTTCCGTAAGGCTCACATTCCCACTGGTTTGATCAAGATGAAGCGTGATGAATTCTTCAACCTAAAGCAGAACAACTCCAACGTGGTGGATTATCTTGAGAAGTTCAACACCCTGGCCAGGTATGCCCCGCAAGATGTTGACACTGACGAGAAGAAGCGCGACCGTTTCATGAATGGTCTGCATGAAGAAATCCAGAGTATCCTAGTGGCTGTACCTTACCCCGACCTGGAAGCGCTTGTGGATGCCGCTATTTTGGTGGAGTCTAAGCGCAAGGCTGCCTATGAAACCAGGAAGCGCAAGATGCAACAGCAGCAGGGTGGGCCCAGCAACCCCAAGTACCGCAGTCCGCCCCCATCAAGACCCGTCAACCCACCCCAGAGGAACCCTTCGCCAGCACCAGCTTACCGCTCCAATAACTATGCCCCCAATCGTTCAGCTCCGCAGCCCCGTTCCGGAGGATTCAACACCAACCCCCGCCCCAATCCGCCAGCTCGCCCTCAAGGCGATGGATGTTTCGCTTGTGGGAAGCCTGGACACTTCTCTCGTGAGTGTCCCACCAAGATGAGGACACCTCAACGCGCCAACGCCCCAAGGCCCCCTCAAGCTCAAGCTAGGACTGCGTCAGGAAAGAAGCCCATGGTCAAGAAGCAGGCCAATGCCGCCCATGGACATCTGAACCATGCCAGCGCTGAAGAGGCCGAGGAAGCTCCGGATATCGTGATGGGTACGTTTCTAGTCAACTCCACTCCTGCCCGAGTCCTTTTTGATTCCGGCGCATCTCATTCCTTCGTTACCGAACCGTTCGTTAAGAAAAGTGGGATGAAACCAACCGCCATGAGACGCCTCATGTTAGTTCAAATTCCGGGATCCACCGCTAAGGCCCGGATGTCTTGTCTAAACGTTCCCATAGTCATAAAAGGAGTATCTTTCCAATCTGATCTAATTGTCTTAGGAGCACAAGGTTTAGAGGTAATCCTTGGAATGAACTGGATGACCAAGTATAAGGGACACATAGACTGCGTCCAGAAATCCATTACCCTCACCAATGATCAAGGCCTACCCGTAAAATACACCGCCACTATACACTCCTCCAAAGCCTTCTACAAGAAAAGTATCTCTGGACCCGGCCTCGAACAAGTCCCTGTTGTCTGCGAATACCCCGATGTCTTCCCTGAAGAATTGCCCGGTATGCCCCCTGACCGAGACATTGAGTTCATTATAGAACTACTCCCAGGAACTGCCCCCATAGCCCAGAGACCTTATCGTATGAATCCCCAAGAATTGATTGAGTTAAAGCGACAGTTGGATGACCTGTTGGCCAAAGGTCTGATCAGGCCAAGTGCATCACCATGGGGATCGCCTGTGATCTTCGTGGACAAGAGAGACGGAACCATTCGCTTGTGTGTGGACTATCGGAGACTTAATGAAGTAACCATTAAAAATAAGTACCCTCTGCCTAAGATCGATGATTTATTCGATCAAATGAACGGAGCAAAGGTTTTCTCCAAAACTGACCTTCGCACCGGGTATCACCAACTTAAAGTACGAGAATCCGACATTCCCAAGACTGCTTTCACCACCCGTTACGGACTGTATGAGTACACCGTAATATCGTTTGGACTCACCAATGCCCCTGCCTACTTCATGAACCTCATGAACAAGGTCTTCATGGAATACCTAGACAAATTTGTGGTAGTGTTCATCGATGACATCTTGGTCTACTCAAAAACTGAGGAAGAACATGAGGAGCACCTGCGACTAGTCTTGGGTACCCTTCGGCAACATCAACTTTATGCAAAGTTTAGTAAATGTCAGTTTTGGCTCAAGGAAGTTGGATTTCTTGGCCACGTCTTGTCAGCTGGAGGACTCTCTGTTGATCCCTCTCTGATCAAGTCTATTGTGGACCGACAACCACCTAAGAATGTTACGGAAGTGAGGTCTTTCCTCGGATTGGTGGGATACTACCGCAAGTTCGTTGAAGGATTCTCAAGCATTGCCAAACCTATGACTCTTCTACTTAAAAAGGGTAAGAAGTTTGAATGGACGGAAAAGTGTGAAGAAAGTTTTCAAGAATTAAAAAGGCGACTTGTATCCGCCCCCATCCTGACCATGCCCGACGTCACCAAGGATTTTGTGATCTATTGTGATGCTTCCAAAATTGGTCTTGGAAGTGTCTTAATGCAAGAAGGAAAGGTAATCTCTTATCTCTCTCGACAGCTGAAACCCCACGAAGCCAATTACCCCACCCATGACCTGGAATTAGCAGCCGTGGTTCATGCTCTCAAGACTTGGCGCCACTATCTCATCGGAAATAGGTGTGATATTTACACCGATCACAAAAGCCTTAAGTATATCTTCACCCAGAGAGAGTTCAATATGCGACAGAGGAGATGGATAGAGCTCATCAAGGATTATGACCTTAGTATCCATTACCACCCCGGAAAAGCTAATGTTGTAGCCGACGCCCTCAGCCGAGAACCTTGTTCCCTTAACTCTCGTTTAAAAGTCGAGCAACCCATGTTGTATCAAGAATTTGAGGAATTCGGATTAGAATTGGTTAGCCATGGATTCCTTGCTGCCATGGAAGCCAAACCCACCCTTCAAGATCAGATCAAGGAAGCCCAAGTTGGGCATAAGAGTATCGAAGGGATCAAGCGTCGCATGAGCAGGAAAAAGCTAGAAGGATTTTCGATAGATCCCAACGGTGTACTATGGTACAATGGGCGCCTCTGCGTACCAAATATTCCCGATTTGAAGAATCTTATAATGGAGGAGGCCCATAATACTCCTTACTCCATTCACCCTGGAGGATCCAAGATGTACCAAGATCTAAAAGACACTTTTTGGTGGCATGGGATGAAGCGGGATATTGCTTTGTTTATTGCTCGATGTGATGTCTGCCAGAAAGTTAAAGCTGAGCACCAACGCCCGGCTGGATTATTGCAACCCTTGAAGATACCCGTGTGGAAATGGGAAGAAGTGGGAATGGATTTTATCACCGGACTTCCCAGATCTAGCCGTGGACATGATTCCATTTGGATGATAGTAGATCGTCTCACCAAAGTCGCTCATTTCCTACCTGTCAAGACCACCGATCGTGGAAGAGCGTTAGTAGATCTGTACATCTCAAGGATCGTCAGTCTTCATGGAGTTCCCAAGGTCATCGTATCCGATCGAGGAACCCAGTTTACCTCACATTTCTGGAAACAGCTTCACGAAGCCATGGGCACCAAACTATTTTTCAGCACAGCCTACCATCCTCAGACCGGAGGACAGACCGAAAGGGTGAACCAGATTCTGGAAGACATGCTCCGCGCATGCATTCTCGCTTATGGAACCAAATGGGAGGATTGCCTGCCATTCGCCGAGTTCTCTTATAACAACAGTTATCAGGCCAGTCTTCGGATGGCCCCTTTCGAAGCCCTCTATGGGAGAAGATGCAGAACCCCTCTCAATTGGACCGAGACCGGAGAAAGTCAAGTATTCGGACCTGACATACTTCAGGAAGCCGAGGAGAAAGTTCAGCTCATTCGTGACCGGCTGAAAGCTGCACAGTCCCGCCAGAAGAGTTACGCCGACAACAAGCGTCGGGAATTAACTTTCGGCACCGGAGATTTCGCCTATCTCCGGGTAACCACTCTCAAAGGAATGAAACGTTTCCATGTTAAAGGCAAGCTTGCGCCAAGATACATTGGTCCTTTCAAGGTGCTAGGACGAAAGGGAGAAGTATCTTACCAGCTGGAGTTACCTCCCGAATTGTCTGAGTTCCATGACGTTTTTCATGTCTCCCAACTTCGAAGATGCCTCCGAGCACCAAGCAAGCCTGAAGTTTTTAAGGATATTGATTATCGTGCCATCGACCTCAATCACGACTTAACTTACCGAGAGAACCCTATCTGTATTCTGGATGAAACCGTTAGGGTCACCCGCCGGAGGAAGATTAAATTCTTCAAGGTCCAGTGGAGCAACCACTCCGAAGATGAAGCCACATGGGAGCGGGAGGATTATCTGAGACAAGAATTCCCACACCTGTTCAAGCTCTTAGCCGTGGAATCTCGGGACGAGATTCTTTTAAGGGGGGAAGGTCTGTAACACCCCATTTTTCAAAAACCTGCATATTTCTCCCAGTTAAAATTTTGAGCCAACCAAATTTTTTTATTTAACACTTATGATTGAGTGTAGGTTAGAATTCTTGCTTGGGTTGACTCAAATACTTTTCTTGGTATGTTGTGTGTGACACCTCACCTTAGGTTAATTTTTACACCTTCTTTTAAACTTTAGGGTTTGCTCTTCTTAATTGGTTGGCACCACCTCTTATGCACTATGCTCCTCAGAAACCCTAACCCTGGGGTGGAGGGCATTACCCTTGGAGGGGAGGAACACTCTACCCTCTTCCCTACACCACCACCAAATTCACCTAGGGTTGCACCATCCACACCATCATCACCTTTTTATTGTCATTTTGTATTTTCACATTTGTGCACTTGATCCCTTGTCACTCTTGGGCACATGCACTTGGCATGGCTTCTCTCTTTTTCACCCCTGCCCCTTTTTCTTCTCTCTCTTTTCTCTCGTAGGTTTTGGCCGAGAGATAAGAGGGGAAACCTCCCCCTCTCTTTTCTTTCTCTCTTCCCTCTCTTTTTTTCTTCTCTGCCTTGGACCGTGGCCGACGCCACTCCCCTCTCTCTACCTTGGCCCAACCCTGGCCCCCTCTCTTTTTTCTCTCTTCTCTCTTCCCTGGCCCAAAGACCACCAGCCCATCTCTCTCTCGCCGCGCCAAAAACCCTAGCCCACGCGCGCCACGACGGTCAAGCGCCATGATGGCCCGACGCCTCGCGTCGCCCGCCATCAGCCTCGCCTGCCGCGCACCCCCTCGTTACCCTCCCCTCCCTGACGCCACCAGGGCGACGTCACGGTGGGGCCGATGCGTGACGCCAGCCCCTGGCCACCGGTTGGCCATCGCCACCGCCCACGCCACTGCCTCGCCTCCCACCGCCTATAAAAACCCACCGAGAGGCACCCCTCTCCCCTCAGCTCCCCACCCACTGGGCCGTCAGGCTGCCTCTCCCACTCCCTGTCCGCTTGGGCAGCAGCCCTCGTCACTGCTGCGACGTGCCCAGGCGCTCAGCACGGTCACCGTGAGGGTGACGCGCAGGTGGTCACCGCCGCGACGCCGTCGACGTTTCTCTCCCTACTCCCTCGTCGTCAACACCCCCTCCCGCATCTCCTGACCCTGCCCCTCTCTTCTTCTTCCCAGGAACACCGCAGGACGCCGCCGCTCTCGACGCTCCGACGCCATCCGTGACGCAGACGATGCCGAGCGAGGAGGAGCAGCAGCCCCTGGACGCCGCCAGCACGCGCACGCCACGCACGCCTACGCCACCGACCCGCCTGCACCGATCCACGCCACCGCCAGCCGCCGGTAAGCCCCCTGGCCGCCCCTTTCTTCCTCCGCGCCGGCGAGCGCCTCCGACGTCGCGCACGCGCCAGATCTGGGCCGTCGGATCCAGATCGGGCGGGCGCATGGCGCATGCACGGCCACGTCGGCGTGCATGGCCACGTCGGCCTGCCTGGCCCGCCACGGGCCCCGGCCGTTTTTCCTTTTTCCTTTTTTTTCACCGGCCACCGGAGAGCCCCACTGGGCTGGCCCATCTGCGCAGCACCGCACGGCCCAGGGCGTTCCCGCCCTTTTTCTTTTGTTTGAAAATTTGATAAACAGAAATTAAAAATGAAAAACTGCCAGTATACTGTTTTGTTAATTATATTAGTTTGGTAACTCTGATTAACATGATTCCAATTGCATTAGCACCGGCATGAAATTATCTTTCAGATGCCACTGGCCTTGTATTTTTAGGATTTTTGTGCGATTTTTAATAAATGAAACATGATCTCTGTTTCTGGTTAGTAATTTGGACTTTAAAAATTGTAAAATTAATATTTTTGAATGATTCCAATTGGGTTAGTCTTGTTTTGTTACTATGCATCCAGGAAAAATATCATTAGTCTCTGATAGTAGTTTTTCATCTCTGGTTATTAGTGCATGTGTGTTACATGAAATAATAAGGCTATTGTTTGATGTTTATACTTAAACCTTGTTGCTTCTTGTTTATAAAAATGGCCAAATCATGCTTTGTTACTGTCAAACAACTCCCCTGCATATTTTCCTTTTTCATTTATTTGTTCTTGTTTCTTGAACTATGTGTTGATTGTATGCAACGTTTACTTTTGCGACGCTAGATATAAACGAAGGAGAAGTGGAAGGGGAGGATTTTGGTGAAGAACTTGAGAAAGACCAGGGACAAGCCAACCAAGGCAAGCCATCTTTGAACTCTGAATGATGTGGGTTGGATGTCATTTGTTGATGTCCATAAGCATCTTATTTTTTTTTATGTGATGATCTTTCTCTATGTTGGTCTATGTATGGATGTAATAGGAGTAGTTTCTTGTGGTGGTCCTTCATCTTGGTTCACACATGTTGGGATGCATGGTCACTGCCGTGCTACTCCCTTGGGTCCTCGGGAGTGCTCAACCTGAGCATGTACCTTTCTAGATTAGAGTTTTACACCACACCCCCACCTTGTTGAGTCTAGAGGTATCAAAGTCATGAAGCTTGGTGTAATTCTCACATTGAGAGAAGTATGCCATGTACCCCCTTGATTGTTAAAAGGGTGATACACCTACCCCACCCAAGTTGAATAATAACACCACCAAATCTGAAAGTTGAGCCACCCTATATTATCATCTTACATGCTTACCTTAAGCAAGTGAGATCCATTTCTTTTGCCACCCCCTTATGCTCTCATGGCATGATGATCTTCATCTCGGCCATGTTGCCAAAGTAGTTCCTTCTCAAGAAACTTTAGGTTGGGAACCCCTCAAGGTTTACCTTGTTGTAAATGTTTATGAAAACCTTGGGTACGTTAACCCAAGTGTATGGTTTATAAAAGCAAAGGATCTTGATAAAGATGGTTGGGAAAGGTGTGTATGGCTGTTCGTGGAACACCAAGGTGTTGTGGGAAAAAGGAAAGGGTTTCTAAAAAGGGGCACTGCGTATATGTGTACACCAGCCCAACTTTTATTCGCGCAACCACATTATCCAATAGGGATTTCTATTTTCGTGCCCTCGGTTCCTTAGTTGTGCTCAGTTTTCCCCAGCCCCTTAGTTTTTCCTCAGTTTTCCCCAAAACCTTGTCTGAAACCCGCAGAAGGAGGTCGGACGGAAGGAATCCCGTTAGTTGACGTTGGTTGGTGCTGGCAAGTGGGGCCGCTGTTGGTGCCCCGCAGTGGACACGTCTTCACTTATCCAGATCATCGTGGGACCCACAACTTGTCCACGTTAAGTGCGCCGGACCCACAGCTTACCCAGGTGACCGTTGCAAAATGGGAGCCCGAGCCAGCCCCGCGCCCGTGCCCGTGCCATTGCTTCGCCTTTCTTTCTCCGCGCCCCATTGTTCTTCTTCTCCGCCAGCGGCAGCCCTTCTCCGGTAGGCGGGTGATGTCTAGTTTCTCTTCGACCTCCCGTTCTTCATGGCCGCAGTATGGACCCGTGCCTTTGACAAGATGCCCTGACTGCCCACGCCAGGAGCCTCTGAAGCGGTCGATCTGTAAGACGGACGAGAACGGCAACCGTGGACGTGAGTTCGTTGCATGCGAGAGCTTGCCATATAGAGAGGGGGATAAGGTTAGATCTCGCTCCAATTTCTCTGTTTTCTCTCGATTTTCTTGTTATTCCCTCGAATTTGGGATTTAGGGTTCACGTTGTTGTTTTCAGATCTTGAAGAAATGCAGGCATTTCG
This sequence comes from Lolium perenne, assembly GCF_019359855.2. Classification (NCBI taxonomy): domain Eukaryota; kingdom Viridiplantae; phylum Streptophyta; class Magnoliopsida; order Poales; family Poaceae; genus Lolium; species Lolium perenne. The sequence continues at coordinate 44,437,869 of NC_067248.2, read as the reverse complement.
AGTGGATCGATGTGTACGTTCAGAGGCTTCAGTTGCAGGAATCAATTGGCGCTATTGGGGGGCGCAATTTGGGAGGGGGGGGACTTGCTGTAGAGAATGCGGCGGAGAGAGGAGCCGTTCCGATTAGGGACCTTCCGATTATGCCTAATGCTCCCAATGCAGAACTGGTGGAAGTGAAGGGAGAAGCGAAGAAAATGAACAAGCAGTTAAGGCAGCTTGATCGAGTTGAAGAAGCAAGCTAATCTGATGGCTGGTTGTTTTTTTTGTTGTATAATTACGATCGGATTCTTATCATTGCTCACCAGGCGCTAGAAGTTGTTACAAGGGATACCTTGTTACAAATCCATTATTCAGTTACATGTACTTGTAGTTGTTTTCAAAGTTAGTGTGTGCATTCACCGAAATTACCAACTATATTCCCTAAAAGAAAAGGAAAGCTAAAGATCGTTGATAATTGTTAGAGGGGTGACAAATAATGCAATCACCGAAATCCGCAAATATGTATGCCTCATGTTTATACCAAAATTATACCACTTTTAGGCCTTTCCAAAATACCAATACCATATCCCAAACTATATTCCCTAAAAGAAAAGGACAGCTAAAGATAGTTGATAATTGTTAGAGGGGTGACAAATAATGCAATCGCCGAAATCCGCAAAAATGTATGCCTCATGTTTATAACAAAATTATACCACTTTTAGGCCGTTTCAAAATACCAATACTATAACCCAAACTATATTCCCTAAAAGAAAAGGACAGCTCAAGATAGTTGATAATTGTTAGAGGGGTGACAAATAATGCAATCGCCGAAATCCGCAAAAATGTATGCCTCATGTTTATAACAAAATTATACCACTTTTAGGCCTTTTCAAAATACCAATACTATATCCCAAACTATATTCCCTAAAAGAAAAGGACAGCTCAAGATAGTTGATAATTGTTAGAGGGCTGACAAATAATGCAATCACCGAAATCCGCAAATATGTATGCCTCATGTTTATACCAATACTATATCCCAAACTATATTAAGTGGCAAACTCGTCATTGCATTCTCCACCGACAGAGAGAGAGATGGGTGGCCACGAAGAGAGAGAGAGAGAGAGAGAGAGAGAGGTTGCCACGAAGAGACGGATAGGGGTATACTGCCCGTTAGATCAGTGGATCAACGGTTCGTGGAGTCGATCCGTGTGACAACGGCTCAACCAATCAGGATAAGTTTGGGCTTCTCAGAGCATTTGTGACAGTACTTGAGGGCAAAACTGAGTAGTACTAAGAATCCAAGGGCACATAAATAGTAAATAGACTAAGGGATTCAAACAAAAGAATTACAAAATGAAAAATGTGTGTTTTGTACAATATAATTCATATTGGGCTACATCAAATTATTTGCAATTCAAATATACATGAGTGTGACAATTATGGCATCATTTAGACAAACTATGTTTTGGGAAAGATGTTTTGCAAAGGGGTTTGGGTGGAAAACCATGCATCTTCATAGCTACACTAGTGATTCTGAGAAGTGGCAATTTGTGGTAAAACTTGATTTATATATGTTTGTTAAGGTTTTCTAGGTGGCAGGTTGCGTACGAAGACTCCATGAGTAGTTGGCACTATGTTTTTATTTTTTTGGATTTTTTTGCGCATGAAATGACTCAATTAGCTATGTTAATCTCATTTGTTGACTCTCTGTTGACCAGCTACCTGAGGGTAAAACTGAGTATATTGCACTTGCCGGTCTAAGTCCTCGAGGGGAAAACTGAGTACAGATAAAATTTCTGTATAAGGCACGAGGTTATAGCGAGTACACCAAACGTCCCAGGGTTAGACTCGGGTAGCGGTGCACGCTGCAGCCGTGCATAGCGGACGCGTGTTGCCGTGCATAGCGGACGCGTGTTGCGGTACACGCCACCTTCGTCTTTATAGAGCCCCTCTTTCTCTCCCTCGACGCACGTTCTCACTGGCTCACTGCAACCGCCTCTCCTGTCCCATCATCTTCTCCACAACCGAAGAAAAAACCCCGAAGAAAACCGCCGGCGATGGAGAAGAATGAGATGCCCATTGTCGGCACATCAGCCGCCGCCCCCGTCCAGGCCCCTGTCGCTGCTTCCATCGTAGCAGCCGGCGCATCGGCCGCCGCCCCCGTCGATTGGGACCCGTACGAACCAGTGCAGTACGACGCGCCGGAGAACCCCTACGACACCACCATCGTCGACAACGAGCCGGAGGTAACCCTTTGTTCCCTTGTTTTATCTCATTTCAATCATTTTGTGTTAGATCTACCGTTATTACGGTTCGTACATTCCTAGTTCAATCCAGTTGTGTTAGATCTTGCGTTATTACTGTTCGTCTGTTCCTAGTTCGATCCTTTTGTGTTAGATCTTGCGTTATTAGTGTTTGTGATTTGCTTTTGTTTAAGATTTGTGCCGATGATGATGAATATTTGGGCATAAATTGATTCAGGGTTTGGTCAGTAAACAATTGGTGTGTACAAATTTGTTGTGCATGATCTTTGGGTTGTCTTGACTCAAATCTGGATATAAGTGTGTCCAATGTAACTGAGGCTACCTCTTTTTTTCGAGCCCATATTATCATGCATGATTTTTTGTTCACTCTCTGTTCCATCATCGTTGCAATTGACTCCGTGTTTTTTGCACGATCTTTGGTGCTACGTGACAGGTGCAGAGCAGCGACGTCGACAGCGACGACGAGTCCTTCCACACCAAGACTCGTCACGTCCTCGGGAGGTTGCGGTCCGGCCATTACGATGGCCCTTTTGCTCGTGGCATTTACAAGTGCCCCTTACGCAACAGAAGCTCCGCGCCACCGAGTTCATCTCTCTGGTGTACCATGCTGAATCCATTTGCAGATGTGGCGCTAGAGTTGGAAGGACCGTGAACGATGCATGCGTACATGGCCAAACACAAAGCACTTGGGATTCACTGCGCAACCTCCAAGCGAGTCACACGCGCTACCCGGAGGCGTTGAACGTGCCCTCTGCACTCTCGTATGTCTTATTTGCTCTATCTGTAGAGCAGCTTAATTTCATGTAAAATGTAGCTTATGTTGGATCTATCGGTACTACTTTTGGATCTGTCCTGAATATATCTATGCTATGTTGGTTGCTGTATGCAGCTTATCCTATATTTTTTCTCTGGATTTGTGCCCTAGATTTCCTACCTGATTGGGTAAAAACGAAGGCATAAAGAAATGAATGGCGTTAAAAAACAGAAGGAGAAGCTGCTCTAGATTTGCTACCAATTTGGGCTATCAAATATGAATGAGATCGAGCGATAGAGAGGAAAAAGGTACATTGAAAACTGCTAATCTGGGCGAAAGAGACAGAAACCACTCGTGCCCCCGTCCCGGACCCACACGCTACGGCCCCACACGCTACGGCCACACAAACACGGCCTCGTCCTGTCCCACGCGGTCCCTTCCTACCAGCCCCACACGACGCGGTCCCACACGACGCGACCCCACAAACGACACGACCCCACTCGTCAGCACGGAACGGTCAACTTAACGGATTCCTTCCGTCCGAGCTCCTTCTGCGGTTCAGACAAGGGCTTGGGGAAAACTGAGGAAAAACTAAGGAGCTGGGGAAAACTGAGTACAACTAAGGACCTGAGGGCACGAAAATAGAAATCCCTATCCAATATGGGCACGGGCTTAGTCCGTAGTTTGTTGAAGTTGGCATAAGCACCCTTCACAACTTTCTAGAGAGGGTCACGATGACCTCCGACGCCGGGTTGCGCTCTGAAGGAGGCAATACACTGTAGTTGTCTATAGCCGGACGATTACTGAGGGTCTTCTGTCGTGGCGCCGGAGATACGCTCAAAAGGAGGTATCTTTGTAGGGGTGCCGGGAAGGGGTAAGCCCGCAGGGAAGGACTTGTGCCAATGGAGACGGGCGAAAGACTATGACTGGTTATCCGAGTCTCGCATACTTTTGTATGACGATCCGGGGATGATCCCGGCGGATTTATCAGTTCTTGTGGGGAAAGTGCGCAAACTCTGCAGAGTTAAATCTATTCGAATAGCCGCGTCCGCGGTCATGGACGGGTTGCAATGGTCTACCTTTACCGGGGCTTGCGTTTTGTTTTGACAAAGGCTTTGCAAAGAAAGTGTTGTGTTTTATGTACCGGAAGGGTACGGAAAGTGGGCGTGTGTTGACCATATGGAGATGGTCGTGGGAAAAATTGAGACCAAGTGGGGAACTCTTTCCTAAATGTTTCCGTAGATGGAACTCTTCTTTAACAAAGATATAGAGATGTCATAGGACTTTCCTCGCATCTTCATCACTTGAGATGAATGAATGCAACTCTTCTTTAACAAAGATATAGAGATGTCATAGGACTTTCCTCGCATCTTCATCACTTGAGATGAATGAATGCAACTCTTCTTTAACAAAGATATAGAGATGTCATAGGACTTTCCTCGCATCTTCATCACTTGAGATGAATGAATGCAACTCTTCTTTAACAAAGATATAGAGATGTCATAGGACTTTCCTCGCATCTTCATCACTTGAGATGAAGGAATGCAACTCTTCTTTAACAAAGATATAGAGATGTCATAGGACTTTCCTCGCATCTTCATCACTTGAGATGAAGGAATGCAACTCTTCTTTAACAAAGATATAGAGATGTCATAGGACTTTCCTCGCATCTTCATCACTTGAGATGAAGGAATGCAACTCTTCTTTAACAAAGATATAGAGATGTCATAGGACAATCATATTGTTCCCTTCACTTGAGAAGTCGGAATGCTATGCAAACCATAAAAGGTAGGAACATGCTATACCCACAAGAGAAACTTGTCATACTCTCTTGTCTCCTTTAGTTAGATTGTTGCACCCCTCTTATGATGGTTTGCAAGTACAATTCCAAATGTACTTACGGCTTTGTCCCTGGCTATTAACTTGGCCAGACTATGAGGAGGACTATGAAGACGATGGAGGATATCATGACGACTATGCGACCTAGGACGCTCTCCAAGTCAGTCGCCTGTAGGTCTAAGGCATGACTTGGGCCCGACGAGGTTGATGTGTATCTGCTGCTGTGTTTGATGAACTTGCCCATCGAGGCATTTGTGTAAGCTCGGTCATGAGACCCGCTTTGTAAGACTTATTTATTCGGTACTGTAATGGATGATGTAATTCTGGATATTCAGTTCGGTTATGTGCTCACGGTGCAATGATCATGGGATCGTGAGTTGAATGCATAACAGGGTATTTCGGACAGCTAGTCCGGGGTCCCCACACTTTTTCAGCTCAGCAGAGGAGGAAATTCTTTTATGACTTGAGGCATTATTTTTGGGATGACCCACACTTATATAAAGAAGGAGTGGATGGTATTCTGCGAAGGTGTGTTCCCGAATATGAACAACAAGAAATATTGAGTAAATGTCATGGTAGTGCTTATGGAGGACATCACGCCGGAGATAGAACCGCGCAAAAGGTTCTACAATCAGGTTTTTATTGGCCAACTCTCTTCAAAGATGCAAGGCAGTTTATTTTATCTTGTGTTGAATGTCAAAGGGTGGGTAATATCTCCAGACGCAATGAAATGCCTATGAATTATACTCTTGTTATTGAACCATTTGATTGTTGGGGATTTGACTTCATGGGACCTTTTCCGTCTTCAGAAGGTAACACTCATATACTTGTTGCTGTTGATTATGTTACTAAATGGGTGGAAGCCATACCTACAAAAAGTGCTGACGGTGAGACCTCTTTAAGAATGCTTTTAGATATTATTTTTCCTAGATTTGGAGTTCCTAGATATATTATGACTGATGGAGGTTCTCATTTTATTCATGGAGGATTTAGAAAAACTCTTGCTAGGTATGGTATTAATCATAGAATTGCTTCCGCTTATCACCCTCAAACTAGTGGTCAAGTAGAATTATCGAATAGAGAGATTAAATCTATTTTGGGAAAGACCGTTAATAAATCTAGAAAGAATTGGGCTAGTAAATTGAAGGAAGCACTATGGGCTTATAGAACTGCTTATAAAAATCCCATGGGAATGTCACCCTATAAAATGGTTTACGGAAAAGCTTGCCATTTACCTTTAGAACTAGAGCACAAAGCTTATTGGGCTGTTAGAGAATTAAATAAAGATCCTAAACTAGCCGGTAATAAGAGGTTGCTGCAATTAAGTTCTCTAGATGAATGGAGAAGTGAAGCTTATGAAAATGCTAAACTCTTTAAAGAGAAAGTTAAGAAATGGCATGATAGAAGGATCATCAAAAGAGAGTTTAATATTGGTGATAAAGTCCTATTGTATCGGTCTCGTCTCAGATTCTTTGCAGGGAAATTACTCTCGAAATGGGAAGGACCATATGTTGTTGAGGAGGTGTATCGTTCAGGAGCAATTAAAATTAGCTCTCTCCAAGGCAATGCTACGCAAGTGGTGAATGGACAAAGACTCAAGCATTATATCTCGGGTGATTCTTATAATGTTGATGTTGATATTATTCAAGTGGAAACACCGGAGGCTTTCATCAAAGGACAAATTGACGATCCGCGAACTCGACTTTGAATAGGTATGATCTTGGTAATGAAAAGTTCGCAATTTACTTTCCGAACAATATTTTTGCTGTTTTTGGAAAATATGAAAAATTACGAGATCGAAACGGAGTGGAGGAGACGCACGAGGGCGTGCCCCCATAGGCCGGCGCGGGCCCCAGCCTGGCCGCGCCGCCCTATGAGGACACCGCCTCATCGCCCCTCTCCGACTCTGGTTCGACCTGGTACTTTCCGTTTGTTTTTAAAAAAATTTACTATATGATGCCCCGGACCCCTGGAGGTCCGTATATCGTTTTCTCGACGTGTTTTGTTTCGAGCTGTTTCTGCCAGGATTTGTCTTTGATCTAGAAGCACCATGGTCTCCCACAACAAAGACACGGAGCCTTCGGAGGAAGGTATTCAAGACCCCGAGTTGAAGGAAGAAGTGAAGGAGGATGAAGAGGAAGTCGAAGAAGTTCCGCAAGTACGCCCGCGCACCACCATTGCAAGCATCGGAGTGGTGTCAAACCCGTTCAACGCCAAGAAGAGCGCACGGATTAGCACCGGAGGAGGAGTTCCACGCCATTACCTAGCTCCAAAGACATCTTCTTCAGGCACTTACCATCCCTTCCGCAATCTAATCTACAATAATCAAATTGAAAGGACTCCCAAGGCAGCATTGCCTAGCAATTGGGATATAGATCGTTCTAACACTGCAGGAAGGACGAAGCCTGAAGCTGAAGGGTGGGGAAATAACTCCAAGAATTGGGACTCGCCGTCGGACATACTTCTTAATCGCGTCAAGCACAATTCGGAGATGATCCGCAACCTCATGTACAAGATTGACGAGCTTCAGGAGCTTGTGGAGAAGCTTGTGAGGAATTCATCACCACCATCGCCAAAGGATTGATTCATCATCGGCATTGGCATCCCCTTGGTTTGTTCCAAGCTTGGGGGAGTGCCGCGGTATCACATCATCACTACCTTTTACTTTTTACTATCAAGTAGTGTCATATCATGAGTAGGGAGGTTATCGTATAAGATGGGTTGCAGTGTGGAAGTATCTCTCCTTTAGTTTGTCTATGTATCCCTTGGTGTGAGTTATCGTTATGAAATATTAATGAGAAGTCTTATCATTTACATATTGCACACCTTATTTTAGTTTGCAATTTCTACTATATGATTGATCTTGATTTTAGTATTGGTACCACTTTGGGAGCATTGAGTAAATCTATTTGGTTTTGGCAAACTTAGCATTGGTCAAATAGCAACAACACCTTGAGGTTTAAGTAGAAAAAGAGAAATACATATAGTTGTCTCATTGTCTTCCTTTCTTGTTAGCTCATAGCTTATTATTCTGAAGTTAAGATTGTTTGTGCTTACAAGTAAGATGCATGATTGTTTCTATCACATGTATATTTGTTTGTTTCCCTCAACTCTTATGCTTGCTATTTAACCTTGCTAGCCAAAGGCCTGTACTGAGAGGGATTGCTTCTCGTGCATCCAAACCTTTAAACCAAAACCCATGCCATGTGTGTCCACTATAACTACCTATTATGTGGTATTTCCTGCCAACCCAAGTAAATACTTCATGTGCTACCTTTAAACAATTCAAAATTTATTACTTCTTATTTGTGTCAATGTTTTATAGCTCATGAGGAAGTATGTGGTGTTTTATCTTTCAGTCTTGTTAGGCAGCTTCCACTAATGGACTAGTGGCTTCATCCACTTATCCTATAGTTTTGCAATAAGAGCTGGCAACGGGGTTCCCAGCCCCAATTAATCAACTTTCATTAGTAATTCTCTTCACGTGTTTTGCTCTGATTCATCAGTAAGCAACTTAATTTTGCAATAGACACTCCTCCATGGTATGAGATTGTTGGAAGGCACCCGAGGATTCGGTTAGCCATGGCTTGTGTAAGCAAAGGTTGGGGGGAGTGTCATCCTTAAATAAACTAAAATACATGTGTAAACAAAAGAGAAGAGGGATGATCAACCTTGCTGGTAGAGATAACGTCCTTCATGGGAGCCGCTCTTTGGAGGTCTATTTGGCAAGGGGGTTAGAGTACCCGCTACCAGTCGTTGACAACGACAAACACCTCTCAAAACTTTACTTTTATTCTCTTTATATGATTTCAAAATTGAAAAAGCTCTAGCACATGATTTAATCCCTGCTTCCCTCTGCGAAGGGCTTGTCTTTTACTTTATGTTGAGTTAGTAAACCTATTTCCCTCCATCTCAAGCAAGCATTTGAGTTGTTGTGATCAAACTATTATATTGTGATTTGCTTCATCATGTCTTTACTCTTCCTTGTTTAGTACAAGTTTTACCTGAATGAATATAGCTTTGAAAGTCATCAATGATTAATATGATTGAGTATGCAAGTTTACCATAAGCTTTAATATGAGAGCGCTGCTCAATAGATAAGTATAATCTGTTAACTGTTCTCTGACCAAGAACAAAGTTTGCCATCACCAATTATGATTCCCTATGCACCTTTATTTGTGATTACCTTATACTTATTTCAAGATGAATTATATGAGGAAGTTGTTCACTAGAATGCCTTGTGTGAATTAATATGATGCTTCTTGTCCGTATTTTATTTATCGACTCTTCACTCCATAAACATGTGGTCCTGTTTACCGAGTTCAGTTTCGCTTGGGGACAAGCGAAGTCTAAGCTTGGGGGGAGTTGATACGTCCAATTTGCATCACTATTTTATATCATAATTTGCTGTTATTCATTGATATATTTCATATTGGGACACAATACTTATGTTATTTCATCTATTTTGCATGTTTCATGATTATTTGGAGATCGCGCACCGGAGCCAGGATTCTGCTTGAAAAAGCACCGTCAGGATGCAATATTTTGGAAGATCAACTGTGGAAGGAAATTATACCAAAAATCCTATTTTTCCAGATGACGGAGAAAGCCAGAAGGGTGAGTCGAGAAGACCCAAGGTGGGGCCAGACCACAGGCCGGCGCGGCCCATGGCCTGGCCGCGCCACCTTGTGGTGTGGGGGTCCCACAGCCCCTTTCGCCTCCTTTTCTTCGCGAAACCCTTCGTCCCGAAAACCTAAGCTCCAGAGGGTACGTCGCGAAGAGCCACAGCCGCCTCTGCGGGGCGGAGAACACCAGAGAGAAAAGAGCTCTCCGGCGGGCAGGAATCCGCCGGGGAAATTCCCTCCCGGAGGGGGAAATCGACGCCATCGTCACCGCCATCGAGCTGGACATCATCTCCATCGCCATCACCATCATCTTCATCATCATCACCGCCATCTCCACCGCAGCACCTCGTCACCGCTGTAGCAATTTGGGTTTGATCTTGATTGTTTGATAGGGGAAACTCTCCCAGTGTTGATTTCTACTTATTATTGATGCTATTGAGTGAAACCTTTGAACCAAGGTTTATGTTCAGATTGTTATTCATTATCATATCACCTCTGATCATGTTCCATATGATGTCTCGTGAGTAGTTCATTTAGTTCTTGAGGACATGGGTGAAGTCTAAATGTTAGTAGTGAATTATGGTTGAGTAATATTCAATGTTATGATATTTAAGTTGTGGTGTCATTCTTCTAGTGGTGTCGTGTGAACGTCGACTACACGATACTCACCATTTATGGGCCTAGGGGAATACATCTTGTACTCGTTTGCCAATTGCGGGGTTGCCGGAGTGACAGAAACCTGAGCCCCCGTTGGTATATCGATGCAGGAGGGATCGCAGGATCTCAGAGTTTAAGGCTGTGGTTAGATTTATCTTAATTACTTTCTTGTAGTTGCGGATGCTTGCAAGGGGTATAATCACAAGTATGTATTAGTCCTAGGAAGGGCGGTACATTAGCATAGGTTCACCCACACAACACTTATCAAAACAATGAAGATTAATCAGCTGTATGTAGCGAAAGCACTAGACTAAAATCCCGTGTGTCCTCAAGAACGTTTGGTCATTATAAGTAAACAAACCGGCTTGTCCTTTGTGCTAAAAAGGATTGGGCCACTCGCTGCAATTATTTCTCTCGCATTTTACTTACTTGTACTTTATTCATCTGTTACATCAAAACCCCCTGAATACTTGTCTGTGAGCATTTACATTGAATCCTTTATCGAAACTGCTTGTCAACACCTTCTGCTCCTCGTTGGGATCGACATTCTTACTTATCGAAGATACTACGATACACCCCCTATACTTGTGGGTCATCACTCTCTTGAGGAAGCTAACAAAGAGAAATATGATGAAGACCCAAACTCTTGCCATGACAAGCTTGTTGATCAAGTTGCTTCTTTGAGAAAGCACAATGCTCTTCTCTTCGAAGTCAATGCTCTTCAAGAAGAAGCCTTGGATGAATATTACCGCTTGTGCAAAGAGAAGACCTCATGTTGCAACCATGAAGAAGAAATTGCCGCTCTTGAGACCACCAAGGCCAAGCTATTGAGTTTGAGTAGCATGCAAGAAGAGTCTTTGGAAGAATGTCTTCGTATGAGCAAGGAGAAGGCCACTTGTTGTGATCATGAGGAAGAAATAGCCGCCTTGAAGAGGAGGGAAGCCAAGCTCATGGAGGTCAATTCCATGCAAGAGGAAGCATTGAAGGAGTATTTTCCTTTGAGCAAGGATCGTACGTGCGGCACTCATGAAAGTGACATTGCCAAGTTGGAGAGTGACAAGCGTACACTCATGAAGATGAATGCTCTCCAAGAAGAAGCCTTGATGGAACACTTCCGAGTGAACAAGGCAAAGGAAGTCCAAGTGATTGATATTTGCCACCCTCATCCGGAACATGAAGATGAAGTCAATCGTTTGAAGGCCAAGATTGATAGACTCCAAGTTCAAACCAAATACTTGGAAGGAGTCATTGGAGCCAAAGATGGAGTCAAAGAGGGCTCTTGCAATGAAGGAGCGGCTACCAAGCCAAAGAGGAAGAGGAATAGGAGGACCAAGAAGAAGAAGAACAAGGAGAACATGGAGATCAACCTTATGGAGAGTGATGCTAGCTCAAGAAGGGATGGAGTACCCAACTCCACCTCCAAGGGTTTCGCCGGCTCTAACAACCCTTCTCATGTTCTTTTTGTTGATTACTATGGACATATTCGTGCTCGCTTTATTGGTCCTCAAAAGGACAATGTTGATTGGACTATTTGGGTTCCCAAACGCCTTGTTACTAACATGCTAGGACCCATTGAAAAATGGGTACCTAAATCCAAGACTTGATTCCTTGTAGGACTATGCTTCCAGTGGTGCTAAATGGGTGGTTGATAGTGGAGCCACAAGTCATATGACCGGAAGCAAGAATATTGTTGTCGACCTCGAGCCTTCCTACTCTACCGTATCATATGGCGACAACACGTGCTCTAAGGTATTGGGTCTTGGCAAGGTGGTGGTAACACCCGACATCTCACTTGTGAATGTCCTCCTTGTCGAGACCCATGGTTACAATTTACTCTCCGTTCATCAAATTGCTCGCATGGGTCTATGTACTTTCTTTGATGAACATATGGTGGTCCTCTTGTGGAGCAAGACACTCCATGTAGCTTTTGTTGGATATGTAGAGAACGGATTATATGTTGTTGACTTCTCCGGAAAGACAACATCTTCCGCTCTTTGCCTATTCGCCAAAGGTGACAAGGGTTTGTTATGGCATCGCCGACTAGCCCATGTCAGCATGAGGACTTTGCAAAGTCTTCACAAGGGTGGCCACATTCTCGGACTAAAATAAGATGTCTCTTTTTGTAAGGATCGCGTTTGTAGGGCTTGCGTACAAGGAAAAATGCATGGAGCTCCTCACAAGGCCAAGACTATCATCTCTACCACAAGATGCTTGGAGCTCTTACATGTTGATCTCTTCGGTCCACCGTCTCATGAAAGTCTTGGAGGAAAGAAGTATTGCCTTGTCATCGTTGATGACTATTCACGTTATTGTTGGGTATTCTTCTTCAATTACAAGAGTGAGACTCAACGGACCATGATGGAGTTTGCCAATCAAGTTCAACGCAAGTATGCCAACAAGATCCTCGCAATAAGGAGCGACAATGGAACGGAGTTCAAGAACTATACTTTGGATGACTTCCTCGGCGAAGAAGGAATCCAACACCAATACTCCACGCCATATACTCCCCAACAAAATGGGGTCGCCGAAAGGAAGAATCGAACCTTGATCGAAGCCGCTCGAACCATGATGATGGAGTACAAGTCAAACTACAATTTTTGGGCGGAAGCTATCTCTACCGCATGCCATGCTACTAATCGCCTTTACTTTTGCAAAGGCCTAGAGAAGACACCATATGAGATTCTCACCGGAAACAAGCCCAATGTGTCATATTTCAAGGTTTTCGGATGCAAATGCTATGTGCTTGTCAAAGACACCCGTCTATCCAAGTTTGATTCAAGAGCTCAAGAAGGAATTTTCGTTGGATATGCTACGGATTCTCACGCCTATAGAGTCTTCAACAAGTCAAATGGGCGGGTTGTAGAATCTTGTGACGTGACATTCGATGAAGATGATAGATCTTTGGAGGAGCGAAGTGCTTCTTGTGAGAAAGGAGATGCAATTCCCCCGGATGCCATAGGAAGGATGGGTGTTGGAATTCGCCGACCCCAAGAGCTACCTTCTATGAGTACCGGGGAAGGACCAAGTTCCACCCAAGTGGAGCCATCTACACCACAAGGCCAAGCTTCTTCCATTGATCTTACAAATGCAAGCCAACCTCTACCACAACCTCAAGTTCAACCTCAACATCTACAACAACAATCAAGTATGAGTTCACCTCAAAAAGCTCAAGAACAACACTCACCACAAGCTCATCTACAACAACAACCGACATCAAGTGACCAAGGCCAAGCTTCAAGTTCTTCTCCGAATGGTTCGGGGATGATTTATATGGACAATACCATTCCTAATACCCCCGAGTCATCCGGATCTCATGATGATGATGCCCACTTCAACAACAATTAAGGTCAAGGCGAGGACCTAAACCATGATGAAAGCCAAGAGGACCCACATGAATCTACTCCTTTAGCCATCACTCGCCGTGAAGATCCTATTGCAAGACACTTGCGCCTCAAGTCCCATTCTTTGAGTAACGTCATTGGTGATCTAAAGAGCAAAGTAACTACCCGAAGACAACTAGCAAGCTTTTGTGAGCACCACGCCTTTGTCTCTATGGTGAAACCACTTAAAGTTGATGAAGCTCTTAAAGATCGCGATTGGTTGAATGCGATGCAAGAGGAACTCAACAACTTCAAGAGGAATGATGTGTGGACTCTCATGAAGTGACCCGATCATTGCCGCAATGTTATCAGCACCAAATGGATCTTCAAGAACAAGCAAGATGAACGTGGCATGGTCATCCGCAACAAAGCAAGATTGGTGGCACAAGGCTATTCTCAAGTCGAAGGCGTGGACTTTGGTGAAACCTTTGCACCCGTTGCAAGGCTTGAGTCCATCCGTATCCTTTTGGCCTTTGCCTCTCATCATGGCTTCAAGTTGCAACAAATGGATGTTAAGAGTGCTTTTCTTAATGGTCCTCTACATGAGGAGGTGTATGTGAAGCAACCCCCGGGATTCGAGGACCCCCATTTCCCGGACCATGTCTTCCAGCTCAAAAAGGCCCTATATGGACTCAAACAAGCTCCTAGAGCTTGGTATGAGCATCGAAAGGAGCTACTTGAAGACCGTGGTTTCGAAGTGGGGAAAATTGATCCCACTCTTTTTACTAAGAAAGTCAATGGGGAGCTTTTCATATGCCAACTCTATGTAGATGACATCATTTTTGGCTCAACTAACACAAAATTCAATGATGAGTTTGCTATGTTGATGACAAATAGGTTTGAGATGTCAATGATGGGTGAACTAAAATACTTCCTTGGGCTTGAGATCAAGCAAATGGGACAAGGCACCTTCATCAATCAAGCAAAATATCTCCAAGACATGCTCAATCGCTTCGACATGAAGGGCGCCAAGGGAATTGGAACTCCAATGCACCTCAAGTGTCAACTCTCACTTGACGAGACCGGCAAGGCGGTGGATCCCAAGCTCTACCGTTCGATGATAGGTTCGCTTCTTTACCTTTGTGCCTCTCGCCCGGATATAATGTTGAGCGTTAGTATGTGTGCACGGTTTCAAGCAAGCCCGAAGGAAAGCCACGTTGTGGCGGTCAAGAGGATCTTTCGATATTTAGTTGATACCCCACACATCGGACTATGGTACCCAAGGGACACGGACTTTGCTTTGGTTGGCTTCACCGACTCCGATTGGGCGGGCGACAAGGTTGATAGGAAGTCTACATCCGGAGCTTCTCACTTTCTTGGAAGATCCTTGGTGTGTTGGTCCTCGAAGAAGCAAAATTGTGTCTCCGTCTCCACTGCGGAAGCCGAATATGTCGCTGCAGCAAGTAGTTGTGCGCAAATCTTATGGATGAGGCAAACCTTGCGGGACTATGGACTCGAGTATAGCAAGGTCCCTCTATTGTGCGACAATGAGAGCGCCATCAAGATCGCCTACAACCCGGTTCTTCATGGGAAGACGAAGCATATTGAGATAAGGAACCACTTCATTCGAGATCACATTGCACGTGGAGATATTGTTCTATCCTTCATTGGCACCAAGGAGCACTTGGCGGACATCTTCACGAAGCCCTTGGACGAGAAGCGTTTCATTGAGTTGAGGCATGAGCTAAATATCATTGATCCGTCGAACTTTGCTTGACCGTCGTGCGCACATACCACTCTCAAACTATATATCTAGATGAAAGGCACGCATGAACATAGGGGGAGTGCGGTTTAAATACATTGAGCTATCCCTCCCCCCATAATGCATAAAGAAATCCAAAACATATGCTATTTGTCAATTAAGTGACTTATGAGCTTCATGTTGAGTTGTAGTCCGTGAGTCCTAGATACATCTACGCGACCTCACACTACTACACTCTTACACGGTGGCTTCAGCCACCAACCTCCTCTTTGAGGAGTTTTTCGGTTCTTTGTATTTCTTTGTGACCTTCTTTTTGTCCTTCTTCTTTGCTATCTTTTTCTTCATGTTTTTGGAGCATCTCACTCAAGCTTGTTTTCCTTTTGGTTTTTGCAAGCTTGGTTGTATGTTCTTTTCTTTCTCCATCCTCCTAGTTTCTTTACTCTCCTTTTTGGTGTTCCGATGCCAAAGGGGGAGAAGTTCCTATGTGGATGGGGACCTTTGTTGTTTGTAGCCTTGTGATCCTAGTTGCTTATCTTGTCTTGTGGCTACATCAACAACTCTATGGAGGTATCTTATAGTGAGTTTGGGTATTCTCAAGGCTATGGTATGATAACTTCACCCAAATCTCCTTACATGATCTTATGTTACCTCCATATTGCGCATATGTTATTTGAACATGATCTTTTATCCTTCTTACATATGTGCTTGGTTTGTAAAATCTAGGGGGAGTTATGCCTCTAAGACGTGTGTATTTGTATTCAAATACATATTCAAAGTATGCACACGTTTAGGGGGAGCTCCGTCGAGCTTTTGCAAATCTAAGAATCTCATCATAATATCATATGCTTTTGAAAAGTCTTGTGTTGTCATCAAACACCAAAAAGGGGGGGGATTGAAAGAGCAAAGTCTAAACCTCGTGTTTTGTGTGTTTGATGACAACACTTGAGTTATCTCACCGTGTGCCTTGAGTATCATTGCTAGATTTGCAAGTGCACGGTGACCTCGCTGGACACGTCAAGATCGGAGGACTGAAGCGTAGTTACAGGTAGCTGTAGGTTTTCTGGTTTTGTGTGTGTTTCGCGAGGTGACATGGCTGGAGAGAAAAAGGGAAGAAAACCAGTTTTAGCCAGGCCGGTACTACCGGTACCTGTAGCGGTAGTACCGCTACCCCTATAGGTACCGCCTCACGGTACCGCTTTGAGTTCTGCGCTGGAATTGTCCCTCAGTACGAGTTACGGTACCTCTGCGGTACCAGGAGCAGTAGTACCGCTCACGAGCGGTAGTACCGCCCATGGTACCGCCCATGGTACTGTAACTAGTTACGGCAGTACCGCTTTGGTACCGCTCCGGTACCGCTTTGGATCCAGTAATGTTTGGACCCCATTGCGGTACCTCAAGCGGTACCTCTAGCGGTAGTACCGCTCTGCGTCCACGTGGACCAGATCTGGGGAATTCGAGCTCAGAGCGGTAGTACCACTTTCCAAAAGCGGTAGTACCGCTTAGGCAAAAACTGGACATAACGGTTAGATTTGGAGGAGCCTATTTAAGGGCTCCTTCTTCCCCAGCTCGTTTTTATCTCTCCCCTCTCTCTCTCCTCCATTGTTGCTGAGCTTAATCCTTGAGGATCTCCCCAACCATCCAACCAATCTTGCTCAAATTTTGAGGAGTGGTGGAGGAGACCTCGATCTATAGTTCTACCAAGAGAGATTTCACCAATACTTGCTATTCCTTAGTGGATCTTGGTGTTAGGGTTCCTATTGTGGGATATTGGAGGAAGTGCATCCATGGATGCTAGCTTGGTGATGTACTAGCCCCATGGATTGTTGGGAGCCTCCTTGTGGTGTGGAGCTCGCCCCAACCTTGTGAAGGAATCACCGCCTCGACTGGTGCCTTAATGGAGAAGGGGGAGCACCTTTGTGGAGCTCTCTCGAGGAAGAAGGTGAGGCCTTCCTTCGTGGTGTGGCCGTTGATACGTCCCAAACGTATCTATAATTTCTTCTGTTCCATGCTACTTTTATGATGATCCTCACATGTTTTATACACATTATATGTCATTATTATGCATTTTCCGGCACTAACCTATTGACGAGATGCCGAAGAGCCAGTTGCTGTTTTCTGCTGTTTTTGGTTTCAGAAATCCTAGTAAGGAAATATTCTCGGAATTGGACGAAATTAACGCCCAGGGTCTTATTTTTCCACGAAGCTTCCAGAAGACCGAAAGGATAATGAAGTGGGGCGACGAGGCGCCGCCACACTAGGGCCGCGCGGCCAGGGCTGGGCCCGCGCCGCCCTAGCGTGTGGGGCCCCTGTCAGCCCTCCGACTCCGCCCTTCCGCCTACTTAAAGCCTTCATCGTGAAACCCTCTGTACCGAGAGCCACGATACGGAAAACCTTCCAGAGACGCAGCCGCCGCCAATCCCATCTCGGGGGATTCAGGAGATCGCCTCCGGCACCCTGCCGGAGAGGGGAATCATCTCCCGGAGGACTCTTCATCGCCATGATCGCCTCCGGATCGATGTGTGAGTAGTTCACCCCTGGACTATGGGTCCATAGCAGTAGCTAGATGGTCATCTTCTCCTCATTGTGCTATCATGTTAGATCTTGTGAGTTGCCTATCATGATCAAGATCATCTATTTGTAATGCTACGTGTTGTGTTTGTTGGGATCCGATGAATATTGAATACTATGTCAAGTTGATTATCAATCTATCATATATGTTGTTTATGTTCTTGCATGCTCTCCGTTGCTAGTAGAGGCTCTGGCCAAGTTGATACTTATAACTCCAAGAGGGAGTATTTATGCTCGATAGTGGGTTCATGCCTCCATTAAATCTGGGACAGCGACAGAAAGTTCTAAGGTTGTGGATGTGTTGTTGCCACTAGGGATAAAACATCGATGCTTTGTCTAAGGATATTTGTGTTGATTACATTACGCACCATACTTAATGCAATTGTCTGTTGCTTGCAACTTAATACCGGAAGGGGTTCGGATGATAACCTGAAGGTGGACTATTTAGGCATAGATGCATGCTGGATAGCGGTCTATGTACTTTGTCGTAATGCCCTGATTAAATCTCATAGTACTCATCATGATATATGTATGTGCATTGTTATGCCTTCTTTATTTGTCAATTGCCCAACTGTAATTTGTTCACCCAACATGCTATTTATCTTATGGGAGAGACACCGCTAGTGAACTGTGGACCCCGGTCCTATTCTTTACATCTGAAATACAATCTACTACAATTGTTCTTTACTATTCTTCGCAAACAACCATCATCTTCCACACTATACGGTTAATCCTTTGTTTTCAGCAAGCCGGTGAGATTGACAACCTCACTGTTACGTTGGGGCAAAGTACTTTGATTGTGTTGTGCAGGTTCCACGTTGGTGCCGGAATCCCTGGTGTTGCGCCGCACTACACTTCGCCGCCATCAACCTTCAACGTGCTTCTTGGCTCCTCCTGGTTCGATAAACCTTAGTTTCTTTCTGAGGGAAAACTTTCTACTGTCTGCATCACACCTTCCTCTTGGGGTTCCCAACGGACGTGTGTTAATTGCACGCATCAAGCATATTTTCTGGCGCCGTTGCCGGGGAGATCAAGACACGCTGCAAGGGGAGTCTCCACTTCCAATCTCTTTACTTTGTTTTTGTCTTGCTTTACTTTATTTTATTTACTACTTTGTTTGCTGCACTAAAACAAAACACACAAAAATTAGTTGCTAGCTTTACTTTATTTACTGTCTTGTTCTCTATATCAAAAACACAAAAAAATTAGTTACTTGCATTTACTTTATTTACCTTTTGTTTATTTCATCATGTTTCCTCCTAAGTACACTCTAAAAGACATACCGGTAGGCCGAGGGTCTATAATTGGAAGAGATAATATAGAAGATTTTTTCACTCATGTTAGTACAGCTGAAGATTTTGAAGATAGACACTTGGTAGAACTTGCTCCTACTTATGAAATTGCTGCTGCCTCTTTAGTACACATGTTGGAAACTAAATTTGTTAATCTCAATCCTATAATTCAGCATATCTTTCTTACACTCTCTGATATGGAGGAAGGAGAAAAGGAAGATTTTGTCTTAGAAACCCTTCTTAAAGAATTTGGTGGTGTAGCAAGAGAGGCTAGAAAAGTCTTTATTAAATATAAGATGCTTGGTTCTTACACCAACTTTGCTAGTACCCTTGAAAAGATTGACATTGATAGAATAAAGTACACTAATAATGTTAATGATGGAAGGGATATTAAGTCATCAATACCTTGCAAGCTCGTAGGAATGTTCGAGGCACTAGAAAAGAATTATGATTGGATTGTTCTTGAAAATTTGTTTGATGAGAATAGCAAGCCTAAGAGTAATGAAAAATGAGCCTCTAAAACTTACATAGATAAGATAACATGCATTGTTGAGGAAACTCCCAACATCCCTGGTTATGATGTCGATGCTTCATCTCTTGATAACACTTGATTCACACTTTCTGCGCCTAGCTGAAAGGCGTTAAAGAAAAGCGCTTATGGGAGACAACCCATGTTTTTACTACAGCACTTTTGTTTTATATTTGATTCTTGAAAGTTGTTACTACTGTAGCAACCTCTCCTTATATTTATTTTATTGCATTGTTGTGCCAAGTAAAGTCTTTGATAGTAAAGTCAATACTAGATTTGGATTACTGCGCAGAAACAGATTTCGTGCTGTTACGAATTTGGGCAGGGTTCTCTGTAGGTAACTCAGAAAAATCTGCAAATTTACGTGCGTGATCCTCAGATATGTACGCAACTTTCATTCAATTTGAGCATTTTCATCGGAGCAAGTTAGGTGCCTCTGTAAAATTCGTCTTTACGGACTATTCTGTTTTGACAGATTCTGCCTTTTGTTTCGCATTGCCTGTTTTGCTATGTTTGATGGATTTCTTTGTTCCATTAACTTTCAGTAGCTTTGTGCAATGTCCAGAAGTGTTAAGAATGATTATGTCACCTCTGAATATATTAATTTTCAATTATGCACTAACCCTCTAATGAGTTTGTTTTGAGTTTGGTGTGGAGGAAGTTTTCAAGGGTCAAGAGAGGAGGATGATACAATATGATCAAGAAGAGTGAAAAGTCTAAGCTAGGGGATGCCCCCGTGGTTCATCCCTGCATATTTCAAGAAGACTCAAGCATCTAAGCTTGGGGATGCCCAAGGCATCCCCTTCTTCATCGACAACATTATCAGGTTCCTCTAGTGAAACTATATTTTTATTCAGTCACATCTTATGTGCTTTACTTGGAGCGTCTGTTTGCTTTTATTTTTGTTTTTGTTTGAATAAAATCGGATCCTAGCATTCTTTGTGTGGGAGAGAGACACGCTCCGTTGTTTCATATGAACACATATGTTCTTAGCTTTATTCTTAATGTTCATTGCGAAGGTTGAACTACTTCATTCATTGTTATATGGTTGGAAACGGAAAATGCCGCATGTGGTAAATTGTATAATGTCTTGAATAATTTGATACTTGGCAATTGTTGTGCTCATATAGATCATGTTTAAGCTCTTGCATCATGTACTTTGCACCTATTAATGAATAACTACATAGAGCTTGTTAAAATTTGGTTTGCATGATTGGTCTCTCTAAGTCTAGATATTTTCTGTTTGAGGTGTTTGAACAACAAGGAGACGATGTAAAGTCTTATAATTCTTACAATATGTTCATATGTGAGTCTTGCTGCAGCATTTCATACTTGAGTTTGCTTCAAACAACCTTGCTAGCCTAGCCTTGTATTGAGAGGGATTCTTCTCGTGCATCCAAATCCTTGAGCCAAATCCATGCCATTTGTGTCCACCATACCTACCTACCACATGGTATTTCTCTGCCATTCCAAAGTACATTACTTGAGTGCTACCTTTAAACTTCCATTATTTGCCTTTACAATACATAGCTCATGGGAAAATAGCCTTAAAAACTATTGTGGTGAAGAATATGTACTTATGTGTCTTATTTCTTAATAAGTTGCTTGTTGAGCGGTAACCATGTTTCTGGGGACGCCATCAACTTTTACCTTTGTTGAATATCATGTGAGTTGCTATGCATGTTCGTCTTGTCTGAAGTAAGGGAGATTTTCACGATCAAATGGTTTGAGTATGCATATTGTTAGAGAAGAACATTGGGCCGCTAACTAAAGCCATGAATCATGGTGGAAGTTTCAGTTTGGACACAAAACCTCAATCTCTTATGAGAATATTACCTGTTGTTGAATGCTTAAGCATTAAAAGAGGAGTCCATTATCTGTTGTCTATGTTGTCCCGGTATGGGTGTCTAAGTTGAGAATGATCAAAAGCGAGAAATCCAATGCGAACTTTCTCCTTAGACCCTTGTACAGGCGGCATAGAGGTACCCCTTTGTGACACTTGGTTGAAACATATGTTATGCAATGATAATCCGTGTTAATCCAAGCTAATTAGGACAAGGTGCGGGCACTATTAGTATACTATGCGTGAGGCTTGCAACTTATAAGATATCTTATACATAACACATATGATTTATTACTACCGTTGACAAAATTGTTTCTTGTTTTCAAAATGAAAAGCTCTAGCACAAAAATAGTAATCCATGCTTCCCTCTGCGAAGGGCCATTCTTCTACTTTATTATTGAGTCAGTTTACCTACTTCTTTCTATCTTAGCAGCAAACACTTGTGTAAACTGTGTGCATTGATTCTTACATGTTTACCTATTGCACTTGTTATATTACTTTGTGTTGACAATTATCCATGAGATATACATGTTGAAGTTGAAAGCAATCGCTGAAACTTATATCTTCCTTTGTGTTGTTTCAAAGCTTTCTACTAAGAATTTATTGCTTATGAGTTAACTGTTATGCAAGACTTATTGATGCTTGTCTTGAAAGTACTATTCATGAAAAGTCTTTGCTATATGATTCAGTTGTTTACTCATTATCTTCATCATTGCTTCGAATCGCTGCATTCATCTCATATGCTTTACAATAGTATTGATCAAAATTATGATAGCATGTCACTTCAGAAATTATCCTTGTTATCGTTTACCTACTCGAGGGAGAGTAGGAACTAAGCTTGGGGATGCTTGATACGTCCCAAACGTATGTATAAATTCTTATGTTCCATGCTACTTTTATGATGATACTCACATGTTTTATACACATTATATGTCATTATTATGCATTTTCCGGCACTAACCTATTGACGAGATGCCGAAGAGCCAGTTGCTGTTTTCTGCTGTTTTTGGTTTCAGAAATCCTAGTAAGGAAATATTCTCGGAATTGGACGAAATTAATGCCCAGGGTCTTATTTTTCCATGAAGCTTCCAGAAGACCGAAAGGATAACGAAGTGGGGCGACGAGGCACCGCCACACTAGGGCCGCGCGGCCAGGGCTGGGCCCGCGCCGCCCTAGCGTGTGGGGCCCCTGTCAGCCCTCCGACTCCGCCCTTCCGCCTACTTAAAGCCTTCATCGCGAAACCCTCTGTACCGAGAGCCACGATACGGAAAACCTTCCAGAGACACAGCCGCTGCCAATCCCATCTCGGGGGATTCAGGAGATCGCCTCCGGCACCTTGCCGGAGAGGGGAATCATCTCCCGGAGGACTCTTCATCGCCATGATCGCCTCCGGATCGATGTGTGAGTAGTTCACCCCTGGACTATGGGTCCATAGCAGTAGCTAGATGGTCGTCTTCTCCTCATTGTGCTATCATGTTAGATCTTGTGAGCTGCCTATCATGATCAAGATCATCTATTTATAATGCTACGTGTTGTGTTTGTTGGGATCCGATGAATATTGAATACTATGTCAAGTTGATTATCAATCTATCATATATGTTGTTTATGTTCTTGCATGCTCTCCGTTGCTAGTAGAGGCTCTGGCCAAGTTGATACTTATAACTCCAAGAGGGAGTATTTATGCTCGATAGTGGGTTCATGCCTCCATTAAATCTGGGACAGTGACAGAAAGTTCTAAGGTTGTGGATGTGCTGTTGCCACTAGGGATAAAACATCGATGCTTTGTCTAAGGATATTTGTGTTGATTACATTACGCACCATACTTAATGCAATTGTCTGTTGCTTGCAACTTAATACCGGAAGGGGTTCGGATGATAACCTGAAGGTGGACTATTTAGGCATAGATGCATGCTGGATAGCGGTCTATGTACTTTGTCATAATGCCCTGATTAAATCTCATAGTACTCATCATGATATATGTATGTGCATTGTTATGCCTTCTTTATTTGTCAATTGCCCAACTGTAATTTGTTCACCCAACATGCTATTTATCTTATGGGAGAGACACCGCTAGTGAACTGTGGACCCCGGTCCTATTCTTTACATCTGAAATACAATCTACTGCAATTGTTCTTTACTGTTCTTCGCAAACAACCATCATCTTCCACACTATACGGTTAATCCTTTGTTTTCAGCAAGCCGGTGAGATTGACAACCTCACTGTTACGTTGGGGCAAAGTACTTTGATTGTGTTGTGCAGGTTCCACGTTGGCGCCGGAATCCCTGGTGTTGCGCCGCACTACACTTAGCCGCCATCAACCTTCAACGTGCTTCTTGGCTCCTCCTGGTTTGATAAACCTTGGTTTCTTTCTGAGGGAAAACTTGCTACTGTCTGCATCACACCTTCCTCTTGGGGTTCCCAACGGACGTGTGTTAATTGCACGCATCAGCCGTCTAGCCTCTTGTGTGAGGCTAGCACCTCCTCAACGCAGACGTACTCCCTTTTGTGGGAGGAACTGCGACAACAAACCTCGCCTCGTCTCCGCGCCCTCCGGTTGTCCCGCTCCTTACTCTTACTATCTTGTGATTGTTCCTTTGCTTGTTGCACTTGTTCTAGGATCATTGTAGGATCACCAACACCACTAAAGCAATCACCTTTATCTTCCGTTGCACTAAAATTGAAAAAGGTTAAAACTTGATGTAGCAACCATTCACCCCCCCTCTTGTTCGCTACGATCCATTCAAAAGAGCTTGATACGTGCAGTTGCACACGTCCGTTGGGAACCCCAAGAGGAAGGTGTGATGCGTACAGCAGCAAGTTTTCCCTCAGTATGAAACCAAGGTTATCGAACCAGTAGGAGTCAAGGGCCACGTGAAGGTCGTTGGTGACGGAGTGTAGTGCGGCGCAACACCAGGGATTCCGGCGCCAACGTGGAACCTGCACAACACAATCACAATACTTTGCCCCAACGTAACAGTGAGGTTGTCAATATCATCAGCTTGCTGAAAACAAAGGATTAAACGTATGGTGTGGAAAATGATGTTTGCTTGTAGAAAACAGTAGAGAACAGAGTTTGTAGTAGATTGTATTCAGATGTAAAAGAATGGACCGGGGTCCACAGTTCACTAGTGGTGTCTCTCCAATAAGATAACTAGCATGTTGGGTGAACAAATTACAGTTGGGCAATTGACAAATAGAGATGCACATACATATATCATGATAATTACTATGAGATTTAATCAGGGCATTACGACAAAGTACATAGACCGCTATCTAGCATGCATCTATGCCTAAATAGTCCACCTTCAGGTTAGCATCCGCACCCCCTCCAGTATTAAGTTGCAAACAACAGACAATTGCATTAAGTATGGTGCGTAATGTAATCAACACAAATATCCTTAGACAAAGCATTGATGTTTTATCCCTAGTGGCAACAGCACATCCACAACCTTAAAATTTTCTGTCACTGTCCCAGATTCAATAGAGGCATGAACCCACTATCGAGCATAAATACTCCCTCTTGGAGTCACAAGTGTAAGAGCAAGATCTATGACCCTTGTTTTGTGTGTTTGATAACAACACTCGAACAATTCTAACCGTGCACAAAGATTATCTTTGATGGATTTGTAGGTGTACGGTGCCCTCGCTGAACACACTATGATCGGAAGACTGAAGCGTAGATCTTAGGTTTTCTGGTTTTGTGTGTGTGTCGTGAGGTAACATGGTAGGAGAGGAAAAGAGGAAAAAGTTGTTTTAGCCATAGCGGTACTACCGGTACCAGGAGCGGTAGTACCGCTACCCTACTGGTACCGCTCTGAGCTACCGCTCTGAGGACTGCACACGAGATTGTCCCACAGAATAGGTTACGGTACCTTTACGGTACCATGAGCGGTAGTACCGCTTGCAAGCGGTAGTACCGCCCACGGTACCGCTCATGTACCGTAACATGTTACGGCAGTACCGCTCTGGTACCGCTTCGGTACCGCTTTGGATTCAGTAAGGTCTGGACCCTATTGCGGTACCTCAAGCGGTACCACGAGCGGTAATACCGCAATGTGTCCACGTGGACAAGTTCTGTGGGGATTCGAACTCAGAGCGGTAGTACCGCTTCCAGAAAGCGGTAGTACCGCTTAGGCAAAAATAGCACATAACGGTTGGATTTTGGAGGGACCTATATAAAGGCCCCTTCTTCCCCAGCTCGTTTTTAGCTCTTCTCTCTCCCTCTCCTCCATTGTTGCTGAGCTCAAACTTAGAGGATCTCTCTCCCTACCCAACCAATCTTGCCCATACTTTGAGGAGTGGTGGAGGAGACCCCGATCTATCGTTCTACCGAGAGAAATTTCACCAATTCGTGGTACTCCTTAGTGGATCTTGGTGGTAGAGTTCCTATAGTGGAATCTTGGAAGAAGTGCATCCATGGAGGCTAGCTTGGTGATGTACTAGCCCCATGGGTTGTTGGGAGCCTCGTTGTCGTGTGGAGCTCGCCCCAACCTTGTGAAGGAATCACCGCCTCGACCGGTGCCTTAGTGGAGAAGGGGGAGCACCTTTGTGGAGCTCTCTCGAGGAAGAAGGTGAGGCCTTCCTTCGTGGTGTGACCGTCTAGCCTCTTGTGTGAGGCTAGCACCTCCTCAATGCAGACGTACTCCCTTTTGTGGGAGGAACTGCGACAACAAACCTCGCCTCGTCTTCGCGTCCTCCGGTTGTCCCGCTCCTTACTCTTACTATCTTGTGATTGTTCCTTTGCTTGTTGCATTTGCTCTAGGATCATTGTAGGATCATCCCCATCGCTAAAGCTATCACCTTTACCTTCCGTTGCACTAAAAATTGAAAAAGGCTAAAACTTGACGTAGCGCCCATTCACCCCCCCTCTTGTTCGCTACGATCCATTCAATTGGTATCAGAGCAAGGTTTTCTTGCTCGGGCTTTACCGCCTAAGAAATGGCTGAACAAGAGAATGGAGAGAATGGGTTCCTTCCCGGTGAGCAATCACCTCCACCATCAATAGTCGATAGCACTCCGGCTACTTTGGATGACCTCAAGAAATTGGAGTCATCCATTGTATCTCAAATGAAGGCTATGGTGATGGAGTTGATTGCTCCCAAATCAACCCCCAAGGCTAGTGTCGATGTTCTTCCATCACAAGTCAACACTCTTCCTCTTGTTGATTTTGTCGCGCAATCGACAAAACCACCTCGAGAAGGGGAACTTGAGGACATTGGCACTTCATCAAAAGGGAAGGATGAATCACCGGTTGAGGGACAATTAGGAGGCTATCATGCGGTGCCTCCACCAAGTGATTACTCCCTAAATGTCCCAATACCCATGCCTCGTATCTTGACTCATGGCTCACCACCGCTACTTGATTCCAATACCTTTGAAAATTGGCAATTCTTGATGAAATCTCATGTGCGCAGCGCGTCTACCGAACTTTGGCGCATCATTGAGGAAGGTTATTCACCAAGAGACCCAAATAACTTGACAAGAAGAGAGGTCGTGGATGATCAACTCAACGCCACCGCCATCAACATGATTCACATGGCCATCACACCCAAGGACCGCGCCCATATTCGCTCACTCAAGACCGCCAAGGAAGCATGGAATAAACTCGACAAGCTCTTCCTCAGAAATGAGAGCATCCAAAGCTCTCGTTTCGATGAAGTGAACAATATGGCGGATAACTTTGTCATGCATGAAGGAGAATCACCCGAAGAGATGTACCGGTGCCTTATCGCTCTCGCCGTGCAAATGCAAGATCTCGGAGCAACATTTGTGGATGACCCTTGGATCAAGCGAAAGTTCTATAATGCTCTTCTTCCTTATGAGGAAGTGAAGTTGATGGCCATCCGCCAAAATGCCTCCTTCCGTGCAATGACATCCGATGAAGTCCTTAGTGAAGTCATCGCTTTGGACATCTCCAAGAAGAATGCGGAAGATCTCGTTGCTCGTGCCCACAACGTCCGTAAGCCCAATCTTGCGTTGAAGATGAAGGTGCATGAGGCTAGTGAGAGTGATGAGGATCCCATCGAGTGGAGTCCGGATGACCTCAAGGCAAATTATCATGAACACATGACCCTTGCCGCCAAGAACTTTTGGAGTGGGAACAAGACACGGGGCTCAAAGCTAAGAAGATACTCTCCCTCGAGTCCAAGAGAAGAGCAAAGGGGGAAAGCTTGCTATAATTGTGGCAACACAAGTCACTTTGTTGCCGATTGTATCTTTGAGAGAAGAGAAGACAACGGTGGAAAGCTTGTATGTAAGGACAAGTTCAAATCTCTCTCAAAAGGTTTCTCCAAGTTCTCCTCCAACTCCGGAGACACCAAGACCTCCTACACCAAGAAGACTAGAGCTTTCATTATTCGTGAAGAATATTCCTCCGATGAAGGTGAAGAGCAAAAAGACAAGGAGGAAAGGGAAGTGGCTGCCATCGCCATCTCCACTCCCTTCACCTCTCTCCTCGACCCTCCAAACGAGAACCTCATTGTCAACAACTTCCATTGTCTTGTGGCAAAGGTATCTTCGGAGACCCATGATGAGGAACTTGTGACTCAAGATCATGTTGAAGCGGATTTGGAATTTATCTCTCTCACTCAAGCTTATGAGGAAGAATGGTGCATGCGCATGTCTCTTGAAACTAGTGCTATTGTTCTTGAAGATTCCAACAATTACTTCATCTCCCGACTCATTGAAGATCAAGATTATGCTCTTGGTTGGTTAAGAAGACATAATGCAAGACTCTTGGATATCATTTCTCACCAAGAGGAAGCCTTGGATGAGTACTTTCGTTTGAGCAAGGAGAAGGTGTCTTGTTGTGATCATGAAGAGGAGATTGCCACCCTAAAGAGACACAAGGCAATTCTAGTTAAAGAGATTGATAGACAAAATGAGTCCTTAATGGAGTACTCTCGCTTGAGTAAAGGAAAAGATACTTGTTGTGACCACAAGGACGAAATTGCAACTCTAAAGAGGAGAAATGACAAGCTTATGGTGATCAAGATCATGTACGAGGAAGCCTTGGTGGAATATAAACGGGCTAGCAAGGACTATATTTGTCGCAACCATGAAGATGATATTGCCACCTTGGAAAGACAAAAGCGCTCACTCTTGACAATGAATTCTCTTCAAGAAGAAGCTTTGTTGGAACATTTCCGGGTGAACAAAGAGAAAGAGACTCAAGAATTCGACATCACTCATCCTCATCCGGATCATGTTCATGAAGTCAACCGTTTGAAGTCCAAAATCGAAAGACTCCAAATTCAAGCGAATTACTTGGAAAGGGTCATTGAAAATAGAGATAAGGCCAATGAGGACTCTTGCAATGAAGAAGGAGTGGCTATAAAGCCAAAGGAGAAGAGAAGAAGGAGGATCAAGATAAAGAGGAGCATCAAGATAGGACCCATTGAAAAATGGGTTCCTATCTCCAAAGCTTGATCCATAAAGGTCTTTGCTTCCGGTGGTGATTCATTGGTGGAAGATTGAAGCCACATTTCTCTTGACCGGAAGCAAAGAAGGTGTTGTCGCCCTCGTGCTATCTCTCTCTATATCTTCTTATGGCGTCAACACAAGCAAGCTTAAAGGTATTGGGCCTTGACAAGGCGGTGGCAACACACGGCCTTGTCAAGACCCTTGTTTACAATGTTCTTTCCGTTCATTGCTTTACATGCTTGGGTCCTTGTACCTACTATAATGGACATGTGGTGGATCTCTTGTGGAGCTAGTCTCCTCAAGAGGCCACGGCCTAGGACTAATGGGTTTTGCTTCTTTGTGTAGAGATTGTGTTTTGTAGGGTTTGTGTTGAAGGAAATGAACCATGATGAAGTTTCTCAAACAATCTCAATACAAATTCTAGAACATAATCTTTGCAAGAAGATGTGACAATGGAATGGAGTCTTATAATCAAGATCTTGGATATCTCCATTGGCAAAGGAGGAATCCTCTATAGACTCCTAGCCATACTCTTACCCTCACCACATGGGGTTGCCGGAAGGGAGAAACAAACCTAAGAAGACACTCAAACATGATGATGGAGGATGAGTCCATTTGTGTGGTTTGCGGTATTGTGTGATGAGACTCATTCGATGAATATGGAAGTTCTTTGGAAGAAGCGAAGTGCTTCTTGTGAGAAAGGAGATGCAATTCCCCTGATTACCATAGGAAGGATGAGTGTTGGCACACGCCGATCTCAAAAGCTACCTTCTATGTGTACCGGGGAAGGACGAAGTTCCACCCATGTGGATCCATCTACACCACAAGGCCAAGACTCTTCCATTGGACAACCAAGTGCTAGATCATCTCTACCACAACCTCAAGTTCGACATCAACAACAATGAGGGTCAAGGCGAGGACCTAAACCATGATGAAGATTAAGGGACCACACAAGAATCTATCCTTTTGGCCCATTCTCGCCGGGGTACTAATGCGTCAAGACTCTCTCATAATTCAAGCAAAGTACAAGACATCCTCAAGAGCAAGATATGAGGGGGTCCAACGGTATAGCAACCCCAAATCACAATTCTTCCAAATGAGTCCAACAAGACGATGGTCTCACTCTCTACCGATAGTCATCAAGGTTTGCTTCTCTACCTTTGTGCGCTTCATCCGGACATTGCATCGAGTGTGGCCATCATACCACCTTCATGCTACATGTCTAGATGGATAGCACGCATGAATATAGGGGGAGTGCGGTTTAAATTTATTGAGCTATCCCTCCCCCCATAATGCATAAAGAAATTCGAAACATATGCTATCCGTCAACTAAGTGACTAATGAGCTTCATGTTGAGTTGTAGCCATGAATCCTAGATACATCTACGCGATCTCACACTACTAAACTCTTACACGGTGGCTTCGTCCACCAATCTCCTCTTTGAGGAGCTTTTCTTTTTATTTTTGGGTTTCTTCATTAGACTTTGGTTCTCTTTTCATTATATTCTTCATGGGAGATTCACCCAAGCTTGGCTTTTCTTGCTTTGATTCTTGCAAGCTTGGTTGAGTAGTACCTAAACAGTTCCATCATCTAATCCTAAGCCATGATCTATCCCTCAAGCCAACTCAGTCTAAAAGCACAAGTCTACACCAAAATCTGAGTATCTTTGAGTTTGGGGGCCGGTACTACCGGATCTCAGGCCGGTACTACCGCTCTGGGCAGTAACCTGACGAAACTGTACTTTTGTCCCCAGAGCGGTACTACCGCCCGAGGTACCGGGTAAGTACCGGTAAGCGGCACTACTGCTTTTACGAGCGGTACTACCACTTGCGCTTTTGACTAGAGGTACCGGTTGGGTCGGGATTCATCCCAAACCACCACAAATCTCCTTCCTCCTCAAGTCAACAGCGTCCCCAAGCTCAAGAACTCGAGGAGATCGGCCCCGATCTCCTCTTCTAGCCGCCATCGGCCAAATCTCCTCCGTGGAGAAGCTTCCCCACCTCCTTCTCCTCCATGTCCTCCGGTATGAACCCTAATCTCTCTCTCTAGGGTGTGTTGAACTCCCTAGATGCATAGGCTAGGGTTTGATGGAGATTCATGGTGGAAAAGCTCTCTTGGAAGCTCTACATGTGCGGGGATACTAGCTAGCAACATTGTGTGAGACTATGAACTACTTTGCCAAGTCCTCAATCTTGATTTCGATGTGCTGAGCTTGAGCGGTAGTACCGCTCATTCACGGGCGGTACTACCGGTTCAAGCGGTACTACCGGTTCGAAATTGCGGTACTACCGCTTTGACTAGGTTCACCAATGTTGCTTGTTAGTGTCCTCTTTGATCCTTAAATTCGTGGCTTGTGCACTTATCCCCTATTCCCTCCCAAACCTTTTCTATTCACAGGAGCACCTAGGACCCGTGGTGGCAAGGTGAAGCCATCCTCTCGTCGTCAACGAGAGGAAGAAGAGCAAGAAGAGATTGTACCGGCAAGAACCACCAAGCATCAGAGAGAGGCAGCAGCTAGGACCGCCCAAGGTCCTCAGAAGTCTATGAAAGATCTCAAGAAAGCCCAATTCTTGCAAGTCCGAGGGGCCAATCCCTACCTTGTGCCAAAGAACTCTCATCTCTGCCCCAACATCTTCTTCTACCATGCCGATCAAGAGAGGATTTACAATGATGTCTATGGGTCAAAGGAATTCCGGTGTTGTCCTCAATTCTCCATCAACATGGACAAGCTCCAAGCCAAACCCGAGTACTTTGGGGAAGCACTCGAGATATGCGAAGAACAAGGTCTTATTCCTTTGATGACCTTCTCTCACAACTACTCTAAAGAGATAATATGCCAGTTCTATGCCACTGTCGTGTTCCTTGAGGATGAGGGTGGTTTCCGCTCTTTGAAGTGGATGACTAGGGAGCATGTGATGGAAGCCACATGGGAAGAGTTTGCGAGAGCCATTGGATATGAACTTCCCGAGTTTGAAATCAACTTCTTCAAGATTCATCTCCAGTCCAAGCCTATGACCAAAGAGAAGATGGCCAACCTTTACATTCCCGGGAGGATGTTATGTGGAAGTGCTTACAACCTCCTTCCCGTCTACGATATCATGAACCGCATCTATCGCAGCACCCTCAACCCCAAAGACACCAACCATGATGAGGTGCATGGCTTTCTTGTAAACCTCCTCATGCGCACCGATGAGATGAGAGGTAGGGGAAACAATTGGATATCATGGACTTCATTTGGCATGAGATGCGTGATTGTGCTTTCCTCCGCAAGCTCCCTCAATATGCGCCCTTCATCATGAGGCTCATTTGCCTAAAGTGGGATCGAGCTGGCCGTGGAGATCTTCTTGAGCAATGCCGCCCCAACATCACTATCCATAAGGAGAAGAGCCCCATTGTCAAGAAACATGATCCTCCAAGGTTTGGCAAGGGAGCTCCCAAGGACAAGGACGAAGACGAAGACGACAGTGATGACTCCGACTATGTGCCCAACTCCGTCAAGACCAAGGGCCTCTTCGCCAAGCTCACCGGTCGCCTCAAGAAGTCCTTTTGCTTCAAGAGGGATCTCCAAGATAGGATGTATCAAGCTCATCACGACAACAAGAAGATTCGCCAACGCCAAAAGGCCATGATGAGGCACATGCAACTCCCGGTCTCCGAGGGCTCCGAGGACAACATCACACCTCCCGGTGAGTGGAAGTCGAAACTCGTTTGGTCAAGTTCCGAGGACTCCATCCCCGAGCCACCTCATGGCAAAGGCCATGTCCAAGAGGAAGACGATGATGATGAAGGCGAAGATGAAGAGGAGGAGGACATTGAGGATGGGGGCGACGAGGATGAAGATGAGGACGATGATGATGATGACGAGGACGACGAGTGATCCACCTTGGGACGTTAGTATGCTCCTTCTCCCTTTTTGGTGTCTCGATGCCAAAGGAGGAGAAGTTGATCTATTAGGACGGGAATTTGCATGGGGATGCCAAGGGCTTGGTGCTTCGTTTTGGTTCTTTCGGCCTTGGCATCAAATCTTCCCCTAGTTATTTGGAACTTTATTCGTATGTGTGCTCGCTACTCTATTTGTGGATCTCCCGATCCCCCGGTTTGTATTAAGACTTAATCGTTCGTAGCTTAATGGTCTTCACTATTTATCCTTGATTGGCTACATCAATCCTATGGAGGCTTTCATTATTATGAGTTTGGGTTTTCTCTCAAGGCAAAGGTATGAAAAGTTTCACCCAAACTCTCCTATATGCACTTATACTTGCCTCCATAGTGTGCTTGTGCTATATGATCTTGTCATATGTTCTTATTAGCACTTATGCTTGGTTTGTAGGATCTAGGGGGAGTTTCTCTCTAGAATGTGTGCATTTGTATACAAATGCATATTCTAAATATGCACACATCTAGGGGGAGCTTCGTCTACTCTTACAAATCATATAACTTATCATAATATCCTATGAATTATTGCAAATTCGTGTGTTGTCATCAAACACCAAAAAGGGGGAGATTGTAAGAGCAAGATCTATGACCCTTGTTTTGTGTGTTTGATAACAACACTCGAACAATTCTAACCATGCACAAAGATTATCTTTGATGGATTTATAGGTGTACGGTGCCCTCGCTGAACACACTATGATCGGAAGACTGAAGCGTAGATCTTAGGTTTTCTGGCTTTGTGTGTGTGTCGTGAGGTAACATGGTAGGAGAGGAAAAGAGGAAAAAGCTGTTTTAGCCATAGCGGTACTACCGGTACCAGGAGCGGTAGTACCGCTACCCTACTGGTACCGCTCTGAGCTACCGCTGTGAGGACTGCACACGAGATTGTCCCACAGAACAGGTTACGGTACCTTTACGGTACCATGAGCGGTAGTACCGCTTGCAAGCGGTAGTACCACCCACGGTACCGCTCAAGTACCGTAACATGTTACAGCAGTACCGCTCTGGTACCGCTTCGGTACCGCTTTGGATCCAGTAAGGTCTGGACCCTATTGCGGTACCTCAAGCGGTACCGCGAGCGGTAGTACCGCAATGTGTCCACGTGGACAAGTTCTGTGGGGATTCGAACTCAGAGCGGTAGTACCGCTTCCAGAAAGCGGTAGTACCGCTTAGGCAAAAACAGCACATAACGGTTGGATTTTGGAGGGATCTATATAAAGGCCCCTTCTTCACCAGCTCGTTTTTAGCTCTTCTCTCTCCCTCTCCCCCATTGTTGCTGAGCTCAAACTTAGAGGATCTCTCTCCCTACCCAACCAATCTTGCCCATACTTTGAGGAGTGGTGGAGGAGACCCCGATCTATCGTTCTACCGAGAGAAATTTCACCAATTCGTGGTACTCCTTAGTGGATCTTGGTGGTAGAGTTCCTATAGTGGAATCTTGGAAGAAGTGCATCCATGGAGGCTAGCTTGGTGATGTACTAGCCCCATGGGTTGTTGGGAGCCTCCTTGTGGTGTGGAGCTCGCCCCAACCTTGTGAAGGAATCACCGCCTCGACCGGTGCCTTAGTGGAGAAGGGGGAGCACCTTTGTGGAGCTCTCTCGAGGAATAAGGTGAGGCCTTCCTTCGTGGTGTGGCCGTCTAGCCTCTTGTGTGAGGCTAGCACCTCCTCAACGCAGACGTACTCCCTTTTGTGGGAGGAACTGCGACAACAAACCTCGCCTCGTCTTCGCGTCCTCCGGTTGTCCAGCTCCTTACTCTTACTTTCTTGTGATTGTTCCTTTGCTTGTTGCATTTGCTCTAGGATCATTGTAGGATCACCCCCATCGCTAAAGCTATCATCTTTACCTTCCGTTGCACTAAAAATTGAAAAAGGCTAAAACTTGACGTAGCACCCATTCACCCCCCTCTTGTTCGCTACGATCCATTCAACAAGTCTCAACTTGGCCAGAGCCTCTACTAGCAACGGAGAGCATGCAAGAACATAAACAACTTATATATGATAGATTGATAATCAACTTGACATAGTATTCAATATTCATCGGATCCCAACAAACACAACATGTTGCATTACAAATAGACGATCTTGATCATGATAGGCAGCTCACAAGATCTAACATGATAGCACAATGAAGAGAAGACAACCATCTAGCTACTGCTATGGACCCATAGTCCAAGGATGAACTACTCACGCATCAATCCGGAGGCGGGCATGAGATGTAGAGCCCTCCGGTGATGATTCCCCTCTCCGGCGGGGTGCCGGAGGCGATCTCCTGAATCCCCCGAGATGGGATTGGCGGCGGCAACATCACAGTAACCTTTTCTGTATCGTGGCTCTCGTTAATAGGGTTTTCGCGACGAAGGCTTTAAGTAGGCGGAAGGGCAGCGCAGGGGGGCACCCGAGGGGCCCACCCCATAGGGCGGCGCGGGGCCCTCCTTGGCCGCGCCGCCTTATGGTGTCGCCACCTCGTGGCCCCACTTCGTATCCCCTTCGGTCTTCTGGAAGCTCCGTGAAAAAATAAGACCCTGGGCGTTGATTTCGTCCAATTCCGAGAATATTTCCTTTGTAGGATTTCTGAAACGAAAAACAGCAGAAAACAACAACTGGCTCTTCGGCATCTCGTCAATAGGTTAGTGCCGTAAAATGCATAATGATGATATAAAGTGTGTATGAAACATGTGAGTATTTTCATAAAAGTAGCATGGAACATAAGAAATTATAGATACGTTTGAGACGTATCAGAGACTACCGCTTTTACACTACATAGAGCGTCATCATAATCCATTGAAATGACACCATACGAGTTATGGCATGGGTATAAACCCTAATAGTCATTTCTTAAATTTTGGTATGCATAGCATAAGTAAATAAATTTACAACCAAAATTGAATGAATGTCTTTGTTGGTTATCCCAGAGAACAAATTGGGAATTCTTTCCACTATAAAGTCAAAGACAAAATTGTTTGTCGATGTTTCTTTCTTATTCCCAAGAAATTGTTTTTCTCAAAATATTTGAGTGGGAGGAAAATGGAACTCGATAAGTTTGATGAACCTGAGTTTGATACGAAAGCAGCAACGACGCTCATGGCTCCCATGTCTACAAATTGTTATAGGCACGGAGGTCGAAGTACCTATTGAATCTTGTAGGTATGGTTTACTTTGTGATCAAATAAATGATTTATGGACAAATGATTGATTTTGAACAATGATAAACCAACTACATACAAAGAAGTTATGATGGGCCCTGACTCTGTTAAAATGGCTATGAGCCATAAAATCCAAGATAGTATCTATAATAAAGCTTGGAGTTTGGTAAACCTTGTGAAGGAATAAATATTTTTTGAAAGTAAGTGGATCTATAAAATTAATTGACATGGATGAAATATCCTTGAACAAGCTCGACTTGTCAAAAGTTTGTTTACGACAACGTGTAAAGAGTTGACTGCTATAAGATTATATCTTTCGCATCGATGCTTATATTCTATACGGATTGTTCTAGTAATCGGTACATACTTCTTTTATGAGATATGTTAGTAGGATGACAGAAATACTATCCTTAACAAAAGTGTGTATTAAAGGTGTATACAAGATACAACTAAGAGTTTTTGCTAGTCCGTAGAATGCTAGAAAGGTATACAAACTTTACTGGATGAAGTGAGTATCACGGAGTTGGAATCTTCACCGGATGAAATAATCAAAGAGTTTTCATTTCATCGGAAACGATGAATATACTTGCATTTGCAAGAAATTAAGTGGGAGCGCTGAGACATATTTATAATACTTTATGTGGATAACATATCGTTGATTATAAATAATTTAATCATGTACTTAATGTGATTAAAAGGTTTCATTGAAAATTAACTTCAATGAAAGGATATGAACTAAAAACTTATTTAGTGTAAAGATCCATGAAGATAGATTGAAGCACATAATAAGTTTAAGTCAAATTACATAGGGGATGAAGCATGCTACCCGTATGGGTAGCTACACACCCCTGCATTATACGAACATTGAAGCAATATTAACTTGTTTTAGCTCGGTTTTCTAGTAAAACATGGAATTCTAGTGTACAAAAGTGGTTTCCAAATTTTGATTTGAATTGTTTTTGTGAAATCAACTCAGTATTCAAAAAGTCAATGCAAAATACGTTGGTGAGTTGACTTTGACAAAAAAAGTTCAACTCTCGTACACTAGAATTTCACGTTCTACTAGGAAACTGAGCTAAAACAAGTTAATATGGCTTGAATATTGGTATAATGCAGGGGTGTTTAGCTACCCATGCGGGTAGCTGAAAGGACACATATGCCGCCTAGAGGGGGGGTGAATAGGCGGTTTAAAACTTTTACAAATATGGCTTAACAAATGCGGAATAAAACTAGCGTTTAATTTGTCAAACACAAACCTATATAACTAGGGTTCACCAATGTGTACCAACGACTTATGCTAAGCAATTAAAGCAACTATGTGATAGCAAGATATATAACTTCAAGCATGAAGGCTATCACAAAGTAAAGTTCATAAGTAAAGAGCTCGGGTATAGGAATAACCGAAATGACGCGGAGACAACGATGTATCCCGAAGTTCACACTTTTGCGAGTGCTACTCTCCATTGGAGCGGTGTGGAGGACAAGTCACTCCAAATGCACGAGGGCCACCATATTCTCCTCGAGAATTTCCACCAAAAGGGTTGTCCTCGATCCACTATGGAACCTTAGAGTGGTCACCGAACCCTCACAAAGCTTGGGGCTATCTCCACAATTTAATTGGAGGCTCCCAATAAATCGCTACAAAGGCCTTGCCCTTGAAGAATCTCCACAACTTAATTGGAATCCCCAAGAACACCACCAAGACCACAAAGACCACTAAGCCGTCTAGGGTCCAAAGACCAAAGAGGAACAAGCTATGGGAACAAGCTCCCGAAGTGAATATCGCACGAACTTTCACCTCCACGTAACAGCACGGAGAAGTCAAACCGATGCACCAAATGCAATGGCAAGAACACCACAAAGATGCTCAAATCCTTCTCTCTCAAATTCCAACAAAGCTACAAAAGATATTGGAGGAATAAGAGAGGAATAACAAAAGAAGAACACAAAGTTTCTCAAGATCTAGATCCCAAATATTTACTCACAAAGAGATGATTTGGTTTGGTCAAAGTGTGGATCTAGTTCTCCTCAATCTTTCTCTGAAATAGTTGCAAAATCATTGGAAGGAGAGAGAGATCTCAAGCTCAAGGAATGAACAACAATGGTGAGAGCAAAATCTTGAGAGAGGGAGAGAGAAAAAGGAAGACATCACTCTAGAGGAGGAAGAAGACTTTTTATATGGGGGCTGGAAATCTGCCCGCTCGGGCTGGCTAGCATGGGCCAGTAGTACCGGCCAGGTTAGGCCGGTACTACCAGTCGTGGTCGACGTGGCGTAGGGAGAGGGGAAGCCGTGGCCCGGGGGGAGACCGGAGGCTCCGGCCGCTTCCCAGCGGTACCTCCGGCCGGGTCTGGGCGGTACCTCCGGCCCTAGTACCGGTCGGGGTACCGGCGAGA
This sequence comes from Lolium perenne, assembly GCF_019359855.2. NCBI lineage: Eukaryota > Viridiplantae > Streptophyta > Magnoliopsida > Poales > Poaceae > Lolium > Lolium perenne. The sequence continues at coordinate 44,399,543 of NC_067248.2, read as the reverse complement.
GCTCCCAAAGCCCTGGAACTATGCTTTGAGCCAGGCCGCTTTAGTGGTACCGCGAGCGGTACCTTGCCTGGAGGCTCCGGCCTGGGCAGAGCAGTGGTTCCAGCCATGGCCGGCGGTACCTCCGGCCTCTGGCCCCTCCTCTCCATTTCTTTCTCTCTTTTCATTTCTTTTTAGACAAATACGAGGCAACTTTAAACCGCAATAACTAGAGCTAGGAAAATCCAAATGGGATGAAACCAATTTTGTTGGAAAGAGGTTGACAAGTGCTATCCCTACAAAAACCCGGAGAACCGAGGGATGAAAATATGGAAACTAGCGAGGGATGATTTTCTATAATTTTTACAGTGAACCCGCAAAACCCGGAGAACCGAGAAAACCTCCAAAAACAAAAACGCAACAAGTGATATATGCGAAATCCGTTTTTGACGAACTAGAGCTTGTCATGGAAGTAACCACAAGCTCTAATACACCACATGGATAAGATCCAAATAACAACCAATAGATAGGATGCAAGGATGCAAAGGTTTGACCGCACTCCGAATGATACGATCCAGTTACTTACTCGAGAGCCCCTTGATAGAACGACAGTAAGCCTATAAACCGGTCTCCCAACGAAACCACGAGACCGGTAAGAGGAAACCCTATCAAGAGCAAACCTTAACCTTGCACATTCCACTTGAGCTCGATGTTGATGATCTTGACCGCAACAAGATAGAATGCCTTTCTTGATTGTGCTTGCTTGATGAAGTCTTGCGGATTGCTCCCCCATACTCCACTATGGGTGAGCTTCTTTTTTGGTGCAACTTCACATATCCATGAACACAGATGAATGGCAAGCTTCAAGCATGTGAGCTCTTCGAGTTGACTCATTTTGAACTTGCACCTCATTTCTGCGTATTGCAACCTTGACACCAACTTATGGTTCAAGCATTGCCTATGGACAACTCCTACACATATGAATCAATGCAAATATTAGTCCATATGAATTGTCATTAATTACCAAAACCACACATGGGGGCTCTATGCACTTTCAGTAGCAAATGCAAGTACATAGAATGAATATTGAAGTAGTTCAATACGAAAACGTCAAGAATCTGTTCTTTTCCATGTGGAGGTTTAACAAGACTTGAGTGTATTTGACCCTCAATGAGTAAAAACACATGAGTGATTTTAGATCACGAATAATATGTACACAATCAGATGTCCTATGCTCTAAGGTGTTGCGAGAATGTATTAGAATGATTCATATGATGATCATTGGACAACAGTAAGAATATCCCTGAGTGCTTTGTGAGAGCCAATGATATAAATATATAGTTTTATATGGGATAATGATAAACAAATTGTTGTAAGGTGTTGTACCGATATTAGAATGGTCACATATAAAACTGAATTTTAATCTCAATTAGGCTAAGTATTTATTACAAGGTAGCACAATGGGCTAGACGAAGTCTATGCTGGATTTAGATGAGTTCTAAATATTGTGACAAATTCTACAAACGAAGGCATAGTATATCATTGTTTTGACAATGACCGAGGGTGTTTACATCGAGGAGTTCTTTGAGAACTTGGCGTAGTTCCGATAGTGTCAGAACTATGAAGCTATATTGTATGTGACAATATTGGTAACATATTTCAAACTGCAGAATTAAGGTTCCACCAGAAGACCAAACATATACGATTAATGTCAACTCATTTGAAAAACTGAGTGATGCGTGGAGACGAAAATGAATTGCAAAATATATATGTTTCTGAGCATGTCAGATTCGTTGACTGAAACCTCTCCCATAAGCAAACATGATAAGCACCAGAAGGCCAAGGTGTTAGATGCAACGCGGCACCACAAGGAAAATGATGCCGCCGCGGCTGCTCACTATGAGAAATGGAAGTCGAAAATCAAGGCAAAAAAGAGCCTGAGCCCAAGCCGGTATATACTGAGAAGCAAAAGAAGTGGGCTAAGGAGTTTTTGACGACATCATCCCAAATCCAGCAGAATCTGCCAGACGACTATATGGACGTGAATTTCTTAGGCAAGAATCATTATTGCTAAAGTAAAAAGCCTTGGCGAAGGAAAAAGACTTGTTGGAGAAGAAACCAACAAGTAAAAAATGCGGGAAACAAGTTTCCCAGCTCGGGGCACAGAAAAAACAATCGATGCCCCCGCTCATAGTGGAAGCCGCTCCTTCCATTACGACGTCTCAGAGCCTTTATGGATAAGGACATGGAACTATTGGACCCCGCTATCCTAGCAGATGCTAGAGCACATCAAATGACTGTAATGGCGGCCAAAGAAAGAGCGTCCGAGTTTGGTATGACTCTTTGTGTATTGTTAGGCCTTGAGGATGCCCTAATAAGTGAGGTAGCATTTCATATGTGCCGAAGGGGCCTCTCATCGAGCCTGCGCAGGAAGCGAGTCTACCAACACAAATGTGAAATCTGCTACTCTGGTACAAGGATTTCATAAAAAAATAAGGCCGGCAAAGAATATATTTATGCGGAAGTTAGAGAGGAGCATCACTTCAAACATTACTTTGTACAAGTTCATATGAGTGAATTGTTCCAGTTGTTCAATCTGCGCGAGCCCGACAAATCTCTCATGAGTTGCTACGTTATGTAAGTGATTTATTTTTATAATTAAATCTCTACCTCATCTCATTCATTGTCTGCACTATATTATCCTAAATATATTCTTGTGTACGCTATTATGTAGAATGAAGCTTGAGAAATGCAAACAAAAAAGATCATCCATGATGTTGGGTTCATTGACCCACATATCATTAATGGACATGTGTTACAAAATCACCCCCAAGACGTGGAGAGTGACCTGACATGTTTCTTAAAAAGCAGGAACTCAAAAATGACATTATATTTCCTCACCATTTTGGGTGAGTGTTTCTGTCTTGTGCACATTCTCTTTTGTTTACTCTATGTTTTGTCTAATCGATGAGTTATGTATGACTGTGCATGTAACGTGTCCGCATGTTCCACTGGATTCTGCTAATAATTCAATTTGACAACTCCAGAGTTGAAGTCATGGACTCTCTAAATATGGACCCAAAGCATTGGTCCGACATAAGAGCAATGTTGCAAAAGTAATTATTTTCAATCATTTGCGCCCTATATCGGCCTCTTTAGTTCATTTCCTGATATCAAGTAACTAATAACTCCCTTGTTCATTTTCTTTGCCCTGCAGGGTTTGGAAACGGTTCATAAAGAATGTAACTGGTGAGTTCAAAGAGCTGATAACATTTAGAAGGTTAGCTAATGTTCCAACTCAGCCACAGGGGACCAATCTATGTGGATACTATGTTTGTGAGTTCATCCGGGGACACCTCTGAGCGGAGGGCTAAGGATATCAACTTGTGGAGGAGTGACTTGCGGGAGAAGCTTAATCCAGAAGCTCGCTTTCGACCAATTCAAGTGGAATTAGCAGGATTTCTGACAAGGGACGTCCTCCATCCTAATGGACAACACTATTACGAGGACGAAGAACTTCAAATGCCGTAAATTGTATATGGAAACTTTTTTAAAGTTGTATATGGTCTGTTGGAGATATGCCCAAGAGGCAATAATAAAGTGGTTATTATATATCTTTGTGTTTATGATAAATGTTTGCATACCATGCTATAATTGTATTAACCGAAACATTGATACATGTGTGTTATGTAAACAACAAGGAGTCCCTAGTAAGCCTCTTGTACAACTAGCTTGTTGATTAATAGATGATCATGGTTTCGTGATCATGAACATTGGATGTTATTAATAACAAGGTTATATCATTAGATGAATGATATAATGGACACACACCCAAATAAACGTAGCATAAGATCATGTCATTAAGTTCAACTTGCTATTAGCTTTCGATACATAGTTACCTAGTCCTTGGACCATGAGATCATGTAAATCACTTATACCGGAAGGGTACTTTGATTACATCAAACGCCACTGCGTAAATGGGTGGTTATAAAGATGGGATTAAGTATTCGGAAAGTGTGAGTTGAGGCATATGGATCAAGAGTGGGATTTGTCCATCCCGATGACAGATAGATATACTCTGGGCCCTCTCGGTGGAATGTCGTATGATTAGCTTGCAAGCATGTGACTGGTTCACAAGAGATGACATGCCACGGTACGAGTAAAGAGTACTTGTCGGTGACGAGGTTGAACAAGGTATCGTGATACCGATGATCGAACCTCGGACAAGTAGAGTATCGCGGGACAAAGGAATCCGTATCGTATGTAAATGGTTCAATCGATCACTAAGTTATCATTGAATGTGTGGGAGCCATTATGGATCTCCAGATCCCGCTATTGGTTATTGGTCGCAGAGGAGTCTCGACCATGTCTACATACTTCACGAACCGTAGGGTGACACACTTAAGGTTTGATGTCGTTTTAAGTAGATATGGAATATGGAATGGAGTTCGAATATTGTTCGGAGTCTTGGATGGGATCCAGGACATCACGAGGAGGTTCAGAATGGTCTGGAGAATAAGATTCATATATGGGAAGTCATTTTCCGGAGTTCGGAGAAAATCCGGTGTTTTGACCGGAGCTTCTAGAAGGTTTTGGAAGGACTGGAATAGTCCGGAATATTGTGGAAGGTTTCGAAAGTGTCCGGGGCGACCCGGGCTGTCTAAGGAAGTCCGGAGGGTTCCATAATAGGTGTATCCATGTTTTTCTTAAGGGTTAAGAAGTTTCCCCTAAGGCAGATTCGGATTTGGCAAAAGAGTCCTAGTTCTAGTAGGTTTCGGCTGACAGAAACCTACCGGAACTCTCCCAAACTTTGGGGCAGGTCTTGGACGACCCAAGGACCTTTTCCACCTATAAAAGGAGGGCAAGGGGAGCCCCGAGAGGACCACAAGTCGCAGCCCTTGCCCCCTCTCCCAAACCCTAGCGTCTCCCCTCCTCATACTACTCCCATAGCGCTTAGGCGAAGCCCTGCCGGAGTTCTCCATCACCACCGCCACCACGCCGTCATGTTGTCGGGATTCCGAGGAGGATCTACTACTTCCGTTTCTCGCTGGAACGGGGAGGAGGACGTCGTCATCAACACCGAACGTGTGACCGAGTACGGAGGTCCTGCCCGACTGTGGCACCGTCAAGATCTTCTACACGCTTTTGAAAGCGGCAATTGATCGACTACATCCACAACGAGATCTAATCTCGTAAGCTTTGGAAATCATCGAGGGTTAGTCTCATGATCTTCTCGTTGCTACCATCTTCTAGATTGGATCTTGGCTTGTTATCCATCAGTGGTATCTGAGCCGTGTCTATGCATAGATTGGTTGCACGAGTAGAACACAATTGTTTTGTGGGCGTTGATGCTTTGTTGTCTTTAGTTCGTGTACTTTGCATCATGTGGCATGGTGGGATGAAGCGGCTCGGGCTAACTTTACATGACCGCGTTCATGAGATTTGCTCCATGCTCGACATGCAACTTGTATTGCATAAGTGGCTTTGCGGGTGTCTGTCTCTCCCACCATAGTGAAGATTCAACTTACTCTTTCTATTGACAACACTAGTATCACCGTTGTGGTTCATGTTCGTAGGTAGATTGGATCTTACTCAAAAATCCTAAACCGCGTAAAATATGCAAACCATATTAGAGGCGTCTAACTTGTTTTTGCAGGGTTTGGTGATGTGATATGGCCATGATGTGATGATGAATATGTATGAGATGATCATTATTGTATTGTGGCAACCGGCAGGAGCCTTATGGTTGTCTTTAAATTTCATGTTGAGTATTATTTCAAAGTAGTTGTAATAGTTGCTACACACGGTGAACAACCATGAAGACGGCGCCATGGACCTTGACGCTACGCCGACGATGATGGAGATCATGCCCATTGATGATGGAGATCATGTCCGTGCTTTGGAGATGAAGATCAGAGGCACAAAGACTAAAGGGCCATATCATATCACATATGAATTGCATGTGATGTTAATCCTTTATGCATCTTATTTTGCTTAGATCGCGACGGTAGCATTATAATATGATCCCTCACATTAATATCAAGATAATAAAGTGTTCTCCCCTCGTATGCACCGTTGCTACAGTTCGTCGTTTCGAAGCATCTCGTGATGATCGGATGTGATAGACTCTACGTTCACATACAACGGGTGTAAGCCATGTTGCACACACGGAAATACTTGGGTTTGCTTGACGAGCCTAGCATGTACAGACATGGCCTCGTGTCAACACCCGGATTTTTAAGTCCAGATTCCTATTATGCCATTCATCGCAATCCCAGGAATATTGTTTTTGCGAGACATAATAGATTGATATCACAACACATCATTCATTACAACACATAATTGTCTGACATAGAGGGATCACATGATCCAGTCTTAATACATCATAGTGGATCTAGAGATCCTATTACAAAACACATAGCGGAAGCGAAGTAACGGTTGCGGTCCATCTATTCCACAGGCAACTGTTGACGTCAGGAGTGATCCTAGTTGTCGTAGACGTCCTGCTGTCCATCTTCCTCGTACTGCTGTTCCTCGTCATAGTCTGGCCATTTGAATAGCCAGGGACAAAGCCATGAGTACTTTAAAGTACTCGCAAACTAATACTAATGTAAGTACTGTCAACTATAGTAAGGGGGTGCTAAGCTCTAAGTTTATTTGCATAAAGCCAATTTTAGTTCACAAACATTTAGTAAAAGCCTCTTCATTTGCTAACTAACTCAAGTGGGAACATTAGTGTCATTCCCACAACTCTGTTGTGATTCAATTCAAATTCACCATTCACCTTTCAAGTTCAAGTCACAAGTCACCCTTCACATGTCATATTTTTGAAAAGTTCTGATGACGGAACAGTATGGCCTTTCCAACCGTCCATAACCGTGGACGCGGCTATTCGAATAGTTCTACACTCTGCAGAGGTCGTACACTTGTGCCACAACATTTGCAATAATCCGTCAGGGTTAACTGGCCCTGATTTATCACACTCCGTGTGCGGACTACCAACCATAACCTTTCACTTACATACCCTAGTATAGGCACCTCTCCCCATGAACTTGGCCTACCAGTGAAGACAGACAGTCAGCCTGGGAACTGCACAGGGCTTGGGCCGGACATTCACCTCATTTCACGTCATTTCACATCAATTCACTTTCCACGGAGGCAGCCTCGGCATAACCCCTATGACGCTTGTTTAGAGGGAACCCATACTAGGTTACATAAACTTCAAGTTAAGCCCTTACCCATAATCAGGTATTGTGGGGGTACTTGTAAAATTGGAATGGTATCGCATCCGAACCCAACCATCAGTTTTTGTAAAGTTCACCATGTCATTCACAAGTCATATTCACCTTCAAAATCTTTCAATAGAATGACTCATCATTCCAAGGTTTTCAAAGTCATTTCATTTCACAAGTTCCCATCTAGAGTAGTCAATTTTATTTGTTAGCACTAGCAACTAGTCATGAGGGGTGCTAACTAGCTTATAGCTTTCTAGGCTAAGTTTGGTGCTCTTGTTATACTCTATATCTAGACCAAGTGAATCATGAATCAAAAAGTAACTTTGATAAATCAAATTCAATAAAGCTTGTAAAGTAAAAACTTGGGATAGGACCATTAAGCATAAAGTAAAATGTGGTGGTGCCTTGCTCTTGTAGAGCTTTGCACTTAGCAAGAATATTAGCTTGCCTTGGTTGGTGTTGTGATCAAAATTATCTTCTTCTTCTTCTTGGTAGAAAACCTCCTCCTCTTGATAGTCTCCGGTACTAGCGTCTATAAACGAATACGAGGATACAATCACCCAACAATACTTAAGTCCTAGACTAATCACACAAATGACTCACACAAGATATTCTAGCATCACCATATTATTATCATGTTGATTGACTTTGTTTTTCTTTTAAAGGAAAATAATTTCCTCTCATTACAAATATTAATTAGGGTTTCTATTTAATGCTTGGGAGAAATACTCTCCTCTCACTGAATCTTGTTTAAGATTTAATTTCCTCATATGATAATATATGAACTCATGTTGACCAAGGTCAACACTTCATACTCATCATTTGGGAAAATGATTTAAATGAGGAGATGCACCTCATGCAATTTAATACCAACATAATAATGATTTAATATCATCAAGTAATTCAATATGAGAATTGATAGACCATGGTCTCTACCTCATGTAGAATTACTTGAGACAAAGATTTAAATGAGAGGGATACCTCTCATATGATTTAATAATTAGTTGGAACAATTTAAATGCTACTATGGCAATGATTTAATATTCTCAAATAAAAACATAAGAGGTCATGAAGACATGTGTCATCAACTCATATTGAATCAATTGGAGTAATGATTTAAATGAGATGCTACACCTCATATAATTTAACTACTATTTTTGGAAATAGTTTAAATGAGCTAGAAATGGCCACATAGCCACTATTTGAATCTAGCCCATGATCATATACAGTACCCCTATCATATTTTTGCATAAACAATTAGGGTATTTGAAATATGAATTATGAGAATTTGAATCACCACAAAATTCATTATGGTTGATTTTATAAATTTATTTGTATTCTGAAAACTCTCTGAATTGTTATTTTTACTATTCAAATTCCACAACATATTTTGATTTGAATCCGGTGTGGTTGGATGGAGCCATTCATAATATTTCTAGAACATTTTGAGTCACTAAATTTGGATTTGTAAACTTGAAACTATTTAAATTCTAGCAATGCATCAGTATGCCAAAATAAAGGAAAAAGATTAAAACAGGATTCAAATTTCAAACGGAGGCGGGAAGAAGTTGGGCCAGCCCAGCTGCGGCCTGGGCCACGCATGCATGGCGCATGCACGTCGCGTGCGGGCGGAGCACGCGGCGCGTTGGATCGAAATCCGACGGCGCTGGGCCGTCTTCTACCTCCCGATGCTGCAGGCTTGCGGCGGTGATATCTCTCACCTTAAGGCACGGTTGGCAGCGGGGTTTGGTGCGTTGGATAGGGATTTCCAAGGGCTTCAAAACGGTGTAGGGGTTGGAGGCTAAGGTGGTGAGAAATGGGGCGGCTTTGAGGGATGCCGCCGGTGGCCGTGGCGAGCTCTTTGCTCCGGTGTGCGGCAAGGAGGGAGAGAGGGAGGCTCTAGGAGGGAGGGAGTGAAGCTGCTAGGTTTTGTGGTGCTATCCAAGGCGAGGGGGCTGCTTATATAGGCGCCAGAGAGAGGGGGTGCGACATGGCCGGCATGGCCACGGCGTCACGGGCGCGTCGAGCACAGGGGGCTCTGGTCAGGGCTACTACGTCAGCAAGGTAGGTCTTGGGTAGGGGAGGATGCGTGCACAGTGGCTTGAGCGCGGGCGTCGTGTGCAGTGTGCACGGGGTCGAGGCCGACGTGGGTGTCCTCGCGTCAGGGCGCCGTCCTGGCGTGAGGGAGGGTCAACGACCATGTCTAGTGCGTGCTAGGAAGGGAGAGGAGTGTGGTGGCGCAGTGGGAGCAGCTGGTTTGCTGTGTGCACACAGAGGGACAGAGGTGGCCACGGGTTGGTGACCATGGGAATGGCATGAGTGTTGTGGTCATCCACTTGCTTGTCTGGTCTCATGGTCATGTCTAGCAGGGGTAGAGGGTCAAGTACAAAGTGTGTGACAAGGTGAGAGAGAGGGAAAAGGGCCAGGGCAGGTGGGTGCATGGTGGTGACCAAGTGAGTGGCATGGTGATGTCATTGGATGTGTGTGGTGCCTTTTCTTGGTTTATGAGGTCATGGGATGCTTGAGTGTGGTGAAACCATGGTATGTGACAGGGTTGGCATGGTAAAAGAGGGGTAGGACAAGCACATTTGATTTTGGCACAAAGTGTATGTGGCATAGTCATGGCATGGTGGTCTCTGTGTCATGGTGGTCTTGTCTACTTGATGATGTCAAAGCTAAGTGATGTCATGGTGAGTGGGTAGAGATACTAGGCACTATAGATGAGCTCAAAGAGAGAGAGGGTGAGGTAGGAATAGTGGTTGAGAGTAGGTGTACTTCTATGTAGAAATTGGATTCTTATGTAAAAATCTCATGTGTGGGTAAATTTTGCTAGGTTTCTTCATGGAGGAGTTCTAAATGATATTTGGCAGCCATGGGTGGCATTGGTTTGGGATTTGGAAAAGATTTGTGAAGAAATCCAAAATTGGTGGGAATCTAGATTTGGTTTCAAAGTGGCAACTTGGCTTGACTAAATTAAGCAATGGTCAACGATCTGGTCAAAGTGGTCAACATCAAATTTGCTCATCTTGATGAGTTCTTGGATGAGGTGAAAAGAGTTGTTAGGGTTTGGTTTAAGAATCTCTTATTAAAAGGGCTCAAAGTGGGTAAGATATTAAAAAGGGCACAAGTGACCATTATCACATGCCACGTGGTTTTTGGTTTTTCTTTGATTTGATTTGATTTATCTTGACCCAAATGATGTTGTTGATTGTTTAAATGGTATAGAGTAGTGATCCAACCATTCACAACAAGTCTTAGGGTCAAGATTCTTAATCTCACAAATTGGCTATTTGCTCTCATATGCCTCTATGGCATTTTTATTTTCTTTTTGATTTATTTGGTTTTCACCTTGGATTTGATTTGTTGAGCACTAGTTAGGGTTTCTTAATATTTTCAAACCATCTAGCAAAGGTAGATCATGTCCTAGACCTAGTTTTCAAATTTAGTCTTAGGCTCATATGTGTATTTATATTTTTGTTTCCTTTTCTTTTTATTTGATCAAAGGGCATGGTGTAGGGTTCATTTAGGGTTAGATGAGGGTTAGTGTTGGTTTCAAACCATTTGGGCAAGGTAGAGGTGCTTAGGTCAAGTTTTGGTAATATGGCTATGTGCCACATATGCCTCTATGCATATGTTTATTTTATTTTTGTTTCTCACTTGATTTGGTTGGTAAGTACTAGGTTAGGTTTGTTGATGTTTTCAAAACCTCTAAACAAGGTAGAAAGGCCTAGGTAAATTTTTTACCAAAAATAGCCATAGGCACATAGGCCCTTTTCTTATTTAATTTCAATTCTTTTTATTTTGTTTATAATGGATGGTGAGAAGAGGGGTGAGGTTTAGGGTTTAGTGGGATCTAATAATGGTTCACCACTATTTAGAAAAGTAAGAAGGGTATTAGTCAAGATTTGCATACTAGGGCTATATGCCCACATATGTCTTTTTATTTGATTTTAGTTCCTTCTTATTTGATCCTATTTAGTTTTGAGAAGGTTAGGGTTTAGGGTTTTGGAATTATGTTCAATGTAATAAACAAACAATCATGGCAATAACACAAGTATTGGGTGTGAGCACTATGCATAGCATCATATTCAGAAAAGTTTTTGTTGGTTCATATTTTTGGAAAAAAGAAATTCATTTTCTTCTTTGTTTGAAAATTTGGGATGTTACACCTCGGAACAGCGGAAACCGAAAGGTTGAACACGAGTCATATGTATGATATGATCAACATCTTGATGTTCACCATTGAAGCTACATCATCTCACGTGATGATCGGTTTTGGTGTAGTGGATGTGGATCGTGTGCCACTTAACAACTATGAGGGATGTTGTATTAAGTGGGAGTTCATTAGTAATTAGATTAAAACATGAACTAATTATCATGAACATAGTCAAAATAGTATTTTGAATTAAATTTGTAGAATTAGCATCCGTTATCTACCATGCGCTAGTCTTGTGATTGAGATAGAAATACTGTTAAATCTGACAAGAAACTTTACGGACTGGTACCGTATTGTTAAAGAATCAAAAAATGATTAAGTCCTATAGCAAACTTTTAGTAAACCTCACATTGCCGATTCAAAGAACAATGGTTTCAATTAGTACCTAAAATCATCTTGTCTCCGTGAAACTTGAAGTTCAAATATGTTTGAAAAGTTAGGAGCTGAAAATTTTGTTTTCAGAAATAAGCGAGGTATGAGATATATGTGATATCTAAGACCTTATTACGAGGTGATAGAATATAATTTGGTGAGACTACATAAACTCATAAGTTTTATGGGAATGTACGAAGGTTGAAGATGCCAGGCGTCCCAATCCTCCAACTATTGGGGCACTAACGATATTCGCATATCCATGAAGTGATCGTCCTTAGTATGCACCGTTGCTAAGACTCGTTGTTTCGAAGCATCACGTGATGATCGGGTGTTATAGATTCTACGTGTGCATACAACGGGTGCAAGCCAGATTTGCACATGCGAATACTGAGGTTAAACTTTACGAGCCTAGCATGTACAGACATGGTCTCAGAAAGTCGTCATGATATGATGGATAAAATTATGAGTGAAATTGTTCATCATATTACAAAGTTACTAATAGTGAAATCTGGAACACTTGTCATATGATGATCAACTTCAAAATAAGAACCTCAAGGTTATTGGTATTTGACCAACAAACCTAGAAGTTATTGAAGGTGAAGTGTTTTCTGAGAATGAGGAAAGCTAAAAGAGAAACTACAAAAGATATTTTGGCAGAAAGAAAGAAAAAGACTAGAAAGTCTAGCTCAGGTGTATATAGATGATATACATGTTATGGATGTATTCCTTGTTTGGTCTCATAATAAAATTCTTGGGTATTTGTACCAGATTGGTTGGTATGAGATGTCATAAAATATAACGCAATACAAGAATACGATGGCCTAAGTGCCTGATAAGGAATATGGTAACAATGCACGTCTGGAACATAATAAAGTGTTATTATGTTTGTCGTTGGCATTCTACCTAGCCCTTAGAATTTATAATAAAGAATTTAATAAATTGTTATTTTAATCTAGTCAAAAGAAAACAATGAGTTGTTCAAATTATGACATTACTCCATGTACGATGGATAAGTTATTATAAATCTTAATGGTAAAACACACATACATAACACTAACACTAAAATGCCATAAGGCAAATGATTTGAATTCCACTTATTTGTGGAACCGCCATTTAGGTCATGTTAGAGAGGAACACATGAAGGAACTCCATGCAAATGGATTTTTGGAGTCATTTGATTTTTGAATCGTTTGTCGCTTGCAAATATTTTCTAAAGAGAATGACTGAAATACCGTTCATAGGCCAAGAGTTGAACGGGCAACTAACTTAGTGGAAACATACATGATGATATATGTGGTTCACTGGGCATAATTGTGTGCGAGAGATTCTTCTACTTCATGAAAACTTCCAACAATGAATTGAGTATATATATGTGGATATATTCGATAAGGAATAAGTTTGAAACATTTGAATGGATTCAAATAAATTTCAGCATGAAGTGGAAATCATCGTAATAGATAAGTCAAATATCTATGATTGGATCATGGTGGAAATATTTGAATTACGAGTTTTAGCGAACATCTAAGAGAGTTATGAAATTGTTATACAACTCACGTTTCTTGGAGTATCATAGTGATGATGGAGTATCCGAGAGATGTGTCCAAACCTTGTTGGGTCAATGATGAGATAAAATATTGATGCCATTATATTTTTGTGGATTATGCTTTAGTGACTACCACTTTTACACTGAATAGAGCATCATCATGATCCTTTGAAATGACACCATACGAGTTATGGCATGGGTATAAACCCTAATAGTCCTTTCTTAAATTTTCGAATAACTAAATAAGTTTACAACCAAAACCGGATGAATGTCTTTGTTGTTATCCCATAATTGGGAATTCTTTCCACTATGAAGTAAAATACAAAAGTGTTTGTTAATGTTACTTGCTTATTTCCAAGAAATTGTTTTCTAGCGAAGTATTTGAGTGGGAGGACAATAGTACTTGATAAGGTTTATGAACCTGAGCATAATGATCAGAGTATCGCAGCATCGGAAATGGTTCCGGAAGCGGCCACGACGATCATGGCTCCCATGTCTAACTGTTATAGTCATGGAGATTAAAGTACCTATTGAACCTTGTAGTAATGGTTTACTTTGTGAACAAATAAATGATTTGTGGACAAAGGATTGTTTTTTGAACAATAATAAACCAACTACATACAAAGAAGTTATGATGGGCCCTGACTCCGTTAAAATGGCTATGCGCCATGAAATCCAAGATAGGTGAATAATTTTTGAAAGTAAATGGATCTATAAATTGATGGACTTGGATGGAATATCCTTGAAGAAGCTCAACTTTTCGAAAAGTTGTTTACGACAAAGTTCAAAGTGTTGACTACGATAAGATTAGATCTTCCGTAGCGATGCTTATAGTCTATGTGGATTATTCTAGTAATCGCTACATATTTCTTTTATGAGATATGATAGTAGGATGGAAGAAATACATTCCTTACCAGAAGAGTGTATGAAGGAAGTATACTAGATACAAACCAAGAGTTTTGCTGGTCCGTGGAATACTAGATAAGTTTACAAACTTCAATTGGATGAAGTGAGTATCGGGAGTTGGAATCTTCACCGGATGAAATAGTCAAAGAGTTTTTGATTTCATCAGAAACGATGAAGATGCTTGCATTTGCAAGAAAATAAGTGAGAGCGCTGAGACATATTTATAATACTTTATGTAGATGACATATCGTTGATTATAAGTGATGTAATTATATACTTGATGTGAATAAAAGGTTTCATTGAGAATTAATCTATCTATTATATTATTAAAACAACAAACAATTGACGGTGAAGATTTGTCACGGAAAAGCTAAGATGTACAAACGGTGACGGATCTACGTCTGGCAAGCAATATGAAAATCAAAGTCAACAGGCATACGCTGCCTGGAGTCCACGTGAATAAATATTCAACTGGCATAGACGCTAGATTGCAGGAAAAAATAATGTATATCTGTTTCCGTTACAAACGTGACCAGAGCAAACCAAATAGCCAACGCTTCTATATCTCTTGCCATATCTACGAAACCGCCGCAAAACTACGACACGCATCCTTCATGCCTCAGAAAATTGCAACCAGATGTCTTGCGGCGGCGGCCGCCGCCGTCCTCATCTCCTCTCAGTATCGCGTGGATCGAGCGCCTCTATGGGCAGACAATGCTGAATCGGATCAGGTCTGGTGATACCATGAGTATCGCTGCGCTTATCTTCGTGCCGCTGCCCGCTGCCCGCTGTTGTCCTACCACCTCTTGCTCTTGCTAGCCTCCAGTGCCTCAACGGCGGGGAGCTCTGCCGACTCAAGAAATTGCACATTCATCTTGCGTACCACGAGCGCTTCAATGGCGGCGAGCTGCAAAGCTGCCGGATGCGTGAGAAAGGAAGGCATGATGGCCCTTCGCAGGGCAGGCGATCAGATTTGACCACAGCATGCTTTCTTCTCCAAGGGTTTCTTATATCTGCGTCACCCCAAAACTCTCAGCAACTAGGCCCAATCCAGCATGCCATCTTGGGTAGTTGTTGCGGCAAGGTTGTAGACGTCGGAGCATGCACGCAGGAATTTAATGAAGCTGCAGGGATGGGCTGATTGATCCAGCTTATGTTGATCCACCTACTAGATCTGGAGATCTAAGCAAGCTGCAACCTGAAAGAAAACTTGCCGTTTGTCCCAAAAATTCTGGAGTCAATCCTCCAGGACATCTTCTGTAGTTGTTTCTGAGCTCGCCTTCAATAAACGTGGATGAACTCACGTGCTGCAAGTGCAATACCGGGTTTGGGCTTCATCTTTGTCGTCTTCTGCCGGTCATGGTGAGGATCAGATTGATCTACGTTGGTCACGTCGATGGACATGGCAACAGCAACAAAGTTCTTGCCGTCGAAGCATGCTCGCAGAAGGCATCAGTCACGCACGGGGATATGCTGATGCAAGGATCATCCATCTCACGAAGCTACAGCCTACACGAGACCCTACATTGTTTTTCATCACAGTACTTCTCCTCCTATTTTGCTTCATATGTGATATTCCAGCATTGGTTTCTACTTGGGGAGAATTACACCATGTATTGAAGTTGCTCATCTGCGATGACACAGTCAAATCCTTTCAAGACTATAGGAAACGTCTTCAAAATCTGCAATGGACAAAATAAAAATGAGAATCTTCTATGAGCTGGTATAGATGTGTGGGGCTACTCGAAATTTAAGTATGATGCATGTACGAACTCATGTATGTCCTTGCTACATCTACTTCCCACATTATAAGTTTTCACTTAATTATTACTTCCCTCCAGTCAGATATAGAGGCGGGAGGTGGTACATGCGACACGAGAGCTGAACAGGAGCGCACTTCGATTAAATCCGATCTGAGGTAGTACACTCTATCTGCTTCAAAATTTTAGTACATTTATCACGTTGTCTAAAGAGCACTACTTTCAGCAAAACCAGAGTACCAGACTCATATGTTGATAGATATCAGTTATAAGTCTAAAATACACTATCTTAGACAAATATATGATTCATCAGGTTCATATGATGTTATATTAAGTGCCATGTAATTTTTCCACACAGATTATTCCTTACCGAAAGTCACCATCCTCCCTACATTAGCTCGGCCGAACTTAGGATGGGCTAACGTATTCATATGGTTATCTCGCTAATGGTTTTGCCGTGACAGAGCTAAAACTGTTAACCTAAAAAGTCAAATACCATTAATTTCATTTTGTTGGAGGAAAAGACTATCTTTCTACTCATGCCAAAAGAAAGACAGGTTATACTGGAAACATATTGAATAGAATGTTCTTTTAAAAAGATCTTTTGGGTGAGACAATATTCGTGGTTCATTGGAATATTATCTTACGAAATTTACAGAAGGTGACACAGTAGTTGTAACCAATTGAGCAAATATCACTTTTCATGTTTAAATAATAGTCCACGCTGTAAAGATTTCCACAATTCATTACTGTTCTCTTGCAGAACTGCAATTGCAAAATTAATGTGATACCTACGAGGACATTTTAGATCAAACGATTAAAGTGTGTTTGTTCATAAGATACAATCATATACCTTGCTTAAAACTTAAGAATCAGAATACTCATATCTCTCCGCTACAATTTAATTGGGCTCTTTTGTAGTTTAACTCAAACTTAGTGTCACATTACAAAATATCAATTTTCCAACATAGTACTAATATTACAACTCACAGGTTGATGATCATATTATCCTGGGGTCTTACATGGCAGACTGCAGAATGACATTAGCATTCTTTTGTTACATTCACTGCTGGTCTTACAATAATTTGATACACTTAATAGGAAGAATTTGATCAAATGCATTCATGTTTAACTTGATGTAAAATTATCGACTGATATTTTGTTATTAATGTAACTGCTAATTGAATTTAATAGAAGGTTACCCATCACCAAATAATTAGCAGCAAAGTTAACATCAGTTTATAAATATATGTTGTTAATACGGCAACAAATGTACCACAAAAATAGAAATTCACCATGAACACCAGAAATATGCCAAGTAGTAAAAGGACGACTTTCGAGTATGTGACAACATGGGTTGAGGAAAGTTCATAAATATAGCCACGTGCCGTCAATTGATAAATAGTTGTAGTAGGTGCAAAAATTGTAGAATTATTGCTCTATCAAATAAATTGAATATAGGAGGAAGAGTAGATACAATATCCTATCATAATTCCTATTGATTAAAATATATGTAACACATTATGGTGTTTTTCATAGTCGGAACATTATGCTAATGTCAGTGGCACCAAAACTAAATTGAATAACACTAATTGGGTCTAAGGAAGAGATGGAGTAAACCATAGCAAATGTAGCATGTGTAATATTTCTAGCCGCGCAAATGCGCGGGCCACGTCACTAGTTATATTATTAAGACAGAAGACAAATAACGGCTCAGATTTAGCAGTTAAAAGATAACGGCTCAGATTTAAAGAACCATGCAAAAAAAAAACAGGAGCGTAACTTTTATTTTGCACGCAAAGGTCTGTCACGTTGATACCTCAGCCGTTCTGATCGATAGACTTTAAAGAACCATACAGAAAAAAATAGGGAGAATTCACAAAAAAAAAAAAGAACGGGAGCCTAACATGTATTTTGCACACAAAGATCTCTCACGATACCTCAGCCGTTCTGATTAATGGACTTCAAAAGCCACAGAATTAAAAGAGCCATGGACAAAAACTACGGAGGGTAACATCCATGTACTAGCATATTTTATTTTGCACATAAAAGTTTGTCACGTTGATACCTCTACCGTTGTGATTGATGGACTTTAAACTGAGGAAGGCCGCTGTCGAGATTGAAAGTTGATTTATAGGTGTACAATACAAACTCCACTTTTATCTCAACAACTTACGGGCTATCGCTTCTAAAAAAATCCTATATATATATGCCTAAATAAGCCACGATTCGGGCGGGCTTTCTTTGATCAGCCATCACGCGTAAAATCTTCTGCGGGTTGTGCACAGCGATCAAACGAGGCGGAGGCGGCGGCGGCGGTCGTGGATGGCCGTGGCTCACCGGTAGAGTCGCGGAACGTCGGCAACGAACAATATGCTATGCAGAAGCAACAACAATGGCTGTTGCGTCAATTTGGAGATGGCAGCGTATCCTTATCTCTCACGTCTACAGCTCATCACGATGGAACCGAAAAAAAAGAGCTCCTCCTTGAGAAAAGGGAAGAGATAACCTATTCAAGACAAAACCTTCTTTTACGCGAGATAATATGCATCTCCATTAATCCCCACGCCGCCGCCACATCGCGGGCGCCAAGCAGTTGTAAACCAGAGCAAGTGAGCCGCGGCGGATGGCAGGCGGGGTTTGTATTGTCGTACATGGATCATTGGCAGCCTTGGTAGCATCAACAAAGGCAAAGCCGACGGCCTTGCACCGCCATAACCGGCAGCTGCTAAAGTTTCCGCTCTATGGCGCCTCCGTTCAGGTTGCCTCTGTCAAGGATCTGCGTGGCCGCAAGCACATGCCACCTAAATCAAGTCAGCGAGCTTTTACCTGCCGACTGTATTAGACTACGCCCCAGACTGGTACATGATGGTGTGGATGGAAGGGTGGATTCGAGGTAAACAGGTAAGATCTATCCAGCCCAAATTTTCGAAAATTAATGAACACCGAAGATTCAATTGAAATCTGGAGTTCTATTACCAACCGTATCCAGATCAGTACGTTCTGCAGAGTTTTCTGCAGTAATGCGCATGATCTAATCTCTCGCAACCGATGGTTTGCAGCGATCTCTTTTAGTTGGCTACCACTGAGGCGATACGAGACCAGACGACAATGGAAGACGAGAGAATCTCTGTTGTGCCAAGGGAGTCATTCAGGCGCACCATTCACCACCAGTGCTTTTTTTTTCTTTCGAATCGATTCACAGGCTCGCTGCAGGCATCGGAGCAATGGACCAGGCGATGTGTAAGATCTCCGCGCTGTTGAGAGACTGGCTTGGTGTTCCGGACTTCACAGCAGCGGTATGAAAGTGGGGGCGACAACACAGGTGAAGCGCAGAGTCCTACCTTTCAGGGTGAAAACCCAAGGTCTGGCCTTAACTGGTTGTGCCTGGCAATGGTCTTGGTGGAGGCATTGTTTTGAGAGCGGAGACTATCTTCAGAGTGAAAACCTAAGATCTTTGATCGGGCGACGATGGTGTTTGAGCACTGTTCCCTTCTTGGAGGCGTCATTTTTTGGAGAGTCTGTAATTCAGGTGTTGTCTTGGCGGTGGATGTACTGCTGTTGTTAGGCCCGAGATACTGTAGCGGGACTTTTGTTTCTTAGTTTTCTTTTCCTTTTTTTGGCTGTGTGCATCCGTAGTGCCATTAGGGTGGTGCGTTGTTGCAGAGGCTGGGTGTAATTGGTATCTTTTTTATATTAATATATTCCCTTTATCGAAAAAAACAAAGAAATCACAGAATAGCTGCATGGGCGGCACTGCGGCAGGCGGATGGCACAAAGGCATCCGTTTTTGCCTTCTTGGCTATTCAGAGATTGATGCTGTGGTGCTCCCCAAAAAGTTTGTATTCATTTTTTGGGTGATGGATTGAAATTTCTACATATTTTGTCTTTCACGTTCTTTGAGTGGATAGAATATTGTATCTTGATTTTCATTGTCTGAGATGAATTAAAAAAATTATACACATATCTCATCAAGAGTAGTGTGTATGACAGGTATTGAGTATCAGTTTGAAGTTCTCTACTCCATTACTCCAGGAGTTTGTAGATTGACCCCGAGATGAAATTTGGACCTGAAAGAAAATTATCACAGTATGTTTGTTTATGTTCGTATTTTCCCTTCAACTGGAACCTGAAATATAAAACTTGGCCGGTCATGTAATTACTATTGTTCCAACCTGTGTATTAGACTATTATTTTTGTTCCAAATATGTATAAAGTAACATTTGTACAAGTATAACATGAGATTAGGAGTTAGTTCAAATGACCTTACCAAGTAGTTTTAATAGGTTCACCGATATCATTATTTACCTGGATTAGTGAATGCTAATGATCATCTCTTAACTGAATCATGTATTTTAAATTGGTTTTGTAGGCGAGAAAACCTAGGGAGGTGATCAGCAACATATGGCGCAACCAGCATTTTTCACAAAATTAAGGAAGTTGTTGTTGCACAGATGCCTTCTGATATTCATGTTGTGGATGCTAATATATGTAGGGGTGTATATACCATGGCAGCTAGGAGTGTCTTTGATATTTGCTACAGTATGAACATATATAACTTGCTTGCTACCGAGTTACCCAAGACAGATCTATTGTGTTTATTGTTCTACATTAGATTTGGATTAGAGTTAGTCTGCAGCAATAGAATAATTAAGCTACAGGCATGACATATTGATATAAGTTAATTCATAAGGTGTGAGGAGCGGCCGCATCGGCATTGTGTAGGATCGTAAACCATGAAAGCGGTTGTTTAGGCCTAGGAGGCTGGAGCTGGACGCTATTTCGTTTTCTTCATCACGTGCAATATTTGTCCTGCAAATTGTATGTCTTCCACTCAGCTTCAATGCAATTGAATTGTTTCGTCGATATAGGGATCTCCTTAGACTTAATTTTATAAATGAAAGTAGTAATTAATTTTTTTTCTCTCATGTACACTGTTTTCGAGCTAGGATATATGGAATTGCCTCATATGTGAGGAAGTGTCGAACTTTAGTCATTGGTATCATACTAGAGAAGATGAAGAACAAATATTCCCTAAAAAATGTGACTATCAGAAGCAATAATATACTTTATTAAAAATTGTGAGTAATTATATTATATATATGCTCATTCTTGCATCAGCCTTCAAGTATTTGTGTGTGGTACCAATTTCTATATGCATGTTTGATGGAAAAGAAAAACCTTACATAATGAATTGATATTTAAGCATATATAATTGCATTTAAATATAGCTCAACTATAAGATCACTTAACTATATTTTAAAGAAACTATGACACATAAATAAAAGGAGTAGACACATTATTTAACTTTGTAATAAGCTATTAATCAATAATTTAATGTGTATCGGTTCTCATCATCAACATGTGATATTCAACAATTTAAATAAGTATAGAAAAGAAGAAAGAAAATACAAAAAAAACAAAAAAGGAATTCAATATTTCGTTCTATTGACAACTCATAAAATACCTAGCCGCGCGAATGCGCGGGCCAACGGGCTAGTTTCAATGAAAGGATATGGACTGAAACATATTTAGTGTCAAGATCTATGAAGATAGATTGAAACACATAATAAGTTTAAGTCAAAGTACATAGAATGGATATTGAAGTAGTTCAATATAGAAATATTAAGAAGGTGTTCTTTCCATGTGAAGGTTTAACAAGACTTGAGTGTATTTGACACTCAATGAGTAAAAACACATGAGTGATTATAGATCACGAATAATATGTACACAATCAGATGTCCTGTGCTCTAAAGTGTAATGAGCATGTACCAGAATGATTTATGTGGTGATCATTGGACGACAATAAGAATATCCTTGAGTATTTTAGAAGAACCAAGGATATATATATTTTTGTATGGGGTAATGACAAATAAATCGCTGTAAAGTGTTGCACCGATATTAGTTTGGTCACATATAAAATGAATTTCAAATCTCAATAAAGCTAAGTGTTGTTTAAAAGGTAGCACAATGCTCGATTTAGAAGAGTTTTAAATATTGTGACAGATTCTACAAACGAAGACAGAGTATGTCATTGTTTTGACAATGACTGAGGATGTTTAAGTCGAGGAGTTCTTTGAGAATTTGGTGTAGTTCCGATAGTGTCAGAACTTTGAAGCTATATTGTGTGTGACAATATTAGTGACATATTCCAGACAGCGGAATTAAGGTTCCACCAGAAGACTGAACATATATGATTAATGCCGACTCATTTGGAAAATGAGTGATGCGTTGTGACGCAAATGAATTGCAAAATACATACGTTTCTGAGCATGTCAGATCCGTTGACTAAAACCTCACCCGTAAGCAAAACATGATCAAGCACCAGAAAGCCAAGGTGTTATATCTTTACAAATGTAAACTAGATTATTGACTCTAGTGCAAGTGGGAGACTGTTGGAGATATGCCCAAGAGGCAATAATAAAGTGGTTATTATATATCTTTGTGTTTATGATAAATGTTTGCATACCATGCTATAATTGTATTAACCGAAACATTGATACATGTGTGTTATGTAAACAACAAGGAGTCCATAGTAAGCCTCTTGTATAACTAGCTTGTTGATTAATAGATGATCATGGTTTCGTGATCATGTGATGGAATTCGTAGCATAGAAAACAAAAAATTTCCTACCGCGAGAACGCAATCCAAGCCAAGATGCAATCTAGAAGATGGGAGCAACAAGGGGATGAACGAGACTAACCCTTGAAGATTTCCAAAGCCTACAAGAGGAGGCTCTCGTTGCTGCGGTAGACGATCACTTGCCGCTTTCAAAAGCGCGTAGAAGATCTTGACGGTGCCACAATCGGGCAGCACCTCCGTACTCGGTCACACGTTCGGTGTTGATGACGACGTCCTTCTCCCCGTTCCAGTGGGCAGCGGAAGTAGTAGATCCTCCTCGGAATCCCGGCAGCACGATGGCGTGGTGACGGTGGTGGTGGAGAACTCCGGCAGGGCTTCGCCTAAGCGCTGCGGGAGTATTATGTGGAGGAGGAGAGGCTAGGGTTTGGGGAGAGGGGGTGGCTAGGGCGCCGGCCATGGGCAGCCCTAGGTGGTGCGGCCAAGAGTGGGCAGCCCCCTCCCTCTCCTCCTCATTATATAGGTGGAAATCCCCAAGTGTTGGTATCCAAGTCTTCGAATAAGACCCGAAACCAAAACCTTCCATAGGGACAAAACCTACCCAGGGGGGGAATCCCACTCAAGGTGGGACTCCCACCCCTTCCTTGGGGGGTTGGCCGGCCACCCTTGGGGAGTCCACCTTGGACTCCTCCCCTTTAGGGTTGGCTGGCCATGCAAGGTGGAGTCCCTCCGGGACTCCACTTTCCATGGTGATTTCTTTCGGACTTTTCTAGAACCTTCTAGAACCTGCCATAAATGCACCGGATCATTTCCAAACTTGGAATATGACTTCCTATATATGAATCTTATTCTCCGGACCATTCTGGACCTCCTCGTGATGTCCTGGATCCCATCCGAGACTCCGAACAAAACTTCGAACTCCATTCCTTTATTCCATATCTACTTAAACGACATCAAAACCTTAAGTGTGTCACCCTACGGTTCGCGAACTATGTAGACATGGTTGAGACCTCTCTCCGACCAATAACCAATAGCGGGATCTGGAGATCCATAATGGCTCCCACATATTCAACGATGACTTAGTGATCGAATGAACCATTCACATACGATACCAATTCCCTTTGTCACGCGATATTTTACTTGTTCGAGGTTTGATCATCGGTATCTCTATACCTTGTTCAACCTCGTCTCCTAACAAGTACTCTTTACTCGTACCGTGGTATGTGGTCTCTTATGAACCATTCATATGCTTGCAAGCTATTTAGATGACATTCCACCGAGAGGGCCCAGAGTATATCTATCCGTCATCGGGATGGACAAATCCCACTGTTGATCCATATGCCTCAACTCATACTTTCCGAATACCTAATCCCACCTTTATAACCACCAATTTACGCAGTGGCGTTTGATGTAATCAAAGTACCCTTCCGTTATAAGTGATTTATATGATATCATGGTTGAAAGGACTAGGTAACTATGTATCGAAAGCTTATAGCAAATGAACTAAATGACGTGATCTTATGCTACGCTTAATTGGGTGTGTCCATTACATCATTCATATAATGATATAACCTTGTTATTAATAACATCCAATGTTCATGATTATGAAACTATAATCATCTATTAATCAACAAGCTAGTTAAGAGGCTTACTAGGGACTCATTGTTGTTTACATAACACACATGTATCAATGTTTCGGTTAATACAATTATAGCATGGTATATAAACATTTATCATAAACACAAAGATATATAATAACCACTTTTATTATTGCCTCTTGGGCATATCTCCAACAGTCTCCCACTTGCACTAGAGTCAATAATCTAGTTTACATTTGTAAAGATATAACACCTTGGTCTTCTGGTGCTTTATCATGTATTGCTCACGGAAGAGGTTTTAGTCAACGATTCTGACACACTCAGAAACGTATGTATTTTGCAATTCATTAGCGTCTTCACGCATCATTCATTTTCCAAATGAGTCGGCATTAAATATGTTTGGTCTTCTGGTGAAACCTTAATTCCGTGGTCTGAAATATGTCACTAATATTGTCACATACAATATAGCTTTAAAGTTCTGACACTATCGGAACTACACCAAGTTCTCAAAGAACTTCTCGACTCAACATCCTCAGTCATTGTCAAAACAATGTCATGCTTTGCCTATGTTTGTAGAATCCGTCACAATATTTAGAACTCTTCTAAATCTAGCATTGTGTTACCTTTTAAACAAAAAAATTCCTAATTGAGATTTGAATTTCATTTTTATATGTGACCAAACAAATATCGGTGCAACACCTTACATCGATTTGTTTGACATTACCTCATATAAAATTATATATATATATCCTTGGTTCTTCTAAAGTACTCAAGGATATTCTTACTGTCGTCCAATGATCATCACATGAATCATTCTGGTATATGCTCATAACATTTTAGAGCACATGACATCTGATTGTGTACATATTATTCGTGATCCATAATCACTCTTGTGTTTTTACTCATTGAGTGTCAGATACACTCAAGTCTTGTTAAACCTTTACATGACAAGAACATTTTCTTAATATTTCTATATTGAACTACTTCAATATCCATTCTATGTACTTTGACTTAAACTTATTATGTGTCTCAATCTATCTTCATAGATCATGACACTAAATATGTTTCAGTCCATATCCTTTCATTGAAGTTAATTCTCAATGAAACCTTTTATAATCTATATAATTACATCATTTATAACCAACCATATGTCATCTACATAAAGTATTATAAATATGTCTCAGCGCTCCCACTTAATTTCTTGCAAATGCAAGCATCTTCATCATTTCTGATGAAATCCAAAACTCTTTGACTATTTCATCCGGTGAAGATTCCAACTCCGCGATACTCACTTCATCCAATTGAAGTTCGTATACCTATCTAGTATTCCATGGACTAGCAAAACAATTGGTTGTATCTTGTATACACCTTTAATACACACTTCTGTTAAGTAATGTATTTTGCCATCCTACTATCATATCTCATGAAAGAAATATGTAGCGATTACTAGAATAATCCACATAAACTATAAGCATTGCTACGGAAGATCTAATCTTATCATAGTCAACTCTTTGAACTTTGTCGTAAACAACTTTTCGACAAGTCGAGCTTATTCAAGGATATTCCATCCAAGTCCATCAATTTTATAGATCCATTTACTTTCAAAAAGTATTCATCTATCTTGGATTTCATGGCGCATAGCCATTTTAATGGAGTCAGGGCCCATCATAACTTCTTTGTATGTAGTTGGTTTATCATTGTTCAAAAACAATCCTTTGTTCACAAATCATTTATTTGATCACAAAGTAAACCATACCTACAAGGTTCAATAAGTACTTCGATCTCCATGACTATAACATTTTGTAGACATGGGAGCCTGATGTCTACGTTCCCCCTCCTTTCCTGTAGACAGTGTTGGGCCTCCAAGAGCAGAGGTTTGTAGAACAGCAGCAAGTTTTCCCTTAAGTGGATCACCCAAGGTTTATCGAACTCAGGGAGGAAGAGGTCAAAGATATCCCTCTCATGCAACCCTGCAACCACAAAGCAAGAAGTCTCTTGTGTCCCCAACACACCTAATAGGTGCACTAGTTCGGCGAAGAGATAGTGAAATACAGGTGGTATGAATAAGTATGAGCAGTAGCAACGGTGCCAGAAAATAGCTTGCTGGCGTGTAGTTGATGGTGGTAGTATTGCAGCAGTAGTAACGCAGTAAAATAGTAAACAAGCAGCGATAGCAGTATTTAGGAACAAGGCCTAGGGATTACACTTTCACTAGTGGACACTCTCAACATTGATCACATAACAGGACAGATAAATGCATACTCTACACTTTCGTTGGATGATGAACACATTGCGTAGGATTACACGAACCCTCAATGCCGGAGTTAACAAGCTCCACAATAATGCTCATGTTTTAGTAACCTTATAGTGTAAGATAGATCAACAGACTAAACCAAGTACTAACATAGCATGCACACTGTCACCTTCATGCATATGTAGGAGGAATAGATCACATCAATATTATCATAGCAATAGTTAACTTCGCAATCTACAAGAGATCATGATCATAGCATAAACCAAGTACTAACACGGTGCACACACTGTCACCTTTACACACGTGCAGGAGGAATAGAACTACTTTAATAACTTTGCTAGAGTAGCACATAGATAAATTGTGATACAAAACTCATATGAATCTCAATCATGTAAAGCAGCTCATGAGATCATTGTATTGAAGTACATAGTAGAGAGATTAACCACATAGCTACCGGTACAGCCCCGAGCCTCGATGGAGAACTACTCCCTCCTCATGGGAGCAGCAGCGGTGATGAAGATGGCGGTGGAGATGGCAGCGGTGTCGATGGAGAAGCCTTCCGGGGGCACTTCCCCGCTCCGGCAGGGTGCCGGAACAGAGACTCCTGTCCCCTAGATCTTGGCGTCGCGATGGCGGCGGCTCTGGAAGGTTTCTGTGGGTTTCGTCGAACGCCCCAGGGTTTTCGATCCAGGGGCTTTATATAGGCGAAGAGGCGGCGCCAGAGGGTCGAAGGGCTGGCCAAACCATAGGGGGGCGCGGGCCCCCCTAGGCCGCACCAGGGTATGGTGTGGTGGGCCTGTGCCCCCCCTCTGGTCCCTCTCGTGTGTTCTGGATGCTTCCGGGGATTCTAAGATCTTTGGCGTTGATTTTGTCCGATTCCGAGAATATTTCGTTACTAGGATTTCTGAAACCAAAAACAGCAGAAAACAGGAACTGGCACTTCCGCATCTTGTTAATAGGTTAGTTCCAGAAAATGCACGAATATGACATAAAGTGTGCATAAAACATGTAGATAACATCAATAATGTGGCATGGAACATAAGAAATTATCGATACGTCGGAGACGTATCAGAGCCATGATCGTCGTGGCCGCTTCGGGAACCAATTCCGATGCTGCGCTACTCTGATCATTATGCTCAGGTTCATAAACCTTATCAAGTTCTATTGTCCTCCCACTCAAATACTTCGCTAAAAACAATTTCTTGGAAATAAGTAAGAAACATCGACAAACACTTTTGTCTTTGTCTCCATAGTGGAAAGAATTCCCAATCAATTCGTGGGATAACCAACAAAGACATTCATCCGATTTTGGTTTGTAAACTTATTTACTTTATGCTATGCATTCCAAAATTTAAGAAAGGACTATTAGGGTTCATACCCATGCCATAACTCGTATGGTGTCATTTCAACGGATCATGATGATGCTCTATTCAGTGTAAAACCGGTAGTCTCTAAAGCATAATCCACAAAAATATAATGGCTTTATTTTATCTCATCATTAATCCAACAAGGTTTGGATACGTCTCTCGGATACTTCATCATCACTATGATACTCCAAGAAACGTGAGTTGTAGAACAACTTCATAACTCTCTTAGATGTTCGCTAAAACTCGCAATTCAAATATTTCCACTATGATCCAATCATAGATATTTGACTTTTCTATTATGATAATTTCCACTTCATGCTGAAATTTAATTGAATCCATTCAGATGTTTCAAACTTCTTCCTTATCGAATATATCCACATATATATACTCAATTCATTGTTGGAAGTTTTCATGAAGTAGAAGAATCTCCCGCACACAACTATGCCCAGTGAACCACATATATCATCATGTATGTTTCCACTAAGTTAGTTGCCTGTTTCAACTCTTGGCCTATGAACGGTATTTTAGTCATTCTCTTTAGAAAAGATTTGCAAGTGCCAAACGATTCAAAAATCAAATGACTCCAAAAATCCATTTGCATGGAGTTCCTTCATGCGTTCCTCTCTAACATGACCTAAATGGCGGTTCCACAAATAAGTGGAATTCAAATCATTTGCCTTATGGCATTTTAGCGTCAGTGTTATGTATGTGTGTTTCACCATTAAGATTTATAATAACTTATCCATCATACATGGAGTAATGTCATAATTTGAAAAACTCATTGTTTTCATTTGACCAGAGCAAAATAACAATTATTAAGTTCTTTATTATAAATTCTAAGGGCTAGATAGAATACCAACGACGAACATAATAACACTTTATTTTTGTTCCAGACGTGCATTCCTATCATATTCCTTGCCAGTCACTTAGGCCATTGTATTCTTGTATTGTGTTGTTTTGTATGACACTTCATACCAACCAATATGGTACAAATACCCAAGAATTTCATTGTGTGACCAAACGAGGAATACATCCATAACATGTATATCATTTATATACACCTGAGCTAGACTTTCTAGTCTTTTCTTTCTTTCTGCGAAAATATCTTTTGTAGTTTCTCTTTTAGCTTTCCTAATTCTCAGAAAACACTTCACCTTCAATAACTTCTAGGTTTGTTGGTCAAAATACCAATAACCTTGAGGTTCTTACTTTGAAGTTGATCATCATATGACAAGTGTTTCAGATTTCACTATTAGTAACCTTTTAATATGATGAACAATTTCACTCATAATTTTATCCATCATATCATGACGACTTTCCGAGACCATGTCTGTACATGCTAGGCTCGTAAAGTTTAACCTCGGTATTCACATGTGCAAAACTGGCTTGCACCCGTTGTATGCACACGTAGAATCTATAACACCCGATCATCACGTGATGCTACGAAACGACGAGTCTTAGCAACGGTGCATACTAAGGACGATCACTTCATGGATATGCCAATATCGTTAGTGCCCCAATAATTGGAGGATTGGGATGCCTGGCGTCTTCAACCTTCGTACATTCCCATAAAACTTATGAGTTTATGTAGTATCACCAAATTATATTCTATCATCTTGCAATAAGGTCTTAGATATCACATATATCTCATACCTTGATTATTTCTGAAAACAAAATTTTCAGCTCCTTACTTTTCAAACAGATTTGAACTTCAAGTTTCACGGAGACAAGATAACTTTAGGTACTAATTGAAACCATAGCTCTTTGAATCAACAATGTGAGGTTTACTAAAATTTTGCAATAGGACTTAATCATTTCTTGATTCTTTAACAATACGGTACCAGTCGGTAAAGTTTCTTGTCAGATTTTAACAGTATTTCTATCTCAATTACAAGACTAGCGCATGGTAGAAAAACGGATGCCAATGCTACAAAATTAATTCAAAATACTACTCAGACTATGTTTATGATAATTAGTTCATGTTTTAATCTAATTACTAATGAACTCCCACTTAGTACAACATCCCTCATAGTTGTTAAGTGGTACACGATCCACATCCACTACACCAAAACCGATCATCACGTGAGATGATGTAGCTTCAATGGTGAACATCAACATGTTGATCATATCATCCATATGACTCGTGTTCAACCTTTCGGTTTCTGTTGTCCCGAGGCCATGTCTGTACATGCTAGGCTCGTCAAGCAAACCCAAGTATTCTGCGTGTGCAAACATGGCTTACACCCGTTGTTTATGAACGTAGAATCTATCACATCCGATCATCACGAGATGCTTCGAAACGACGAACTGTTGCAACGGTGCATACAAGGGGAGAACACTTTATTATCTTGATATTAATGTGAGGGATCATCTTATAATGCTGCCGTCGCGTTCTAAGTAAAATAAGATGCATAAAGGATTAACATCACATGCAATTCATATGTGATATGATATGGCCCTTTAGTCTTTGCGCCTTCGATCTTCATCTCCAAAGCACGGACATGATCTCCATCATCAACGGGCATGATCTCCATCATCGTCGGCGTAGCGTCAAGGTCCATGTCGCCGTCTTCATGGTTGTTCACCTCATGTAGCAACTATTACAACTACTTTGAAATACTACTCAACATGAAATTTAAAGACAACCATAAGGCTCCTGCCAGTTGCCTCAATACAATAATGATCATCTCATACATATTCATCATCACATTATGGCCATATCACATCACCAAACCCTGCAAAAACAAATTAGACGTCTCTAATTTGGTTTGCATATTTTACGTGGTTTAGGGTTTTCGAGTGAGATCTAATCTACCTACGAACATGAACCACAACGGTGATACTAGTGTTGTCAATAGAAGAGTAAATTGAATCTTCACTATAGTAGGAGAGACAGACACCCGCAAAGCCACTTATGCAATACAAGTTGCATGTCGAGCGTGGAGCAAATCTCATGAACGCGGTCATGTAAAGTTAGCCCGAGCCGCTTCATACCACTATGCCACAAAGATGCAAAGTACTCAAACTAAAGACAACATAAGTATCAACACCCATAAAACCATTATGTTCTACTCGTGCAACCATCTATGCATAGACACGGCTCTGATACCACTGATGGGATTCGTAGCATAGAAAACAAAAAATTTCCTACCGCGAGAACGCAATCCAAGCCAAGATGCAACCTAGAAGATGGGAGCAACAAGGGGATGAACGAGACTAACCCTTGAAGATTTCCAAAGCCTACAAGAGGAGGCTCTCATTGCTTCGGTAGACGATCACTTGCCGCTTTCAAAAGCGCGTAGAAGATCTTGACGGTGCCACAATCGGGCAGCACCTCCGTACTCGGTCACACATTCGGTGTTGATGACGATGTCCTTCTCCCCGTTCCAGCGGGCAGCGGAAGTAGTAGATCCTCCTCGGAATCCCGGCAGCACGACGGCGTGGTGACGGTGGTGGTGGAGAATTCCGGCAGGGCTTCGCCTATGCGCTGCGGGGGTATTATGTGGAGGAGGAGAGGCTAGGGTTTGGGGAGAGGGGGTGGCTAGGGCGCCGGCCATGGGCAGCCCTAGGTGGTGCGGCCAAGAGTGGGCAGCCCCCTCCCTCTCCTCCTCATTATATAGGTGGAAATCCCCAAGTGTTGGTATCCAAGTATTCGAATAAGACCCGAAACCAAAACCTTCCATAGGGACAAAACCTACCCAAGGGGGGAATCCCACTCAAGGTGGGACTCCCACCCCTTCCCTGGGGGGTTGGCCGGCCACCCTTGGGGAGTCCACCTTGGACTCCTCCCCTTGGGGGGTTGGCCGGCCACCCTCCGGGACTCCACTTTCCATGGTGATTTCTTCCGGACTTTTCTAGAACCTTCTAGAACCTGCCATAAATGCACCAGATCATTTCCAAACTTGGAATATGACTTCCTATATATGAATCTTATTCTCCGGACCATTCCGGACCTCCTCGTGATGTCCTAGATCCCATCCGAGACTCCGAACAAAACTTCGAACTCCATTCCTTTATTCCATATCTACTTAAACGACATCAAACCTTAAGTGTGTCACCCTACGGTTCGCGAACTATGTAGACATGGTTGAGACCTCTCTCCGACCAATAACCAATAGCGGGATCTGGAGATCCATAATGGCTCCCACATATTCAACGATGACTTAGTGGTCGAATGAACCATTCACATACGATACCAATTCCCTTTGTCACGCGATATTTTACTTGTCCGAGGTTTGATCATCGGTATCTCTATACCTTGTTCAACCTCGTCTCCTGACAAGTACTCTTTACTCGTACCGTGGTATGTGGTCTCTTATGAACCATTCATATGCTTGCAAGCTATTTAGACGACATTCCACCGAGAGGGCCCAGAGTATATCTATCCGTCATCGGGATGGACAAATCCCACTGTTGATCCATATGCCTCAACTCATACTTTCCGAATACCTAATCCCACCTTTATAACCACCCATTTACGCAGTGGCGTTTGATGTAATCAAAGTACCCTTCCGGTATAAGTGATTTATATGATCTCATGGTTGAAAGGACTAGGTAACTATGTATCGAAAGCTTATAGCAAATGGACTAAATGACGTGATCTTATGCTACGCTTAATTGGGTGTGTCTATTACATCATTCATATAATGATATAACCTTGTTATTAATAACATCCAATGTTCATGATTATGAAACTATAATCATCTATTAATCAACAAGCTAGTTAAGAGGCTTACTAGGGACTCATTGTTGTTTACATAACACACATGTATCAATGTTTCGGTTAATACAATTATAGCATGGTATATAAACATTTATCATAAACACAAAGATATATAATAACCACTTTTATTATTGCCTCTTGGGCATATCTCCAACAGTCTCCCACTTGCACTAGAGTCAATAATCTAGTTTACATTTGTAAAGATATAACACCTTGGTCTTCTGGTGCTTTATCATGTATTGCTCACGGAAGAGGTTTTAGTCAACGATTCTGACACACTCAGAAACGTATGTATTTTGCAATTCATTAGCGTCTTCACGCATCATTCATTTTCCAAATGAGTCGGCATTAAATATGTTTGGTCTTCTGGTGAAACCTTAATTCCGTGGTCTGAAATATGTCACTAATATTGTCACATACAATATAGCTTTAAAGTTCTGACACTATCGGAACTACACCAAGTTCTCAAAGAACTTCTTGACTCAACATCCTCAGTCATTGTCAAAACAATGTCATGCTTTGCCTATGTTTGTAGAATCCGTCACAATATTTAGAACTCTTCTAAATCTAGCATTGTGTTTCCTTTTGAACAAAACTTTTCCTAATTGAGATTTGAATTTCATTTTTATATGTGACCAAACAAATATCGGTGCAACACCTTACAGCGATTTGTTTGACATTACCTCATATAAAATTATATATATATATCCTTGGTTCTTCTAAAGTAATCAAGGATATTCTTACTGTCGTCCAATGATCATCACATGAATCATTCTGGTATATGCTCATAACATTTTAGAGCACATGACATCTGATTTTGTACATATTATTCGTGATCCATAATCACTCTTGTGTTTTTACTCATTGAGTGTTAGATACACTCAAGTCTTGTTAAACCTTTACATGACAAGAACATTTTCTTAATATTTCTATATTGAACTACTTCAATATCCATTCTATGTACTTTGACTTAAACTTATTATGTGTCTCAATCTATCTTCATAGATCTTGACACTACATATGTTTCAGTCCATATCCTTTCATTGAAGTTAATTCTCAATGAAACCTTTTATAATCTATATAATTACATCATTTATAACCAACTATATGTCATCTACATAAAGTATTATAAATATGTCTCAGCGCTCCCACTTAATTTCTTGCAAATGCAAGCATCTTCATCATTTCTGATGAAATCCAAAACTCTTTGACTATTTCATCCGGTGAAGATTCCAACTCCGCGATACTCACTTCATCCAATTGAAGTTTGTATACCTATCTAGTATTCCATGGACTAGCAAAACAATTGGTTGTATCTTGTATACACCTTTAATACACACTTCTGTTAAGTAATGTATTTTGCCATCCTACTATCATATCTCATGAAAGAAATATGTAGCGATTACTAGAATAATCCACATAAACTATAAGCATTGCTACGGAAGATCTAATCTTATCATAGTCAACTCTTTGAACTTTGTCGTAAACAACTTTTCGACAAGTCGAGCTTATTCAAGGATATTCCATCCAAGTCCATCAATTTTATAGATCCATTTACTTTCAAAAAGTATTCATCTATCTTGGATTTCATGGCGTATAGCTATTTTAATGGAGTCAGGGCCCATCATAACTTCTTTGTATGTAGTTGGTTTATCATTGTTCAAAAACAATCCTTTGTTCACAAATCATTTATTTGATCACAAAGTAAACCATACCTACAAGGTTCAATAAGTACTTCGATCTCCATGACTATAACATTTTGTAGACATGGGAGCCATGATCGTCGTGGCCACTTCGGGAACCAATTCCGATGCTGCACTACTCTGATCATTATGCTTAGGTTCATAAACCTTATCAAGTTCTATTGTCCTCCCACTCAAATACTTCGCTAAAAACAATTTCTTGGAAATAAGTAAGAAACATCGACAAACACTTTTGTCTTTGTCTCCATAGTGGAAAGAATTCCCAATCAATTCGTGGGATAACCAACAAAGACATTCATCCGATTTTGGTTTGTAAACTTATTTACTTTATGCTATGCATTCCAAAATTTAAGAAAGGACTATTAGGGTTCATACCCATGCCATAACTCGTATGGTGTCATTTCAACGGATCATGATGATGCTCTATTCAGTGTAAAACCGGTAGTCTCTAAAGCATAATCCACAAAAATATAATGGCTTTATTTTATCTCATCATTAATCCAACAAGGTTTGGATACGTCTCTCAGATACTTCATCATCACTATGATACTCCAAGAAACGTGAGTTGTAGAACAACTTCATAACTCTCTTAGATGTTCGCTAAAACTCGTAATTCAAATATTTCCACTATGATCCAATCATAGATATTTGAATTTTCTATTATGATAATTTCCACTTCATGCTGAAATTTAATTGAATCCATTCAGATGTTTCAAACTTCTTCCTTATCGAATATATCCACATATATATACTCAATTCATTGTTGGAAGTTTTCATGAAGTAGAAGAATCTCCCGCACACAACTATGCCCAGTGAACCACATATATCATCATGTATGTTTCCACTAAGTTAGTTGCCCGTTTCAACTCTTGGCCTATGAACGGTATTTTAGTCATTCTCTTTAGAAAAGATTTGCAAGTGTCAAACGATTCAAAAATCAAATGACTCCAAAAATCCATTTGCATGGAGTTCCTTCATGCGTTCCTCTCTAACATGACCTAAATGGCGGTTCCACAAATAAGTGGAATTCAAATCATTTGCCTTATGGCATTTTAGCGTCAGTGTTATGTATGTGTGTTTCACCATTAAGATTTATAATAACTTATCCATCATACATGGAGTAATGTCATAATTTGAAAAACTCATTGTTTTCATTTGACCAGAGCAAAATAACAATTATTAAGTTCTTTATTATAAATTCTAAGGGCTAGATAGAATACCAACGACGAACATAATAACACTTTATTTTTGTTCCAGACGTGCATTCCTATCATATTCCTTGCCAGTCACTTAGGCCATTGTATTCTTGTATTGTGTTGTTTTGTATGACACTTCATACCAACCAATATGGTACAAATACCCAAGAATTTCATTGTGTGACCAAACGAGGAATACATCCATAACATGTATATCATTTATATACACCTGAGCTAGACTTTCTAGTCTTTTCTTTCTTTCTGCCAAAATATCTTTTGTAGTTTCTCTTTTAGCTTTCCTAATTCTCAGAAAACACTTCACCTTCAATAACTTCTAGGTTTGTTGGTCAAAATACCAATAACCTTGAGGTTCTTACTTTGAAGTTGATCATCATATGACAAGTGTTTCAGATTTCACTATTAGTAACCTTTTATATGATGAACAATTTCACTCATAATTTTATCCATCATATCATGACGACTTTCCGAGACCATGTCTGTACATGCTAGGCTCGTAAAGTTTAACCTCGGTATTCACATGTGCAAAACTGGCTTGCACCCGTTGTATGCACACGTAGAATCTATAACACCCTATCATCACGTGATGCTACAAAACGACGAGTCTTAGCAATGGTGCATACTAAGGACGATCACTTCATGGATATGCCAATATCGTTAGTGCCCCAATAATTGGAGGATTGGGACGCCTGGCGTCTTCAACCTTCGTACATTCCCATAAAACTTATGAGTTTATGTAGTCTCACCAAATTATATTCTATCATCTTGCAATAAGGTCTTAGATATCACATATATCTCATACCTTGATTATTTCTGAAAACAAAATTTTCAGCTCCTTACTTTTCAAACAGATTTGAACTTCAAGTTTCACGGAGACAAGATAACTTTAGGTACTAATTGAAACCATAGCTCTTTGAATCAACAATGTGAGGTTTACTAAAATTTTGCAATAGGACTTAATCATTTCTTGATTCTTTAACAATACGGTACCAGTCCGTAAAGTTTCTTGTCAGATTTTAACAGTATTTCTATCTCAATTACAAGACTAGCGCATGGTAGAAAAACGGATGCCAATGCTACAAAATTAATTCAAAATACTACTCAGACTATGTTTATGATAATTAGTTCATGTTTTAATCTAATTACTAATGAACTCCCACTTAGTACAACATCCCTCATAGTTGTTAAGTGGTACATGATCCACATCCACTACACCAAAACCGATCATCACGTGAGATGATGTAGCTTCAATGGTGAACATCAACATGTTGATCATATCATCCATATGACTCGTGTTCAACCTTTCGGTTTCTGTTGTCCCGAGGCCATGTCTGTACATGCTAGGCTCGTCAAGCAAACCCAAGTATTCTGCGTGTGCAAACATGGCTTACACCCGTTGTTTATGAACGTAGAATCTATCACATCCGATCATCACGAGATGCTTCGAAACGACGAACTGTTGCAACGGTGCATACAAGGGGAGAACACTTTATTATCTTGATATTAATGTGAGGGATCATCTTATAATGCTGCCGTCACGTTCTAAGTAAAATAAGATGCATAAAGGATTAACATCACATGCAATTCATATGTGATATGATATGGCCCTTTAGTCTTTGCGCCTTCGATCTTCATCTCCAAAGCACGGACATGATCTCCATCATCAACGGGCATGATCTCCATCATCGTCGGCGTAGCGTCAAGGTCCATGTCGCCGTCTTCATGGTTGTTCACCTCATGTAGCAACTATTACAACTACTTTGAAATACTACTCAACATGAAATTTAAAGACAACCATAAGGCTCCTGCCGGTTGCCTCAATACAATAATGATCATCTCATACATATTCATCATCACATTATGGCCAT
Source organism: Lolium perenne (assembly GCF_019359855.2). Classification (NCBI taxonomy): domain Eukaryota; kingdom Viridiplantae; phylum Streptophyta; class Magnoliopsida; order Poales; family Poaceae; genus Lolium; species Lolium perenne. The sequence continues at coordinate 44,362,226 of NC_067248.2, read as the reverse complement.
ATCACATCACCAAACCCTGCAAAAACAAGTTAGACGTCTCTAATTTGGTTTGCATATTTTACGTGGTTTAGGGTTTTCGAGTGAGATCTAATCTACCTACGAACATGAACCACAACGGTGATACTAGTGTTGTCAATAGAAGAGTAAATTGAATCTTCACTATAGTAGGAGAGACAGACACCCGCAAAGCCACTTATGCAATACAAGTTGCATGTCGAGCGTGGAGCAAATCTCATGAACGCGGTCATGTAAAGTTAGCCCGAGCCGCTTCATCCCACTATGCCACAAAGATGCAAAGTACTCAAACTAAAGACAACATAAGTATCAACACCCATAAAACCATTGTGTTCTACTCGTGCAACCATCTATGCATAGACACGGCTCTGATACCACTGATGGGATTCGTAGCATAGAAAACAAAAAAATTCCTACCGCGAGAACGCAATCCAAGCCAAGATGCAATCTAGAAGATGGGAGCAATGATACGTCTCCGACGTATCGATAATTTCTTATGTTCCATGCCACATTATTGATGTTATCTACATGTTTTATGCACACTTTATGTCATATTCGTGCATTTTCTGGAACTAACCTATTAACAAGATGCCGAAGTGCCAGTTCCTGTTTTCTGCTGTTTTTGGTTTCAGAAATCCTAGTAAGGAAATATTCTCGGAATTGGACGAAATCAAAGCCCAGGGGCCTATTTTCTCACGAAGCTTCCAGAAGTCCGAAGGAGAGACGAAGAGGGGCCACGGAGGGGCCACACTATAGGGTGGCGCGGCCCCCCCTTGGCCGCGCGGCCCTGTGGTGTGGGGCCCCCGTGCCGCCTCTTGACCTGCCCTTCCGCCTATAAAAAGTCTCCGTGACGAAAACCCCTGTACCGAGAACCACGATACGGAAAACCTTCCAGAGACGCCGCCGCCGCCGATCCCATCTCGGGGGATCTAGGAGATCGCCTCCGGCACCCTGCCGGAGAGGGGAATCATCTCCCGGAGGACTCTACGCCGCCATGGTCGCCTCCGGTGTGATGTGTGAGTAGTCTACCCCTGGACTATGGGTCCATAGCAGTAGCTAGATGGTTGTCTTCTCCCCATTGTGCTATCATTGTCGGATCTTGTGAGCTGCCTAACATGATCAAGATCATCTATCTGTAATTCTATATGTTGCGTTTGTTGGGATCCGATGAATAGAGAATACTTGTTATGTTGATTATCAAAGTTATGCTATGTGTTGTTTATGATCTTGCATGCTCTCCGTTACTAGTAGATGCTCTGGCCAAGTAGATGCTTGTAACTCCAAGAGGGAGTACTTATGCTCGATAGTGGGTTCATGCCTGCATTAACACAGGGACGATGTGAGAAAGTTCTAAGGTTGTGTTGTGCTGTTGCCACTAGGGATAAAACATTAGTGCTATGTTCAAGGATGTAGTCACTAGTTACATTACGCACCATACTTAATGCAATTGTCTGTTGTTAGCAACTTAATACTGGAAGGGGTTCGGATGATAACCTGAAGGTGGACTTTTTAGGCATAGATGCAGTTGGATGGCGGTCTATGTACTTTGTCGTAATGCCCAATTAAATCTCACTATACTCATCATGATATGTATGTGCATGGTCATGCTCTCTTTATTTGTCAATTGCCCAACTGTAATTTGTTCACCCAACATGCTGTTCGTCTTATGGGAGAGACACCTCTAGTGAACTGTGGACCCCGGTCCAATTCTCTTTACTGAAATACAATCTACTGCAATACTTGTTCTACTGTTTTCTGCAAACAATCATCTTCCACACAATACGGTTAACTCTTTGTTACAGCAAGCCGGTGAGATTGACAACCTCACTGTTTCGTTGGGGCAAAGTACTTTGCTTGTGTTGTGCAGGTTCCACGTTGGCGCCGGAATCCCTGGTGTTGCGCCGCACTACATCCCGCCGCCATCAACCTTCAACGTGCTTTTTGGCTCCTCCTGGTTCGATAAACCTTGGTTTCTTTCTGAGGGAAAACTTGCTGCTGTGCGCATCATACCTTCCTCTTGGGGTTGCCCAACGAACGTGTGAAATACACGCCATCAAGCTCTTTTTCTGGCGCCGTTGCCGGGGAGATCAAGACACGCTGCAAGGGGAGTCTCCACTTCTCAATCTCTTTACTTTGTTTTTGTCTTGCTTAGTTTTATTTACTACTTTGTTTGCTGCACTAAATCAAAATACAAAAAAATTAGTTGCTGGTTTTACTTTACTTGCTATCTTGTTTGCTATATCGAAAACACAAAAAAATTAGTTTACTTGCATTTACTTTACTTATTTCATCATGTTTCCTCCTAAGTTTGTTCTTAAAGATGTGCCGGTAGGTCGAGGGTCTATCCTTGGGAAAGACAATATAGAAATTTTTTTCACTCACATTAGTACGGTCGAAGATTTTGAAGATAGACACTTGGCAGAACTTGCCCCCACTTATGAAATTGCTGTTGCTTCTTTAGTACACGCATTAGAAGCTAGATTTGTTAATCTTAATCCTGTGATTCAACATATGTTTCTTACACTCAGTGATATGGAAGAAGGAGAAAAGAAAGATTTTGTATTAGAAACCCTTCTTAAAGAATTTGGGGGAATAGCGAGAGAAGCTAGAAAAGTTTTCACTAAATATAATATGCTAGGTTCTTATACCAATTTTGCCAGTACCCTTGAGAAGATGGAAAAGGATAGACAAAAGTATACTAATAAAGTTAATTATGAGGGGGACATTAAAACATCAATACCTTGCAAGCTCTTGGGAATGTGTGAGGCACTAGAAAAGAATTTTGACTGGATTGTTCCTGAAGATTTGTTTGATGAGAGTAGCAAGCCCAAGACTAATGAAAAGGGGACCTCTGAAACTCACATAGAGAAGATAATATGCATAGTTGAGAAAACTCCACACCCCGCTGAGAATGCATCACCCTTCGATAATACTTGATACACACTTTCTGCGCCTAGCTGAAAGGCGTTAAAGAAAAGCGCTTATGGGAGACAACCCATGTTTTTACCTACAGTACTTTGTTTTTATTTTGTGTCTTGGAAGTTGTTTACTACTGTAGCAACCTCTCCTTATCTTAGTTTTGTGTTTTGTTGTGCCAAGTTAAGCCGTTGATAGAAAAGTAAGTACTAAATTTGGATTACTGCACAGTTCCAGATTTCTTTGCTGTCACGAATCTGGGTCCACCTCCCTGTAGGTAGCTCAGAAAATTAAGCCAATTTACGTGCATGATCCTCAGATATGTACGCAACTTTCATTCAATTTGAGCATTTTCATTTGAGCAAGTCTGGTGCCATTTTAAAATTCGTCAATACGAACTGTTCTGTTTTGACAGATTCTGCCTTTTATTTCGCATTGCCTCTTTCGCTATGTTGGATGAATTTCTTTGATCCACTAATGTCCAGTAGCATTATGCAATGTCCAGAAGTGTTAAGAATGATTGTGTCACCTCTGAATATTTCAATTTATATTGTGCACTAACCCTCTAATGAGTTGTTTCGAGTTTGGTGTGAAGGAAGTTTTCAAGGATCAAGAGAGGAGTATGATGCAATATGATCAAGGAGAGTGAAAGCTCTAAGCTTGTGGATGCACCCGGTGGTTCACCCCTGCATATATCAAGAAGACTCAAGCGTCTAAGCTTGGGGATGCCCAAGGCATCCCCTTCTTCATCGACAACATTATCAGGTTCCTCCCCTGAAACTATATTTTTATTCCATCACATCTTATGTGCTTTTTCTTGGAGCGTCGGTTTGTTTTTGTTTTTGTTTTGTTTGAATAAAATGGATCCTAGCATTCACTTTATGGGAGAGAGACACGCTCCGCTGTAGCATATGGACAAGTATGTCCTTGGTTTCTACTCATAGTATTCATGGCGAAGTTTCTCCTTCGTTAAATTGTTATATGGTTGGAATTGGAGAATGATACATGTAGTAATTGCTATAAATGTTTTGGGTAATGTGATATTTGGCAATTGTTGTGCTCATGTTTAAGCTCTTGCATCATATGCTTTGCACCCATTAATGAAGAAATACATAGAGCATGCTAAATTTGGTTTGCATATTTGGTTTCTCTAAGGTCTAGATAATTTCTAGTATTGAGTTTGAACAACAAGGAAGACGGTGTAGAGTCTTATAATGTTTTCAATATGTCTTTTATGTGAGTTTTGCTGCACCTGTTCATCCTTGTGTTTGTTTCAAATAAGCCTTGCTAGCCTAAACCTTGTATCGAGAGGGAATACTTCTCATGCATCCAAAATACTTGAGCCAACCACTATGCCATTTGTGTCCACCATACCTACCTATACTACATGGTATTTTTCCGCCATTCCAAAGTAAATTGCTTGAGTGCTACCTTTAAAATTCCATCATTCACCTTTGCAATATATAGCTCATGGGACAAATAGCTTAAAAACTATTGTGGTATTGAATATGTAATTATGCACTTTATCTCTTATTAAGTTGCTTGTTGTGCGATAACCATGTTCACTGGGGACGCCATCAACTTTTCATTGTTGAATTTCATGTGAGTTGCTATGCATGTTCATCTTGTCTGAAGTAAGGGCGATCTACACTGAGTTGAATGGTTTGAGCATGCATATTGTGAGAGAAGAACATTGGGCCGCTAACTAAAGCCATGATCCATGGTGGAAGTTTCAGTTTTGGACAAACATCCTCAAATCTCTAATGAGAAAAGAATTAATTGTTGTTGAATGCTTAAGCATTAAAAGAGGAGTCCATTATCTGTTGTCTATGTTGTCCCGGTATGGATGTCTAAGTTGAGAATAATCAAAAGCGAGAAATCCAAATGCGAGCTTTCTCCTTAGACCTTTGTACAGGCGGCATAGAGGTACCCCTTTGTGATACTTGGTTAAAGCATATGTATTGCGGTGATAATCCAGGTAGTCCAAGCTAATTAGGACAAGGTGCGGGCACTATCGGTACACTATGCATGAGGCTTGCAACTTATAAGATATAATTTACATGATGCATATGCTTTATTACTACCGTTGACAAAATTGTTTCATGTTTTCAAAATCAAAGCTCTAGCACAAATATAGCAATCGATGCTTTTCCTCTATGAGGACCATTCTTTTACTTTCAATGTTGAGTCAGTTCACCTATTTCTCTCCACCTCAAGAAGCAAACACTTGTGTGAACTGTGCATTGATTCCTACATATTTGCTTATTGCACTTATTATATTACTCTATGTTGACAATATCCATGAGATATACATGTTACAAGTTGAAAGCAACCGCTGAAACTTAATCTTCTTTTGTGTTGCTTCAATGCTTTTACTTTGAATTATTGCTTTATGAGTTAACTCTTATGCAAGACTTATTGATGCTTGTCTTGAAGTGCTATTCATGAAAAGTCTTTGCTTTATGATTCACTTGTTTACTCATGTCATATACATTGTTTTGATCGCTGCATTCACTACATATGCTTTACAAATAGTATGATCAAGATTATGATGGCATGTCACTCCAGAAATTATCTGTGTTATCGTTTTACTTGCTCGGGACGAGCAGAACTAAGCTTGGGGATGCTGATACGTCTCGACGTATCGATAATTTCTTATGTTCCATGCCCCAGTATTGATGTTGGCTACAGGTTTTATGCACACTTTATGTCATATTCGTGCATTTTCTGGAACTAACCTATTAACAAGATGCCGAAGTGCCAGTTACTGTTTTCTGCTGTTTTTGGTTTCAGAAATCCTAGTAAGGAAATATTCTCGGAATTGGACGAAATCAAAGCCCAGGGGCCTATTTTCTCACGAAGCTTCCAGAAGTCCGAAGGAGAGACGAAGAGGGGCCACGGAGGGGCCACACTATAGGGCGGCGCGGCCCCCCCCTTGGCCGCGCGGCCCTGTGGTGTGGGGCCCCCGTGCCGCCTCTTGACCTGCCCTTCCGCCTATAAAAAGTCTCCGTGACGAAACCCCATGCACCGAGAACCACGATACGGAAAACCTTCCAGAGACGCCGCCGCCGCCGATCCCATCTCGGGGGATCCAGGAGATCGCCTCCGGCACCCTGCCGGAGAGGGGAATCATCTCCCGGAGGACTCTACGCCGCCATGGTCGCCTCCGGTGTGATGTGTGAGTAGTCTACCCCTGGACTATGGGTCCATAGCAGTAGCTAGATGGTTGTCTTCTCCCCATTGTGCTATCATTGTCGGATCTTGTGAGCTGCCTAACATGATCAAGATCATCTATCTGTAATTCTATATGTTGCGTTTGTTGGGATCCGATGAATAGAGAATACTTGTTATGTTGATTATCAAAGTTATGCTATGTGTTGTTTATGATCTTGCATGCTCTCCATTACTAGTAGATGCTCTGGCCAAGTAGATGCTTGTAACTCCAAGAGGGAGTACTTATGCTCGATAGTGGGTTCATGCCTGCATTAACACAGGGACGATGTGAGAAAGTTCTAAGGTTGTGTTGTGCTGTTGCCACTAGGGATAAAACATTAGTGCTATGTTCAAGGATGTAGTCACTAGTTACATTACGCACCATACTTAATGCAATTGTCTGTTGTTAGCAACTTAATACTGGAAGGGGTTCGGATGATAACCTGAAGGTGGACTTTTTAGGCATAGATGCAGTTGGATGGCGGTCTATGTACTTTGTCGTAATGCCCAATTAAATCTCACTATACTCATCATGATATGTATGTGCATGGTCATGCTCTCTTTATTTGTCAATTGCCCAACTGTAATTTGTTCACCCAACATGCTGTTCGTCTTATGGGAGAGACACCTCTAGTGAACTGTGGACCCCGGTCCAATTCTCTTTACTGAAATACAATCTACTGCAATACTTGTTCTACTGTTTTCTGCAAACAATCATCTTCCACACAATACGGTTAACTCTTTGTTACAGCAAGCCGGTGAGATTGACAACCTCACTGTTTCGTTGGGGCAAAGTACTTTGCTTGTGTTGTGCAGGTTCCACGTTGGCGCCGGAATCCCTGGTGTTGCGCCGCACTACATCCCGCCGCCATCAACCTTCAACGTGCTTCTTGGCTCCTCCTGGTTCGATAAACCTTGGTTTCTTTCTGAGGGAAAACTTGCTGCTGTGCGCATCATACCTTCCTCTTGGGGTTGCCCAACGAACGTGTGAAATACACGCCATCAAGCAACAAGGGGATGAACGAGACTAACCCTTGAAGATTTCCAAAGCCTACAAGAGGAGGCTCTTGTTGCTGCGGTAGACGATCACTTGCCGCTTTCAAAAGCGCGTAGAAGATCTTGACGGTGCCACAATCGGGCAGCACCTCCGTACTCGGTCACACGTTCGGTGTTGATGACGATGTCCTTCTCCCCGTTCCAGCGGGCAGCGGAAGTAGTAGATCCTCCTCGGAATCCCGGCAGCACGACGGCGTGGTGACGGTGGTGGTGGAGAATTCCGGCAGGGCTTCGCCTATGCGCTGCGGGGGTATTATGTGGAGGAGGAGAGGCTAGGGTTTGGGGAGAGGGGGTGGCTAGGGCGCCGGCCATGGGCAGCCCTAGGTGGTGCGGCCAAGAGTGGGCAGCCCCCTCCCTCTCCTCCTCATTATATAGGTGGAAATCCCCAAGTGTTGGTATCCAAGTCTTCGAATAAGACCCGAAACCAAAACCTTCCATAGGGACAAAACCTACCCAAGGGGGGAATCCCACTCAAGGTGGGACTCCCACCCCTTCCCTGGGGGGTTGGCCGGCCACCCATGGGGAGTCCACCTTGGACTCCTCCCTTGGGGGGTTGGCCGGCCACCCTCCGGGACTCCACTTTCCATGGTGATTTCTTCCGGACTTTTCTAGAACCTTCTAGAACCTGCCATAAATGCATCGGATCATTTCCAAACTTGTAATATGACTTCCTATATATGAATCTTATTCTCCGGACCATTCCGGACCTCCTCGTGATGTCCTAGATCCCATCCGAGACTCCGAACAAAACTTCGAACTCCATTCCTTTATTCCATATCTACTTAAACGACATCAAACCTTAAGTGTGTCACCCTACGGTTCGCGAACTATGTAGACATGGTTGAGACCTCTCTCCGACCAGTAACCAATAGCGGGATCTGGAGATCCATAATGGCTCCCACATATTCAACGATGACTTAGTGATCGAATGAACCATTCACATACGATACCAATTCCCTTTGTCACGCGATATTTTACTTGTCCGAGGTTTGATCATCGGTATCTCTATACCTTGTTCAACCTCGTCTCCTGACAAGTACTCTTTACTCGTACCGTGGTATGTGGTCTCTTATGAACCATTCATATGCTTGCAAGCTATTTAGACGACATTCCACCGAGAGGGCCCAAAGTATATCTATCTGTCATCGGGATGGACAAATCCCACTGTTGATCCATATGCCTCAACTCATACTTTCCGAATACCTAATCCCACCTTTATAACCACCCATTTACGCAGTGGCATTTGATGTAATCAAAGTACCCTTCCGGTATAAGTGATTTATATGATCTCATGGTTGAAAGGACTAGGTAACTATGTATCGAAAGCTTATAGCAAATGAACTAAATGACGTGATCTTATGCTACGCTTAATTGGGTGTGTCCATTACATCATTCATATAATGATATAACCTTGTTATTAACAACATCCAATGTTCATGATTATGAAACTATAATCATCTATTAATCAACAAGCTAGTTAAGAGGTTTACTAGGGACTCATTGTTGTTTACATAACACACATGTATCAATGTTTCGGTTAATACAATTATAGCATGGTATATAAACATTTATCATAAACACAAAGATATATAATAACCACTTTTATTATTGCCTCTTGGGCATATCTCCAACATCATGGACATTGGATGTTATTAATAACAAGGTTATATCATTAGATGAATGATATAATGGACACAGACCCAAATAAGCATAGCATAAGATCATATCATTAAGTTCAACTTGCTATTAGCTTCCGATACATAGTTACCTAGTCCTTCGACCATGAGATCATGTAAATCACTTATACCGGAAGGGTACTTTGATTACATCAAACGCCACTGCGTAAATGGGTGGTTATAAAGATGGGATTAAGTATTCGGAAAGTGTGAGTTGAGGCATATGGATCAAGAGTGGGATTTGTCCATCCCGATGACGGATAGATATACTCTGGGCCCTCTCGGTGGAATGTCGTCTGATTAGCTTGCAAGCATGTGACTGGTTCACAAGATATGACATGCCACGGTACGAGTAAAGAGTACTTGTCGGTGACGAGGTTGAACAAGGTATCGTGATACCGATGATCGAACCTCGGACAAGTAGAGTATCGCGTGACAAAGGGAATCGGTATCGTATGTAAATGGTTCAATCGATCACTAAGTTATCGTTGAATGTGTGGGAGCCATTATGGATCTCCAGATCCCGCTATTGGTTATTGGTCGCAGAGGAGTCTCGACCATGTCTCCATAGTTCACGAACCGTAGGGTGACACACTTAAGGTTTGATGTCGTTTTAAGTAGATATGGAATATGGAATGGAGTTCGAATATTGTTCGGAGTCTCGGATGGGATCCAGGACATCACGAGGAGGTTCGGAATGGTCCAGAGAATAAGATTCATATATGGGAAGTCATTTTCCGGAGTTCGGAAAAAATCCGGTGTTTTGACCGGAGCTTCTAGAAGGTTTTGGAAGGACCGGAATAGTCTGGAATATTGTGGAAGGTTCCGGAAGTGTCCGGGATGACCCGGGCTGTCTAAGGTAGTCCGGAGGGTTCCATAATAGGTGTATCCATGTTTTCCTTAAGGGTTAAGAAGTTTCCTCTAAGGCAGATTCGGATTTGGCAAAAGAGTCCTAGTTCTAGTAGGTTTCGGCTGACAGAAACCTACCGGAACTCTCCCAAACTTTGGGGGCAGGTCTTGGACGACCAAGGACCTTTTCCACCTATAAAAGGAGGGCAAGGGGAGCCCCAAGAGGAACACAAGTCGCAGCCCTTGCCCCCTCTCCCAAACCCTAGCCTCTCCCCTCCTCATACTACTCCCAAAGCGCTTAGGCAAAGCCCTGCCGAAGTTCTCCATCACCACCGCCACCACGCCGTCGTGCTATCAGGATTTCGAGGAGGATCTACTACTTCCGCTGCCCGCTGGAACGGGGAGGAGGACATCATCATCAACACCGAACGTGTGACTGAGTACGGAGGTGCTGCCCGACTGTGGCACCGTCAAGATCTTCTACGCGCTTTTGAAAGCGGCAAGTGATCGACTACATCCACAACGAGATCTAATCTCGTAGGCTTTGGATATCTTCGAGGGTTAGTCTCATGATCTTCTCGTTGCTACCATCTTCTAGATTGGATCTTAGCTTGTTATTCGTTCTTGCGGTAGGAAATTTTTTATTTTCTATCCTACGAATCCCATCATGGTCACCCGAGCTTGAATATTATATAGTCCTCTTGAATTCTTCTTGTTTGAAATTTCAAACTTTTTTGAAATTTTATATTCATATGCATCAACGTGTAAGGTGTATATACTAGTGTAGAATATGTGTACTGAAACTCTTTGAAATTAAAATAAAACACAAAATAAAATATAAAAGAAATGAAAACACAACAAAATAGAACCAGATTTAGGACTTAAACCCTAAACTTGCAGAGACCTTTAGTCCCGGTTGGTTACACCAACCGGAACTAAAGGTACTCCGCCCCGACGCATGTCTGCAGCCCACGTGGATGGGTCTTTAGTCGCGGTTCATAAACAACCGTGACTAAAGGGGGGGGGGGGGGCTTTAGTCGCGCTTGTTTAATCCCGGTTGCGAATCCGGGACTAAAGCCCGTTACGAACCGGGACCGAAGCCCCTTTTTCTACTAGTGCAGGTTCTAAGGTCCAATGTGGTCTGTAAGTTGCACCGAGAAATTAGAAAAGCAATAAAGAGAAAAGTTCAGAGGGTGTGACACACACCCTTAGTGATAAATTTTGTGCTGCGTGTGTTCGTCTAGTTTAATGTGATCGGTCTGTGGGCGAATTCCAACAATTGGTATCAGAGCGATGTCGAAGATTTGAAGCTACGCTTGCCCCGGGGAGGCGACCCGTACTAGGGCCTCGGGGCGAGCGACCACCGCTCGGCGGAGCGACTAGGTGAAGACAGCGAGCAAGTCGTCGGCGGGCGATCGTCGCTTAGTGGAGCGACACGGAGGAGACGACGTGTGTTGTCGTCAGCAAGGCGGTGGTGGTGGATGATCGTTGATGGGAGAGGTGGTGCCGAGATGTGGTACCGGGAGTCTCGTCAAGATTGTCACCCGGCCGGGAGTTTCGTCAAGGTCGTCTTCGGAGGAGTCCGGTGAGTCAAGGAGTCTTGGGTGTGCTGGCATGCCGAGTTAGCGTCGTTGTGTTAGTGAGTCGTCGTTGTGTCCAAGTGCTCATCTCCGTGAAGATTTGTTGCAGTTGAAGCGCGTCAAGTGTGTGAGGTGTGCACGGTGTTCCGTGAGGTATGTCCATGTCCTCGTGGAGCGTCCTGGTTGTGGCCAGCAGGGTTCGGTGCGATGACGAAGGAGGACGGTGGTAGGGAAAGCTACCGTAAAGCAAGGAGGTGTGCGTGCAGTAGGAGGAGAAGCTAGCTACTCTGCGCAAGTACAAGAGGAGTATGGTACGAATCGAGTGTGAGGGCCGCAATAGCGCTGGCACATATGTGTGAACCGAGTGCGGGAGGCCGATCAATGGCGGTGGTAAAGCATATCAGAGCAGAGGTGCACTGCATGTTTCGTGCGTGGTTATACTGAATGTACGAAGATGACAATTCATGAAGACTATGAAGATGTGACGTGAAGCTGCGGGAGTCAAGATCGGAAAGAGTACGGGGAGACAACAAGTCAAGATTAGGGAGAGATTGTTAGAAATAATATTACCCTAATTCAGTTTGGTCAGTATTGTGTTTAGTTCGTTAAGTGTCTTTCCCGTTTCTTTGCATGGCGGCAGGTCATGGCTTGGAAACTTACAAAGTTTGAGTACGAGTTCAAGTAGTAGTACTAGTACGTGTTAGCTTTTAGTGCTAATACGTGTTAGAGTTTGGAGTTAGCTAGCTGAGTTTGATTCGGTTAGGGATAGGCGTAACTATGTTTGAGTCGATCAGGTTCTAAGCTAGGCCTTAATCCTTTATATACAGGTTTAACGTGGTCTGTAAGTTGCACCGAGAAATTAGAAAAGCAATAAAGAGAAAAGTTTAGAGGGTGCGATACACATTTTTAGCGATAAATTTTGTGTCGTATGTGTTCGTCTAGTTTAATGTGATCGGTCTTTGGGCGAATTCCAACATATTTTTCTATAGCATGCAAAGCCTTTTTGCACTTCAGGGTCATTGAGGTCGTCTATACAATAGGCCCTACATGGATAGTACCTCGGTACTTGTTATATGCACAATTTAGAGCTGATTTAATTTTATTTCTGTAAAAAAATATTAAAGAAAGTAAGATAGTATTTGAAGTCACTCATCAACTCCCGATGTTCAAAGCTACAACAAAATTATTCAGTTTATGCATCGCTCCAGTCTGTGCTAGCATAATCTGACTCTCGAGTGCATCGTTTCATTTTTTCTCTTCCAATTTTCTTCAATACTAACAAGGACATGCAATCTCGACCTAGAGTGTGTTTACTATTTTTTTTGGATACTCAATTTGATCACTAAATTGTTGCGGTTGAAGACCGTAAGTCATTTAGCGTTTATCATGTCAGATTCAGTTATTTAGATGTAAGAGCTCTGACCTTCTCGTAGTTTTTTATTATGGTGTGCTGCATCTCCAGTTAATTCTCATCTTCTCATATTGTGGAGGACAGGACATATATTATAACAAGGGGGAGGGAAAAAAATGAATGTATGGACGTATACATGAAAACAGGGTTGAAGGAATAGAGGTAGATTTCATCACTTGGAGCATGGTGGAAGGTATTGTTTGTTGCTAATTATACAGTTCAAAAATAGCCTGACATTCCATCCTTTTGCAGGGTTCTGTTTCATTAGGGCAGCCAATTGCTACTGTAAAATTGTCTGTCCAAGGCAAAGCTTGAGATGGGTGGACGATTTAGTTTTTTTTGTTAGATCAGGATCAACTGATGTTTTCTTGTTGTTGCAACTATAGCACGTTTTTTTTAGGGACAACTATTGCAAGTTTAGTTAGCTGAAAGCAAAGAGGTAAGATATCTTTTTTATTTCCACTCAAGGTATGGGCATTGTAAATTCAAGTTTTACTTACAATGTCTTCTCACTCCCTTTATAAAAAATAGAAACCATAATTTATCTATCTTAGGATTTTTGTTCTATGAACGCATACAGTTTTGGAAAATCAAAAGTGGGAGATACCTCTGTTTAGTGTTCGAGTTCTCTTGTAGATTAGAACATATGGAGGCTCTGACTCAGTTTGTAATTATGTAATTTTGTTATAGGTTGTAGTATGTGCTCCTTTGTTTGATTAGCCAGCAGTTTTCTATATGTTCATAGCATCAGACTATCAGGTAACTAGACTGCTAAGGTGCTGGGTTTTTTAAAAAACAGAAGGCCCTCCGACCCGGCTTTATATATAAAGCCTCATATGGCAACATCCAACAAGTTTCGATACAACCCACACACCGAATCCAGCAAAGTTTGGAAAGCAAAGCAAATCCATACATAGGTCCCCAGCACATCCCGATCAGGCCTAACACACACACACAAGGCCACCTGACTACAGAGATACGGAAGCTCAGTCGGTCAAGGTCGAGGTAGCGTCGTCATGCGTGCTCAGATTGCGTCCGTGCGTACAGTCTCCTAACGTCGCCCACCGCCAAGTCCAGCAAGTCCCTGTCCCACCGTATGACCAGAACCCTCCAATACTGCATATGTATAGACAGGGCCGGGCCGGCTAAATTCGGGGTCCTGTGCGACACTTTAAAATGGGGCCCTCTGACACTAGAAATTTTTGACTATTCGATAACTATAATATATATGACAAAGTATTTTACATAGAAATTGGATATATCAAGAAGCATACCTATTAAACTCCGTGTTGCATAATATTTATTTGAACAACATTATGTTTTTGGGTTCCTCAAAATAAAATCTTTAATAATATTCTCATAATCAATTTTCTCCAACACTTCACTCTACCTCAATATTATTTTCTGTCTAAGTCTGACCGCCCGCTTCTAGGATCCGTGTAAGAAACAATAGCAAGTGCAAGAGTTGAAGAATCAACATCAACTGGCTGATTATCGTTGAACACTTTTTGTTTAATCAATTTTTCTTACTTTTATTTTTTCTTATAAGCTTTTGAAAACTGGATTCAGGCTTTCCCATGTTGACTCCTACAAAAGAAATGAACAACGGTACAACACAATTAAACGAATTTGGGAATTGGGATTTAAAAACACCTAAGCCAGTACCGTTTTAGAGCATCTACTAGGGTAAAAACATAACAAGAAAAGAAGTAGAGATGTCAGACGGCCGCACCTGTTAACTGTTTTGTTGATCTGTTGGGGCTGGTAAATTGGTAATCCAATATTCCAATCACAAGATCAATCGCAAGAACACCACGGCAAGATAGATTGATTTGACGGAACGAGGCGATCGCCACAGAGGGCAAACTTACGTGGCTTCCTCTTCACGTCGCTGTGAGGCTGGGCTGGGTCTCACCAATCGTTCGGGAAGGGCCAGGCCTCTTTTTTTGCTGTATAACTATATATGGCCTGTACCAAAATTTGGGGCCCCAAAACAATTTGGGCCCTGTGCGGCCGCACACTTTGCACTCCTGCTGGCCCGGGCCTGCAATATAGACATTTGATAGTAAACATCAGCCAGCTGCCAGCTTGCCGATCAACTTTCCCTCTATAGCAACCTTATTCCATATGTTCCAAAGAGTCCAGTATTGCGCCGCAAACTTGAACCAAGCTAGCCTATGGAGGGGGTTAGTCAAGCCCTGAGCGAGCGCAATAAATGTCCTGGCCCCTGCCGGATTCCAATCGCACGAAAGAAGATCTGTCATCCCAGCCCACATCAGTCTCGCAGTTGGGCATGTGAAGAAAATGTGGTTGCAGTCCTCCCAAGCACCGCAAAGCGCACAAAGTACGTTAGATGGGCCATGCCGCTTGAGCAACTGCTCCCCCGAGGGCAGCCGCCCCCGAATCAGCTTCCAGAGAAACACCTTGATCTTTGGTAGAACTCTGGTCCGCCATACGTCTTTGAACGACGTCATAACCCCCCCTTGCGCCAGGCGGGCATCAACTGAGCTAGTAGAGAAGATGCCCGAGGGCTCCAAAGCCCAAGACACATCGTCCTCCGCCAGGTCAGTGTGGAGCCCATGTACCTCCCTGCAGAGGTTGTCCCACTCCATCGCTTCTGTCAGCCCAAATTAGCGACGAAAGCGAAGGTGCCATTCCCTTGGCACCCCGTCTTACACCCTATCCCCATCGACGGTGATGAACGGTGACTCACATCAGCTAAACAGTCTTGGAAATCTTGCCCGGAGTGGGCCGTTTCCTGTCCACCAGTCCATCCAGAAGTAGGCACTACAAGAAAAGTTCTGATAGACAACGTCTCAAAATCGTCCGCTAAGGGGTATTTTTCGTCGCCTATGGGCCTAACCCGACGATATGGGTTCTGTTGTCGAAACTGCGTCAGGCAAAGTCCTACGACGATTTTTTCGGTCCGTCGCGCTTGGGCGCCCTTCTGCCACGGAAAATCGAACCGTTGCACAAGTGTTTCCGGGAGCCCGTTGACTGCTGACGTCATGCAAACTGACACGTGGCAGACGCCGTTAACTGGTAGTTAACGGCGTTAACCGGCTGAAACCCCGTGGTAGATGGTAGGCCCACACGTGGCCTGCCACGTCTTAAGCGGGCCGGCCCATTAAGTTTGCGGGCCGGGCCAGCTGACTTAGTTTGACCGGTCAACTATATAGCTGGGCTGGTCCATTAGTTACGTGGGCCGGGCCTAACCTCTAAGGTTGACTGGTCAAAACTTTAATGGGCCGGCCCACTAAGCATGTGGGCCGGCCGAATGCACTCGTTTGACCGGTCAACAGGCAAAAGGGCCGGCCCACAAGACATGTGGGACCCACTTTCCTGTTATCGGGCCGGCCCATTTAACTAGTGGGGTCCACCTTAAAGCAACTGGGCCGGCCCAAGAAGTTATTGGGCTGGCCCAATTAGCATGTGGGTCCCACTTTCCTGCTATCGGGCCGGCCCATTTAGTACGTGGGGTCCACAATAGATCAAATGGGCTGGCCCAACAAGAAAGTGGGCCGGGCCAAAAACACAGGTGGGTCCCACTTTCCTGTTAAAAGGCCGGCCCATTTAGTATGTGGGGTCCACCATATAGCAAGTGGGCCGGCCCAACAAGATAGTGGGCCGGGCCAAAAACACAGGTGGGTCCCACTTTCCAGTTAAAGGGCCGGCCCATTTAGTATGTGGGGTCCACCATATAGCAATTGGGCTGGCCCAACAAGATAGTGGGCCGGGCCAAAAACACAGGTGGGTCCCACTTTCCTGTTAAAGGGCCGGCCCATTTAGTATGTGGGGTCCACCATATAGCAAGTGGGCCGGCCCAACAAGATAGTGGGCCGGGCCAAAAACACAGGTGGGTCCCACTTTCCTGTTAAAGGGCCGGCACATTTAGTATGTGGGGTCCACCATATAGCAAGTGGGCTGGCCCAACAAGATAGTGGACCGGCCCAATAAGCAGGTGGGGCCCACTTTCCTGTTAACGGGCCGGCCCAATAAGTAGGTGGGCCGACCCAAAATGAAAGTGGGTCCCAGACTACTGTAAGTGGGCCGGCCCAATCTGTTGTAGGGCCCTGGTTGTTTGACTAGTCAACTTGCATTAAATTTCATGAGCCTAAAATCTGGTATCAATGATACACACAATTACATACACAAATAAAATAACTAGGAAAATTACAAGGCAATTAATGTGCCCAAATAAAAAAATTACATAGAATCATTGAGGACTTCTATTAGCATCATCAATAACACGTTGACATTTGGCAATCGCCTTGATTGAATCTTGTGTACTCTTGGTCAACATATCAGCTACAGATCTGAAAGCAGCAATACCATGTCTTTTATAAAGTACAGCCTTGAGATATTTACTATTTGATGAAAGGAATAGTCTAGGTTGACGGCTATGAGAGGATGCATCAGAAGAAAGATCAGAACTTTTTGTGGGCCTCTCTTCTGATGAAGATTGCTTCATCACAACTGCATTCTGATAATAATGCAAAAAGAGTTAAACGATGAACTATGCAAACATGTATTAAGCATTGTCGATATGAGATAGTCACAAGTACTAAGCACAGACTTACATTATATCGTTGCATAGGCTCACCCTGGAAGCTTTTTTGCGCTCTATCTTCTACTAAGGACTTCTTCATTACACATGCATTCTAGTAATATGCAACATAGTTACAACAGTGAACTATTCAAACATTTATTATGCAATGTAGATATAAGATAATAACAAGTTCCATAAATAAGACAATGTGTGGAACTTGTACTAAGCACAGACTTACATCATAATGTTGCACAGGGTCGCTTTGGTGACTATCTTCTAATGATGACTGCTTCATTAAAACTGCATTCTGGTAATATTGCAAACATAGTTACAACAATTAACTATTCAAACATGTATTACGCAATGTAGAGATCAGATAACAGCATGTAGCAGAAATAAGCACAAGATAAGATAAGATGCATGTACTAAGCACATACTGGCTCGCTGCAGGTCCTTCTCTTGCGTGCACTAGTCGTGGTCTACATGCCTGTCATTTTAGGTTCAGCCATCAAGTGAAATGCTAATCCTCCTGCTCCATTGTCCTTAATCTGTGTTTAGATATCACATTTAAGACAAAGTCAGCTGGTTTCAAATAACAAAAAACTTGAGCTGCCAAATGAATAAGCCAATATTTACCTGATATCAGATTAAAACCAACTAGATGTTGCTTTTCATGAGATACGAATTTCAGACATTCAGATTTAGAGTATGGTAATGCCAAGGTTTTCCATATAAAGTAAACTGGCATTAAGAATGACCAAATGTCAGGTTCAAATCACCTTCGCAGTTGCTCCAAGACAAGCATATCAAATAGGCAGAAACATAGTAAAGCATGAATGGCATTGCTATGGCAGGGTTCCAAGTGTTAATCTCTTGCATAAGGAACAATGCATATAGGTTATAGATAATAACGGAAGTAAACTGCCAAAATTACCAACCAAGAACTCAGATTCCAACCTTCCCTAGCGTCCCCGCTGTTAATGTTGGATATTCTAATAAGTGGTTCGCATGATCAATCCCTAGGAAAAATAACATTGACAAGTTAGTCTATGATAATACAAAGACCAGACATGCACGCAGCAATAACTATACAAGGCGTGCGGCAAGGGAGCATTCATGGAAAAAATAGCTATAAGCTAAAGACGAGGTATAAGAGCAAGCAGATTGGAAATGCACATAGCATGATTATAAAAGCGGTGTGAGAATAGCGATACGAGAAAAAGCTAGTGGCTAGCGGTGAGCTAATGACGTGGTATAAGAACAACCAGATTGGAAATGCCCATAGCATGACTATAAAAGGAATAGCATGCAGTACAAAAACAGTTGGCAGCAAATGAATGGGTATAAGGCTATAAGTATGTGGATGCACACAGGTGTCAGTAGAATGAACAGGATGGTAGCGACCGGATAATGCTTTTGTACTGTACAATATTTAAACGAACTTCATGCGAAGTAACACATCAAGAAAGTTAATGGCATATGAGATCTGCAAATAACCACACAAAACATGGCTAAAGAAACACCTCGATCTAACGGGCCAGCGTACTAACCAAGCTGCGGCGGGGTGGACGGGGGCGGCAACTTGCATTCCAGCGGCGGCGAACGCGGGAGACGATGAGTCGACCCTATTTCAGTAGAAGCGGGGGTTAGTGAAGCAGATCTGGTTGGCTGGCAAGGGATTCAGTGAAGTTGATACAGCCGGTGCGCCGAGCTAGTCAGTGGAATAGATCGGCTTCTGTGGAGGGGGGGCCGCGGTGAAGTAGACCTGGTTCCGTTGGAGAGGATCCGGTGCGTCGACAGGAAAGGCGTTGATTGCTATGTTGTGGATGAGGTCGGCGGTGAAGCAGATCCGTCGGTGGCGAGGTCGGCGTTGAAGCAGATCCGTCGGTGGCGAGGTCGGCGGTGAAGCAGATCCGTCGGTGGCGAGGGCGGCGGGGGAGCGGATCAGGTGGGTGGACAGCCAACACGATAAGGCTACGCTGTGGAGGAGTATGCCGGCGGCGAAGCAGATCTAGTACTGTAAAGAGTCAGAGCTTTGGCGTGTGAGAGTATTTTTGAGCTAATGGGGCGAATGGTTGGTGGGTGGGTGTGGGCCTGTGGGGAGGGTTCGGGATCTAGGCAAGATATTTCATTGTTACCGAATGAGCCCTCCATGGTCGGTGGGTTGTAACTTCCGGACCAGGGTTAAAAGGGTAAAACTAGTCACGGGATTTTCGAATGGATTCGGCGGGATGATTTGGCACGGGGCCGAAATTTTCAGTTTCAAGCTACGAGCAGAACGACAAAAATAATGTTCTTCCCCAGGGAGCTCTCCTCTTCTCTTTCTCTCTCGAGTCTCTCTCACTCCCCCGGCTCCTCTCCCCCTTCTCTCCGGCGGCCTCGCCGACCGGAGACGAGGCCGACTTCTCTCTGTATATCGTACACCCTCCGAACTAAATTAATTG
Organism: Lolium perenne; assembly: GCF_019359855.2. Lineage (NCBI taxonomy): Eukaryota > Viridiplantae > Streptophyta > Magnoliopsida > Poales > Poaceae > Lolium > Lolium perenne. The sequence continues at coordinate 44,342,517 of NC_067248.2, read as the reverse complement.
ATTCAACTTTCCTTAGACGTGTATCTATCTAGAGTAAAAACATGTGTGGATACATCCATATTTAGATAAGCAAAGTTGAGTCAGCTAATTTGGATCCGAGGGAGTTAGTGTTGTTGTAAGCTTAGATCCAGTGTTTCCCATGAGCAGAATGGCGCAATGTAGTCGGGGATCTCGTCATCGGCTTCAGATCTGGCCTATGGTTAATCTGGCGGATCAGATCTGGCGGATCTTGCCGGCCAAACCCCGATCTGGTGCCATCAAGGTGATGGCGCTAACGGAGAGGCTTGCTTTGGTCAGTGCTTCAGATCTGGCCAATGGGGAAGTCAAGCTGCTAACGTTCACAAGCTCGGGGCATACGACGGCGTCATCCGTCTTGCCCGTGAACATCTTGGCCTTTCAGTGGCCCTTCTCAGAGCCAATATGCCGTTGCTGAGGCCATTCTTCTCCTTCGTCCTGGCGAATACCGGCGACACCGTCCCAAGTGGTGCGTCCCCGGCGACGGAGTTGCTGGAAAGGATGCGGAGCAGAGATCTGATGTGCGGTCCAGAAGGACTCGATTGATTTTCTTCTATATGTTTTGGGGTCCTTTTTGTAAAGTTGCAGGTCCTATTAGTTAATGTCTAGTTCTTTTGGACCTCTATGTAATTTTTTGGACTAGTTTCCATTTGCAACGATAAACTTGAATTTTGACAAGTTCACGGGAAAAAAAATTATTTGCACATATGGCCTATCATGTATGAACATTCTTAAGATTTAAACTACTATATGTAATGGCCAGCACTTGCGCAAGGGGCTCGTCTAGTGCGCACTAGTTACCATTAGCACCGATAAATTTGAATCTTGACAAGTTCTTGGAAGAAAAAATTGATTCACATATAGCCTATCATGTATGAACATTATTGGGATTCAAACTATACATAGATGGCCAACACGTGTGCAAGGGGGTCCTCTACTGTGCACTAGTTTCCATTTGCACTGATAAATTATAATCTTTACAAGTTCTCGGAAAATAATTGCTTCACACATATGCCCTATCATGTATGAACATTATTGGGATTCATATTATATATAGATGACCAACACTTGTGCAAGGGGGTCCTCTAATTCTTGGGGATTTCAATCTCTCTCTCTCTCTCTCTCTCTCTCTCTCGATCTATCGTTGGTGGCCAGAACAACACACATATGCATGCACTTTATGCGCAAAGGCGCGGGTGCCTCTAATAATTCATGTGTGTGCGTATATTTGAACATATTCTTGGGGATTTCAATCTCTATCTCTCGATCTATATATCGTTGGTGGCCAAGAAACACACTTATATATATATACGCATGCACTTTATGCGCAAAGGCGTGGGTGCCTCTAATAATGTGTGTGTGCACTCGATCGATGATCCCTAAACCTTAAACCCTAAAACCCTAATCCCTAATCCCTAATTATACCCTAAACATACAACCTAAACACCCTAAACACTAAACCCTAAACCCTAGACCCTAAACCCTAAACACTACACCCTAAACCCTAAACCCTAAACCCTAACCCTAGACCCTAAACCCTAAACACTAAACCCCAAACCCCAAACCCTAAACCTTGACCCTAAACCCTAATTAACCCTAACCCTAACCCTAAACCCCTAGCTAGATAACCCTAAACCCTAAACCCTAATTAAACCCTACATATATATATAGGCCAACGACACTTCATTGCGCATCAAGCAGGCGACCAACTAATTAGCGCTGATAAATTAATTAACTTGAATTTTGACAAGTTCTCTCGAATGAAAACACATTTGATTAAGTTGCCTCATAATATATATACAATTAGTGTGCATGCGCGCATGTCATACCTTGCACATATCATTCATGCATATATTTCAATATATATCTGAACATATTCTTGGGGATATATATATTTCAATCTCTCTCTCGATCTATATATCGTTGGTGGCCAAAAAACACACTTATATACGCGTGCACTTTATGCGCAAAGGCGCGGGTGCCTCTAATATGTGTGCACTCGATCGATATATGATCCCTAAACCTTAAACCCTAAAACCCTAATCCATAATCCCTAATTATACCCTAAACGTACACCCTAAACACTAAACCCTAAACCCTAGACCCTAAACCCTAAACACTACACCCTAAACCCTAAACCCTAAACACTAAAAACTAAACCCTAAACCCTAGACCCTAAACCCTAAACCCTAAACCCCAAACCCTAAACCCTAAACCCTAGACCCTAAACCCTAAACCCTAATTAACCCTAACCCTAAAACCCTAGCTAGATAACCCTAAACCCTAATTAAACCCAACATATATATAGGCCAACGACACTTCATTGCGCATCAAGAAGGCGACCAACTAATTAGCGCTGATAAATAAATAACTTGAATTTTGACAAGTTCTCTCGAATGAAAACACATTTGATTAAGTTGCCTCATAATATATATACAATTAGTGTGCATGCGCGCATGTCATACGTTGCACATATCATTCATGCATATATTTCAATATATATCTGAACATATTCTTGGGGATATATATACATTTCAATCTCTCTCTCGATCTATATATCGTTGGTGGCCAAAAAACACACTTATATACGCATGCACTTTATGCGCAAAGGTGCGGGTGCCTCTAATAATGTGTCTGTGCACTCGATCGATCATTGATCCCTAAACCTTCAACCCTAAAACCCTAATCCATAATCCCTAATTATACCCTAAACGTACATCCTAAACACCCTAAACACTAAACCCTAAACCCTAGACCCTACACCCTAAACACTACACCCTAAACCCTAAACCACTACACCCTAAACCCTAAACCCTAATTAGACCCTACATATATATATAGGCCAACGACACTTCATTGTGCATCAAGCAGGCGACCAACTAATTAGCGCTGATAAATTAATTAACTTGAATTTTGACAAGTTCTCTCGAATGAAAATATATTTGATTAAGTTGCCTCATAATATATATACAATTAGTGTGCATGCGCGCATGTCATACCTTGCACATATCATTCGTGCATATATTTCAATATATATCTGAACATATTCTTGGGGATATATATACATTTCAATCTCTCTCTCGATCTATATATCGTTGCTGGCCAAAAAACACACTTATATACGCATGCACTTTATGCGCAAAGGCGCGGGTGCCTCTAATAATGTGTGTGTGCACTCGATCGATGATCCCTAAACCTTTAAACCCTAAAACCCTAGTCCCTAATCCCTAATTATACCCTAAACGTACACCCTAAACAACCTAAACACTAAACCCTAAACCCTAGACCCTACAGCCTAAACACTACACCCTAAACCCTAAACCCTAAACACTATACACCCTAAACCCTAAACCCTAAACCCTAGACCCTAAACCCTACACCCTAAAACCTAAAACTAAACCCCAAACCCTAAACCCTAAACCCTAAACCCTAATTAACCCTAACCCTAACCCTAAAACCCTAGCTAGATAACCCTAAACCCTAATTAAACCCTACATATATATAGGCCAACGACACTTCATTGCGCATCAAGCAGGCGAGCAACTAATTAGCGCCGATAAATTAATTAACTTGAATTTTGACAAGTTCTCTCGAATGAAAACACATTTGATTAATTAGTTGCCTCATAATATATATATATACAATTAGTGTGCATGCGCGCATGTCATACCTTGCACATATCATTCGTGCATATATTTCAATATATATCTGAACATATTCTTGGGATATATATATATACATTTCAATCTCTCTCGATCTATATATCGTTGGTGGCCGAAAAACACACTTATATACGCATGCACTTTATGCGCAAAGGCGCGGGTGCCTCTAATAATGTGTGTGTGCACTCGATCGATGATCCCTAAACTTTAAACCCTAAAACCCTAATCCCTAATCCCTAATTATACCCTAAACGTACACCCTAAACACTAAACCCTAAACCATAGATCCTAAACCCTAAACACTACACCCTAAACCCTAAACCCTAAACCCTAAACACTAAACACTAAACCCTAAACCCTAACCCTAGACCCTAAACCCTAAACCCTAAACCCCAAACCCTAAACCCAAAACCCTAAACCCTAGACCCTAAACCCTAATTAACCCTAGCCCTAACACCCTAAAACCCTAGCTAGATAACCCTAAACCCTAAACCCTAATTAAACCCTACATATATATAGGCCAACGACACTTCATTGCGCATCAACAAGCAGGCGACCAACTAATTAATTAGCGCTGATAAATTAATTAACTTGAATTTTGACAAGTTCTCTCGAATGAAAACACATTTGATTAATTATTAGTTGCCTCATAATATATATATATATACACAATTAGTGTGCATGCGTGCATGTCATACCTTGCACATATCATTCGTGCATATATTTCAATATATATCTGAACATATTCTTGGGGATATATATACATTTCAATCTCTCTCGATCTATATATCGTTGGTGGCCAAAAAACACACTTATATACGCATGCACTTTATGCGCAAAGGCGCTGGTGCCTCTAATAATGTGTGTGTGCACTCGATCGATGATCCCTAAACCTTAAACCCTAAAACCCTAATCCCTAATTATACCCTAAACATACACCCTAAACACCCTAAACACTAAACCCTAAACCCTAGACCCTAAACCCTAAACACTACTCCCTAAACACTAAACCCTAAACAACACTAAACCCTAAACCCTAAACCCTAGACCCTAGCTAAACCCTAATTAACCCTAACCCTAGACCCTAGACCCTAAACCCTAAACCCCAAACCCTAAACCCTAGACCCTAAACCCTAATTAACCCTAACCCTAACACCCTAAAACCCTAGCTAGATATATAACCCTAAACCCTAAACCCTAATTAAACCCTACATATATATAGGCCAACGACACTTCATTGCGCATCAAGCAGGCGACCAACTAATTAGCGCTGATAAATTAATTAACTTGAATTTTGACAAGTTCTCTCAAAGGAAAACACATTTGATTAAGTTGCCTCATAATATATATACAATTAATGTGCATGCGCGCATGTCATACCTTGCACATATCATTCGTGCATATATTTCAATATATATCTGAACATATATATTCTTGGGGATATATATATTTCAACCTCTCTCTCGATCTATATATCGTTGGTGGCCAAAAAACACACTTATATACGCTTTATGCGCAAAGACGCGGGTGCCTCTAATAATGTGTGTGTGCACTCGATCGATGATCCCTAAACCTTAAACCCTAAAACCCTAATCCCTAATTATACCCTAAACGTACACCCTAAACACCCTAAACACTAAACCCTAAACCCTAAACCCTAAACACTACACCCTAAACCCTAAACCCTAAACCCTAAACCCTAAACCCTAAACCCTAAACCCTAACCCTAGACCCTAAACCATAAACCCCAAACCCTAAACCCTAAACCCTAATTAACCCTAACCCTAACCCTAAAACCCTAGCTAGATAACCCTAAACCCTAATTAAACCCTACATATATATAGGCCAACGACACTTCATTGCGCATCAAGCAGGCGACCAACTAATTAGCGCTGATAAATTAATTAACTTGAATTTTGACAAGTTCTCTCGAATGAAAACACATTTGATTAAGTTGCCTCATAATATATATATATATACAATTAGTGTGCATGCGCGCATGTCATACCTTGCACATATCATTCGTGCATATATTTCAATATATATCTGAACATATTCTTGGGGATATATATATATATATATACATTTCAATCTCTCTCGATCTATATATCATTGGTGGCCGAAAAACAAACTTATATACGCATGCACTTTATGCGCAAAGGCGCGGGTGCCTCTAATAATGTGTGTGTGCACTCGATCGATGATCCCTAAACCTTAAACCCTAAAACCCTAATCCCTAATCCCTAATTATACCCTAAACGTACACCCTAAACACCCTAAACACTAAACCCTAAACCATAGACCCTAAACCCTAAACACTACACCCTAAACCCTAAACCCTAAACACTAAACACTAAACCCTAAACCCTAACCCTAGACCCTAAACCCTAAACCCTAAACCCCAAACCCTAAAGCCTAAACCCTAGACCCTAAACCCTAATTAACCCTAACCCTAACACCCTAAAACCCTAGCTAGATAACCCTAAACCCTAAACCCTAATTAAACCCTACATATATATAGGCCAACGACACTTCATTGCGCATCAACAAGCAGGCGACCAACTAATTAATTAGCGCTGATAAATTAATTAACTTGAATTTTGACAAGTTCTCTCGAATGAAAACACATTTGATTAATTATTAGTTCCCTCATAATATATATATATACAATTAGTGTGCATGCGCGCATGTCATACCTTGCACATATCATTCGTGCATATATTTCAATATATATCTGAACATATTCTTGGGGATATATATACATTTCAATCTCTCTCGATCTATATATCGTTGGTGGCCAAAAAACACACTTATATACGCATGCACTTTATGCGCAAAGGCACGGGTGCCTCTAATAATGTGTGTGTGCACTCGATCGATGATCCCTAAACCTTAAACCCTAAAACCCTAATCCCTAATTATACCCTATACATACACCCTAAACAACCTAAACACTAAACCCTAAACCCTAGACCCTAAACCCTAAACACTACACCCTAAACACTAAACCCTAAACAACACTAAACCCTAAACCCTAAACCCTAAACCCTAGACCCTAGCTAAACTAACCCTAGACCCTAAAACCTAAACCCCAAACCCTAAACCCTAAACCCTAGACCCTAAACCCTAATTAACCCTAACACCCTAAAACCCTAGCTAGATATATAACCCTAAACCCAAAACCCTAATTAAACCCTACATATATATAGGCCAACGACACTTCATTGCGCATCAAGCAGGCGACCAACTAATTAGCGCTGATAAATTAATTAACTTGAATTTTGACAAGTTCTCTCAAATGAAAACACATTTGATTAAGTTGCCTCATAATATATATACAATTAATGTGCATGCGCGCATGTCATAACTTGCACATATCATTCGTGCATATATTTCAATATATATCTGAACATATATATTCTTGGGGATATATATATTTCAATCTCTCTCTCGATCTATATATCGTTGGTGGCCAAAAAACACACTTATATACGCTTTATGCGCAAAGGCGCGGGTGCCTCTAATAATGTGTGTGTGCACTCGATCGATGATCCCTAAACCTTAAACCCTAAAACCCTAATCCCTAATCCCTAATTATACCCTAAACGTACACCCTAAACACCCTAAACACTAAACCCTAAACCCTAAACCCTAAACACTACACCCTAAACCCTAAACCCTAAACACTAAACACTAAACCCTAACCCTAGACCCTAAACCATAAACCCCAAAACCTAAACCCTAAACCCTAGACCCTAAACCCTAATTAACCCTAACCCTAACCCTAAAACCCTAGCTAGATAACCCTAAACCCTAATTAAACCCTACATATATATAGGCCAACGACACTTCATTGCGCATCAAGCAGGCGACCAACTAATTAGCGCTGATAAATTAATTAACTTGAATTTTGACAAGTTCTCTCGAATGAAAAAACACATTTGATTAAGTTGCCTCATAATATATATATATACAATTAGTGTGCATGCGCGCATGTCATACCTTGCACATATCATTCGTGCATATATTTCAATATATATCTGAACATATTCTTGGGGATATATATACATTTCACTCTCTCTCTCTCGATCTATATATCATTGGTGGCCAAAATAAAACACACACTTATATACGCATGCACTTTATGCGCAAAGGCGCGGGTGCCTCTAATAATGTGTGTGTGCACTCGATCGATGATCCCTAAACCTTAAACCCTAACACCCTAATCCCTAATCCCTAATTATACCCTAAACGTACACCCTAAACACCCTAAACACTAAACCCTAAACCCTAGACCCTAAACCCTAAACACTACACCCTAAACCCTAAACACTAAACACTAAACCCTAAACCCAAACCCTAGACCCTAAACCCTAATTAACCCTAACCCTAACCCTAAAACCCTAGCTAGATAACCCTAAACCCTAAACCCTAATTAAACCCTACATATATATAGGCCAACGACACTTCATTGCGCATCAAGTAGGCGACCAACTAATTAGCGCTGATAAATTAATTAACTTTAATTTTGACAAGTTCTCTCGAATGAAAACACATTTGATTAAGTTGCCTCATAATATATATACAATTAGTGTGCATGCGCGCATGTCATACCTTGCACATATCATTCGTGCATATATTTCAATATATATCTGAACATATTCTTGGGGATATATATATATTTCAATCTCTCTCTCGATCTATATATCGTTGGTGGCCAAAAAACACACTTATATACGCATGCACTTAATTTATGCGCAAAGGCGCGGGTGCCTCTTATAATGTGTGTGTGCACTCGATCGATGATCCCTAAACCTTAAACCCTAAAACCCTAATCCCCAATCCCTAATTATACCCTAAACGTACACCCCTAAACACCCTAAACACTAAACCCTAAACCCTAGACCTAAACCCTAAACACTACACCCTAAACCCTAAACCCTAAACCCTAAACCCTAAAACTAAACCCCAAACCCTAAACCCTAAACCCTAAACTCTAAACCCTAAAACTAAACCCCAAACCCTAAACCCTAAACCCTAAACCCTAAACCCTAATTAACCCGAACCCTAACCCTAAAACCCTAGCTAGATAACCCTAAACCCTAATTAAACCCTACATATATATAGGCCAACGACACTTCATTGCGCATCAAGCAGGCGACCAACTAATTAGTGTTGATAAATTAATTAACTTGAATTTTGACAAGCAGTTCTCTCGAATATATGAAAACACATTTGATTAAGTTGCCTCATAATATATATACAATTAGTGTGTGCATGCGCGCATGTCATACCTTGCACATATCATTCGTGCATATATTTCAATATATATATGAACATATTCTTGGGGATATATATATATTTTAATCTCTCTCTCGATCTATATATCGTTGGTGGCCAAAACACACACTTTTATATACGCATGCACTTTATGGGCAAAGGCGCGGGTGCCTCTAATAATGTGTGTGTGCACTCGATCGATGATCCCTAAACCTTAAACCCTAAAACCCTAATCCCTAATCCCTAATTATACCCTAAACGTACACCCTAAACACCCTAAACACTAAACCCTAAACCCTAAACCCTAAACACTACACCCTAAACCCTAAACCCTAAACACTAAACTCTAAACCCTAACCTGCACTTTGTGCGCAAAGGCATGTGCCTCTAATAATGTGTGCGCAGTCGATCGATCTAGTTTTGATTAATCATAGCACACAAATAAAGAAGTTGTATTTGAATCCACACAACCCTAATCTAAAACACATAGCCCCTAACATGGCCTAATTAATTGACCCCTTCTCTCTAGCTAATTAGTGGAAATTGCACAAAATCAAAAGGGGACCCTCACTAATTATACATATATATCTAGATTGTGATAAACTTTTGCCCCATATTTGGTGGATGGTTGCATCTTGGCATGTAAAACAATTAATGTTTGCAAATGGCGTTGTCAAAATTTATGTACAAATGATTTCTTTCCATCCAAAGTGCATAAAATGGGAGTTTTAATGAAGAAAGTACAAATAAAACAGCTCAACATGCCTCCACACCCCGATTTTCACACGAAGTAGAGCATATTTAAAGGATAATTTCAGAGTTTTACTATTTTTCAAGCAACTTTGCTAATTTCCACCCACTTACATGACTTTATGTCGATTTAACGAAAATAGGGCGAATTTAAACTACATGGGCGGGATAGTTTGAATTGTGCGCGCGCCAAAGGGAACCGCCTATTCCTCAACCTTGTGCACGGCAAATTACACACACAACTCCATTAAACGCCACCTACCGGGCGGCCCGACCGCATGACCCCCCACCCATCCCCGTCCGTGTGAAGAGCTTCCCCTCCCCGTCCCGTCCGTGCGAAGAAGAAGCTTCCCCTCCCCGTCGTTCTTCTCGAGACGCATCGGCGGTCAAGTTGATCCACGGTAGGGCTGCTATCTCTAGCTCAATCATGCATCAGGCAAGACGGCCTAACGATTTATATTTTCTTGATGCTGCTAAAAAAATCGTCAGTATGCTCAAACTAATTGGCACTTTATAGTTTTCCGCTCGATTTGTCCTCGATCAATTTGTTCATTTGCGTGGGCATATAGAGTCAGTTCTGCACTCGATCCGTTAATTTGCTGAAATTCCATGGCAGAGTTTTGTACACGATCTGTTTGCTAAAATGTCGATGGCCATTTTTTGTTTTGTACTCGACATGATTGCTGAAATGCATAATCATGTAGTATAGTTTTGTACTCGATGGATATACATTTCCTATTTCACCTTAAAAATTAATCACCAACCATTGTATCTCATAATTAAATAGATGGACAGAACTTGGATACTGCATGGACACTTATGTTCCCCTTCATATATAAATGGTGTTCAACCCTTTATGGGGTTTATTAGAGCTCATGAAGGTCACAACCTGGATGTGTATTGCCCGCGCTGCACATGTATGAATGGTGAGAAGAGGCCTCACCATGTAGTGGAAGATCATTTACACATTTTTGGGATGGACCGCACATATGTTAGGTGGGTTTATCATGGTGAACCATATAATGATCCTTCAGCGGGAGAAGCAGATCTTGCTCACACTGTATGTGTGCTGGCATATGTAGTTAATTATTTATATTGATGCTGCCGCTGCTTCGATCAATAGTTTGCATTGCTGTGCAAGGTTCTGTACTCAAATTTAACTTGTTGCAGATGGATGGACGGGAAGGAGAGAAAAAGCGCTTGCTTTAGGAAACGGGTTTCAGCTCTGGGACATGTGCTGTGCCAGATGAGAAGGTAAATATGTAAAACGACATTTGTTCATGTTGCATCCCTTAGATGTTTGTCTAATCTGTTGATGTACTAATTGCAGAAGCATAGAGTTGAAGAGGTCTCTCAGTTTGATGGGGATTTGAAGATGAATCTCAGTTTGATGCACCTGTGGATGGTACTGATGACGAGCCTTTCATAGATGAAGGTCCTGCACCTGAGATTATCCAGCCTACAGAAGGAGGTCGTGGACCGAGTACACAGCTTTGCGTTGAAGTGGATGCACGCCCAGAGATCATCAGGGGCGTCCGGGTAGTCTCAAGACCACCCAGCCCCGATGCACCTGTGGATGGTATTGATGACGAGCCTTTCATAGACGAAGGTCCTGCACCTGAATTATCCAGCCTACAAAATGAGGCCGTGGACCGAGTACACAGTTTTGCGTTGAAGTAGATGCACGCCCGGAGATCATCAGGGGCGTCCCGGTAGTCTCAGGACCACCCAGCCCTGATGCAAAATGTTGAGCTACTTTATGATTCGTACTCTTATTTTCTGGTGCTGTAGTATGTACTATCTTTGTTATGATTTGTACGCCTTTGGCGCTAGAACTATAATTAAGCATTCAGTGGATGATCGCGTTGCAAAATTTGACACCCACACAATCAGTTCATCGTATGAGTAGTAGCACAATTACTTCTACAGCCAGTCCTGCCAGCGCATTAATTGGTAGCATGAAACACTTTCAGGCACTCCCCTCTGATTCATATTAATTAACTCAATTTTGTCTAGATATGGATGTATCTAGATGCATTTGTTAACTAGACTAACAAACTTGAGTCAGTTAATATGAATCGGTGTAAACCGCCCAAGTCCTCGAGCAGCTAGTTTATTGACTCTGGACTCCAAGCCTCTCGCGACAAGCCATCGACGAAGCTTTGACCAGGTCTTGGCCCGCTTTTTTTTTGCGAATAGCAAAGCTTTGACCAGTTCCTCTCGGGATACAGCACGCCGGTGAGCTTGCACGGTTGCCATGAGCACTTTCCGGTGGAACTTCCTCTGCAGCGCCCTCAAGCCGCCGCTGCGAGACAGCACGCAGTGCCTCGAGCTGGACGGAACGGACGAACTCGGGATCTCAGGGCGGGGGGTCTGCCTCGTCCCGGAACGATCTCTAGCGGGTTAACGAGGACATGCATGGCGGCCAGGGGATTTGGTTTTTTTTGTTGTTGTTTGAGCTTGGGATTTGGTTTTTTTTGTTGTTGTTTGAGGAGGAACCGAGGAAGAGGAAGGAACAGCCCGCATGCTTGGCGCGTGGCAGTGTGCTTGAATTTCGAATTTTTCTGAAATGTTTCATTTCCCCGCTACAATTCGGGGGTTTTCTTGACGCGCCAATGCGTCCCACCGGGCAGGTTCAAGTGAATTTGGGGTGCCACACTATGGGCCCCAGTTTCAGTGAGACATGTAATGACTAGTCACATCAGTAAGTTCACTGTGTAATAAAATATGTTACCCCTCCCCTTTATGTAGCCCCCCTTGTCTCTACCGATCGAGTGCCGACAGCCGACGGATGCAAGCCGCTAGCTCGATCCCCTCCTTTCGCCTCCACCGTCCAGGCATCCAGCTTGGAGGGGCAAGTTGCATCTAGACCAAGCGGATTAGGTAGTACTCTACTAGTAATGTTCTATCCTTTCTCGATATTGGTTCCTTTTTCCTCACCTCGATATCTTGCGCATCTATTTCCTATTCTGGGCGAAGGGGTGTCTTTCTGGTCACCCTCGCGCTGGGAGTGATTGATGGGGATGGGGGTGGGGGCGGGGGCTACCTTTGCTTGGATTGGGGTGTTCTTCCTTTATTTGTCGACATTTGCAACCCTTGTAGTCTCTGCTGATCCTCAATGTATCTTTTGTCAGCTTGTACAGGAAAGGGAAGACCTCGATCGGTGGTGGTGGGGGGGGGGGGGGGGCAATGGAGCGTAAGGCCACCACGCATGTGGGTAGTTGGCTGAGCCTGAGCTGCGTCCCCAGCCCCGCAAAGCAGGTACTCCATTTGCTTATCCACTCTGTCTGTCTGCATCCTCAATCTGTTCCTGTTCTGGAAAATGCTTAAAGTAGCACATGTCTTCAGCTGTTTGTGCGTAAAGCCTCTGTGACACCATGCTCTATATTCTCTGTATCAGGTTGGTACCTCCAGGTTCCGTGCTGAGGCTATGGGGAACGATAGCGCCCCACCTGCTGCAGGAGCATGGCCAGATCTGCAGCACAAGAAGCGAAATGCCACTGCCGAGCTGGGCAGGGACCGCCCAGGGGTAAATTTTTTTTAACCAACTTACCATGATGTAGTCTGAATCTGATACTCCCTCAGATCCAAATTAATTGACTCAACTATCTGTAGATACGGATGTATCTAGATGTGTTTTAGCTCTAGATACTACTACCTCCATCCCAAAGCTTAGGGCTTATATTATTTTTAGAAAGTCAAACTATACCATGTTTGACTAAGCTTTTACTAAAAATCATTAACATGCAAAATACAAAATTAATATCATTAAATAGGCTGTGAAATATATTTTTCTACGGTATCTACACAATATTATATTTGTTGATAGAATGTTCTAAAATTTTGGTCAAACTTTACTTGTTTTGATTTCTCAAAAATAAATAAGCCTTAAGCTTTGGGATGGAGGTATCTAGACAAAGCTGAGTCAAGTAGTTTTTTTTGTCTGTCCATATAGCTAGTGTTCATGGTGCAAAAGGCTAAGAGCATCCACTATATGCATCAGTCTATCTCATACAGTAATTCAATATCACTGCTGAGGTCTGCCTTTTGTTTTGCTATTCATATGCAGACTGAAACTTTAGGGCCTTTACTCAAAAGGAAGATCAAAACTGCGGCTGATCAGGCTACCAGTATGTTGATGCCGCCCCCATCTTCTAAATGCCTCTACAAGCACAAGGCCACGCGCACTGGTGGTGATCTTTTAATGAATATGGTATATTTTCTTAATCCACAAAACATGCCTTGATTTTTGTCTGTTTATTGTCGGTTTTTTCTAATGCTTGCCAAAAGTTTACAACAACAACAACCAAGCCTTTCAGTCCCAAACAAGTTGGGGTAGGCTAGAGTTGAAGCCCATAAGATCTCGAAGCCAAAAGTTTAGAAACACCAAATTCGTTTGCTTACAATCATCATACAGTAATGTTCATCTACTCTCCAGTTCCCCTAACCCAACAAAAAACGATGTTAATTATGATTTTTAGATTAAAAGAGCACCATTAGGCGCTGTTAATTACGACTTCGAGATTAAAATGTCATTTACAATTGCTAATTACAATTTTGAGACAAATGATTAATCCACATACATGATTTTAATATTATCTGTTTAATTACTGTTGGCTTTGCCTAATGCTTACCAAAAGTTCAGAAACACTGCGTTTGCTTACAATCATCATGCACTAATTTTTCACTTTTCAGTCTGTCTCATCCAGTATATAAACCGTTGAGTTCCGTTGGCTTCTTTTGTAATCATTTGCATTGTTGTCAACTGTTGTCTATGCACAACCCTATTCTTCCACTTACATCCCGCACTATTTGCATCAGTCTATCTCATATATTTATTAAATATCAATGATGAGTTCTGTTGCTATTCATATGCAGGATGAAGCTTCTGTGCCTGTACTCAAATGGAAAAAAAATATCCTGATGAGGCTGCTGTGAAGACGATGGTGCCGCTACCATCTTCTGAAAACCTCCTCAAGCACAAGGCCACGGGCCAGCTGGGTGGTATCCTTTTCAGTAAGCAGGTATATTTTCTTAATCCTCATACATGATTTGATTTGTCTGTTTATTGCCGGCTTTGTCTAATGCTTACCAATAGTTCAGAAACACACAGAACCCTATTCTTCCACTTACATCCAGCACTATATGCATCAGTGTCTCATAGATTCATTTTATATATCACTGCTGATGTCTGTTTCTCTTCAATTTTCATATGCAGACTGAAACTGCTAAGCCTTCATTGGTCAAAAGGATCGCAACTGCTGCTGATGAGGCATCTGCAGAGGCTTCCACCAAGTTACTGTCAGCCCCACCTTCTGGATGCTTATATAAGCTCAAGTCCAAGGACCAGCCGGGCCGTAACCATCCAAGGGTTCGGGTATATTTTCTTAAGCCACATATACATGCCATGATTTATGTCTGATATTATCACCGGCTCTGTCTAATGCTTTTTGGAATTCGGAAACGCCAAATTAGCATGCTTATATTCATCATACACTAAATTTTGATTGTTCAGTTTGTAACATAGTGTTATGCACTCGCTTGTCAACATTTGTATTGCTCTGAACTATGCACTTTACACAACCTAATTCTTCCACTTACATTCAGCACTACGCACCAGTAGTACCTCCCATGTTTCCTTCACCATCCCGATGCCGAGCTTGCGGGAATATGGCGGGCCCATGTACATACCCCGCATATAACACCTCCTATGGCTCTATCTACCTTTCTAATAACTCCTTCACAGAGTTACATGTATGAATTCTCAGTGGTTTAGCATGAATTGGCATATAGTAAAGTCTTGTTTTTAGTCTTCCTGCTTCTTACATTAGTATCAATTTTCACCTGCAGACTGTACCTTGTGAACTTCGTCCAATGATTAACCAGATGTGTCCGCATGAAGGGTCTTTCACTATGCATGGCAATGGCAAATTGATGAACACCTACACGGTCTATGAGGTGTATGTCTACAAGACGCAGGCCATCACATATTTGTATGGACATGATTGGAGAAAGTTTGCTTTTGACTACGGTCTGAAGAAGGGCGATGAGCTGAGGATCAGAAACTCAAACGGGCAGATATACGTAACTGCTTACAGAGTTGGAGACACTTCGAAATATATATTATGTAACTTTTTTGTACTCATATCCTTTGATTACTGCATTCTGAGCAGTTGTTCTAAACCATTCCGTCTGTTCTAGCTTGCTGGGTTTAACATGATCAAAGTTACAGACCCCCTGATGGAACAGGCGCGGATGTCACAAAGGGCACCCACACCAGCACCGGCACCGGCTTCCCACTCTCCTGCATCAGCACCGGTTCCTGTACCAGCTCCGTTCTTGCATCTACCCAAAGAGGCTCTGCATCAAGATCGGTTCCTCTAGCTGCACCGTTTACTGCACCTGCCCAACAGTCTCCTGCATCAGCACCGGTTCCTCTAGAGGCACCGTTTATTGCACCTGCCCAGCAGTCTCCTGCATCAGCACCAGCGCACAAAACAACCTGCATCAGCACTGGTTCCTCTAGCTGCACCGTTCTTGCACCTTGTGATCTCTGCATCGCACCGGTTCCTCTAGAGGCACCGTTTATTGCACCTCGCCCGAGTCTCCTGCCATCACACCAGCTCGTGTACCAGCCCGAGGCTCCCGCACCTGCCCTGACGGATCACCGAGGTCTCAGCTCATTGCTGTGGCCACTCGTGTGGTCACCAGGACGCATCTGAAGGCTATGTTCGTGAGTATATGACAACATAACTGCTCTTATCTTGATGTCTTCTCTACTCAAAGTCTCACATGGTTCAGTCCTCAGTGCATTGGTGCCATTGACTAATTTTTGGTGGTATCTCTTGCTTTGAATCAGAAATTGCCTAAAAGTATCTCCAAGGATCTCAATGCTGGCCGAAGGGGCAAGATTTCCCTCGTCATGGAGAGTGAAGGTCTCACCGTGGAGGGACGGTACTCCGTCAGTCCCACAGATGGCTGCTTGGCTGTTACTTCCAGGTGGAAAAAGTTCATTGACGGTGCCAAACTTTGCATTGGATCAAAGTTGAAGGTCAAGATCTTTCGATGCCGCTGTGACATGCTGGTCATAAAGTTTGCGGTTGTCTAGTTCTGTTGTCCCATGAGCCCTTAGCAAATGCATTTGTAGTTATACTTATATAAGGTTATCTTATCTGAACTGCTAATTAATTGTATGGGTGGTAAAACTCTGGCAAGCTTTTGCTCTTAGCAAGTATGTATGTATGATCAGCTATTATGATAACTAATGTTTGTGTTCATCTTAATTTGCATTTCTATTTTGGCTGACCTGTTAGAGAACTATCAGATTGAATCCACAACATGATTCAAATAGATTCATTACACCGAGCCACATGTCTTGACCTTGCTATACACTAGTTCCATTAATCAGTGCAAGAAGGCTTACCTGAGCTGCCTGAACCACGGCAGATTTGAATCCACCTTAGCTATCTAGCTAGAAATACAACCTTTGCAGAAAGAGGATTTGCAGTATGGGGAGGCTGACATTGGGGACCCATGAGGCAGCAGCATTGTCAACGTTTTAAAGGCGGCAGGAGATCGAAACAAAAAAAATAAGCCGAAAATCAGTTGGTAAACAAAATCCAAGAAATGAAACATTTACCTTTCTGAGAGGATGACATGCGGGACCCATGAGGCAGCAGCATCCTCAACTATTCCAAGGCGGCAGGGGATCAAAATAAAAAAAGGAAATAGCCAGAAATTAATTAGGGTCAAAAATAAATCTATCAAAGGAAACCTTTATTGTTCATAGAGGATGACATGTGGGACCGACCTGCCAGCTGCGTCGTCATCGTTTCAAAGGGGGCAGGGGATCAAAAGAAAAAGGCAAATAGCCAGAAATTAGGGGTAAAAAATAAATCCAACAAAGGAAACTTTTATTGTTCACAGAGGATGACATGCGGGACCCATGAGCCAGCAGCTTCCTCAACGTTTCAAAGTCGGCATGAGATTGAAAGAAAAAGGAAAGTGACCAAATATCAGGAGCCAAAAATAATCCAAGAAAAGAAATTTTATTGTACATAGAGGATGACATGCGGGTCCCATTTTGCAGCAGCGATCTCAACGTTTTCAAGGTGGCACAGGACCAAAAGAAAAATGAAGTAGCCAGAAATCAGGGGGTGAAAAAAATCCAAGAAAAGAAAGATTTCAATTGGGCTGCATCTGGACATCTGGGCCTTCGAACTATCCTGCTGGGCCTTTTGACTCGTACAATTTCAGCCCACTCCAAAACAGGAAAGTTCGGATTTTTCTAAAAAAACAGGAAAGTCCTATGCTTCGCAAAAACACAAAACAAGGAGATTCAACATATAAGTTTGTTTATGTAAAAATAAAGATTTAATTTATCCGTTTGCAATAGCTCAGAGCGAAATACACTGTTTATTGTCTGCAAAATAATCAAGATATCACATGTTTCTTGTACGAGGAGGCTGACATCGGGGACCCATGAGCCAGCAGCGTCGTCAACGTTTTAAAGGCGGCAGGGGATGGAAAGAAAAAATAAACAAAAAATATGTTGGTAAAAAATCCAAGAAAAGAAACATTTTCGTTCTGAGAGGATGACATGCGGGACCCATGAGGCAGCAGCATCCTCAGTGTTTATTGTTCATAGAGGTTGACATGTGGGACCCGTGAGCCAGCAGCGTCCTCAACGTTTTAAAGGCTGCAGGTGATCGAAAGAAAAAATAAGCCAAAAATCGTTTGGTCAACAAAATCCAAGAAAAGAAACATTTACCGTTCTGAGAGGATGACATGCGGGACCCATGAGGCAGCAGCATCCTCAACGATTCCAAGGCGGCAGGGGAAATATCCAGAAATTAATTAGGGGTTCAAAATAAATCCATCAAAGGAAACTTTTATTGTTCATAGAGGATGACATGTGGGACCGACCTGCCAACAGCGTCCTCATCGTTTCAGAGGGGGCAGGAGATCAAAAGAAAAAGGCAAATAGCCAGAAATTAGGGGTCAAAAATAACTCCAAGAAAGCAAACTTTTATTGTTCGTAGAGGATGACATGCGGGACCCATGAGACAGCAGCTTACTCAACGTTTCAAAGGCGGCATGAGATCGAAAGAAAAAGGCAAGTGACAAAATATCAGGAGCCAAAGATAATCCAAGAAAAGAAACTTTATTGTACATAGAGGATGACATGCGGGTCCCATTTAGCAGCAGCGGTCTCAACGTTTCAAATGCGGCTTGAGATCAAAAGAAAAAGAAAGTTGATTGTACATAGAGGATGACATGCGGGTCCCATGAGTCAGCAGCGTACTCAACATTTCCAAGGCGGCATGGGATCAAAAGAAAAAGGAAATAGCCAAAAATCAGAGGGTGAAAAAAAATCCAAGAAAATAAACTTTTATAGCACATAGAGGATGACATGCGGGTCCTGATGTCTACGGGTGCTTCTATTCTTGTAGACAGTGTTGGGCCTCCAAGAGCAGAGGTTTGTAGAACAGCAGCAAGTTTCCCTTAAGTGGATCACCCAAGGTTTATCGAACTCAGGGAGGAAGAGGTCAAAGATATCCCTCTCAAGCAACCCTGCAATCATGATAGAAGAAGTCTCTTGTGTCCCCAACACACCTAATACACTTGTTAGATGTATAGGTGCACTAGTTCGGTGAAGAGATAGTGAAATACAAGTGGTATGAATGAATATGAGCAGTAGTAACAGTGTCAGAAAAGTGCTTGCTGGCGTGCAGTTGATGGTAGTAATATTGCAGGAAGTAAACATGCAGTAGAACAGTAAACAAGCGGTGTTTGCAGTATTGGAAACAAGGCCTAGGGATCATACTTTCACTAGTGGACACTCTCAACATTGATCACATAATAAATAAGTTCTCTTCCTTTGTGCTACATATACTCTTGTTTGATAATGAACACCATTCGTTGTGTAGGGCTACAAGAGCACCTCAATACCGGAGTTAACAAGCTCCACAACATTCGGTATTCATGTTTAAGTAACCTTTAGAGCATAATAGATCTTTGCAACTTAAACCGAGTACTAACATAGCATACACACTGTCACCTTTACACTATGAAGGGGGAATAAATCACATCAATACTATCATAGTAATAATTAACTCCATAACCTACAAGAGATTATGATCATAACCTACGCCAAGTACTACACGATGCACACACTGTCACCATTACACCGTGAAGGAGGAATAGACTACTTTAATAACATCACATGAGTAGCACATAGACTAATAGTGATACAAAGCTCATCATATGGATCTCAATCATGCAAAGCAATTCATGAGATCATTGTATTGGGGTACATAGAGAGAGATTAACCACATAGCTACCGGTAGAGCCCTCAGCCTCGATGGAGAACTACTCCCTCCTCATGGGAGACAGCAGCGGTGATGAAGATGGCGGTGGTGTTGATGGAGGAGCCTTCCGGGGGCACTTCCCCGTCCCGGCGGCGTGCCGGAACAGAGACTCCTGTCCCCCAGATCTTGGCTTCGCGATGGCGGCGGCTCTGGAAGGTTTCTCGTACCGTGGCTTTTCCGTATCGAAGATTTAGGTCAGGGACCTTTAAATAGGCGAAGAGGCGGAGTCGGAAGGCTGACGAGGCGGTGACACAATAGGGGGGCGCGGCCCAGGCCCTGGCCGCGCCACCCTGTCATCTGGTGGCCCTGTGGCCCCCCTCTGCTGGCTCTCGGGTGTTCTGGAAGCTTTGTGGAAAAATAGGATGCTGAGCATTGATTTCGTCCAATTCTGAGAATATTTCCTTACTAGGATTTCTGAAACCAAAAACAGCAGAAAACAGGAACTGGCACTTCGGCATCTCATCAATAGGTTAGTTCCAGAAAATGCATAAAAACGGTATAAAGTGTGAACAAAACATGTAGGTATTGTCATAAAACTAGCATGGAACATAAGAAATTATAGATACGTTTGAGACGTATCAAGCATCCCCAAGCTTAGTTCCTACTCGCCCTCGAGTAGGTAAACGATAACAATGATAATTTCTTAAGTGACATGCTACCAACATAATCTTGATCAACATTATTGTAAAGCATATGAGATGAATGCAGCGATTCGAAGCAATGATGAAGACAATGAGTAAACAACTGAACCATATAGCAAAGACTTTTCATGAATAGTACTTTCAAGACAAGCATCAATAAGACTTGCATAAGAGTTAACTCATAAGCAATAAGTTCTTAGTAGAAGGCATTGAAGCAACACAAAGGATGATTAAGTTTCAGCAATTGCTTTCAACTTGTAACATGTATATCTCATGGATAGTTGTCAACATAAAGTAATATAACAAGTGCAATAGGTAAACATGTAAGAATCAATGCACACAGTTGACACAAGTGTTTGCTTCTAAGATAGAAGGAAGTAGGAAAACTGACTCAACAATAAAGTAAAAGAATGGCCCTTCGCAGAGGGAAGCAGGGATTAAATCATGTGCTAGAGCTTTTCAAGTTTTGAAATCATATAGAGAGCATAAAAGTAAAGTTTTGAGAGGTGTTTGTTGTTGTCAACGAATGGTAGCGGGTACTCTAACTACCTTATCAACCAGACTTTCAAGAGCGGCACCCATGAAGGACGTTATCTCTACCAGCAAGGTAGATCATCCCTCTTCTCTTTTGTTTACACATGTACTTTAGTTTAGTTTTTATTTTTTTATTTTTTTTAGATGACACTCCTCCCAACCTTTGCTTTCTCAAGCCATGGCTAACCGAATCCTCGGGTTCCTTCCAACAATCACATACCATGAAGGAGTGTCCATTTGCAAAATTAAGTTGCTTACTGATGAATCAGAGCAAAACATGTGAAGAGAATTATTAATGCAAGTTAATTAATTGGGGCTCGGAACCCCATTGCCAGCTCTTTTTGCAAAGTTATTGGATAAGCGGATGAAGCCACTAGTCCATTGTGAAAGTCTGTCAAAAGTAAATGACAAGATCGAAAGATAAACACCACATACTTCCTCATGAGCTATAAAACATTGACACAAATAAGAGATAATAGCTTTTGAATTGTTTAAAGGTAGCACATGAAGTATTTGCTTGGAATGGCAGAGAAATACCATGTGGTAGGTAGGTATGGTGGACACAAATGGCATAGTTTTTGGCTCAAGGATTTGGATGCACGAGAAGAATTCCTCTCAATACAAGGCTAGGCTAGCAAGGTTGTTTGAAACAAACTCAAGTATTAACGGTGCAGCAAGACTCACATATGAACATATTGTAAGCATTATAAGACTTTACATCGTCTCCTTGTTGTTCAAACACTTCACCAGAAAATATATAGACTTAGAGAGACCAATCATGCAAACCAAATTTTAACAAGCTCTATGTAGTTCTTCATTAATAGGTGCAAGGTACATGATGCAAGAGCTTAAACATGATCTATTTTAGCACAACAATTGCCAAGTATCAAATTATTCAAGACATTATACCAATTACCACATGAAGCATTTCCTGTTTCCAACCATATAACAATGAACGAAGCAGTTTCAATCCATCGCCATGAACATTAAAAGCAAAGCTAAGAACACATGTGTTCATATGAAAAAGCGGAGCGTGTCTCTCTCCCACACAATCATGAATTTATTCAAACAAAACAAAAACAAACAGACGCTCCAAGTAAAGTACATAAGATGTGACAGAATAAAAATATAGTTTCAAGAGAAGAAATCTGATAAATTGTTGATGAAGAAGGGGATGCCTTGGGCATCCCCAAGCTTAGACGCTTGGGTCATCTTAAAATATGCAGGGATGAACCACGGGGGCATCCCCAAGCTTAGACTTTTCACTCTTCTTGATCATAGTATATCATCCTCCTCTCTTGACCCTTGAAAACTTCCTCCACACCTAACTCAAAACAAACTCATTAGAGGGTTAGTGTATAATAAAAAATTCACATGTTCAGAGGTGACACAATCATTCTTAACACTTCTGGACATTTCCAAAAGCTACTGGAAGTCAATGGAACAAAGAAATCCATCCAACACAGCAAAAGAGGCAATGCGAAATAAAAGGTAGAATCTGTCAAAACAGAACAGTCCGTAAAGACGAATTTTACAGAGGCACTTAACTTGCTCAGATGAAAAATCTCAAATTGAATGAAAGTTGCGTACATATCTGAGGATCACGCACATAAATTTGCAGATTTTTCTGAGTTACCTACAGAGAACCCTGCCCAAATTCGTGACAGACAGAAATCTGTTTCTGCGCAGTAATCCAAATCTAGTATCAACATTACTATCAAAGACTTTACTTGGCACAACAATGCAATAAAATAAGATAAGGAGAGGTTGCTACAGTAGTAACAACTTCCAAGACTCAACAAAACAGTAGCAAAATAAAAACATGGGTTATCTCCCAAGAAGTTCTTTCTTTATAGCCATTAAGATGGGCTCAGCAATTTTAATGATGCACTCGCAAGAAATAAGAGTTGCAGCAAAAGAGAGCATCAAGAAGCAAGTTCAAAACACATTTAAGTCTAACATGCTTCCTATGCATAGGAATCTTGTAAATAAACAAGTTCATGAAGAGCAAAGTAACAAGCATAGGAAGATAAAACCAGTGTAACTTCAAAAATTTCAGCATATAGAGAGGTGTTTTAGTAACATGAAAACTTTTACAACCATATTTTCCTCTCTCATAATAACTTTCAGAGGCATCATGAACAAACTCAACAATATAACTATCAAATGAAACATTCTTGTCATGAGCTATATGCATAAAATTATTACTCTCCACATAAGCATAATCAATTTTATTAGTTGTAGTGGGAGCAAATTCAACAAAGTAGCTATCATTATTATTCTCATCATAAAATATAGGAGGTATAGTATCATCATAATAAACTTTATCCTCCATAGTAGGCGGCACCAGAAGACCACTATCATTATAATCATCATATATGGGAGGCATATCATAATCAACATAAACTTTCTCCTCAATACCCGGAGGGCTAAAGAGATCATTTTCATCAAAACCGACCTCCCCAAGCTTAAATTCTTCCATAGCATTAGCAACAATGGTGTTCAAAGCATTCATACTAATAACCTTCCCATTAGCATGCATAAGTTCCATGGGTTTTTTAATTTTCTCTTCAAACACATCATGTCCTAATTCAAGATAAAGTTCATAAAGATCTCTCATTTTCTTGTTGTCTTCCATTAAGCCTTACTAGTGAAAATAAAAACAAGAGACAAAAAGATGCAATTGCAGGATCTAAAGGAAATAGCTTCGAGCACACACACAACGGCAACAGAAAAGTACTTAGTTACCTGGGACCGGAGTGTGAGTGCCTTTTACCTTTCCTCCCCGGCAACGGCGCCAGAAAAGTGCTTGCTGTCCACAACTGACGCGTGGTTGACGTGGGAGGTTTGATGGCGATTGACGGGTGATACGTCTCCGACGTATCGATAATTTCTTATGTTCCATGCCACATTATTGATGATATCTACATGTTTTATACACATTATATGTCGTATTTATGCATTTTCCGGCACTACCTATTAACGAGATGCCGAAGAGCCAGTTGCTATTTTCTGCTGTTTTTGGTTTCAGAAATCCTAGTAAGGAAATATTCTCGGAATTGGACGAAATCAACGCCCAGGGTCCTATTTTTGCACGAAGCTTCCAGAAGACCGAGGGGGGAAAGGAAGTGGGGCCACGAGGCGCCGACACAACAAGGCGGCGCGGCCTGGCCCTTGGCCGCGCGGCCCTGGCGTGTGGGGTCCTCGTGTGGCCCCCCGCGTTGCCCTTCCGCCTACTTAAAGCCTTCGTCGCGAAACCCCCAGTACCGAGAGCCACGATACGGAAAACCTTACTGAGACGCCGCCACCGCCCCACGAGGCGCCGACACAACAAGGCGGCGCGGCCTGGCCCTTGGCCGCGCGGCCCTGGCGTGTGGGGTCCTCGTGTGGCCCCCCGCGTTGCCCTTCCGCCTACTTAAAGCCTTCGTCGCGAAACCCCCAGTACCGAGAGCCACGATACGGAAAACCTTACTGAGACGCCGCCACCGCCAATCCCATCTCGGGGGATTCTGGAGATCGCCTCCGGCACCCTGCCGGAGAGGGGAATCATCTCCCGGAGGACTCTTCACCGCCATGGTCGCCTCCGGAGTGATGAGTGAGTAGTTCACCCCTGGACTATGGGTCCATAGCAGTAGCTAGATGGTTGTCTTCTCCTCATGTGCTTCATTGTCGGATCTTGTGAGCTGCCTAATATGATCAAGATCATCTATCTGTAATTCTATATGTTGTGTTTGTCGGGATCCGATGGATAGAGAATACTATGTTATGTTGATTATCAATCTATTACCTATGTGTTGTTTATGATCTTGCATGCTCTCCGTTATTAGTAGAGGCTCTGGCCAAGTTTTTGCTCTTAACTCCAAGAGGGAGTATTTATGCTCGATAGTGGGTTCATGCCTCCATTAAATCTGGGACAGTGACAGAAAGTTCTAAGGTTGTGGATGTGCTGTTGCCACTAGGGATAAAACATTGATGCTATGTCTAAGGATGTAGTTATTGATTACATTACGCACCATACTTAATGCAATTGTCTGTTGTTTACAACTTAACTAGCAGGTTCACCCGCGTATTTACGCGGCTAGATTTCGTATGAACTTTTCATTTGCATAATACACATGTAACATTATCAGACAACTTATAAAAATACCCGATGCGAAAACCTTAGTATTAGAGTTTGGTAAATTTTCTAGATTTTTTTGCAGTGGTACTTTCCGCTTTAGGTTTTATCCTCATTTATTCATTCCTTTTTGAAAAGTTTTTCTGTTAAAATTTATCTAACTTTAATACTCGTAATGCCTAAACCCTGTGTAGATATCTTGTGCGGCATCATATCTATAGATCCTTCCACAGATGCCCGCTTAGCAATCCTAGATAATAATAGTTGTATATATTCATCAAAAAAAATCTAAAATAATGTCACCTTCTAAATGTTGGCATGACTATGTATTTGACAAAAGAATTTAACGATACATGTAGTCGGCTGTACTCTATGTTCTAAATTATAGATGTGTTCATTACTTTATCCTGACATGTGTATAGCCCTTGTTTGCACCATATACTTTTGTTCTTTCATATTAGCATTAACCGGTTTCATTAATTTTTTTCTGGATTTCTTATGTTATTTATGTGTTATTGCAATTTTCAATATTTAATTAAAATATTAGATTTCGATGTTGCTAGGTAAATACCTAAAGTATATACAACATTTCGTCGGAATATGCAATGCATACACAATTCGCATTCTTACTCAGTAAGTTATTTGCATCCACACAACTTGAATATTTATTTGATTATCATTGAAGTATCATTCAGAATACAGAAAATGAACATAGGCAATATTTTCATCTTGAAGAATTATTTTTTTTACATTTCTGTTGTCACGTACAAAAACACTTACCTGCAGCAACTTAAAGCTTTATCTTTTTCAATAGTCCACATCCGTGAGTGCCAATGATTTATCAACAATTTATGAAATTCTCATAAGAACTAAACCTTGTGTACTTCTTCCCCTCCTGCTTAATCTATACTGTAGTGACTTGACCTCATACTTTACGCGCCGCCGTTGTGCCTTTGCTCCGCCTTACTGGATGAATTGCTTGTCGTCGGGTGTGTATTTGGATATTGCTTTCGAGCATCTGGCATGCGTGTCTTCTTTGAGAGAAAATAATTAATACGATGCTCAGTTGTACATGAATGCCCGTGTGTGCTGATCTGCTTCACTTCAATCTCCAAATCAGCCAGGCGATGGATCATTCTCCAGCTTGTACACGTCCCCTTTATAAATTGCAAGAGATAAATCTCAGTGGATACTTCAGAATCTAAAAAATTAAGATATTTTGACCGGAGAAGTGGAGAGTACGTTCAGACAGTATAATCTGCCTTGGGGGTTGCAAGAGGAGTACCTGATTTGGATGATATAATGAATCTAATCCTCTGCCGCGTGGCTTCTCGCCAAATCGTATCAAGCTTGTCGTAAACCCTCGTCGTCGCGAGATGACAAAAGGT
The DNA here is from genome assembly GCF_019359855.2 of Lolium perenne. Taxonomy (NCBI): domain Eukaryota; kingdom Viridiplantae; phylum Streptophyta; class Magnoliopsida; order Poales; family Poaceae; genus Lolium; species Lolium perenne. The sequence goes on along the minus strand of NC_067248.2, from coordinate 44,315,760 downwards.
CCCAACCCTCGTCGCCTTAGGCTTGTAGTAGACTTTATCCAAATCGATTGTCCATACGGCTTATGTAGCCTTCTGCCGTTGTTAGAAAGCCATAATAATCATCCGTCGAGAATCAAGAGAATTATCATCCAAACTAATATTAACTAAAAAAATTATGAACTGAACATACAATTAACCTAATTTGACGAATACATAGAGACAAATTACATCAAAGGTGTCCTTGTTATACAAAGGAACGTATGTGAATAACTTACCGCTGCTTTCACCAAACTCCCAATTTTCCGATCTGCTGTGTTTCTTTAATCGCATTGATGCCTCTAAAGGTCACCCTTTTTTCATCCACATGTAGGAAGCAGTCGGACACGCGGTGGATCAATGGTGGTCACCGTGATCAAAAGAAACAAAAATTCTTGTCTAGCTGAGAAAGAAAATACATCTAAATCGGATTGGTAATTCCTGAACCCTTACGTGAGAATGGCATCATCATAGCAGAGTACAGAGAATCGTACAGCACTGCTTAGGAGGACTGCAAGAGCTTGGCGTTGGAGAAACGAACTTGGATGGCTGCCGCTGGTATGGCTTGTTACTCGCCGGTAGAGCGTCTCGTACATACGGTGGGCAACGGAATTGCTGCTGCCTCATAGATTTGTTACTCGAGGTAGACCCATGGCACCTTGTGTGATAGTCAGCTTCGTTGCGAGAGATGGCCGACGTCCCCACCGTCGGCATCTGCTACATACTACCTTCCGGCTGAAATAGCTGATGTGCTAATGACGGCATATCTAGGGCCTGGGGAGACAAAAGCACGATTTTAGGTATAGGTAAAAGGGTGCATCGATTTATTTCTTTTTCCTGTTGGAGTTTCCGTTCAGAATTTGCTTGATCCTTCTGAGTTGTTCAAACAGGTTTGTTGTTGAGATATTGACGTGGAGGAGAACGATAGTGTATATCCGCTGATTGAGATCAACATCGGCCAGAAGTGAGAAAGTTAATCAATGCTGTCGTTTTGCTTTTTATTATTTCTAGTTTCTAGATAATCTAAACCGTGGGTTGTTTGTTGTTTAATCTAAACCGTCGGTTGTTTGTTGTTTTAATAATATAATAGATACTGGAAGGGGTTCGGATGATAACCTGAAGGTGGACTTTTTAGGCATAGATGCATGCTGGATATCGGTCTATGTACTTTGTCGTAATGCCCAATTAAATCTCACTATACTCATCATATCATGTATGTCCATGGTCATGCCCTCTCTATTTGTCAATTGCCCGACTGTAATTTGTTCACCCAACATGCTATTTATCTTATGGGAGAGACACCTCTAGTGAACTGTGGACCCCGGTCCATTCTTTTACATCGAATACAATCTACTGCAATATTTGTTCTACTCTTTTCTGCAAACAATCATCATCCACACTATACATCTAATCCTTTGTTACAGCAAGCCGGTGAGATTGACAATCTCACTGTTTCGTTGGGGCAAAGTACTTTGGTTGTGTTGTGCAGGTTCCACGTTGGCGCCGGAATCTCTGGTGTTGCGCCGCACTACATCCCGCCGCCATCAACCTTCAACGTGCTTCTTGGCTCCTCCTGGTTCGATAAACCTTGGTTTCTTTCTGAGGGAAAACTTGCTGCTGTGCGCATCATACCTTCCACTTGGGGTTCCCAACGAACGTGTGAGTTACACACCATCAAGCTCTTTTTCTGGCGCCGTTGCCGGGGAGATCAAGACACGCTGCAAGGGGAGTCTCCATAATCCAATCTCTTTACTTTGTTTTTGTCTTTCTTTATTTTATTTACTACTTTGTTTGCTGCACTTATATCAAAACACAAAAAAATTAGTTGCTAGCTTTACTTTATTTACTGTCTTGCACTCTATATAAAAAACACAAAAAAATTAGTTACTCGCATTTACTTTATCTAGTTTTCTTTATTTACTACTGCTAAAATGAGTAATCCTGAAGTTGAAGTTCGTTCGTTTAAGCAACAAGGGGGAGAAGGAATAATTCTTATTGATAACTCTGTTATAATTCCTAAAGGAATAGCTGCGGGTGTGCATACAACCATTCTTGGGAGAACAATATCCATTGATTATCTTGTTATTGAATGTGCAGGAACATGACAAATCACACTCGGAAGATCCCTGCTGAAACTATTGGGAGCAGTCATAGATATGGGAGAAGGCACCCTAAAATTCACCTCTACACCGGGGGGTAGACATATATATCCCTAAATCAAAGAGTAAGAAAAAGAACAATAAAGGTAAGGGTAAAGCCCAAGGTAATGTTGATATTCCATCTCTTGATAACACTTGATACACACTTTCTGCGCCTAGCTGAAAGGCGTTAAAGAAAAGCGCTTATGGGAGACAACCCATGTTTTTACTTCTGCACTTTTATTTTATATTTGAGTCTTGGAAGTTGTTTACTACTGTAGCAACCTCTCCTTATCTTAGTTTTGTACATTGTTGTGCCAAGTAAAGTCTTTGATAGTAAGGTTCATACTAGATTTGGATTACTGCGCAGAAACAGATTTCTTTGCTGTCACGAATTTCGACCTGCCTCTCTGTAGGTAGCTCAGAAAAATATGCCAATTTACGTGCGTGATCCTCAGATATGTACGCAACTTTCATTCAATTTGGTCATTTTCATTTGAGCAAGTCTGGTGCCCTTTTAAAATTCGTCTTTACGAACTGTTCTGTTTTGACAGATTCTGCCTTTTATTTCGCATTGCCTCTTTTGCTATGTTGGATGAATTTCTTTGATCCATTAATGTCCAGTAGCTTTATGCAATGTCCAGAAGTGTTAAGAATGATTATGTCACCTCTGAACATATAAATTTTTATTATGCACTAACCCTCTAATGAGTTGTTTCGAGTTTGGTGTGGAGGAAGTTTTCAAGGATCAAGAGAGGGAAATGATGCAATATGATCAAGGAGAGTGAAAGCTCTAAGCTTGGGGATGCCCCGGTGGTTCACCCCTGCATATATTAATAAGACTCAAGCGTCTAAGCTTGGGGATGCCCAAGGCATCCCCTTCTTCATCAACAACATTATCAGGTTCCTCCCCTGAAACTATATTTTTATTCCATCATATCTTATGTACTTTGCTTGGAGCGTCGGTTTGTTTTTGTTTTTGTTTGAATAAAATGGATCCTAGCATTCATTGTGTGGGAGAGAGACACGCTCCGCTGTTGCATATGGACAAATATGTCCTTAGGCTTTACTCATAGTATTCATGGCGAAGGTTGAATCTTCTTCGTTAAATTGTTATATGGTTGGAATCGGGAAATGCTACATGTAGTAATTCTAAAATGTCTTGAATAATTTGATACTTGGCAATTGTTGTGCTCATGTTTAAGCTCTTTCATCATATACTTTGCACCCATTAATGAAGAAATACACAGAACTTGCTAAAATTTGGTTTGCATATTTGGTCTCTCTAAAGTCTAGATAATTTCTAGTATTGAGTTTTGAACAACAAGGAAGACGGTGTAGAGTCTTATAATGTTTACAATATGTCTTTTATGTGAGTTTTGCTGCACCGTTCATCCTTGTGTTTGTTTCAAATAACCTTGCTAGCCTAAACCTTGTATCGAGAGGGAATACTTCTCATGCATCCAAAATCCTTGAGCCAACCACTATGCCATTTGTGTCCACCATACCTACCTACTACATGGTATTTCTCCGCCATTCCAAAGTAAATTGCTTGAGTGCTACCTTCAAAATTTCCATCATTCGCCTTTGCAATATATAGCTCATGGGACAAAATAGCCTTAAAAAAACTATTGTGGTATTGAATATGTACTTATGCACTTTATCTCTTATTAAGTTGCTTGTTGTGCGATAACCATGTTTCTGGGGACGCCATCAACTACTCTTTGTTGAATATCATGTGAGTTGCTATGCATGTCCGTCTTGTCTGAAGTAAGGGAGATTTACCACTCATTTAAATGGTTAGACCATGCATATTGTTAGAGAAGAACATTGGGCTGCTAACTAAAGCCATGAATCATGGTGGAAGTTTCAGTTTTGGACATATATCCTCAATCTCATATGAGAACATTAATTGTTGCTACATGCTTATGCATAAAAGAGGAGTCCATTATCTGTTGTCTATGTTGTCCCGGTATGGATGTCTAAGTTGAGAATAATCAAAAGCGAGAAATCCAAATGCGAGCTTTCTCCTTAGACCTTTGTACAGGCGGCATAGAGGTACCCCTTTGTGACACTTGGTTAAAACATGTGTATTGCAATGATAATCCTGGTGATCCAAGCTAATTAGGACAAGGTGCGGGCACTATTAGTATACTATGCATGAGGCTTGCAACTTGTAAGATATAATTTACATGATACATATGCTTTATTACTACCGTTGACAAAATTGTTTCATGTTTTCAAAACCAAAGCTCTAGCACAAATATAGCAATCGATGCTTTCCTCTTCGAAGGACCTTTCTTTTACTTTTATGTTGAGTCAGTTCACCTATTTCTCTCCACCTCAAGAAGCAAACACTTGTGTGAACTGTGCATTGATTCCTACATACTTGCATATTGCACTTGTTATATTACTTTACATTGACAATATCCATGAGATATACATGTTATAAGTTGAAAGCAACCGCTGAAACTTAATCTTCTTTTGTGTTGCTTCAATACCTTACTTTGATTTATTGCTTTATGAGTTAACTCTTATGCAAGACTTATTGATGCTTGTCTTGAAGTACTATTCATGAAAAGTCTTTGCTTTATGATTCATTTGTTTACTCATGTCATTACCATTGTTTTGATCGCTGCATTCATTACATATGCTTACAATAGTATGATCAAGGTTATGATGGCATGTCACTCCAGAAATTATCTTTGTTATCGTTTACCTGCTCGGGACAAGCAGGAACTAAGCTTGGGGATGCTGATACGTCTCCGACGTATCGATAATTTCTTATGTTCCATGCCACATTATTGATGATATCTACATGTTTTATACACATTATATGTCGTATTTATGCATTTTCCGGCACTAACCTATTAACGAGATGCCGAAGAGCCAGTTGCTGTTTTCTGCTGTTTTTGGTTTCAGAAATCCTAGTAAGGAAATATTCTCGGAATTGGACGAAATCAACGCCCAGGGTCCTATTTTTGCACGAAGCTTCCAGAAGACCGAGGGGGAAAGGAAGTGGGGCCACGAGGCGCCGACACAACAGGGCGGCGCGGCCTGGCCCTTGGCCGCGCGGCCCTGGCGTGTGGGGCCCTCGTGTGGCCCCCCGCGTTGCCCTTCCGCCTACTTAAAGCCTTCGTCGCGAAACCCCCAGTACCGAGAGCCACGATACGAAAAACCTTACTGAGACGCCGCCGCCAATCCCATCTTGGGGGATTCTGGAGATCGCCTCCGGCACCCTGCCGGAGAGGGGAATCATCTCCCGGAGGACTCTTCACCGCCATGGTCGCCTCCGGAGTGATGAGTGAGTAGTTCACCCCTGGACTATGGGTCCATAGCAGTAGCTAGATGGTTGTGTTCTCCTCATGTGCTTCATTGCCGGATCTTGTGAGCTACCTAACATGATCAAGATCATCTATCTGTAATTCTATATGTTGTGTTTGTCGGGATCCGATGGATAGAGAATACTATGTTATGTTGATTATCAATCTATTACCTATGTGTTGTTTATGATCTTGCATGCTCTCCGTTATTAGTAGAGGCTCTGGCCAAGTTTTTGCTCTTAACTCCAAGAGGGAGTATTTATGCTCGATAGTGGGTTCATGCCTCCATTAAATCTGGGACAGTGACAGAAAGTTCTAAGGTTGTGGATGTGCTGTTGCCACTAGGGATAAAACATTGATGCTATGTCTAAGGATGTAGTTATTGATTATATTACGCACCATACTTAATGCAATTGTCTGTTGTTTACAACTTAATACTGGAAGGGGTTCGGATGATAACCTGAAGGTGGACTTTTTAGGCATAGATGCATGCTGGATAGCGGTCTATGTACTTTGTCGTAATGCCCAATTAAATCTCACTATACTCATCATATCATGTATGTGCATGGTCATGCCCTCTCTATTTGTCAATTGCCCGACTGTAATTTGTTCACCCAACATGCTATTTATCTTATGGGAGAGACACCTCTAGTGAACTGTGGACCCCGGTTCATTCTTTTACATCGAATACAATCTACTGCAATATTTGTTCTACTGTTTTCTGCAAACAATCATCATCCACACTATACATCTAATCCTTTGTTACAGCAAGCCGGTGAGATTGACAACCTCACTGTTTTGTTGGGGCAAAGTACTTTGGTTGTGTTGTGCAGGTTCCACGTTGGCGCTGGAATCTCTGGTGTCGCGCCGCACTACATCCCGCCGCCATCAACCTTCAACGTGCTTCTTGGCTCCTCCTGGTTCGATAAACCTTGGTTTCTTTCTGAGGGAAAACTTGCTGCTGTGCGCATCATACCTTCCTCTTGGGGTTCCCAATGAACGTGTGAGTTACACGCCATCAACGGGCTTGATGGAGTGTCTTGATTCGTTCCCCGGCAACGGCGCCAGAAAAGTGCTTGATGTCTACGGGTGCTTCTATTCTTGTAGACAGTGTTGGGCCTCCAAGAGCAGAGGTTTGTAGAACAGCAGCAAGTTTCCCTTAAGTGGATCACCCAAGGTTTATCGAACTCAGGGAGGAAGAGGTCAAAGATATCCCTCTCAAGCAACCCTGCAATCACGATACAAGAAGTCTCTTGTGTCCCCAACACACCTAATACACTTGTTAGATGTATAGGTGCACTAGTTCGGCGAAGAGATAGTGAAATACAAGTGGTATGAATGAATATGAGCAGTAGTAACGGCGCCAGAAAAGTGCTTGCTGGCGTGCAGTTGATGGTAGTAATATTGCAGGAAGTAAACATGCAGTAGAACAGTAAACAAGCGGTGTTTGCAGTATTGGAAACAAGGCCTAGGGATCATACTTTCACTAGTGGACACTCTCAACATTGATCACATAATAAATAAGTTCTCTTCCTTTGTGCTACATATACTCTTGTTTGATAATGAACACCATTCGTTGTGTAGGGCTACAAGAGCACCTCAATGCCGGAGTTAACAAGCTCCACAACATTCGGTATTCATGTTTAAGTAACCTTTAGAGCATAATAGATCTTTGCAACTTAAACCGAGTACTAACATAGCATACACACTGTCACCTTTACACTATGAAGGGGGAATAAATCACATCAATACTATCATAGTAATAATTAACTCCATAACCTACAAGAGATTATGATCATAACCTACGCCAAGTACTACACGATGCACACACTGTCACCATTACACCGTGAAGGAGGAATAGACTACTTTAATAACATCACATGAGTAGCACATAGACTAATAGTGATACAAAGCTCATCATATGGATCTCAATCATGCAAAGCAATTCATGAGATCATTGTATTGGGGTACAGAGAGAGAGATTAACCACATAGCTACCGGTAGAGCCCTCAGCCTCGATGGAGAACTACTCCCTCCTCATGGGAGACAGCAGCGGTGATGAAGATGGCGGTGGTGTTGATGGAGGAGCCTTCCGGGGGCACTTCCCCGTCCCGGCGGCGTGCCGGAACAGAGACTCCTGTCCCCCAGATCTTGGCTTCGCGATGGCGGCGGCTCTGGAAGGTTTCTTGTACCGTGGCTTTTCCGTATCGAAGATTTAGGTCAGGGACCTTTAAATAGGCGAAGAGGCGGAGTCGGAAGGCTGACGAGGCGGTGACACAATAGGGGGGCGCGGCCCAGGCCCTGGCCGCGCCACCCTGTCATCTGGTGGCCCTGTGGCCCCCCTCTGCTGGCTCTCGGGTGTTCTGGAAGCTTCGTGGAAAAATAGGATGTTGGGCATTGATTTCGTCCAATTCCGAGAATATTTCCTTACTAGGATTTCTGAAACCAAAAATAGCAGAAAACAGGAACTAGCACTTCGGCATCTGGTCAATAGGTTAGTTCCGGAAAATGCATAAAAACGATATAAAGTGTGAACAAAACATGTAGGTATTGTCATAAAACTAGCATGGAACATAAGAAATTATAGATACGTTTGAGACGTATCAGGTCCCATGAGCCAGCAGTGTTTCAAACGTGGCATGAGATCGAAAGAAAAAGGCAAGTGACCAAATATCAGGATCCAAAATTAATTCAAGAAAAGAAACTTGATTGTACATAGAGGCTGACATGTGGGACCTATGAGCCAGCAAAGTCCTCAACGTTTCAAAGGCGGCAGGGGATCAAAAGAAAAAGGAAATTGCCAAAAATCAGAGGGTGAAAAAAAACCAAGAAAATGAACTTTTATAGTACATAGAGGATGACATGCGGGTCCCATGAGCCTGCAGGTTCCTCAACGTTTCAAACGTGGCATGAGATCGAAAGAAAAAGGCAAGTGACCAAATATCAGGATCCAAAAATAATTCAAGAAAAGAAACTTGATTGTACATAGAGGATGACATGCGGGTCCCATTTAGCAGCAGCGGTATCACCGTTTGAGAGGCTGCACGGGATCGAAAGAAAAAGGCAAGTGACCAAATATGAGGAGCCAAAAATAATTCAAGAAAAGAAAGTTTTATAGTACATAGAGGATGACATGCGGGTCCCATTTAGTAGCAGCGGTATCACCGTTTGAGAGGCGGCAGGGGATCGAAAGAAAAAGGCAAGTGACCAAATATGAGGAGCCAAAAATAATTCAAGAAAAGAAACTTTTATAGTACATAGAGGATGACATGCGGGTCCCATTTAGCAGCAGCGGTATCACCGTTTGAGAGGCTGCACGGGATCGAAAGAAAAAGGCAAGTGACCAAATATCAGGAGCCAAAAATAATTCAAGAAAAGAAAGTTTTATAGTACATAGAGGATGACATGCGGGTCCCATTTAGCAGGAGCGGTATCACCGTTTGAGAGGCAGGACGGGATCGAAAGAAAAAGGCAAGTGACCAAATATGAGGTGCCAAAAAAAATCCAAGAAAAGAAAGTTGATTGCACATAGAGGATGACATGCGGGTCCCATTTAGCAGCAGCGGTCTCAACGTTTCCAAGGCGGCAAGGGATCAAAAGAAAAAGGAAGTAGCCAGAAATCAGGGGGTCAAAAAAATCCAAGAATAGAAAGAATTTTGGTTCATAGAGGATGACATGCGGGACCCATGATCCTGCATCGTAAACGGCTCGATCGGAGAGCGTTGAACGAGATGGTGCGATCGAGAAAAAAACCAATGCCAGAGAGGCTGCCATCTGGGCCCTACATCCCTCGGCGGTGCGGATTTGCGTTGACTCGGCCGGCAAACCCGAGATTTCGAGATGCACCACGTCCCGGGCCACCATACGCGACGTTTTGGCCGTTTTCGTCGGGCTAGGTGGCCTCAAAAACAAGAAAAAAACGTTTTGACATGCACAACGGAGAGAACAAAAATCGTCGGCCATGGTACACCAGCAACCACGGCGCGACTCAACTTCGTCGGCCGTGGCAACTTTTCTTGTAGTGAGGTCCTCCTCCCGTTCTGGACCTTATTGTTTGGCCGCAAGTTTGAAGTGTCATTTAACCTTATGTATAGCATTCAAAATTGGGAGCCATGTGTTGGGACCTCTCCCGCATAAAGGTCCCTTCCCCTAAGGTTCTTCTCCCTGATCAGGTCCGCCCATAGACCCTCATTACCTTGGTAGAGCTTCTAGATCCACTTAACCATAAGGGCGATGTTCATGGATTTGGTATTCATGACCCCCACCCCCCCAGCTCCTTAGGTTTGCACACCATGGCCCAATCCACCATGTGATACTTACGTTCATCTCACACACCTTCCCAGAAGAAGCATGAACGTGGTTTTTCCATTGCCTTGTGTGTACCGTCATGAAGCAGGTATAGGCTCATGGCAAATAAAGGCAAACTAGACAGGCACGAGTTGGTGAGCCCCAGACGCCTTGCAGCCCCCAGCCCCTGCCATGGCTCCACCCTGTGTCCCACGACCTCCGGAAGAAATCCCCAGTCCGCTACCCTTAGCGGCTTATCACTAATTGGGAGGCCCAGATAGGTGATGGGAAACTTGCCGATACGACAGTTGAGTAAGTTGGCCACCCGTTGTTGTGCCTCCGGTGTGACCCCCATCACCACCACCTCACTCTTGTCAGATTTGATCTTCAGACCTGACATGTTCTCAAAAAATAGAAGAAGGGTCTTTAGTTTCGCGATACCCACCCATGTGGGTTCAACCATAATCATGGTGTCATCAGCGTACTCCAGTTGTGTCACACCTCCCGGAATGAGGTGTGGCACCAGCCCCTTGACGTGCCCTGCGGCATTGGCCTTGGCCCAGACCATCCACCAGGAAGTGTAACAGAATCAGCGATAGTGGGTCTCCATGTCTCACCCCTCGCGTGTTACGAAAGAAATGTCCTATTTCTCCATTAACGTTAATCATCGTCTAGCCACCCTTGACCAACTGCATAAGTCTATGTACCATCATCGCAGAAAAACCCTTCCGAAGAAGTATCTCCTGAAGAAAGTCCCAGTTCACCCGGTCATAGGCCTTCTCAAAATCCAGCTTCAGGAGCAAACCCTTTTGCTTCCTGACATGCAACTCATGCACAATCTCGTGCAAGGCTAACGCCCCCTCGTGTAGGCATCGCCCCTTAATAAATGTCGACTTGCATCTATCGGTAATCCTATGCGCAACAGGAGCTAATCTAATCGCGTAGGCCTTAGCAACAAACTTAAAAATGACATCGATGAGCGTTATCAGTCTAAACTATCTGATGTTGTCTGCCCCATTCACCTTGGGAATCAAAGTGATAATCCCATAGTTGAGGCGTGCCACATCAACCCTCCCTAGGGTGAAGTCGTTGAGCAACTGAAGCATCGGTCCTTTGAGGATCCCCCAAAACCTCTTAAAGAAGAGGACTGGCAGGCCGTCGGGGCCCGGTGCCGAGTCCTGTTTCATGCTCGCGAGGACCTCATCCAACTCCTCCACTGTGAAGGTGAGCTCAAGATCATGGTTTACCTCAGCTGACACCCGCTGGTTGTCTTCCCATAGGTGTTGTCCCAAGGCAAACCGTCTGGTTTCCCCTTCTGATCCCATGAGGCCCTGGTAGAACATATATATATGCTCCATCAGCTCCCGCTGATCCTGGACCTCCCCTTGGTCCGTGATGAGTCTAGGGATCGAGCACTTCCTCCGGCGACCATTCGCAATGGCGTGGAAGTAAGCCGTGCAAGAGTCTCCCCTGAGAGTCCATTGCACCAGACTACACTGGCCCCAGTACTCCTCATCTGCCCGGTCCAAGGCCGAAAGCTGATCCTCGAGGCGTGGTACCTGAGCGCCTAGCCGTCCTCATCTTATCCCGTCGAGTCGGCGACCCTATCCAGCTCAGTAACCTGTAGGAGCAGGTTGGCCCTAAAGTCCCTTTTCTCCTTACCCAAGTTGGATCCCCATCCCTTGAGGAATTACCGCGTATTGCGGGCCACTCACTGCAACAGCTCAATGCTGCACCTGTGAGGGCCCCGCTCCAGGATGAAACTGAGCAGCTTTGCCTTAAGGAGCTCCCCAAACCCTGGGACGCCAAACCACCAGGTCTGGAAGAAGAATCGTGGTGGCATGCGCCTAGACTCTTCGCCACTAGACAGGAGGAGGGGCGTGTGATCCGAACCAATCCTCGTGATCGCCGTGAGTGAGCACAGAGGGAACGCCGCCTCCCAGGCCGGCACCACCAGCACCCGGTCGGGCACACATCATGTCAGCTGAAGATGCTTGTTGGTCCAGGTGAAGCGTGCCCCTATCCACTGCAGCTCCCGTAAGGCCATTGGAGCAATAGCCTTGTTAAACTGTCTCACCCGCGACCAGTTGATGTTATTATTGTTTTTCTCATCAGCCGTCCGGATGATATTGAAGTCACCCCCGATGACCACCGGGAATTGGCTTGCCGCCACCGCCTGGGTGAGCTCCCCCAGGAACTCATCCGTGCGACGGTGATCCGCGGGGCCATACACTCGGAAGAAACACCACTTCATGTTGTTCTTCCGTTGTAGTACGGTCACCGATATAAAGAAGGTCCCTTGCCTCCAAGCGCCAACCTCGAAACAGTCATCACAGAACCCTAGGAGCATACCCCCTGAATGCCCCTCCGCCGGCAGCCAGTTCCATGCAAACTGACCCGCAAATCCAAGGCTCCTCAGCTCCGCTGCCGAGAACTCCATCTTGATCGTCTCTTGGAGCCCTATGATATCAACCCTTTCCCCTCGGATGCAAGACTTTAGTTGTGTTCGACACCCTTGCTCGCCGAAACCACGAATATTGTATATCAATGCCCTCATTGCGATACAGTTCGTTTACCCCGTCCCTTATGCATCGTCAGCTTTGACAGCTTCGCTTTTTTCCTCGGCGGTTTTCTGCAGGGGAGAGGGGAGACCTCCCTGGTCACCACCTTCGGCCCAGCACCAGGTCCCTCTACTGGGTACACCACGACCTAATCCGTGCCACACCCGGCCCCGGGGGCCTGGCCATCTATTGGCACCGGTGCGACTGCCTCCCCGGCAGCGACCAGGTCCTCCGCGACTGCCTCGCGGGCCTTCCGAGACGCCAGATCCCTTGCTTGGCTTGCCACCACCCTAGAAAGCATGGCTTGGGCCTCTTATTTCACGCGAAGAAGGGAGATGGCTTCCATCAGGGTCCCCTGACTGAGCCTAATTGCAAATCTGAGCGAGCATCGAGAATCGAGAAATCGTCATCGACCATACCTGTCGTTGATGGGTCGAGGTTCCTCTCCGCCGCGAGCTTCTTGGCCTTCTCCATGGCCGTGGTCGCTGCGGCGCCACCGTGTCGGGTACTCTTCCTCACCGACCTAGCCGTCGACCTCTTCTTGATCACCTTGGTGGGTGTCGTGGTCGCCACCGTCTTGGTCCACTTGCCTTGTTCCATAGGAGCCACCGCCGTGACCTCAGAGTGGAGGTCTACCAGCTGCTGCAGCTGCATCGAGTGCTCCACCATAGCCTCCCCCTCATCACCCTCCGCCATCCACATCTCCACCAGCGGTAGCTCCTTGGACGCTTCCTGCTGATACTTCTCAAACGTATCTATAATTTTTGAAGATCCATGCATGTTTTACACCAATTCATATATGTTTTGCTTACACTTCGTTGCACTTTTACATGATTTCCGGCACTAACCTATTAACAAGATGCCACAGTGTCAGTTCTTTGTTTTCTGCTGTTTTTGTATTTCAGAAAAGTTGTACAGGAAATATTCTCAGAATTGGACGAAACAAATGTCGGAGTCAATATTTTACCGAAACAAAGACGAAGTCCGAAGGGGGGTCGAAGAGGCGCAGCAGGGCGCCCAAACCACCCCTAGGCGCAACCTGGACCTGGCCCGCACCTAGGGTAGGTGTGGGGCCACCAGGCACCCCACCGACTTAAATCCTCCGCCAATTCATACATCTTCTCGGGAAAACCCTGGATATACAAGCCTCCGCCCATGAAAATTTCCGTAACCCCGCCGCCGTCGTAGACAAGATTCGGGGGACAGAAGTCTCTATTCCGGCACCCTGCCAGGATGGGGAATTGCCCCCGGAGCCAACTCCATCGACTCCACCGCCATCTCCATCGTCGTTGCTGACTCCTATGATGAGGAGTGAGTAGTTCTCCCCTGGGGCTAAGGGCTCTACCGGTATCTATGTGGTTTATCTCTCTCTCCCATGGCGTGATCTTTATGTGACCATGAGCTTTGTAATCTAGATGTCATTATGCTATTCAAGTGGATTTTACTTATGTGATCTCTCCGTGTCCCACGTGTGTAAATATGTGGGTGTGTGCACCGTGTGGGTCTCTTAGGCTATATTTCACAGAATACTTGTTCACTGAATTATGATTTGAGTTGGATGTCTTTATGAAATTGTGCTGTGTTAGTACCTCCTATGAATGCTCAAAGTGCAGCGTGGGGTGTTTATTAGTACTTGGGAATACATCTTTAAGGTGATGAGGACATCCCTACCACACTACTACCTCCGTCATTACAAGTTGAAGATGATCCTGCTGTGAAGCTCAAGTCCAATGAAGTCACGATTGGACCAATGACACGAGCTCGTGCGAAGCTACTTAAAAAACAGGTGAACTTGTTCCTCAATGATACTTTGATCGATGAGAACTTTATACTGCCTAAGTCGTATTACTTATGTATGATCAGGTATGAAGATGAACCAAGCATCGCACGAGGCAGAGAGGAGCCGCTGGACAAGAAGATGGACGTGAAGCCGGACATGGAGATGGACATGAAGACATCCCATGGACGCGCGAGGGAGGAGCGGGAGGCATGCGCGAGAGGAGGAGATTCAGTCCAGGCCGGCGCCAGGCCCGGTCTGACCGGCCGTGCCGCCGGACCACCCGGTCCCAGGCCCGGTCCGACCGGCTGCCCGGCCGGATCCGTCCGGTCCAAACCGGACGTGGCGCTTGTGCCAGCCGGGCAATATCCAGTATGCCCGGAACCATCGTCTGGTCACCACCCGGTGCCAGGCCCGGTTTGAACCGGACCGGCCGGTCCCAGACCCGGTCGAACGGCCCCCAGGCTGGCCGAGTCCGAGTCTGTCTCGACCAGATCTGTTCTAGGTCGGTTATTTTCGTACTTTTTCGACCTGAGGTTGTCCTGAACCCCTATATAAGTGCCCAGGACGCCCCCAAAGTAGCTTTAGACCACGTTTAAGATAAACCCTAGTTCATAGTTGATTGCTTTGCAACTCTATTGAATCTCTACGCCATATTGCATCGATTTGGTGTTGAGCTCCTGAAAGTCTTGTGTGATCTGCTGTTCCATTGGGAATTAGACTGTTGCAACTTACCGCTTCGTGGTAGGCGGCTACGTGCGCAAGTGTGTGGAGTTGCGAATATCTTGCAGGGTTGAGAGCTGTTGCATTGGCGACAGGGACCAATCGAGAGATCTCGTTGCATCATACAAGTTATCATCAAGTTATCTCCGCTGTGTTCATCGTGTGTTCATCACCATCCACCTCGCTTACTGAGAAGATCGGGCCACCCCTTATCATCTTGGTATCAGATTTCAGCATTTCCTTGGTAAGCCATCCACAATCCACCCCATAGTTGAGTTGTGAGTGTTTCCTATCCAGAAAAAGCCAAAAATATTAGGGTTAGGGTTTGCCATAGCCTTAGATTGCACTAATTTCGAGTTTTAGTTGCTTTTCGTAGTTGTTTTTGCGTATCTTTTTCTTTCATCTAGTATTGTTAGGGTTTATGTTTCTGCTTTCATCTAGAGTCAGTTTTTGTTGCTCTGAGTCCACATAGCATAGAGTGTGTTTGTCCAAACCATAGCCACAGCTTTTCGATATACGTGACTAGGAACTTCCCTAGAAGAGACTAGTTTTACCGCTCGACAGGCTGCTCTTAGGGTTTTGTTGCTTTGAATTATCTGTTGGCCATGTTATCAAGGAGTTGAGTCATAAAATAAAAAAAATAGAAAAGAAGCAAAAAGAGCTACATAGCTGCGTGTGTTACAAAAACAAAATCCAAAAAGAAAAAGTGTGAAGTACTAGTAAGATCAAGTGGAGGCTTAGTTTATTTTTCTGCACCAGTAGTTGAGCAATCTTGTGCCTGTTTTGTTGAGCTTTGCTAGTGTCTCTCGAGTGCATTAAAACCTTTCATCCATATAGTTGCATTGCCACATTTATCGCCTTGTGTGAGTATCATTGGTTATCTACGGCCAGCGCTAGAGCTTGTTATTGGTGCAAATAGGTAGCCTATTACTTATGTATGATCAGGTATGAGGAGGGAGGAAGCATCGCACGAGGAGGAGAGGAGCAGTTGGACAAGATGCTGGGCATGGAGATGGCCATGAAGCTGGACATGAAGACATCCCATGGAAGCACGAGGGAGGAGAGGGAGGCATGCGCGAGGGAAGAAGACCAAGTCCAGGCCGGCGCCAGACCCGGTCTGACCGGCCGCCACGCTGGCGCATCCGGTCCCAGGTCCGGTATGACCGGGCGCCAGACCGGCCCAGCCCGGTGCCGACCGGGCGCTACGCTTGTGCCAGCCGGGGCACATCCAGTAAGCCTGGAAGCTTAGCCGGTTTCCACCCGACGCCAGGTCCGGTTCAAACCGGCCTGACCCGGCCCCAGTCCCGGTCGACCGGCCCCCAGGCCGGCCGAGTCCGAGTCTATCTCGACCAGATCTATTCTGGGTCGGTTATTTTCGTACTTTTTCGACCTGAGGTCGTCCTGAACCCCTATATAAGTGCCCAGGACGCCCCCAAAGTAGCTTTAGACCACGTTTAAGATAAACCCTAGTTCATAATTGACTGATTTGCAACTCTATTGAATCTCTACACCATATTGCATCGATTTGGTGTTGAGCCCCTGAAAGTCTTGTGTGATCTGCTGTTCCATTGGGAATTAGACGGTTGCAACTTACCGCTTTGTGGTCGGCAGCTACGTGCGCAAGTGTGTGGAGTTACGAATATCTTGCAGGGTTGAGAGTTGTTGCATTGGCGACAGGGACCAATCGAGAAATCTCGTTGCGTCATACAAGTTATCATCAAGTTATCTCCGCTGTGTTCATCGTGTGTTCATCACCATCCACCTCGCTTACTGAGAAGATCGGGCCACCCCTTATCATCTTGGTATCAGATTCTCGGGTTTCCTCGGTAAGCCATCCACAATCCACCCCATAGTTGCGCTGTGAGTGTTTCCTATCCAGAAAAAGCCATAAAAAGTTAGGGTTAGGGTTTGCCATAGCCTTAGATTGCACTAATTTCGAGTTGTAGTTGCTTTTCGTAGTTGTTTTTGCGTATCTTTTTCTTTCATCTAGTATTGTTAGGGTTTGTGTTTCCGTTTTCATCTAGAGTCAGTTTTTTTTGCTCCGAGTCCACATAGCATACAGTGTGTTTTGTCCAAACCGTATCCATAGCGTTTCGATATACGTGACTAGGGACTTCCCCAGAAGAGACTAGTTTTACTGCTCGACAGACTGCTCATTAGGGTTTTGGTGCTTTGCATTATCGGTTGGTCGTGTTATCAAGGAGTTGAGTCATAAGATCAAAAAAAATTTGAAAGGAAGCAAAAAGAGCTACATAGCTACGTGTGATAAAAAGAAAATTCCAAAAAGAAAAAGTGAAGTGCTAGTAGAATCAAGTGAAGGCCTAAGTTTTATTTAACTGCACCCGTAGTTGAGCAATCTTGTGCCTGTCCCATTGAGCTTTGCTAGCGTCTCTCTAGTGCATTGCAACCTTTCATCCATATAGTTGCATTGCCACATTTTTTGCCTTGTGTGAGTATCATTGGTTGTCTACGGTCAGCGCTAGAGCTTGTTATTGATGCAAATAGGCAGCCTACCTACAGCCCAACATATATCCTGCTTTGCCGTCTGATTTGTTCTTATACCCTTGATATTCGCTTCGCTACATCCGTGCACTAGTTGTCCCTACAAGTGGTAAGCAATACTAATTCACTTTGCAGCGGTAAGATTTCCTTGTCTTATCAGTTTTGAGTGAGTTGTGAGAGAACCACCATATTTTTTTTGATTGAGTGCACTAACCTACTAACCATGTGTGCTAGTGATGCCAAAATTGTTAACCAGGAAAACAAGAATTCCGCTGATATAATGACATGGAGGGAATATGAAGCTCTTCGTAATGAGATGCGACGTAAATTTCGCACTCAGGATGATGAGCTTAGGGGGCGGTCCAAGGGATCTCCCAGAAGCTGGATGCTACTAATGAGACTATCACTACAATGAAAGATCAAATGACGGATATCCAGCACAGTCTTCAAGTTTTGCAACTGGCTGTTGACAATCTTACACAACAACAGCAACAAGAAGAAGCAGAAGACCCTGATCATCAGGATGAAGCACCTGGTCGTGGTGTTTGACGTGGTAACCGCGGTCGTGGTTTTGCTGAACTCGGACGCCATGGTCGTGGGTTTGAGGAAGAATATGGTTTGGGTAAGCCCAAGTTCTCCATACCCATGTTTGAAGGAGGAGCTGATGTTGAAGAATACCACACTTGGGAGCTGAAGATTGAGAAGTTATGGCGCTTACATGACTATACTGAAGATAGGAAGGTCAAACTTGCTTCCTCAGAATTTGATGGCTATGCATTGCGTTGGTGGGATGGAGTTACACGTACTCGTCAAGAAGATAACGAGCTGCCAGTTCGTACATGGCGTGGGATGAAGGCCATTATGCAAGCTCGTTTTGTGCCCACTAATTATTTGCGTACAATATATGATAAGTTGACCCTATTGAGACAAGGTGTGAAGACTGTTGATGAATACTTCATGGAGATGGAGATGCTTATGCAGCGTGGCCGTGTCCGTGAGTCACTTCAGATGACAATGCAGCGTTTCTTACATGGTTTGAAGTATGATATCAAAGGCATTGTTCGTCATCACAGTTACACTACTATGAATGAGTTGCTGCATCATGCAAGAGAAGCTGAAGCACAGTTGGATGAAGAAGCGCAAATCAAAGGTCGTGCTACGGGAGCTGGGCGCTACA
The DNA here is from genome assembly GCF_019359855.2 of Lolium perenne. Classification (NCBI taxonomy): domain Eukaryota; kingdom Viridiplantae; phylum Streptophyta; class Magnoliopsida; order Poales; family Poaceae; genus Lolium; species Lolium perenne. Next base: position 44,297,257 of record NC_067248.2, on the reverse strand, counting down.
CGCCTAGGGCGCCTCCATCTACGGCGCCCGTGTCATCATCGCGCCCCGTACAGTTTCCCACTTCGTCTAGCAAGCCGGTGTCCAATGTGTCCAACACAAAGAGGTCTGAACCTGCTGCAAGTTCAAGTGGTTCTAGCATGTCTACCGCGCGCAACCGTGATATGGCTTGTCATACATGTGGTGGCAAGGGTCACTTCAAGAGAGATTGTCCTAATCGCAAAGTTATGATTATTAATGAGGACAATGAGTATGAGACTGGAGATGATGTTGATCCATATGCTCCAGAAGATGATGACTATGACACTTATGGTGTATATGCATATCCGTCTGATGCTCGCACTATTGTTGTGTCTCAGCGTGCTCTTAATGTGCTGCCTAGTGCATCTACTCAGCGCTACAATTTGTTCCAAACAAAGGCTTTAGTTGCTCCTGACAAGGCTTGCAAGGTTATTATTGATGGCGGGAGTTGCCGCAATTTAGCAAGCAAGGAGTTGTGTACCAAGCTGAAGTTGAAGTATCTACCGCACCCGCATCCATACTATATTCAGTGGTTGAGCAACAATGGTGAGATGAAGGTAAACCACATGGTGCGTGTTGAATTTGAGATTGGACCGTATAAGGATTCCATTGATTTTGATGTGGTTCCTATGACGGTGTGTCACCTACTATTGGGTCGGCCTTGGCTCTATGACTGTTCTGTGCAACACAATGGCCGTGCCAATACATATCACTTGGAGTTCAAGGGCAAGAAAATTAACTTGTAGCCTATGTCACCACAACAGATTGTCAATGAATCTCGTCAGAAAGTTGAAGTAAACTTGGAGGATGCACCTTTAGATAGGAGAGAGAATTGTAATGTTGTGAGTGATTTAACGAAAAGTGAGAGAGTGAATTCCTTAGTGCTTTTAGCCACCAAAGAAGACATGAGAGAATTTAGTGAGGATCCTACAACCATGCCTCTTGTGCTCATGTACAGGGGTACGGTTTTGGTTTCTAACGACATGACCCCTGTTCCTCTTGGTGTTTCTAATGTTTTGCAGGAATTTCGCGACGTGTTTCCAGAGGAGGTACCCGCAGGACTACCACCATTGCGTGGTATTGAGCATCAAATCGACTTGATCCCCGGAGCTTCACTGCCCAATAGGGCGCCATATAGAATGAACCCTGAAGAGACAAAGGAGATACAGAAGCAAGTACAATCGCTACTTGACAAAGGTTATATCCGCATAAGCCTTAGTCCTTGTGCTGCTTGATGGCGTGCAATTACACACGTCCGTTGAGAACCCCAAGAGGAAGGTGTGATGCGTATAGAAGCAAGTTTTCCCTCAGTATGAAACCAAGGTTATCGAACCAGTAGGAGTCAAGGGCCACGTGAAGGTCATTGGTGACGGAGTGTAGTGCGGCGCAACACCAGGGATTCCGGCGCCAACATGGAACCTGCACAACACAATCACAATACTTTGCCCCAACGTAACAGTGAGGTTGTCAATCTCACCGGCTTGCTGAAAACAAAGGATTAAACGTATGGTGTGGAAAATGATGTTTGCTTGTAGAAAACAGTAGAGAACAGAGTTTGCAGTAGATTGTATTCAGATGTAAAAGAATGGACCGGGGTCCACAGTTCACTAGTGGTGTCTCTCCGATAAGATAACTAGCATGTTGGGTGAACAAATTACAGTTGGGCAATTGACAAATAGAGATGCACATACATATATCATGATAATTACTATGAGATTTAATCAGGGCATTACGACAAAGTACATAGACCGCTATCCAGCATGCATCCATGCCTAAAAAGTCCACCTTCGGGTTAGCATCCGCACCCCCTCCAGTATTAAGTTGCAAACAACAGACAATTGCATTAAGTATGGTGCGTAATGTAATCAACACAAATACCCTTAGACAAAGCATTGATGTTTTATCCCTAGTGGCAACAACACATCCACAACCTTAGAACTTTCTGTCACTGTCCCAGATTCAATGGAGGCATGAACCCACTATCGAGCATAAATACTCCCTCTTGGAGTCACAAGTATCAACTTGGCCAGAGCCCCTACTAGCAACGGAGAGCATGCAAGAACATAAACAACATATATATGATAGATTGATAATCAACTTGACATAGTATTCAATATTCATCGGATCCCAACAAACGCAACATGTAGCATTACAAATAGACGATCTTGATCATGATAGGCAGCTCACAAGATCTAACATGATAGCACAATGAGGAGAAGACAACCATCTAGCTACTGCTATGGACCCATAGTCCAAGGATGAACTATTCACGCATCAATCCGGAGGCGGGCATGATGATGTAGAGCCCTCCGGTGATGATTCCCCTCTCCGGCAGGGTGCCGGAGGCGATCTCCTGAATCCCCCGAGATGGGATTGGCGGCGGAGGCGTCTCTGGAAGTATTTCCGTACCGTGGCTCTCGGTAATAGGGTTTTCGCGATGGAGATTTTAAGTAGGCGAAAGGGCAGCGCAGGGGGGCACCCGAGGGGCCCACCCCATAGGGTGGCGCGGGCCCCTCCTTGGCCGCGCCGCCCTATGGTGGCGGCTCCTCGTGGCCCCACTTCGTATGCTCTTCGGTCTTCTGGAAGCTCCGTGGAAAAATAAGACCCTGGGCGTTGATTTCGTCCAATTCCGAGAATAATTTTTTTGTAGGATTTCTGAAACCAAAAACAGCAGAAAACAGCAACTGGCTCTTCGGCATCTTGTTAATAGGTTAGTGCCGGAAAATGCATAATAATGATGTAAAGTATGTATAAAACATGTGAGTATTGTCATAAAAGTAGCATGGAACATAAGAAATTATAGATACGTTTGAGACGTATCAAGCATCCCCAAGCTTAGTTCCTACTCGCCCTCGAGTAGGTAAACGATAACAATGATAATTTCTGAAGTGACATGCTATCATAATCTTGATCAATACTATTGTAAAGCATATGAAGTGAATGAAGTGATTCGAAGTAATGGTAAAGACAATGATTAAACAACTGAATCATATAGCAAAGATTTTCATGAATAGTACTTCAAGACAAGCATCGATAAGACTTGCATAGGAGTTAACTCATAAGGAAATAAATTCTTAGTAGAGGGTTTTGAAGCAACACAAAGGAAGATATAAGTTTCAGCAGTTGCTTTCAACTTCAACATGTATATCTCATGGATAATTGTCAACACAAAGTAATATGATGAATGCAAATAAGCAAGTATGTAGGGATCAATGCACACAGTTGACACAAGTTTTTGCTTCTAAGATAGAAAGAAGTAGGTAAACTGACTCAACATAAAGTAAAAGAAAGGCCCTTCGCAGGGCCGGGCCGGCTAAATTCGGGGCCCTGTGCGACACTTTAAAATGGGGCCCTATGACACTAGAAATTTTTGACTATTCGATAACTATAATATATATGACAAAGTATTTTACATAGAAATTGGATATATCAAGAAGCATACCTATTAAACTCCGTGTTGCATAATATTTATTTGAACAACATCATGTTTTTGGGTTCCTCAAAATAAAATCTTTAATAATATTCTCATAATCAATTTTCTCCAACACTTCACTCTACCTCAATATTATTTTCTGTCTAAGTCTGACCGCCCGCTTCTAGGATCCGTGTAAGAAACAATAGCAAGTGCAAGAGTTGAAGAATCAACATCAACTGACTGATTATCGTTGAACACTTTTTGTTTAATCAATTTTTCTTACTTTTATTTTTTCTTATAAGCTTTTGAAAACTGGATTCAGGCTTTCCCATGTTGACTCCTACAAAAGAAATGAACAACGGTACAACACAATTAAACGAATTTGGGAATTGGGATTTAAAAACACCTAAGCCAGTACCGTTTTAGAGCATCTACTAGGGTAAAAACATAACAAGAGAAGAAGTAGAGATGTCAGACGGCCGCATCTGTTAACTGTTTTGTTGATCTGTTGGGGCTGGTAAAGTGGTAATCCAATATTCCAATCACAAGATCAATCGCAAGAACACCACGGCAAGATAGATTGATTTGACGGAACGAGGCGATCGCCACAGAGGGCAAACTTACGTGGCTTCCTCTTCACGTCGCTGTGAGGCTGGGCTGGGTCTCACCAATCGTTCGGGAAGGGCCAGGCCTTTTTTTTGCTGTATAACTATATAGGGCATGTACCAAAATTTGGGGCCCCAAAACAATTTGGGCCCTGTGCGGCCGCACACTTTGCACTCCTGCTGGCCCGGGCCTGGCCCTTCGCAGAGGGAAGCAGGGATTAAATCATGTGCTAGAGCTTTTCAAGTTTTGAAATCATATAGAGAGCATAAAAGTAAAGTTTTGAGAGGTGTTTGTTGTTGTCAACGAATGGTAGTGGGTACTATAACTACCTTATCAACCAGACTTTCAAGAGCGGCTCCCATGAAGGACGTTATTTCTACCAGCCAGGTAGATCACCCCTCTTCTCTTTTGTTTACACATGTATTTTATTATTTATAAATGACACTCCTCCCAACCTTTTCTTTCTCAAGCCATGGCTAACCGAATCCTTGGGTGCCTTCCAACATTCTCATACCATGGAGGAGTGTCTTTTTTTTCTTTTTCTTTTTGCAAAATTAAGTTGCTCACTGATTGATCAGGGCAAAGCATGTGAAGAGAATCATTAATGCAAGTTAATTAATTGGGGCTGGGAACCCCATTGCCAGCTCTTTTTGCAAAATTATTGGATAAGCGGATGAGCCACTAGTCCATTGGTGAAAGTCTATTAGAAGTAAATGACAAGATCGAAAGATAAAACACCACATACTTCCTCATGAGCTATAAAACATTGACACTAATAAGAGATAATAACTTTTGAATTGTTTAAAGGTAGAACATGAAGTATTTACTTGGAATGGCAGAAAAATACCACATAGTAGGTAGGTATGGTGGACACAAATGGCATAGGTTTTGGCTCAAGATTTTGGATGCACGAGAAGTATTCCCTCTCAGTACAAGGCTTTGGCTAGCAAGGTTGTTTGAAGCAAACACAAGTATGAACCTAAGATAAAGAAAAACTTACATAAGAACATATTGCAAGCATTATAAGACTCTACACTGTCTTCCTTGTTGTTCAAACACTTCACCAGAAAATATCTAGACCTTAGAGAGACCAATCATGCAAACCAAATTTCAACAAGCTCTATGTAGTTCTTCATTAATAGGTGCAAAGTACATGATGCAAGAGCTTAAGCATGATCTATTTGAGCACAACAATTGCCAAGTATCAAATTATTCAAGACAATATACCAATTACCAAATGAAGCATTTTCTGTTTCCAACCATATAACAATGAACGAAGCAGTTTCAACCTTCGCCATGAACATTAAAAGTAAAGCTAAGAACACCAGTGTTCATATGAAACAGCGGAGCGTGTCTTTCTCCCACACAAATAATTCTAGGATCCGAATTTATTCAAACAAAAACAAAAATAAAAGCAAACAGACGCTCCAAGTAAAGCACATAAGATGTGACTGAATAAAAATATAGTTTCACTAGAGGTGACCTGATAAGTTGTCGATGAAGAAGGGGATGCCTTGGGCATCCCCAAGCTTAGATGCTTGAGTCTTCTTGAAATATGCAGGGATGAACCACGGGGGCATCCCCAAGCTTAGACTTTTCACTCTTCTTGATCATATTGTATCATCCTCCTCTCTTGATCCTTGAAAACTTCCTCCACACCAAACTCAAAACAAACTCATTAGAGGGTTAGTGCATAATCAAAAATTCACATATTCAGAGGTGATATAATCATTCTTAACACTTCTGGACATTGCACAAAGCTACTGAAAGTTAATGGAACAAAGAAATCCATCAAACATAGCAAAACAGGCAATGCGAAATAAAAGGCAGAATCTATCAAAACAGAACAGTCCGTAAAGACGAATTTTTCTGGGGCACTTAACTTGCTCAGATGAAAAAGCTCAAATTTAATGAAAGTTGTGTACATATTTGAGGATCACGCACGTAAATTGGCAGAATTTTCTGAGTTACCTACAGACGGGGCTGCTCAATTTCGTGACAGTAAGAAATCTGTTTCTGCGCAGTAATCCAAATCTAGTATCAACCCTACTATCAAAGACTTTACTTGGCACAACAATGCAATAAAATAAAGATAAGGAGAGGTTGCTACAGTAGTAACAACTTCCAAGACTCAAATATAAAACAAAAGTGCAGAAGTAAAATAATGGGTTGTCTCTCATAAGCGCTTTTCTTTAACGCCTTTCAGCTAGGCGCAGAAAGTTTGAATCAAGTATTATCGAGAGATGAAGCATCAACATCATAATCTTTCTTACAAACACAACTTGTTGTAGAGGGTACCTTAGATCCTCCATTATCCAAATTTCCCATAGGGGTACTAAGGGTTTTGTCAATTTTAGGCTTATAATAATTCTTTGGCTTAGGCACCTTAGAGACATACATGAGTTTTTGCTCCTTACCCACATAAGCTTTCTCCTTAAATTTAAGAGAAGAAAAAGTTGAACCCAATGTTCCCATAGCTTCTTCAAGTTTGCTAATCCTATGGGTTTGATTATCATGGATAGCACAAGTTTCTAAAATAGCAATTCTTTCATTAATTCCTCCTAGGGATTTATCAAGTTTATCAGTATTATCAAGTAATATTCCCAGTTTAGTCTCAATATTTGGAAGATTTTTCTCTATGGCTTCCAACTTTTTCATGACATCCTCAAGAGAGATTTCAATTTTAGTTTCATTAACAGGTGGTATTCCAACTAGACTCTCAATGATGCAACTAGCTTCTAAAGCAGGAGTACCTAGGAAATTACCCCCCGAAAGAGTATCAAGAACATACCTATTCCAGCTAGATATACCAACATAAAAGTTCCTAAGTAGGATAATAGTGGAGTGTTTCTTAGTGCACCTATGATGAGCATCACTAATTCTATACCAAGCATCTTTAAAACTTTCTCCACCTTGTTGCTTAAAAGAACAAACTTCAACTTCAGGATTACTCATTTTAGTAATAGTAAATAAAGCAAACTAAATAAAGTAAAGTAAAACAAGTAACTAATTTTTTTGTGTTTTTGATATAGAGATAGCAAACAAAACAGTAAATAAAGTAAATCTAGTAACTAATTTTTTTGTATTTTTGATACAAAGAACAAACAAAGCAGTAAATAAAGTACAGCAAAGCAAGACAAAAACAAAGTAAAGAGATTGGATGTGAGAGACTCCCCTTGCAGCGTGTCTTGATCTCCCCGGCAACGGCGCCAGAAAAAGAGCTTGATGGCGTGCAATTACACACGTCCGTTGGGAACCCCAAGAGGAAGGTGTGATGCGTATAGAAGCAAGTTTTCCCTCAGTATGAAACCAAGGTTATCGAACCAGTAGGAGTCAAGGGCCACGTGAAGGTCGTTGGTGACGGAGTGTAGTGCGGCGCAACACGAGGGATTCCGGCGCCAACATGGAACCTGCACAACACAATCACAATACTTTGCCCCAACGTAACAGTGAGGTTGTCAATCTCACCGGCTTGCTGAAAACAAAGGATTAAACATATAGTGTGGAAAATGATGTTTGCTTGTAGAAAACAGTAGAGAACAGAGTTTGCAGTAGATTCTATTCAGATGTAAAAGAATGGACCGGGGTCCACAGTTCACTAGTGGTGTCTCTCCGATAAGATAACTAGCATGTTGGGTGAACAAATTACAGTTGGGCAATTGACAAATAGAGATGCACATACATATATCATGATAATTACTATGAGATTTAATCAGGGCATTACGACAAAGTACATAGACCGCTATCCAGCATGCATCTATGCCTAAAAAGTCCACCTTCGGGTTAGCATCCGTACCCCCTCCAGTATTAAGTAGCAAACAACAGACAATTGCATTAAGTATGGTGCGTAATGTAATCAACACAAATATCCTTAGACAAAGCATTGATGTAATCTAAAAATAGAAACGTGGAGGATGGAGTTGGGAGTCAGCTGATGAAGCTGCAACCCGTACACGAAAAGCAATCCACGAAGGAAATCATGGATAGGAGCAGAGAGGCCACGAATGAGATGGTCAACAAAGCTAACCCGATATTCCATAGGAGGCGATGGGTAGCTTTCTTCGCTGGGGAAGATCAGCGTGCCCTTCTTCTTCATCAGACCAAGCTTCTTCATCAGATTGACGTCCTGCGCCGAGATCTTGGATCTCTCCCACTCTGAAGCTCCCAGATCTTGAGCCGCCATGTTCGCTTCAGGAGTGCTGTGTCTTGTGAGTCTCGACCGTGGTGGCATCAGCAATGGCACTGGGGGAAGTAGGGCAGTACGTGAGCGCTGAATTTTTGTGGTTGCAGTGGAGATTTTGGCAGAGGAGATATTGTTGGAGATATGCCCAAGAGGCAATAATAAAAGTGGATATTATATATCTTTGTGTTTATGATAAATGTTTATATACCATGCTATAATTGTATTAACCGAAACATTGATACATGTGTGTTATGTAAACAAACAAATGAGTCCCTAGTAAGCCTCTTAACTAGCTTGTTGATTAATAGATGATTAGTTTCATAATCATAAACATTGGATGTTATTAATGACAAGGTTATATCATTATATGAATGATGTAATGGACACACCCAATTAAGCGTAGCATAAGATCACGTCATTAAATTATTTGCTATAAGCTTTCGATACATAGTTACATAGTCCTTATGACCATGAGATCATGTAAATCACTTATACCGGAAAGGTACTTTGATTACATCAAACGCCACTGCGTAAATGGGTGGTTATAAAGGTGGGATTAAGTATCCGGAAAGTATGAGTTGAGGCATATGGATCAACAGTGGGATTTGTCCATCCCGATGACGGATAGATATACTCTGGGCCCTCTCGGTGGAATGTCGTCTAATGTCTTGCAAGCATATGAATAAGTTCATAAGAGACCACATACCACGGTACGAGTAAAGAGTACTTGTCAGGAGACGAGGTTGAACAAGGTATAGAGTGATACCGATGATCAAACCTCGGACAAGTAAAATATCGCATGACAAAGGGAATTGGTATCGTATGTGAATGGTTCATTCGATCACTAAGTCATCGTTGAATATGTGGGAGCCATTATGGATCTCCAGATCCCGCTATTGGTTATTGGTCGGAGTGAGTACTCAACCATGTCCGCATAGTTCGCGAACCGTAGGGTGACACACTTAAAGTTGGATGTTGAAATGGTAGAACTTGAATATGGAATGGAGTTCGAATATTTGTTCGAAGTCCCGGATGAGATCCCGGACATCACGAGGAGTTCTGGAATGGTCCGGAGAATAAGATTCATATATAGGAAGTCATTTTATGTGTTTGAAAATGATCCGGTGCATTTATGGAAGGTTCTAGAAGGTTCTAGAATATTCCGGAAGAAAGTCACTTTGGAAGGCGGAGTCCCGAAGGGACTCCACCACCATGGCCGGCCAACCCTAAGGGGTGGAGTCCCAGGTGGACTCCACCTAAGGTGGCCGGCCACCCCCTCCCAAGGGAAGGTGGGAATCCCACCTCTAGTGGGAGTCCTAGCTTGGGTAGGTTTCATGTCATATGGAAGGTTTTGGTTTGGGGTCTTATTCGAAGACTTGTAGACCAACTCTTGGGTGTTCCACCTATATAATGAGAGCCAAGGGGAGGGGGCCGGCCACCTCAAGCCAGAGCTTGGCCGCACCCCCTAAGTGGCCGGCCACCCCCTCTCCCCAAACCCTAGCCGCCCCACTCCTCCTTCTTCCCCGCACGCTTAGCGAAGCTCCGCCGGGATTCTCCACCGCCACCGACACCACGCCGTCGTGCTGTCGGATTCAAGAGGAGCTACTACTTCCGCTGCCTGCTGGAACGGGGAGGTGGACGTCGTCTTCATCAACAACCGAACGTGTGACCGAGTACGGAGGTGCTGCCCGTTCGTGGCGCCGTGATCAAGATCTTCTACGCGCTTTTGCAAGCAGCAAGTGATCGTCTACCGCAGCAACAAGAGCCTCATCTTGTAGGCTTTGGAATCTCTTCAAGGGTGAGACTCGATAATCCCCTCGTTTCTACCATCTTCTAGATTGCATCTTGGCTTGGATTTCGTGTTCGCGGTAGGAAATTTTTTGTTTTCTATGCTATGTTATCCTACAGTGGTTTCAGAGCCGTGTCTATGCATAGATGGTTGCACGAGTAGAACACAATGGTTTTGTGGGCGTTGATGCTTTTGTTATCTTTAGTTTGAGTACTTTGCATCTTTGTGGCATAGTGGGATGAAGCGGCTCGGGCTAACTTTACATGACCGCGTTCATGAGATTTGCTCCACGCTCGACATGCAACTTGTATTGCATAAGTGGCTTTGCGGGTGTCTGTCTCTCCTACTATAGTGAAGATTCAATTTACTCTTCTATTGACAACACTAGTATCACCGTTGTGGTTCATGTTCGTAGGTAGATTGGATCTCACTCGAAAACCCTAAACCACGTAAAATATGCAAACCAAATTAGAGAACGTCTAACTTGTTTTTGCAGGGTTTGGTGATGTGATATGGCCATAATGTGATGATGACTATGTATGAGATGATCATTATTGTATTGTGGCAACCGGCAGGAGCCTTATGGTTGTCTTTAAATTTCATGTTGAGTAGTATTTCAAAGTAGTTGTAATAGTTGCTACATGGAGGACAATCATGAAGACGGCGCCATTGACCTTGGTGCTTCGCCGACGATGATGGAGATCATGCCCGTTGATGATGGAGATCATGTCCGTGCCTTGGAGATGAAGATCAAAGGCGCAAAGACAAAAGGGCCATATCATATCACATATGAACTGCATGTGATGTTAATCCTTTATGCATCTTATTTTGCTTAGATCGCGACGGTAGCATTATAAGATGATCCCTCTCACTAAAATATCAAGATAATAAAGTGTTCATCCTTAGTAGCACCATTGCCAAGACTTGTCGTTTCGAAGCATCTCGTGATGATCGGGTGTGATAGACTCAACAAGTGCATACAACGGGTGCAAGACAGTTTTGCACATGCGGATACTAAGGTGGCCTTGACGAGCCTAGCATGTACAGACATGGTCTCGGAACACGTGATACCAAAAGGTAGAGCATGAATCATATGATTGATATGATGAACACTTTGAGTGTTCACCATTGAAATTACATCTTGTCTCGTGATGATCGGACTTGGTGTGGTGGATTTGGTTCGTGTGATCACTAAGACAATGCGAGGGATATTGTTTTGAGTGGGAGTTCACCTAGTTTTTAATTATGTTGAATTAAAATTTGAACTCAATTTGTCATAAACTTAGTCTAAACTATTGCAAATATGTTGTAGATATGGCGTCCCCAATCAATTTTAACCAGTTCCTAGAGAAAGAAAAGCTTAAGAGCAACGGTAGCAACTTCACCGACTGGTTCCGTCATGTGAGGATTTTCCTCAATGGCGGAAATCTGCAATATGTGCTTGATGCACCGCTAGGTGACCCTCCTGCAGAAACTGAAACCGATGAAGTAAAGAATGTTTACGCTACTCGGAAAACTCGGTACTCTCAAGTTCAGTGTGCCATCCTGTGCAGTCTGGAAGCCGATCTTCAAAAACGTTTTGAGCACCACGATCCACATGAGTTAGTCAATGAGTTGAAAACTATCTTTGAGACTCATGCGGCCGTGGAATGCTATGAAGCATCGAAACACTTCTTCAGTTGCATGATGGAAGAAGGCAGCTCCGTTAGTGAGCACATGCTCGCCATGACCGGGCATGCGAAGAAACTCAGTGATTTGGGAATAGTGATTCCTAATCGACTGGGGATTAATCGTGTCCTTCAATCACTGCCGCCTAGTTACAAGAACTTTGTGATGAACTACAATATGCAGAACATGAACAAAGAGTTACCTGAACTCTTCTCCATGCTGAAATCTGCTGAGATTGAGATCAAGAAAGAGCACCAAGTGTTGATGGTCAACAAAACCACCAGTTTCAAGAAACAGGGCAAGTCTAAGGGAAAATTCAAGAAGGGTGGCAAGAAAGCTGCCACGCCTCCTGTGAAACCTAAGACTGGCCCTAAGCCTGATGCTGAGTGCTATTACTGCAAGGAGAAGGGACACTGGAAGCGTAATTGCTCCAAGTATTTGGCGGATCTGAAGAGCGGCCTTGTCAAGAAGAAGAAAGAAGGTATATCTGATATACATGTTATAGATGTTTATCTTACTGGTTCTCGTACTAGTACCTGGGTATTTGATACTGGTTCGGTTGCTCATATTTGTAACTCGAAACAGGAACTAAAGAATAAACGAAGACTACTAAAGGATGAAGTGACAATGCGCGTTGGAAATGGATCCAAAGTCGATGTGATCGCTGTCGGCACACTTCCTCTACATCTACCTTCGGGATTAGTTTTAAGCCTCAATAATTGTTATTTTGTACCCGCGTTGAGCATGAACATTATATCTGGATCTTGTTTAATGCAAGACGGTTATTCATTCAAGTCTGAGAATAATGGTTGTTCTATTTTTATGAATAATATCTTTTATGGTCGAGCACCTGAAAAGAATGGCTTATTTCTGTTAGATCTCGATAGTAGTGATACACATATACATAACATTGATGCTAAGCGAATTAAATTGAATGATAATTCTACTTATATGTGGCACTGTCATCTTGGTCATATTGGAGTGAAACGCATGAAGAAACTTCATACTGATGGATTACTTGAATCACTTGACTTTGAGTCACTTGATAGATGCGAAGCATGTCTAATGGGAAAAATGACTAAGACTCCATTCTCTGGTATTATGGAGCGAGCTACTGACTTATTGGAAATCATACATACCGATGTGTGCGGACCAATGAGTGTAGCATCGCGCGGTGGTTATCGTTATGTTCTAACCTTCACAGATGATCTTAGTAGATATAGGTATATCTATTTCATGAAACATAAATCCGAAACTTTTGAGAAGTTTAAGGAATTCCAAAGTGAAGTAGAAAATCAACGTAACAAGAAGATTAAATTTCTACGATCTGATCGCGGAGGTGAATATCTGAGTTATGAGTTTGGCATGCATTTAAAGAAATGCGGAATACTTTCACAATTGACACCGCCAGGAACACCACAACGAAACGGTGTGTCCGAACATCGTAATCGAACTCTCTTAGATATGGTTCGTTCTATGATGTCTCTTACTGATTTGTCATTATCATTTTGGAGTTATGCATTAGAGACAGCCGCATTCACTTTAAATAGAGCACCATCAAAATCCGTTGAAACGACACCGTATGAATTATGGTTTAATAAGAAACCTAAGCTGTCGTTCCTTAAAGTTTGGGGTTGCGAAGCCTATGTAAAAAAGTTACAACCGGACAAGCTAGAACCCAAAGCGGAGAAATGCGTCTTCATAGGATACCCTAAGGAAACTATAGGGTACACTTTCTATCACAGATTCGAAGGCAAGATCTTTGTTGCTAAGAACGGAACCTTTCTTGAGAAAGAATTTCTCACTAAAGAAGTGACTGGAAGAAAACTAGAACTCGATGAGATTGAAGAATCTTTGCTCGTTGATCAGAGTAGCGCAGTACCGGAAGAAGTTCCTGTGTCGCCTACACCGGCAACAGAGGAAGCTAATGATAATGATCATGAAACTTCAAATGAGATAGCTACTGAACCTCGCAGATCGACAAGGGAACGTGCCACTCCTGATTGGTATGATCCTTGTCTAAATGTCATGATTGTGGACAACAATGATGAAGACCCTGCGACGTATGAAGAAGCGATGATGAGCCCAGATTCCAACAAATGGCAAGAAGCCATGAAATCCGAAATAGGATCCATGTATGATAACAAAGTGTGGACTTTGGTAGACTTACCTGATAGCCGAAAGGCTGTCGAGAATAAATGGATCTTCAAGAGAAAAACAGATGCTGATGGTAATATTACTATCTATAAAGCTCGACTTGTCGCAAAGGGTTTTCGACAAATTCAAGGTGTTGACTACGATGAGACTTTCTCACCTGTAGCGAAGCTAAAATCTGTAAGGATTTTGTTAGCAATAGCTGCATTTTTCGATTATGAGATTTGGCAGATGGATGTCAAAACGGCGTTCCTTAATGGAGACATTGAGGAAGAGTTGTATATGGTACAACCCAAAGGTTTTGTCGATCCTAAAAATGCTGACAAAGTATGCAAACTTCAGCGTTCAATCTATGGACTGAAGCAAGCATCGAGAAGTTGGAACCGACGCTTTGATAAGGTGATCAAAGACTTCGGGTTTATACAGTGTCATGGAGAGGCCTGTATTTACAAGAAAGTGAGTGGGAGCTCTGTAGCATTCCTGATATTATATGTAGATGACATATTATTGATTGGGAATGATATAGAACTATTAAGCAGTGTAAAGGGTTATTTGAATAATAGTTTTTCAATGAAAGACCTTGGTGAAGCATCGTATATATTAGGCATCAAGATTTATAGAGATAGATCAAGACGTCTAATAGGGCTATCACAGAGTACATACCTGGACAAGATTCTAAAGAAGTTTAGAATGAACGAAAGTAAGAAAGGATTCTTACCTATGTTACCAGGCAAGGTCTTGAGTAAGACTCAAGGTCCGGCTACGGCAGGAGAAAGAGAAAGGATGAGTCAAATCCCCTATGCCTCGGCAGTAGGCTCTATGATGTATGCCATGCTATGTACAAGATCGGATATAGCACATGCTGTTAGTTTGACTAGCAGATATCAAAGTGATCCAGGAATGGAACACTGGACAGCGGTCAAGAATATCCTGAAGTACTTGAAAAGAACTAAGGATATGTTTCTTTGTTATGGAGGTGACCAAGAGCTCGTTGTAACAAGTTACACCGATGCAAGTTGGAACACTGATCCTGATGACTCTAAGTCACAGTCTGGGTACGTGTTTATATTGAATGGTGCTGCAGTAAGCTGGGCAAGCTCGAAGTAGTGCACGGTGGCGAAATCCTCAACAGAATCAGAGTACATAGCGGCTTCAGAGGCTTCATCAGAAGCGGTATGGATGAAGAGGTTCATTATAGAGCTCGGTGTGGTTCCTAGTGCATTGGACCCACTAGTCATCTACTGTGACAACATGGGTGCCATCGCCAATGCACAAGAACCAAGGTCACACAAGAGGCTGAAGCATATCAAGCTGCGTTATCATTTGATTCGCGAGTACATCGAAGATGGAGAAGTAAAGATTTGCAAAGTACACATTGATCTGAATGTAGCAGATCCGTTGACTAAATCTCTCCCTAGGCAAAACATGACCAACACCAGAATGCCATGGGTGTTAGGTACCTTACAATGTAATCTAGATTATTGACTCTAGTGCAAGTGGGAGACTGTTGGAGATATGCCCAAGAGGCAATAATAAAAGTGGTTATTATATATCTTTGTGTTTATGATAAATGTTTATATACCATGCTATAATTGTATTAACCGAAACATTGATACATATGTGTTATGTAAACAAACAAATGAGTCCCTAGTAAGCCTCTTAACTAGCTTGTTGATTAATAGATGATTAGTTTCATAATCATAAACATTGGATGTTATTAATGACAAGGTTATATCATTATATGAATGATGTAATGGACACACCCAATTAAGCGTAGTATAAGATCACGTCATTAAGTTATTTGCTATAAGCTTTCGATACATAGTTACCTAGTCCTTATGACCATGAGATCATGTAAATCACTTATACCGGAAAGGTACTTTGATTACATCAAACGCCACTGCGTAAATGGGTGGTTATAAAGGTGGGATTAAGTATCCGGAAAGTATGAGTTGAGTCATATGGATCAACAGTGGGATTTGTCCATCCCGATGACGGATAGATATACTCTGGGCCCTCTCGGTGGAATGTCGTCTAATGTCTTGCAAGCATATGAATAAGTTCATAAGAGACCACATACCACGGTACGAGTAAAGAGTACTTGTCAGGAGACGAGGTTGAACAAGGTATAGAGTGATACCGATGATCAAACCTCGGACAAGTAAAATATCGCATGACAAAGGGAATTGGTATCGTATGTGAATGGTTCATTCGATCACTAAGTCATCGTTGAATATGTGGGAGCCATTATGGATCTCCAGATCCCGCTATTGGTTATTGGTCGGAGTGAGTACTCAACCATGTCCGCATAGTTCGCGAACCGTAGGGTGACACACTTAAAGTTGGATGTTGAAATGGTAGAACTTGAATATGGAATGGAGTTCGAATATTTGTTCGAAGTCCCGGATGAGATCCCGGACATCACGAGGAGTTCTGGAATGGTCCGGAGAATAAGATTCATATATAGGAAGTCATTTTATGTGTTTGAAAATGATCCGGTGCATTTATGGAAGGTTCTAGAAGGTTCTAGAATATTCCGGAAGAAAGTCACTTTGGAAGGCGGAGTCCCGAAGGGACTCCACCACCATGGCCGGCCAACCCTAAGGGGTGGAGTCCCAGGTGGACTCCACCTAAGGTGGCCGGCCACCCCCTCCCAAGGGAAGGTGGGAATCCCACCTCTAGTGGGAGTCCTAGCTTGGGTAGGTTTCATGTCATATGGAAGATTTTGGTTTGGGGTCTTATTCGAAGACTTGTAGACCAACTCTTGGGTGTTCCACCTATATAATGAGGGCCAAGGGGAGGGGGCCGGCCACCTCAAGCCAGAGCTTGGCCGCACCCCCTAAGTGGCCGGCCACCCCCTCTTCCCAAACCCTAGCCGCCCCACTCCTCCTTCTTCCCCGCACGCTTAGCGAAGCTCCGCCGGGATTCTCCACCGCCACCGACACCACGCCGTCGTGCTGTCGGATTCAAGAGGAGCTACTACTTCCGCTGCCTGCTGGAACGGGGAGGTGGACGTCGTCTTCATCAACAACCGAACGTGTGACCAAGTACGGAGGTGCTGCCCGTTCGTGGCGCCGTGATCAAGATCTTCTACGCTTTTTGCAAGCGGCAAGTGATCGTCTACCGCAGCAACAAGAGCCTCATCTTGTAGGCTTTGGAATCTCTTCAAGGGTGAGACTCTATAATCCCCACGTTGCTACCGTCTTCTAGATTGCATCTTGGCTTGGATTTCGTGTTCGCGGTAGGAAATTTTTTGTTTTCTATGCTACGTTATCCTACAGATATGAGCGCGGCGCAGCGAAGGGGATTGACGGAGGAAGAAGATGAGTACTTATAGAAGGCTAACTGAAACGCCGCACCATTGGATGGTATGGAAATAGACTTGATACTTTACACGTGGCTCAAGGGGTAAAAAAGTATTTTCACTGTGATGGAACTGGACAGGCGCTACAGCGCGTGTGCCAGAAAAAGCGGAGGACGTGTGTCCCCCACTTGCGTAACATGTCAAGGTGCCGCGGACTTTGGGTCCACAGGTCAGTGACAAGATGGAACTCGCGTTTTCCTGATACAGAGGTCATGGCTATCGTCAGCACTGATGTCACTTTGCAAAAGGAGAAACATCGGCTACGGTGTTATGAAGATGGGCGACAGTAAAGGAATACTGATAATCTCGAGAGCTTTTGACCAAATACAAGTTTTTGTCCAAATGCTCGGGGGCTACTTTTTCGACAGAGGAAACTTCGGGCAGCACAATAAAAACATGGGAGCCTATGATCAAATACAAGCATTTGTTCATATGCTCGGGGGCTACTCTTATCAGAAGTATTGTTTATACTTCTGATAAGAGGTAAAACGTGGATGATAAAATATAGAGTTCGTCATCTGTAAAGCAAGTTGAGCCTACAGCCAAGTATAAATACTCGACTGTAGCCTCCGGGGCTACTCCCATCGGGAGCGCTGGTCGCGCACCCGATAAAGATGGAAGAACTCGAATAGGTGACAATATAGCGACAAAGATGCTAAAAAGGTGAGCCTACAACCAAGTACAAATACTTGGCTGTAGCCTCGGGGGCTACTCCCATCGGGAACGCTGTTCGCGTGCCCGATGAAATTATAAAAGGCATGGTGAGCATATTTCGAGTTATACAAATTACTCTTCATATACTCCCATCGGGAGGACAAGATAAAAATATACAAGTCATCCGGTGACTCGATTAAATGTGCTATTGCAGCAGCCAAAAAAGGCACTCGACAATATATTCTCATAGCGCCTCAGTCGCGAATTAGTCTCTGAATGCCGCAAAACTCTGCGAAGGTAAGTCCCCAGGACCCGTCCTGTGCGGCGTGGCACTGCCTCTGACGGCGCTTCGCTACTTTTTCCGTATCAGCAGATGCGAAGGAAAATCCTAACAAACGCGTTAGGTACCCGATAAAACATGACTGGAATTCGGCATCTGGTAAGACCTTAAGCGGCACATGTCGAATTACGCCAGTATCCTGAAATCATGTCCAGGGACATGATTTTGAAGTAGGTTTTTGTGGATTGCCAGAAGAGCAGTTAACTAGTACCTGATCCGTCAGATGAACTAGCTCCAATTACCGTTATCCATGTACAATATACGACTGTTTTATTGGAGTTATGTGTTAACTCAAAAAAGTCATATGATAATTGTAAAGTTGGAGATTTTCCCTGATTCTCCGATTCAAGCAAAATCTCGGGGGCTACTGACATAGGCATCCCCGATGGGCCTGCCAAAGATGGTACCCGGGGTTTACTGAAGGCCCACGAGTCAAAGAATACGAAGCTCGGAAGCCCAATTAGTTGTTGATAAGGAAAGATAGAATTGTATTAGGAATAAAGAGATTTGTAACTTTACGGGTCGAACTCAAAGATTCTCCCGAAGTCTGTAAACTTGTGTAATACGAAACCATCGGCTCCACCTCCTATATATGGGGGAGTCGAGGGGCAAAGAAAAGATCGAATCATTGTCAACACAACCCTAGTTTTCATAGCAGTCGAGTACTTTTCCGGCTGAAACCCTCGAGATCTACTTGCCCTCTACTTCCAACAAAAGCCTAGTCTACAACTTGTAGGCATTGACAAGTTAATCCCTTGTCAGCGGCTACGTGCGCAAGTGTGTGGAGTTGCGAATAACTTGCAGGGTTGAGAGCTATTGCATTGGCGACAGGGACCAATCGAGAGATCTCGTTGCGTCATACAAGTTATCATCAAGTTATCTCCGCTGTGTTCATCGTGTGTTCATCACCATCCACCTCGCTTAATGAGAAGATCGGGCCACCCCTTATCATAAGGTTTGCTTTTGCAGCCCTACATGGTGAATTAGTGTTCGTTATCCAACAGGAGAGTAGTTCATAGTAGCATAGTGAAGTCCTTATATTTATATTCCTTTATGATATCATTGTTGAGAGTGACCACTAGTGAAAGTATGATCCCTAGGCCTTGTTTCCAAACACCGAATCACTGTTTATTTACTATTTTACTGCATGTTTACTTGTTGTCATAATATATTTCAGATTGTTATTCTCTTTGCCGAACTAGTGCACCTATACATCTGACAAGTGTATTGGGTGTTGGGGACACAAGAGACTTCTTGTATCTTAATTGCAGGATTGCTTGAGAGGGATATCTTTGACCTCTACCTCCCCGAGTTCGATAAACCTTGGGTAATCCACTTAAGAGAAACTTGTTGTTGTTCTACAAACCTCTACACTTGGAGGCCCAACACTGTCCACAAGAATAGAAGCGTGCGTAGTCATCACCTGCCTGCCCTCCAAGCCACCGGGCGCCACCTTCATTGGACTGCCAAGTAGCCACGACTACACCAAGTTCGTCAGGTGAGAGGAGGTCTCACCCGAGGCGATAGACAGCTCTTCCGGGCCAAACACCACCCCGGTGTTTCCCATCACCTTGTCCACGGGCCTCGGCTCGAGCACCCCTGTGTTGAGCAACGACTTGCGAGGGCCAGGGCCGGCAGCAGGTCCAGGTTGGACCCGTACTGGTCCGTGATGTGCCCCAGCGGTGGAGCGCTGCGGGACCCCACCGCTGCAGCACGCTGCATGCCACCACCCCCGCCCCCAACCGCGGAACCTCCCTAATCTTGTTGTTACTTATTTCTCTCTTGAACCCCATGGTCGTCGATGTCGTCGATGCAGCACATAGACGGCCACCATTGCCATCTTGCCACACCGATTTGTCGCCATCGTTATTGGCCTCGACGAGAGACATGCTCGCTGCCACATTTTTGCTACCGGTGATGCAGCTCGCCGGTGACTCGCTTCCATGTTCTCCATCGGTGCCGCAACTTGCCGGTGTCTCTCCTCCATGTTGTCGGTGATGACGCACCTTGTCGACGACTCGGACATGGACGATGAACTCTTCATGGAAATGGCCTCCGCACCTTGGCCATCACCTCCTTGCCGCCGGTGACGCAACTTACCGGACAGCATACCTTTCTCCATCGCTCGCGACGCAGCTTGACGATGATGAAGACTCGGACCCCGATCGCACGAGGCTCTGATACCAAGTGATAGCTTTGGCCCAAGGAGGAAGAAGACTCACATACACTAGATACAATGAACACACAGAGAGGTTTTCAGCACACGCACTTGTGCTCCTTTTCTCTTGTTCTCACACTTTCTCATTTATAAAACAACCGGTTATAGTGCCTTTAAGTAGTGCACGCGCATACACTCGGTCAAGTTCAGGAGTGCCTGATCTCCACTAGCCAGTAGATAAGAGCTAGTAACCACGATGGCCGAACCACTCGGCCACTCTCTTCGCAGCTGGAGAGACAACGGCTGATTACTAGGTCTAGGTCCACTACCTATCCGGGCATGCACATGTGTATCTCTCCTCCTACTAGGCAGGCATGCAACTAAACTAACAAATATGCAGACTTGGCACCGTACAAACGCAGCACCAAGCCAATCTTTGACACAACTAACAAGCTTGCATGCACACGTGAACACACATCTACGGTGCAGACTGCCGCAGCCTAGACTCGATACAAAACAGACAAAATAAAATATGATGAATTACTAACTAACAAGATTAGTTCCAACAACCCACCGGTGGAGCCGCCGCCTTGGCCTTGTCGTTCTTGCAGTGGAGGTTCCACCACTCGCCGTCCGTGCTCCGGTCCTCCGAGTCCATGTCATCAACGTCGTCATCATCACCCGGTGGGGGTGGGGGGGGGGGGGGGGGGTTGGAGCCACCCGGAGCTCCCAGCTCAGCCTGCACCCCCACGGTGTACGGCTCCCCATTGATGCACATCGCAATCGTTCACTTGATGCGCTTCGGGAAGCGGCATTGGAACTGCATGCGCACCGGCTCGGTCCTCCACTCTGGTCAATAATTCCATATACTGGAGAACATTTTTCATGGTCTGTCTATGAGGTCTTTGCTAAAAATCAACGTTGGTTTCTTTTATCTCAAGACTTGTTGGTGTAACTTCTTATTCTTCTTATAGTAGTGAAAGTGTAAAATATTTTCACAATACTTTAATTTTGATATGCATTTCCCCCTTGTCCTAGAATATATGAGTTTTAAAGCCAATGATGTAATTAACAACTAAATGCTCAATTGGTCCCGAGCATTCGTCACTCCAGAAGTGGTGGCTTACTTGAATATTGATTTTAATGTGCAAGGTATGGGGCCTTTTGCTGATTGTACTCCCCGGTAAGCTCCTGGTCGTTGTTACACGACATGTAGAAGAAACTATTTAATCCTTGCCTTCTCTTCCTTCAGTTTCTAGCTAACCACATAAATTCGATGGTCGTGGTATACAGTTAATGTCTATTGGACAACATGGTTCGGATGGACAAAATGGTTCAGATATAAAATAAGAGAACCTTCAGCACCACCTGACCTCTATATTGCACAAAGATGATACTGCTAGGCATTGCCATGCAGTAGTAGAAAAATAATAAATGAGTATGTGAGGTTAATTCTGTTTCCAATCTATTATTTACATGTCAAGGATCCAGACTCGTTAAATGCAAAACCTTCAAGTACAGATTGTTCAGGTTCTAAGATATTTTACTTTATGATATGCTGTTAATAGTGACAATGCCAATATGATATTTCTGATGCTTTATTTCTGATATTTATCATCTATATGAATTGGATAAATTCAACTAAACACAATTGATTATTATGGTGGTCATTTATTTATTTGAATACCCTGTCATGTCTTGAGGAAAGGGTCTAATTTTACTTTACGGTTAACATGCTGAAAGGTTTCGTACATTGTTATTATTAGCACTTATATGTATGTGCAAGCAAATATGTACTCAAGTTACAAAATTCATTAGTATGGGTGTAATTTTAATTTTCCAACGAAATTCCATTAGTATGGGTGTTATTATAATTTTCCTGCTTCAAACATATAGCAAAGACAACTTCATATAACAATTTTTTGTTCTGGTTTGATTTTAGATAGATATGAGAGGTTAGGCGTATTTCGTGCTAGATAGGTTTCTCTCTATAGGTTCATTAAGAGAGAAAACTGCTGCGTTTTTCACTCGTGGTGTTGCTTCATAGAATCAGTTATTGTACCAAGCTCATGTGTCTGTAGTCAGTAATCTTCTACGATATTAGCTTCAGTTCATATCCTTTCATTTCATGCTTCTTAATTATTTTTGCTACTATGTGTGAGAACAAGCAGTTCCTAATGGATTTACATGCATCACTTACTAACGGATTATCTATGTTCCATAAAATGGGAATTGGCTAGGTAAGTTTCCTAGAAGTCAGGAGATGAAAATCAAGTAGGTTTGCTTCTTTGCTAACTGCACATGTGATGTGGTAAGGAACCCCCTGTGTACATGAGAATTTTTACATTTATAGATTTCTCGTGTAGATTATAATCGGTTGTACCTTGCAACTGATCATCCTTGTGACACTGATCTAGAAGTTCCTGGTGCATCATATTTTCTTGCAGGTGCATGGCAATGCAAGTGCTCGCGTGAAGCGTAGCTGAACGCACTGCTGAAGCAAGACAGGTTGCACACGAAGCAGAGCTTGTGACAAGGCACATGTGGTCCCTTACCAAGAACAACATCATTAAGCAATGGAATGTAAAGGAGATGCCTCAAGAGTGTGTACAACAGATCTTTTTTGAATTCACATAGATGTGTGAAATCTCTGGATGAGAAGAATCATTTTGTACTAGATGAGGGCCTCCATGCGGTACCACCGTCGTTCAAGGTTAAATGTGCATCACCTGTAGAGCTGTCAGTACCTTAGAATATCCTAGCACGTTTGCACGACTATATGACCTCACTTCGTGACTATATGACCTCACTTCTCAATGACTAATCTTACAGCCGCGGAAAAATGTCTTGGAAACAATCTTTTAAAATGTCTTATATTATTCCTCTTGCTTAATACACAGCCAGTTGAGTTTTTAAAATAAAAGGATGCAAGAACGAGTATGATACCAACAAAATATTGGACAAGCTTAATGGATCACAGTTTGTTTCCACCGGAAGTACCACAAAGAACATAACACCTCAGATTCAGAGTAATGCACATTACACATTGGGCCTTTATTTACCACAAATAGAAACTGAACTTAAATATAAGAAGCCAAACATGCGTAAACGTTACAGCAAAAAACCTGTTGAAAGTCAAGGCTTCAATGGAGTCTGCATATTTTCTTGTTGCATGAGTTCTAGGTGCATACAGTTAGGTGTTCTTAGATTACGCTACTAAAATTCAGTTTTTGCTAAACAAACATCAGGAGCTAATGATATTTCTGAAAGAATAAGAAGACACAGAGTGCCAGAACTTTCCACAATACATATCAGCTCTAACAATCGACACAATGTTCAACTATAATTGAATAGTTTTGAAGTCCAAGCTTAATCTGATAGAAAAAAAGACAAAAGGACAAATAGCAAGAAAATGGATTAAAAAGAAATCTAGTTTTAACTCTGGAAAACCTACAGGCAGATCACCAACGAAAGCATATCCGTATCCTACTTTATCATTCTTGCTAATGTTACTCAATAGACAGCAGCATTTTGGCAGGTGGATTGCATATATTGGATTGCTCCCATGAGTAATGTTGTGACGCAATGAACACAACGAGGTCTCCAGATCACACAGTGCAAGATGATACGTTCTATCAATTCCTGGGTCAGTTCCATCACCCATCTTGATCCCCCATCTCATTTCTCTCTGTCGACTTTCATGTATATACCCTAGTTGGCTAGCTAGATTATCTCCTAATTGTGTTTTTTCTTCGTACTTATAGCATTGATTCCTTCTATTGGATCCTATGGACATCTATGAATCCGATTGGTACTGTTTGTACACTGGCATCGCTTGCGGATAAAACAACCTGGAAATATTATTGGGTATGTTCTCTACGATTCTCTTCAACATTTCCATCCAAAAGATTGCACACTATTATATTGACTATATGCCCAGAGAATATTTAGTGCATAATCATGATCGCAAGTGTACTTTTGCAGACTATGCTTTCAAAATCAAACCAAATATCTGATAGGAACAATTGAAGGACTAGAATCCAATAAGTAAGTTTGTTTTCCTCCGATATAGAAAGTTGTTTGGCCACTATTGTATTGAAAGGACAAGAATTGATAATCAAAGGTGGAAACTCAAAGTAATCATATATTGGGCAATCCATTAGGCTCAAAGTTCATATATACTCTGTGCATATTCGGAAGAAAACTACCTATCTTGGTGATCTTATTTATTTTTCATGCTTTGGCGATCAGCCATTCCTTGGAAATTATGGCTTGTAGCTGATCTTGTTTTAATTTATACTTACATGTAAACAGGGGCGAAGTGTGAAACTGCCCGCGCTACTGCCTAGTGAAGAAGTGCCACGACGGGTCGCCGGCGCTCCGGCCAGTCGCCGACCTCCCGCACCACCTTCTCACTCGGCCCACACCCAATAAATAGGCCAAGACCACACAGCTCAACTCCCATTCCCCTTTCTTGATGCGGCTAAATCTTGCAATAGAACTAATGCAAATCTATCACAGATGTGTTGAGATGAGTTGCAATAGAACTAATGCAAATCTATCACAGATGTGTTGAGATGAGTTGCAATAGAACTAATGCAAATCTATCAGATACGTGATGCGTCTGTACGATGGGACGAAGCGCGCGGCACGGCGGCACTCGCCGATGTGGTTGTATGATGGGAGGGGATTGGGAGATTGGGAGAAATAATCTGAGATATTCTCTGTGCGGGCGTTCTTCTATGTGTTGACGCCGCGATGACACCGTGAGCACGGACGAAGACGAGACTCGAGAGCTCAGATCCAATCCCCACCATGATGACGTCCTGATTTAGTTTAGAGTACTAATTGGGAGTATGTATGAGTGCCTTTACCGGAAAGGTTAAATAGCCTACATTTTGGTGGAAACAAAATATTTGGACGGAGAATTATTAGCCGTTTAGCGGGAGGTTAATTTTTTTTGGCACAAACTACATTATTATAGGCTAATTAGGTGGTGGGAAAGTAACCCTTTTGGAGGGAATGTTTACAATAACTAGTACAAATGCCCGTGCGTTGCTACGGGTCTTCAAAATTTATTTCTCAATGCACACATATAATTCACAATTACTATAAAAATTCAAAATAAATAAGAGATATCATAATATACTACAACATGATAATACCGAACGCAATAACAAGACAATATTATTGTGCCTCTGCATGGTTCAAGTTCTAGATCTCCTTGTTACCTTTCAGCGGTAAATCTCACACGTGTGTTCTGGGCTGTCATAACTGTCAACTCAACAAACTCTCTTTTTGGATATATTATTGTCTCACAAAACATGGGTGCTGCAAACACAAATATAACTGGAGCTATACTTCATTCGTACTTGATATTGAATGGCATGTCCAAACAACACTTTGATATTCATAGTTAATGTATGTGGTTGCTTTATTTATAAAGCGGGGCGAAAGCCTATTTCGAGAGAGAGTTAAATGTCTGTGTGCTGCCATGCATGGGGCATCAAATATTTTTTTCATATCATCATTTTACTTCAATAGTCAACTCACTCCATCAAAACCACTACATACTCCTATAGTCCTCCTACTTCAACATGTCACTGGCCCTTATGCACTAATATTTTATCCAACTCTTGCAAATCTTAGTCGATTCTCAAATTTCCAGGGCCCATGAATTTAGAGTTGTTATGAGATAACAAACAAACATGTATTGTTAGTATTTCATTTTCCTCTTTTACAGTGACCACCTACATCATCGCCTTAGTTTCCTGGATGCCTCTCCTCAGCTCCTCCATCCTAGCCCGAACGATGTACCATGGGTGGAGCACGAGCAAACGAAGCTCGCGAAGTCCCTGAATGGCGAGACAACAATGTTGAGCACATGCGTAACGCCGACATTGCGTGAAGCACGAGTGGGAGAAGTTCATGCGAAGTCAGCAGAACAACAGGAAGGCAATGTCTAAGGAGGGGCAGAATTGCAAGACGGGGCAATGCACGTCTTGCTACATGTTGATATTTATTGAATATAAAAAAGGGCACTGAAGGTAAATGATGTTTACAACATGTAGTTTCTCCCTGTGCAATTATGTCATCTAACTGACTGCCCTAATGTGTGATGAAACAACACCCAATAAGCAGCCTTATATTAAGTGTATTTAGCATGTTAATATTTATGTTCTTTTATTACCATATTGGAAGCGATTTAGCACAAGTACTAAACTACAAACGATTGCTGTGTTCTAGCTATGCACTTTGCAGTGAATTACTTCAAAGCGGAAGAAAAAGGTTTAAGGCATTGTGTCTGAAAATATACAGAAGAATAATATCTGAGAAGATTTGAGATAGTAGGTCCACAAACAGTTATCTAATTCTTGAATTGAGTGGCAACCCTAATAAGAGCAGAAGAAGAAAAAAGTGTGCAATAATTTTACCCAACGCAGAGAACTACATGCCAAATCACACTAAAAGATCCCGTGCTCTCTTCCTTTTGATTGCCATCTCGGTGCATACCTAGTATAGGAAAACAAATGAACCGCGCACCAACAATCAGTCTGAGCACCTCGGAAAAAATCACCAGAATTAAACTTGTGGGTGCCGAGTGAGATAGCGTTGCATGGCCTTCTCTAGGTGATTGCGTGCAAGGACTCTCCCCGCCAGTCGCCGTTGCCAGCCGCTCTACATGGTTAATGTGAATTTTGGTAAAGAGTGAGGTTCGCATGATAAAAAGCATTAGGGAACACAACTTGATTACTGGAAGTTCTTTCAATGCAAATTGGAGCGTGTGCTATGCGTAATGCTAATACCTTTTTTTCCTACACAACATTGAATGCAATATGTAAGATGCGAAAGCTTAATAATCTCTGATTTCATGAGTAGTAATATTTATCGTATGTCAAGATTGGTATTTAAGCTCTGAATTTATATATCATGTTAATCCCCACAAGCAACAGACCCTATACCCAACCTAAATTTAGATTCTCTTATTTCTCTTCATAAAGATATAAACAATACCCAAGCACCATAGCTCAATGAAAAGCAACAGTCATATGTAATTTCTTAACGACTTGTTTATTCATAATCTTTCTATTCTGAATTCAGTTAACGGCGAGATTTAGTATCCTTTCTTGCATTTTCATAACTCGTGAAATGCCGAGTAGGCACGAATTCCCCCAATTTGCGACCTACCATCGGATTTGTTAGGAAGAACAAGCAAAAACCTGATGGGCTGCTGGTGCTGCAACGTGGATAGGGCTCGCTTGGACTTGGGAGAGGCGGAGGGCTAGACTGCCAGAGGCAGCTACTTGAGCTCCTTGTTGCAAAGGAGACGTGAAAAAATGTCGTAAGATATTTCCTACCAACAAACCAAGCATAAATACAATCTATTGAAACCTTCAGTATATTTTTCTCACTGAAACCATATAAGGATGCAACTGGTCGTACTTGCTTATTAAAAGCACAACAACAACTACCAGAAAATATAGCACAGATCAAGAATTCAATATAATAGTATAGCTCCTCAAGCTTGACTCCATGTGCATCCACCTTATATCAAGGTTATTAACTCCACGTGGCCTCTTTTACCGAAAGATGCTCGGCTATGACCTGTAGTAAAAAGAAGTATGTGAGGCAAATAATTAGTATGAGCATATTACGTTTGATCTATGGTGAACAAGTATTCCATAGAGTAGATCAGAAGAATTTATGTTCACTTATTTTCATGGAACATGCACAAAAAATAATCTTCAATTATGTATCAGAAAAAAAAATTCATTGAGAAGGATGCTAATGAGGGGCTGTGTTCAAAAAAATTAGGCTAGACAAACTATCCTCTTGCAATAAGAACAACCAGAACTTGCATTTTTAGTCTAGCAGTAGACCAAAAATAAGAATCACCAAGAGGACAGACATAAGAGGTGCAATCTAGCAAGTATAGAAATAAAAAGGGATAGCTCCAGGGTTTACTTAGATTCTACCCCCTCTGTTTCAAAAGCTTTGGCAATTTCGGTCTCCTGGCCAACACAATACAACATAATTTCAGTCTAAAAATAATAACTTCCATGATTTAAAGGGACAAAATAAGACTTAAAACGAATCATCAAACATTTGCTACCCATATGTCATTCTATTCTTCCCTCAAGACCTCTGCCTCTTGGTCCACATACCAGAACGGCTTTGGGGCTTCCACGGTACTCTTAAATGCTTGGCTATGATGACAGAGCACATTCTCTATATCCGTCGTGAATTACTAAGAAAATAAGCCAACACGGTGAAACAAATGTAGAAGTAGGCGCAGCAATTTCAGCAGCACGAAGTACATGTAAAAAAGTGCACACACTCATATAACAAAAAAGCAAAGCACGCACACATTCAGCAGCATAAAGTTAACGTTATACCTACGGGAAATTTCTGATGGATCTTTATGCAGAAGCTTACCACTCGAACTCATGCAATCAGCGAAGCTAACTTTCCACATTTGTGACAGGGAAGAAGTCCAAACAAATCAGCCAAAGTGACCAGCGGAATGAACCAGAGATGAGGCACCATCGCACGATCCGTCAGACTCACATAGGCAACTTCTGGACGCAAGATCTGTCTGACGCTGCAGACCACGCCATGCTCGCGCATTGATCTTTTCCCTTCCCTCTGGCTAGCTTCTCTCGGGTGCTGGTCGTCCCCGTCACTTCCAATCGAGCTCGCGCACAATTTTGCCTGAAGCATTCTTCAGAAGTACTCTAATTCGATACACATGCCCTTTGCCTAACCGGTCATCCATCGATATATCCAAGAAAAGCAAGCACTTGGACACCATCAATGCACCATCACAACCTGGCCTGCGAGTGCCCCCTTCTAGGCCGCCATCCAACAGCTCATTGCTATGATGTGGGTCATCTCCACGCAAGTCCAGTGCGGAGCAGGGCATCATTCACTGCTGCAGCGACTGCTATCCAAAGTGTTAATCTATACCATGTGATGAGCGGGTTGTTTGACCTAAACATGTACACAAAAAGAACATGTGACCACAAATTAAATGATGGTCCTCTGAAGCAAAGTTTAAAAAAAAAGATACTCTCAGCTTGGTTTGCACTATACCAATGAACCAAATTTTATTGCTGCAAAAGTGCAGGATGACAAAAACAAATTCAACCAGTTTTTTTTTGCGAATGGAAATATATTAATCAAGGCAAAGGAGTTTGGTCCTTATTACAAGCAGCTCTAATTAAATCTGGTCCATCACGGATCCAGACTCTGGTACACTCCGACGTGCAACCAAGCATAGCTAAGATGTGATTAACTGAATTTAGGTCTCTACTGACATGCCGAACACATCCAACCTTCTTCTCCAACAAATTCAACCAGTTGCAAACTAATTAATTAAGAAAAAGTTGGATAATGCAATTGCTCCCATCGACTTAGTGCCACATCTTTGCAGTCAAAGATAAAGTCTGTCTTAGTAGCCCAAACACTATAATTTAGTATTAGCTTGCAATATATCTAACGTGTTGCAGTTAGACTGAATAACGGTAGTATGGTTGAGGGGCGGAGGGCCTAGGAAGTGAAACTGGACTACAACCCCCCTTCGAAAAGTACCAAAACCACGATAACATGCCTTTTTGCTCGAACGGTGGTGATGTTTCCCATTACTTCTAGCTTCGCAAGGTCGCTAGAAACCAGATCGAATAAGAAGTCCGGCCCATTCTCAATCCACAATAGGCAAGCTCACCATGTTGCCAAACTCGGCAAAAGCATGAGCAATTGTATTACAGTTTGTCAGAAAAAATAAAAAATCAAAAGATTCAAATTAAAGGATGAGCTTCTTGGTTCACAGAAAAGAACACCAAAATCTGAGAGGTCGACTTGAATACAACCCTGTGAACTCCAAAATTTTCAGCACCGTACCGTTGATTGCTTCAATATAGGCATGTGCTTCAACATGGAGGTGTAATCATGCTTGCCAGCAGACCTTGCCAAAAACACACCTTGGTCACACCGGATGACAAATCCCACTTGGTGTCTAAATATGCTCGAAAATAGCCATAGGATTAGGAAATTCAGTTAGTTTTTTTTTTGCGGGTAGGGAATTCAGTTAGTTTCAGCGCACATCTTCCAGGTTGACATGCTTAACCAACTTTGCAATTTTGAAAGCATTTAGCCTGAGACAACATTGGGCATCTAGTATCCAACTCCACAGGTTTCCTTGTAATATTTCAATGAGTGGGCAAACTTTTAATCAACATAGAAAAACGCGTACCTTACCTGGCAACTTGAAAGACCAGAACTTGTTCCACTGCATTGCAATTTACAAAGTTTGGCACTGAGCTTGACGAATTCGCATCTCTGATTTTTTTTTAATGTCGCACTGAGCTTGCAAACTTTTAACCACCAAATCCCCCTTGCTCTCTCCCAGATCTAGGCGGGCAAGCCCTGGGCGCTCGCCCGAGCACCTCCACACCGCTGCCTTCCATCAGCCGGCATCAGATGCAAGCCCTTGCTACTGCTCCGCGCGTGATCGCCCGCCTAGCAGCTCCTCCCGGCCGCAGACGGAGCAGGAGGCGGTGGGGAGATCGAGGGGATGGGATCGCAGCGTATTCATGGAGTCGATGGATGGCGTAGTAGAGATAGAGATGAAATAAATTAGAAAAATAATATTTAAGAGCAATATGAAATATATATGATGCTAAAAGTAATTGAGAAAAGCGCTTCGCTCGCTTCGGGTCGTCCCCCGCGGGTGACGACCAGGGCGAACCCTAGCTGCCCACGCCGCCCTCGGAAGTCTAGGCAGCAGCCCCGGAAGTGGACATGTCGCTCTATAGCAGGCAACGTGTTGGTAGTGGTGGTCTCACTCTTTGGTCAAAGGGATGGCGTGGAGCGGACTGTGGGAGATCATGGTGTTGGCGACGCCTCAATCGCATAGTCCCGATTCAACTCGGTCGCGTGGAGCGGACTGTGGGAGATCATGGTGTTGGCGTGGAGCGGTTTTGAACTAGAATTTTAGAAATCATTTGAAAAACCATGCAGAAGGTTCATGGCTTCGAAGCCCTTTCATGCGCCCCAGCGACCTTCGCCTCAGCGGCCTTCGCCGATTCTGCGTCCGCGGATTTCTTGGCCTCAGCCGCCCTCGTCAATTCCGTGTCTGTGGACTTCTTGGCCTCGGCCGCCTTCGCCGCTTCATGCTCTGCGGCCTTCTTGGCTTTGACCGCTTTCATCGTCGCCGCTCCCCGTGCGGGTGCGCGCTTCTTCAGCACCTTCGCCTTGGCCCTGTCAAAATAATTCGACACAGTAACTCGAGTCGCTCGGAACTATTCGGAAGTAAAGAGTCTGGAGAAACTTACTTGGCGACCGGGACGGTCTTCACGTCATGAAGTACGCTCTCAATCGCCTTGATAACATGACCTATCGGCCTCTAGAGACTGACGTGCGTCTCCAGAGGGCCCGTTGTTCATCTGGAGCTTCAAGAGGTCCCTTCCCTTTCGGCGGGGAAGTCGCCTCCTCTTCTTCGTCCTCCGTGCCCTTCTCGCGTGATGGCTGTGAGGAAGACGTCGCTCCCCTCTCCGTCCCGCGGGTGCGACCCGCTAACTCTTGCCCAGTCGCCTCAGAGTCTAACTCCGTGACCTCATGATCGTCGTCCTCCTCTGCGACGACTTCCCCGTCATCGTCCCTCAGCTCTTCCGGCTCTTGTCCGGGAAGGGGGGAGATGGTCCTCCACGCCAGTAAAAGTCTGCAAAATACCAAGGAAAAGATTATGTCGCCGCTCTCCAAAATTGCAACGAACCAATCAAGCAAGCCAAATTG
Source organism: Lolium perenne (assembly GCF_019359855.2). Classification (NCBI taxonomy): domain Eukaryota; kingdom Viridiplantae; phylum Streptophyta; class Magnoliopsida; order Poales; family Poaceae; genus Lolium; species Lolium perenne. Next base: position 44,265,115 of record NC_067248.2, on the reverse strand, counting down.
CAAACTTACCGTGGGCCCAGACATTTTAACTCACCGATCCTAATTTATCGAGTGATTGCATCTCATAATTATGCATTATAGTATATTTGCCAATGTTTTAATCATTGTCCTTACCGGACGATTATGCTATTTGGAGCTATATCCTCACAAATAATTTGACTACACAATCTTGCAGTCAAGAAAGGCAAGTTTGTCACTTTCTCATGTCACCTTGATTATGTTTGCCAAATTATTTGCAAATTACTAACACTCTTGCATTACAAAGCAAATATTACTTTTCCAATTATGAATATGACTGTGGTGGGAAATGGAACCATTGTATGAGTTTGGTGGAGGTTCCATTGCAACTGGGTTACTCATCTAGGATGAATAACCAATATCGTCTAGTGATTCTTGTGCCGCATAGTTATAAATAAGTATGCTCTCCTAATGCTAATCTTATAAAGAACTAAAATGGTCCTTGGTGCATAAAGAAGACTTCGTGTGTAATAATTTGTTAAAATTCAAGTATTCTTAACTATTTCCGTATGTTGAAATTGCAATATCAGAGATGCACTCCAAATGCAGTAGCTAGCAGCTAGCCCAACTACTTAATCCAAGAGGCAATTATCAGCCTTCATATTTCAGCGTTGATGAAGGATCTAGCGTTGATGCTTCTGTCATCAAAAATTTAAAAGCTGTTGAGTTTAAAAATGTTCACTTCGAAACTGATGATGATATTGATCAGGGTCGAGCTGGCAAAATTCAGGACCCTGTGTGAAATTCGAAAATAGGCCCTATCTCACTAAAAAATACATTCAATGAATAATTATAATATATATGTTTTAAATGGGTGTTTAAACTAAGGAACTATTCATTGCACCTGTACATTTAGAACTTGTGGTAGAATCATTTTGAAAAAAAACTGTTTAAGAGAAAAGATATACTTAAAAAAGACCGGATAACTAGTCATACAAAAGTAACCTACTTCTAATGGTTTTGTTATATTCAAATTGCTCAAGATTTAAAATCTATGAAAATACTTTTAAATCTCAAAATCTTATAGCATGTAAAGCTATCACAACAAATACATGTTCATAGATAAGCACATTATAAGAACTACGCCCATTAGAGGAATGCAACAATACTATATCGAACTTACCTCGAAATTTATAGATTAAAATTGCAGTGGATTAAATACTGAACTTGCATGTGGGAAGTTGTGATATCTTAGTGCAATTTTTCGAATGTGTTTAAGACATGGTACACGCAAATCATATTTATGAAGTAGCTTGTCTAATATTTTTCAACCCTAATTAAATGCATAATAATCGTAGACACGAGTAGGAATAGCAAAAATAGGAAAAATGGGAAAAACAAGCCTAACACGGGAATCGATCTTGCAACCTACTCGTCAACCTGGGAAGCCCAAAACACTCTACAATATAGCCCTGTTGTGATTACACACGGACGAAGTCGGTTTATACAACGAAACAACGAAAATTTTGGGCCCCCAAACTTCTGGGGCCCTGTGCGGCCCGCACAGCCCGCACACCTGTAGGCCCGGGCCTGATATCGATGATGATGAGGCTTACATAAATGATGGTCATGTTGCTCCTTTGAGACAAGAAGAACTGGATGATGACCACGGATTCTTTATGTAGTTTCTAATATCTTGGTAAGGATTTCCCCATGTTAAGCCATGAATAGATATTCATGTTTATCTATGAGCAGTATCTCTCTGTTGCCTGCCAAAACCCACCGGCGAGCAGCGACGAGCAACACGGAGAGCCGGGAGGCTCCCAGGACTGCTGGTGGGCCCTGGTCCCTCGGGCGACGGCCCGCAATGCTCCGGCACACGTCCTGACGGTCGCAAGGGCGTGCCACCTGACCTATACCTGGTCAGGAAGGTGTTGGATTGCTTCGATTAGCTTCCTGCATGGCAGACACGTAAACATTAAATGAGCCTCGATCGGCTCTCAGGTTACCCTGTGAATCGGCTCCAAGAGCCGATTACCCCATGGTTCGTTTTGGATCTACGATGACATGGGGATCCTGCTTGATCAATACCAAGTTAAATCGATCTACGACAGTTTAGGGTTTTCACCGCATAACCGGAACGTCCTACACGTAGTTGAGCCTGGCAGATACGAAAGATAACAGAAAACTAGTCCAAGAGGAGGCATAAAAACCAACGTGGAGTTAATTCCCGGAACATCCCTTCTTGGATCGGCAAACCGTACCTTACGCACTAATGGATCGTTCAACCCGTTTGCAAGGCCTAACTATGCAGATATCAAACTAAACCTTGAATAACAAGGAACAACTATAACAGATCAAATCTACTAAGTAAAGATGAAGCAATGTGCTGCCCTTACACCCAAGATAAGTGTAAAGGCAGCTAGATATTGAGGGGCAGCATAACTAAGCAAACATATCAGAAAAGCATCGATGCAAGCCCCAAAACACCTATGATAAACGGTATGGCTCGCCATCAACAAGGCTTCACTACGAGCAACACCAGATAACGAATAAACCTATACTGCCTAGATCGCAAGATGCGATCTAGGCAGCATGATGCTTACCCGGAAGAAACCCTCGAAACAAGGGGTGGCGATGCGCCTAGATTGTGTTTGTTGTGAACGTGATCGTCCTCCTTTCTCAATAACCCTAGGTACATATTTATAGTACGGGGACTTTCTATCTTTGGAATAAACCTAGTCGTATACGACCAAACTCTATCTCTTAATTCTAAACTAAGATGCGATCTACCATAATGTACAGATACATGGGCAATTTAGCCCAAATTCTCGCACGAGGCCGATTCATAAACGCTTCAAGTGCACATCTTCCAAGCCCATCTCAATCACGGCCCATCTTCTGATTTGGCCAAAATCTGGTGATAACACATGCCCCCCTGGTTTTGGCAATAATAATTCCAAAACCACTCTGTTTTCCTTCATCGGGTCATGCGTTGCAGAGCAGAACCGCTACAGTGCCCTTTCATCATGATGCCTTGCCTTCTCAACTTCTCCGCACTGCAAGATTTGATAGTTTTGGCACCGCATCCTCGAAACTGCCACAGCATTGAATCATCTTCCAGTATATCCCCTTTATTTAAACTCATCCGAGCAGTTCGCTTCCTCACCTTCTTCCTCCGCATTAGCACTCGAAAAAACCCCCTTCCTCTGCCATGGACTCCTCCTCCTCCTACTCCTCTGATCTTTCCTCCCTATCTTCCTCCTCCCGTGAGCCGACGCTGGAGTACATACGCGCCCCACTGAGGTGGGACGAGGCGGACTGGGACTTCTCTGTCTGGTCAGAGGATGATGAATCCCTGACCGACGGGGAGGATGACCTCCACTTCCTCGTTGATGGGGATTTGGAGGAGGAGAGCGACGACGACGCTCTCTGGGGCGAGGACATCTCCTCCGATGAGGAGGATGAGGAAACGGAGGAGGACACCTCCTCCGACGAGTACCCGCCGGTGAAGCGCTTCCGCGCCGGGTCGGAGGATGACGACAACGACGACGATGATGAAGAAGATGAAGCCCCTGCCGGCGGCTTCAACAGCAGTGACGAAGACGTCGCCGGCAGCAGCGCCGACGGCAGCTACGACGGCGACGACAAGGGCAGCGACGGCCCCTAGGCTAGGGACTACTAGTATAGGGCTAGTAGTAGTAATTTAGGTGGTAGATCATCCTTTTGAGAGCAATCGGCTCTTAGGTGTAAAAAATCCTCTTATCAATGAAGAATGTTTCCCAATTCGATTTCTCCGATTGTCCAATTTGATTCTTCCGATTGTCAGAGTAAGTCCACGCACCAAGAACCAATAGCAACGCATCGGTCTTTCACCGCAAAACGCCAATAAGGCCAAACTCAGTTACCTAATTTGACAGGTCCAAGCAGACATTCCCAAAATTCAAACGGTAACTTGATACTTGCTTGTAATAATTTGTACCTCTAGAGTCGATGGCTGCGCATCGGCTTTTGTATTCTAAAGTCGATGTCTGTGCATCGGCTGTACTTTGCGTCTTAGTAAAAAAAAATTTACTGGCCGATTTCATGCATCGGCCCCCATATTTTACTGCCCATCATCCCACATACTTGGGAAATACTTCTTGAGGTGCTGGCCATTGACAGCCACTGGGAACTTCTCGCCGCTCAGCTCCTCGAGCATGTATGCGTTACCCTTTAAAACTTGGTCGACTCTGTACGGCCCGTGCCAATTTGGAGACCATTTACCATACACTTTATCCTTAGTCCCCAACGGCAACACAGCTTCCCATACCAGATCGCCAATGTGGAACTCCTTTGGTCTCACCTTCTTATTATACGCGCGAGCCACCTTGGCTTTGTTCTCTTTAATTTTTTCAAGCGACCACAGTCTAAGTTTCGTTACATCCTCAATGCTGTCACTCATCAGGACTGCGTATTCTTCAGTTGTTAAATCATTCTGAAACGTAATCCGTTTCGACCCAGCCGTGATTTCCCAGGGCAACACGGCTTCTTGTCCATAGACCAGGTGGTATGGCGAAGTTTTTATCGCTCCATGACATGACATGTGATAAGCCCACAAAGCCTCTGACAATACCTCATGCCAACGTCTAGGGTGCTCGTCGATTTTCCTCTTAATCATCTTGATAAGGCTCTTGTTGGACGCTTCAGCCTGCCCATTTGCTTGAGCATAGTATGGAGACGATCGGATCAGCTTAATTCCCATGTCCTCGCAGAACTTCCTAAACTCGCGAGAAATGAAAACCGAACCTCCATCGGTCGTGATAGTCTGGGGAATCCCGAATCTATGAATGACATGTTCTTTCACGAAATTGATAACATCTTTCGATGCCACTGACTTCATAGGGACGGCCTCCACCCATTTAGTGAAATAATCTGTAATGGCCAGAACCCACTCATGGCCTTTGCTCGATGGAGGATTAATTTTGCCGATCATATCCATGCCCCAACCTCGAAATGGCCAAGGCTTGATGATGGGATTCATCGCTGATGAGGGTACCATCTGAATGCTCCCAAACTTCTGACATGCTTGACACCCTTTATAGTACTTAAAACAATCCTCAAGCATGGTGGGCCAATAAAATCCCGATCGCCTGATCAGCCATTTCATCTTATGAGCCGATTGGTGAGTTCCACAGGCACCTTCGTGTACCTCGTGTAAGAGCCAATTTGACTCGGCTGTTCCCAAACATTTAAGGAGTAACCCTTCCAAAGTTCTGTAGAACATGTCATCCCCAATAAGGACATACTTCATGGCCTTGTATCTTATCCGTTTAGGTGCCCCCCGAGCCGAATCTTTCAAGTAATTGAAGATATCGGCTCTCATCATCTGCTCCAGTGAACTGCACTTCGAACATCAGCCCCATCTGCTGCGTCCTTGTAGCCTGACGCCATTTGTGCGAGATCGTTTGCCTCGGTATTTTGCGACCTTGGGATCCAATTGAAGTTTATGTACCTGAACTGTGCCATCAGCTCACGACATTGCATCCATAACGGGAAAAGCGACTCGCTCTCACATTTGTATTCCTCCGTGAGTTGGGAAATCACCAATTTGGAGTCTCCAAAAAGTTCCACTGCTTCTGCCCCGGCTTCCAATAGCAACTCCATTCCCTTGCATATTGCTTCATACTCAGCGACATTGTTGGTGCAAGGGGTAGGTAGCCTGATGGAGAAGGAATATGTTGCCCCCCGGGGCGACACGAGTAGAACGCCGATGCCGCAACCATCATCACAAACCGATCCATCGAAAAACATAGCCCATGCACGCACAGACAGTGCTGCTATATCAGTGTTGATTCGTTCAGCAATAAGATCGGCCAACGCCTGTCCCTTGACTGCTTTCGTGGGCTGATACCGGATATCAAATTCCGATAATGCAAACATCCATTTACCGAGTCGGCCTTTCAACATGGGAGCCGACAGCATATGTTTGATGACATCTGATTTGCATATGACGCCAATTTCTGCTGACAGCAAGATGTGATGAAGCTTGGTGCAGGTGAAAAATAAGCAGAGGCACAACTTCTCGATCTCAGGGTACCTAGTTTCTGCATCCAACATCCTTCTGCTGAGGTAGAAAACCACTTTCTCCAGACCATCATAAACTTGCACCACCACCGAGGCGATGGAAGTGTCAGCTACTGACAAGTAAATGTAGAATGGCCTGTCTTGCTGGGGCGGAACCAACATAGGTGGCTTCGTCAGATACTCTTTAATCTCGTCAAATGCTCGCTGTTGCTCTGCCCCCAGCGAAACTCCTCATCAGATTTAATTTTTACCAACCCCATGAACGGCTCAATTCATCCTGACAGATTGGAGATGAACCTTCTGACGAAATTGATTTTGCCGATGAGACACTGGAGTTCCTTCTTCGTGGTAGGTGGCTTCATTGTTCGCACTGCCTCCTGACTTTTCAGGCCGATCTCAATTCCTCGTTCATGAACCAAGAAGCCCAAGAATTGACCGGCCATTACACCAAAAGCACACTTCTTTGGATTCATTCTTAGTCCGAACTTTCTAGTTCTGTCCAGGACGTGTCGCAAATATTCCAAGTGTCCTTCCACTGAAACAGACTTGACTACCATGTCATCAATGTAAATCTCCACCAACTTGCCGATCAGATCATGGAAGATGTAATTCATGGCTCTTTGGTATGTTGCGCCGGCATTTTTCAGTCCAAATGTCATGACTACATATTCAAACAAGCCCACCGAGCCTGGTACTCTGAATGTAGTCTTGTGTATATCTTCTGGAGCCGTAAAAATTTGGTTGTAACCGGCATTACCATCCATGAAACTTAAAACCTTATGACCAGCAGCTGCATTGATCAATGTCTCTGCTACCGGCATTGGGTACTCATCCTTTGGAGTGGCTCTATTGAGATCCCGAAAATCTATGGCGACGCGCCATCGGCCGTCCTTTTTCTCTATAGGTACGATGCTAGAAATCCACTCACCATACCTGCATGGCCTGATGAACCCGGCATTCAACATTTTCTCGATCTCTTTCTTGACTTCTTCTAAGATTTCGGCCTTCATCTGTTGTGCTCGCTGCTGGAACGGCCGAAATCCTTTCTTCAGAGGGAGCCGATGCTCAATGATGCTCCTGTCTAACTCGGGCATCTCTGTGTAATCCCATGCAAAGCAGTCTGGGTACTCTTTCAACAAGGCTATCATCAGGCCCCTCAGCTGCGGATCTAACTTTTTGCTGATAAATGTTGGTCGTGGCTTATCCCCAGGACCAATGTCAATCTCTTCTAGCTCATCAGCCGATGTAAACCCATATCCTAGCTTTCCGTCGCCTGCTAGATCGATGCTGAACACGGGCAAAACATATGGTGAGAATAATTTGGGCCGATTGCTGGAATCGGCCTCCTTTTTCATTGCATTGCCCAATGAGGGTTTACAACTTATTGGTGCTCTACGACGACTACGTGACATGCTTGAGGTGATATCATTGCTTTTTATTTTTTGGGGCCGATTGCAGGGATCGGCCTTGCCACGTACGTCCATTGACTTTAGTCTTGCTACTCTGTCAGGCCGGTGGATAAGACCAGCCTCACCCCGTTTTCTGAAGCTTCGATGCGCTCATAGCCGTCCAAACTGATTCCAGAGATCGGCTCTTGGTCGTCTGCATCCCAAATATTCATGCCAGCTAATGAGATCTCGACCGAGTCATCTGCATGAACGACCTCCACTTCATCTCCATCCTACTGTATCAGGCATTGGTGCATTGTAGATGGAATGCAGCAGTCACTACAAGAAAAGTTGCCATGGCCGACGAAGTTGAAGTCGCGCCGTGGTTGCTGTTGTACCATGGCCGACGATTTTGGGTCTGTCTGTTGTGCATGTCAAAACGTTTTTTTTCTCGCTTTTGAGGCCACCTAGCCCGACGAAAACGGCCAAAACGTTGCGTATGGTGGCCCGGGACGTGGTGCATCTCGAATTCTCGGGTTTGCCGGCCGAGTCAACGCAAATCCGCACCGCCGAGGGATGTAGGGCCCAGATGGCAGCCTCTCTGGCATTGTTTTTTTTCTCGATCGCGCCATCTCGTTCAACGCTCTCCGATCGAGCCGTTATTTATGCAGGATCATGGGTCCCGCATGTCATCCTCTATGAACCAAAATTCTTTCTATTCTTGGATTTTTTTTGACCCCCTGATTTCTGGCTACTTCCTTTTTCTTTTGATCCCTTGCCGCCTTGGAAACGTTGACACCGCTACTGCTAATTGGGACCCGCATGTCATCCTCTATGAGCAATCAACTTTCTTTTCTTGGAGTTTTTTTTGGCACCTCAAATTTGGTCACTTGCCTTTTTCTTTCGATCCCCTGCCGCCTCTCAAACGGTGATACCGCTGCTGCTAAATGGGACCCGCATGTCATCCTCTATGTACTATAAAAATTTCTTCTCTTGGATTTTTTTTGGCACCTCATATTTGGTCACTTACCTTTTTCTTTCGATCCCCTGCCGCCTCTCAAACGGTGAGACCGCTGCTGCTAAATGGGACCTGCATGTCATCCTCTATGTACTATAAAACTTTCTTTTCTAGGATTTTTTTTGGAACCTCATATTTGGTCACTTGCCTTTTTCTTTCGATCCCGTGCAGCCTCTCAAACGGTGATGCCGCTACTGCTAAATGGGACCCGCATGTCATCCTCTATGTACAATCAAGTTTCTTTTCTTGAATTATTTTTGGCTCCTGATATTTGGTCACTTGCATTTTTCTTTCGATCTCATGCCACGTTGAGTACGCTGCAGGCTCATGGGACCCGCATGTCATCCTCTAAGAACTTTAAAAGTTTCTTTTCTTGGATTCTTTTGGCACCTCATATTTGGTCACTTGCCTTTTTCTTTCGATCCTCGCCGCTTCTCAAACGGTGATACCGCCGTCGCTAAATGGGACCCGCATGTCATCCTCTATGTACACTCAAGTTTCTTTTCTTGAATTATTTTTGGCTCCTGATATTTGGTCACTTGCCTTTTTCTTTCGATCTCATGCCACGTTTGAAACGTTGAGGAACCTGCTGGCTCATGGGACCCGCATGTCATCCTCTATGTGCTATAAAAGTTTATTTTCTTGGGTTTTTTTTCACCCTCTGAATTTTGGTTATTTCCTTTTTCTTTTGATCCCCTGCCGCCTTGGAAACGTTGAGTAAGCTGCTGACTCATGGGACCCGCATGTCATCCTCTATGTACAATCAACTTTATTTTTCTTTTGATCTCAAGCCGCATTTGAAACGTTGAGACCGTCCGCTAATTGGGACCCGCATGTCATCCTCTATGTACAATAAAGTTTTTTTCTTGGATTATCTTTGGCTCCTGATATTTTGTCACTTGCCTTTTTCTTTCGATCTCATGCCGCCTTTGAAACGTTGAGTAAGCTGCTGGCTCATGGGTCCCGCATGTCATCCTCTACGAACAATAAAAGTTTCCTTTCTTGGAGTTATTTTTGACCCCTAATTTCTGGCTATTTGCCTTTTTCTTTTGATCTCCTGCCCCCTTTGAAATGATGACGACGTGGCGTGTCGGTCCCACATGTCATCCTCGATGAACAATAAAAGTTTCCTCTGATGGATTTATTTTGAACCCGTCATTAATTTCTGGATATTTCCTTTTTCTTTTGATCCCCTGCCGCCTTGGAAACGTTGAGTAAGCTGCTGCCTCATGGGTCCCGCATGTCATCCTCTCAGAACGGTAAATGTTTCTTTTCTTGGATTTTGTTGACCAAACGATTTTTGGCTTATTTTTTCTTTCGATCTCCTGCAGCCTTTAAAACGTTCAGGGCGCTGCTGGCTCACGGGTCCCACATGTCAACCTATATGAACAATAAACGCTGAGGATGCTGCTGCCTCATGGGTCCCGCATGTCATCCTCTCAGAACGAAAATGTTTCTTTTCTTGTATTTTTTACCAACAGATTTTTGGTTTATTTTTTCTTTCCATCCCCTGCCGCCTTTAAAACGTTGATGACGTCGGCTCATGGGTCCCCGATGTCAGCCTCCCCGTACAAGAAACATGTGATATCTTGATTATTTTGCAGTGCAATAAACATTGTATTTCGCTTTCCGAGCTATTGCAAACGGATAAATTAAATCTTTATTTTTACATAAACAAACTTATATGTTGAATCTCCTTGTTTTGTGTTTTTGCGAAGCATAGGACTTTCTGTTTTTTTAGAAAAATCCGAACTTTCCTGTTTTGGAGTGGGCTGAAATTGTACGAGTCAAAAGGCCCAGCAGATAGTTCGAAGGCCCGTATGTCCAGATGCAGCCCAATTGAAATCTTTCTTTTCTTGGATTTTTTTCACCCCTGATTTCTGGCTACTTCATTTTTCTTTTTGGTCCCGTGCCGCCTTGGAAATGTTGAGACCGGTCGCTGCAAAATGGGACCCGCATGTCATCCTCTATGTACAATAAAATTTCTTTTCTTGGATTATTTTTGGCTCCCCGATATTTGGTCACTTGCTTTTTTCTTTCTATCTCTTTAAGACTTTTAAACGTTGAGGATGCTGCTGGCTCATGGGTCCCGCATGTCATCCTCTATGAACAATAAAAGTTTCCTTTGTTGGATTTATTTTTTACCCCTAATTTATGTTTATTTGCCTTTTTCTTTTGATCCCCGCCCCCTTTGAAACCATGACGACGCAAATGGCAGTGTCGGTCCCATATGTCATCCTCTATGAACAATAAAGGTTTCCTTTGATAGATTTATTTTTTACCCTAATTAATTTCTCGGCTATTTCCTATTTTTATTTTGATCCCCGCCACCTTGGAATAGTTGAGGATGCCGTCGCCTCATGGGTCCTGCATGTCATCCTCTCGTAAAGGTAAAAGTTTCATTTCTTGGATTTTGTTTACCAACTGATTTTTGGCTTTTTTTATTTCGATCTCCTGCCGCCTTTAAAACGTTGACGACGCAGCTGGCTCATGGGTCCCCAATGTCAGCCTCCCGCATCGCAAATCCTCTTTCGCAAAGGTTGTATTTCTAGCTAGATATCTAAGGTGGATTCGACCGCTGTGGTTCAGTGCAGCTCGTGTAAGCCTTCTTGCAATCGATTAATGGAACTAGTGTATAGCAAGGTCAAGACAAGTGGCTTGGTGTAATGAATCTATTTGAATCATGTTGTGGATTCAATCTGATAGTTCTCTAACAAAGTCAGCCAAAATAGAAATTAAGTTTTTTTCTAAAACGGAAATGCAAATTAAGATGAACACAAACATTAGTTATCATAATAGCTGATCATACATACATACTTGCTAAGAGCAAAAACTTGCCAGCAGTTTTACCACCCATACAATTAATTAGCGCTCAGATAAGATAACCTTATATAAGTATAACTACAAATGCATTTGCTAAGGGCTCATGGGACAATAGAACTAGACAACCGCAAACTTGATGACCAAAGCATGTCACAGCGGCATCGAAAGTTGTTGACCTTCAACTTTGATCCAATGCGAAGTTTGGCACCGTCAATGAACTTTTTCCACCTGAAGTAACAGCCAAGCGGCCATCTCTGTGGGACTAACGGAGTACCGTCCCTCCACGGTGAGACCTTCACTCTCCATGACGAGGGAAATCTTGCCCTTCGCCAGCATTGAGATCCTTGGTGATACTTTTAGGCAATTTCTGATTCAAAGCAAGAGATACCAACAAAAATTAGTCAATGGCACCAATGCACTGAAGACTGAACCATGTGAGACTTTGAGCAGAGAAGACATCAAGATAAGAGCAGTTATGCTGTCATATACTCACGAACATAGCCTTCTGGGATGCGTCTGGTCACCACACGAGTGGCCACGCAATGAGCTGAGACCTCGGTGATCCGGCTGGGGTAGGTGCAGGAGCCTGGGCCGGTACACGAGCTGGTGCTGATGCAGAAACTGTCGGGCAGGTGCAATAAACGGGTGCCTCTAGAGGAACCGGTGCTGATGGCAGGAGACTGTTGGGCAGATGCAGTAAACGGTGCAGCTAGAGGAACCAGTGCTGATGCAGGAGCCTGCTGGGCAGGTGTAGTATATGGGGCCTCTACAGGAACCAATGCTGATGTAGGGGCCTGCTGGGTAGATGCAATAAACGGTGCTGGTACAGGAACCGGTGCTGATGCAGGAGAGTGGGAAGCCGGTGCCGGTGCTGGTGTGGGTGCCCTTTGTGACATCCGCTCCTGTTCCATCAGGGGATCTGCAGCTTTGATCATGTTAAACCCAGCAAGCTAGAACAGAGGGAATGGTTTAGAACAACTGCTCAGAATGCAGTAATCAAAGGATATGAGTACAAAAAAGTTACATATTATATATTTGGAAGTGTGTGTTATCACCAGAATTTGACCGGATCAGAGGTGGGCCGCGATTAAGATGGGCTTGAAGAATATACCTGGAAGAAATACATGAATCGGCCTTGTATACAAAGTTTGGGCTAGTTTGCCCGTGTATCTGTAAATATAGTAGGATACGTGTCGGTTAGATAGAATTTGGCTCGTGCATGGTTGGGATTATTCCCACGTTAGAAAGTCTACGGACTATAAATATGTATCTAGGGTTATTGAGAAAAACAACAATCACGTTCATCACAAACCAATCTAGGCGCATCGCCAACTCCCTTGTTTCGAGGGTTTCTTCCGGGTAAGCATCATGCTGCCTAGATCGCATCTTGCGATCTAGGCAGTACACGTTTATTCACTGTTCATGCGTTGCTCGTGCTGAAGCCTTGTTGATGGCGAGCAACGTAGTTATCATAGGCGTGTTAGGGTTAGCATCATTTCATCGTATCACATGCTTTCGTCCATGCAACCCTTAGACGTCTAGCCGCCCTTACACCTTTCTTAGGTGTAAGGGCGGCACCCCGCTTGATCATTATTTAGTAGATCCGATCCGTTATGATTGCTCCTTGTTCTTCAAGGATTAGTTTAATATCTGCATAGTTAGGCCTTGCAAACGGGTTGAAGGATCCAGTAGCACGTAGGGTGTAGTTTGCTAGCCCTAGATGAGATGTTCCGGGGATCAACTTCATGTTGGTTTTTAGGCCTTGTCTAGGGTCGGTTTATTATCACCGTGCGTGGCTGCCAGGCTCAATCACGCGTAGGATGTTCCGATTATGTGGTGAAAACCCTAAATCGTCGTAGGTCGTTTTAGCTTTATATTGATCAAGCAGGACCACCATGTGATCGTATACCTCATACGAATCATGGGCAGATCGGCTCCTTGAGCCGATTCACAGGACAACCTGAGAGCCGATCGAGGCTCGTATTTAATGTTTACGTGTATGCCATGCAGGAAACTAAGCGAAGCAAATCCATCACCTTCCTGACCAGGTATAGGTCAGGTGGCACGCCCTTGCACCAGCATCGGACGTGCGTGCCGAGGCTTTGCGGGCCGTCGCTCGAGGGACCAGGGCCAGCCGCAGTCCTGGAAGCCTCCCGGCTCTACTGTGTTGCCCGTCGATGCTCGCCGGTGGGTTTCTGACCGCAACACATTCTGGCACGCCCGGTGGGACAGTCTTCGACATTAACTGCATCGCCATCTACATCTGAGATGGCGGAAGGTACTCCAGTCACGTACGAAGATCTGACTGAGGAGCTCAAGAAGAAGTATGACGAGGTCAAAGCGATCCTCGAAGCTGACCTCATCGGCTCTTTCCAGAGAACCCGCTCACACGGCATCAGGTGGAATGGATTCTCACCTGAAGGCGCGCTCGATGGAGTAGACCTATCCGCCCCGTCAGAAGAACGCACCAGGTCTCTGCGTCAGGAGATTAATTTCATGGTAGCTCATTCGCTGCACCGCCATTCTGAGAACCTGGTGAACACTTTGGAGCGTGTCGCCCTTCGGGTGATCCAGGAAATCATGAGGCATCAGTACTCTCCGTCAGGACCAGCTCTAGGGACTCACCAAGGAGAGATACCACTCCAGTCCCGACCACCGCTGCCGTTCGCGTTGGCAGCACCAGAAGTGCCGAGTTCACCGGCATACGTCGTCTACAAGATCGGTGGTGACCCGAGTGATTACCAGTTCTTGTACGAGGCGCCTAAGGAGATCCCTCACGGATACACGTGCACATACGTGCCAGACTGCAGTAACTGGGCACTCACGAACCAGACTGCAACAGCAGGGACTTCTGGAACAGCAGGAGGAACTTCGGGAACAGATCTTGAGAAGCAGACGTGGCTAGCTAAGTATGCCACTCCGACGAACCTCCAGAGCTCAACTCCTGCAGTTGGCTCAGAGCTTGAGAAGCAAGCGTGGCTGGCTAAGTATGCCACTCCAGCGAATCTTCAGAGTTCGACTCCTGCAGCCAGCACCACGGATCAGATCAGTACAATCTTGAGAGACCAGTTCGGCATTGTGCCGAAAAGGAGGGAAATCGGCTATTTCAAGCCGTACCCCAACGAGTACGATTTGATCCCACTACCACCCAAATATCGGCTCCCTGATTTCTCCAAGTTTAGTGGATCAGATGGCTCCAACTCAATCGAGCATGTGAGCCGATATTTGGCACAGCTGGGCACGATCTCAGCATCAGATGAACTACGCGTGAGGTTCTTCGCACAGTCCCTCACAGGATCGGCTTTCGGGTGGTACACATCGCTGCCACCAGACTCAATCCGGACTTGGAAGCAGTTGGAAGAGCAGTTCCACATGCAGTATCACTCGGAGGCTTCCGAGCCTGGCATTGCCGATCTAGCACAAGTACGACAGAAGCGCGGAGAAACAGTGTCAGAATACATCCAGTGCTTCAGGACCGTTAGGAACCGATGCTATTCGGGTCGTGTGACTGAAAAAGAAGCAGTCGAGTTGGCGGTGGTGGGTCTCGCATCACCGATCAAGGATGTGGCCTCCCAGGCAGACTACCCTTCACTGGCGCATATGGTGCAGAAGCTGTCATTATATGAACAGTGCCACCCAGAGGTGTACCAGGATAAATTCAAGCGTGCGGTGGTCCTGGTTGAGGCAGATGAAGGTGAAGGCTCTGCGGGAGATCAAGAGGTAGCAGTGGCTGAATGGACTCGGGGGGCAAGCCCCGTGTCCTGCAAATGGGTTAAGCCACAAGGTCCTCCAAGAGGGTTTGACTTCGACGGGACCAAGGCTGAGCAAATTTTTGACCTCTTGCTTAAGGAGAAGCAACTAAAGGTACCCGAAGGCCACAAAATCCCCATAGCGCAAGAGCTAAACGGAAAGCCATACTGCAAGTGGCATAACACGTTCACCCATGCCACCAACGACTGCAGGGTGTGGCGTCAGCAGATCCAAATGGCGATAGAACAAGGGCATCTAATTTTCAGCCAGTACGCCATGAAAGTCGACACACACCCCTTCCCCGCCGTTAACATGGTGGAGTGCACTTACCCTGGGAGGTGCCGGCCAGGTTTCTCGTTCAACATCAACATGGTAGGCCCTGTGCACCACCCTGGTAAGGATAGAGACGAGGGCAGCTGCTCTCATGACAAGGACAAAGAGGAGGCCATTCCACGCGATCGGCTCCGGCACTTCCCAAAAATCCTGGTTCCAATCAAAATGAAGGCCGATTCCAACAATCGGCCCGTATTATCCTTACCATACGTTTTCCCTGTATTCAGTGTCGATCTCACAGGTGACGGAAAGCTAGGGTATGGGTTTACATCGGCTGATGAGCTAGAAGAAGTCGACATCGGTCCTGGGGAAAAGCCACGACCAACTTTTATCAGCAAGAAGTTAGATCCACATCTCAGGAGTCAGATGATAGCTCTGTTAAAAGAATACCCAGATTGCTTTGCATGGGATTACACAGAGATGCCTGGGTTAGACAGGAGCATCATTGAGCATCGGCTCCCCCTTAAGAAAGGATTTCGGCCGTTCCAACAACGAGCACGTCAGATGAAGGCCGAAATTCTGGAAGAGGTCAAGAAAGAGATCGAGAAGATGTTGGCCGCCGGGTTCATCAGGCCATGCAGGTATGCTGAGTGGATCTCCAGTATCGTACCTGTAGAGAAGAAGGATGGCCGATGGCGTGTGGCCATAGATTTCCGAGATCTCAACAGAGCCAATCCAAAAGATGAATATCCGATGCCTGTGGCCGAAACGTTGATCAATGCAGCTGCTGGCCACAAGGTGTTGAGCTTCATGGATGGCAACGCCGGCTATAACCAAATCTTCATGGCTCCAGAAGATATACACAAGACCGCATTCAGTACTGTGCAGTAGGCTTGTTTGAATATGTAGTCATGACCTTTGGGTTGAAGAATGCTGGTGCAACGTACCAAAGAGCCATGAATTATATATTTCACGATCTGATCGGCAAGTTGGTGGAAATCTACATCGATGACGTGGTGGTCAAATCTGTCTCCATGGAGGGACACTTGGATGATTTGCGACGTATCCTAGACCGAACTTGGAAGTTCGGACTGAGAATGAATCCAAAGAAGTGTGCCTCTTGACTTTTCAGGCCGATCTCAATTCCCCGTTCATGAACCAGAAAACCTAGGAACTGACCGGCCGTCACTCCATTCTGCTCGTGTCGCCTCGGGGGGCAACATATTCTTTCGCCATCAGGCTATCTACCCCTTGCACCAACAATGTTGCTGAGTATGAGGCAGTGCGCAAGGGAATGGAGTTGCTTTTGGAAGCCGGGGCAGAGGCGGTGGAGCTTTTTGGAGACTCGAAGTTGGTGATCTCCCAACTCACGGACGAATACAAGTGCGAGAGTGAGTCACTCTTTCCATATTGGATGGAATGTCATGAGCTGATGACACATTTTCGGTACATCAATTTCAGTTGGGTCCCAAGGTCTCAGAATACCGACGCCAATGATCTCTCACAGATGGCGTCAGGATACAAGGACATACCAGACGGGTTAGAAGTTCAGGTGCAGTTCCTGGAGCAGGATGATTGGAGAGCCGATATCTTCAATTACTTGAAGGATTCGGCTCAGGGGGCACCTAAACGGATAAGATACAAGGCTATGAAATATGTCCTTATAGGAGATGACATGTTCTACAGGACGTTGGAAGGGTTACTACTCAAATGCCTGGGACCAACTGAGTCTAATCGGCTCTTACATGAGGTGCATGAAGGCGCCTGTGGAACTCACCAATCGGCTCATAAGATGAAGTGGTTAATTAGGCGGTCAGGGTTTTATTGGCCCACCATGCTTGAGGACTGCTTCAAGTACTACAAGGGATGCCAAGCGTGTCAGATGTTCAGAAAAAATCAGATGGTACCCGCATCAGCGATGAACCCCATCATCAAGCCTTGGCCATTTCGAGGTTGGGGCATGGATATGATCGGCAAAATCCATCCTGCGTCGAGCAAAGGCCACGAGTGGATTCTGGCCATTACAGATGACTTCACCAAATGGGTGGAGGCCGTTCCTATGAAGAAGGTAAAATTGGAAGATGTTATCCAATTTGTCAAAGAACATGTCATTCATAGGTTCGGGATTCCCCAAACCATCACGACCGATGGAGGTTCGGTTTTTGTCTCTAAAGAATTCAGAAAGTTCTGCGATGACATGGGGATTAAGCTGATCCGATCATCTCCATACTATGCTCAAGCCAACGGGCAAGCCGAAGCATCCAATCAAAGCCTGATCAAGCTGATTAAGAGGAAGATTGACGAGAACCCTAGGGTGTGGCATGAGACATTGTCAGAAGCTTTGTGGGCCTATCGCATGTCATGCCATGGAGCTATAAAGACTTCGCCGTACCAGCTTGTCTATGGGCAGGAAGCCGTATTACCTTGGGAAATTACGGCTGGATCGAGACGTGTCACGTTTCAGAATGACCTGACAGCTGAAGAATATGCAGCCCTGATGAGTGACACTATTGAGGATGCAACGGAACTTAGACTTTGGTCGTTGGAGAAGATTAAAGAGAACAAAGCCAGGGTAGCTCGTGCATACAATAAGAAGGTGAGACCAAAGGAGTTTCAAGTTGGTGATTTAGTATGGGAAGCCGTGTTGCCACTAGGAACCAAGGATAAAGCATATGGCAAATGGTCTCCTAATTGGCACGGTCCTTATAAAGTCATCCAGGTTTTGAAGGGCAGTGCCTACATGCTTGAACAGTTGGATGGGGTGAAGTTCCCAGTGGCCGTCAATGGCCAGCATCTCAAGAAGTATTTCCCAAGCATGTGGGATGATGGGCAGTGAGATATGGGGGCCGATTTTAAATCGGCCAGTAAAAAAAATATATATACATACAAATCACAGCCGATGCACAGACATCGACTTGAGAAAATATGCGAAGACAACAGTGTGCTAGTACAGCCGATGCACGGACATCGACTTTAGAATAATAAAAGCCGATGCATTGCTATCGACTCTAGAGGAACAAGCTCAATTGAGCAGGTTAACAGATCGGTTTCAGACCAGAGATTATGATATCTGAGATGAATCTCTTAGTGGATTTGCTGGGGAGTTGAATCTGCGCGTTTAAGGTTGAAGGATGGTTTGGACATGGACTGGACCTGTTTGACCGTGTGAATAGGCAACTGTTTGGCCTCAAATCGCGTTTATAGTGCAAGCCGATGCCCTGCCATCGGCTCTCTGTACAGCGACTTCATTCGACAATCGGCAAAATTGACAAGAAAGCAAAATTAATAGGGGAATAATTTCTTCATTAATAATGGGATTTCTTACAAAGAAAGAGTCGATTGCTCAAGGGAGGAAGAACAAAAGAAAGGTCTATTGACCAATCTGCTACTACTACTAGGCCTATACTAGTAGATCCTAGTCTACGGGCCGTCGCTGCCCTCGTCGTCGTCCTCGGAGCTCTCGTCGGCGCTGCTGCCGGCGGGCTCCTCGTCGCTGCTCCCGTAGCCCTCTACGGGAGCCTCGTCCGCCTCGTCATCGTCGCTGTCGTCGTCATCCCACCAGGTGCGGAGGCGCTTCGCCGGTGGGTAACCCTCAAGGGAGTCGTCGTCGTCGTCTTCCTCCTCCTCTTCCTCGGAGGAGGTGTAATCGTCCCAGGAGAACGAGTCGTCCTCGCTCTCCGATTCCAGTTCCCCATCAGCGAGGAACTGGAGGTCTTCATCTCCGCTGGTCAAGGACTTGTCGTCCTCGGACCAGACGGAGGAGGCGTGGTCCTCCTGGTCCCACTCCTCTGGGGCGTGCTCGTCATGCGCCGCCATCTGAGCCGCCACTGGATCCCACTCTGGCGTGGGTTCGCGGGAGGAGGAGGAGGAGGAGAAGGTCTGGGAGGAGAGATCCGATGAGGCGGAGGAGGAAGAGGAGGAAGACATTGCTCTGAGATTGGGGTTTTCTGGTACCGATGGCTGGAACAGAGCAAGGGGATGAGGTGGCGAACTGTTTGGAGCGGTTAAATAAAAGGGGATATAGTGGAGATTCAATGCCACAGCAGTTTCCGAGGAAGTGGTGCCCAAAAGAGAAAAAAAATTGGCCAGGTCACGCGGAGAAGTTGAGGAGGCAAGGCATCATGATGATGGATACTGCGACGGTTCTGCTCTGCCACGACATGACCCGACGAAGGAAAATCAGAGTGTTTTTGGAATTATCATTTCCAAAACCAGGGGGGCATGTGTTATCACCAGAATTTGACCGGATCAGAGGTGGGCCGCGATTAAGATGGGCTTAAAGAATATACCTGGAAGAAATACATGAATCGGCCTTGTATACAAAGTTTGGGCTAGTTTGCCCGTGTATCTGTAAATATAGTAGGATACGTGTCGGTTAGATAGAATTTGGCTCGTGCACGGTTGGGATTATTCCCACGTTAGAAAGTCTACGGACTATAAATATGTATCTAGGGTTATTGAGAAAAACAACAATCACGTTCATCACAAACCAATCTAGGCGCATCGCCAACTCCCTTGTTTCGAGGGTTTCTTCCGGGTAAGCATCATGCTGCCTGCGATCTAGGCAGTACACGTTTATTCGCTGTTCATGCGTTGCTCGTGCTGAAGCCTTGTTGATGGCGAGCAACGTAGTTATCATAGGCGTGTTAGGGTTAGCATCGTTTCATCGTATCACATGCTTTCGTCCATGCAACCCTTAGACGTCTAGCCGCCCTTACACCTTTCTTAGGTGTAAGGGCGGCACCCCGCTTGATCATTATTTAGTAGATCCGATCCGTTATGATTGCTCCTTGTTCTTCAAGGATTAGTTTAATATCTGCATAGTTAGGCCTTGCAAACGGGTTGAAGGATCCAGTAGCACGTAGGGTGTAGTTTGCTAGCCCTAGATGAGATGTTCCGGGGATCAACTTCATGTTGGTTTTAGGCCTTGTCTAGGGTCGGTTTATTATCACCATGCGTGGCTGCCAGGCTCAATCACGCGTAGGATGTTCCGATTATGTGGTGAAAACTGATGTCTACGTTCCCCCTCCTTTCCTGTAGACAGTGTTGGGCCTCCAAGAGCAGAGGTTTGTAGAACAGCAGCAAGTTTTCCCTTAAGTGGATCACCCAAGGTTTATCGAACTCAGGGAGGAAGAGGTCAAAGATATCCCTCTCATGCAACCCTGCAACCACAAAGCAAGAAGTCTCTTGTGTCCCCAACACACCTAATAGGTGCACTAGTTCGGCGAAGAGATAGTGAAATACAGGTGGTATGAATATATATGAGCAGTAACAACGGTGCCAGAAAATAGCTTGCTGGCGTGTAGTTGATGGTGGTAGTATTGCAGCAGTAGTACCATAGTAAAACAGTAAACAAGCAGCGATCGCAGTATTTAGGAACAAGGCCTAGGGATTTGACTTTCACTAGTGGACACTCTCAACATTGATCACATAACAGAATAGATAAATGCATACTCTACACTTTTGTTGGATGATGAACACATTGCGTAGGATTACACGAACCCTCAATGCCGGAGTTAACAAGCTCCACAATAATGCTCATGTTTAAGTAACCTTAAGTGTAAGATAGATCAAAAGACTAAACCAAGTACTAACATAGCATGCACACTGTCACCTTCATGCATATGTAGGAGGAATAGATCACATCAATATTATCATAGCAATAGTTAACTTCGCAATCTACAAGAGATCATGATCATAGCATAAACCAAGTACTAACACGGTGCACACACTGTCACCTTTACACACGTGCAGGAGGAATAGAACTACTTTAATAACTTTGCTAGAGTAGCACATAGATAGTAGTGATACAAAACTCATATGAATCTCAATCATGTAAAGCAGCTCATGAGATCATTGTATTGAAGTACATAGTAGAGAGATTAACCACATAGCTACCGGTACAGCCCCGAGCCTCGATGGAGAACTACTCCCTCCTCATGGGAGCAGCAGCGGTGATGAAGATGGCGGTGGAGATGGCAGCGGTGTCGATGGAGAAGCCTTCCGGGGGCACTTCCCCGCTCCGGTAGGGTGCCGGAACAGAGACTCCTGTCCCCCAGATCTTGGCCTCGCGATGGCGGCGGCTCTGGAAGGTTTCTGTGGGTTTCGTCGAACGCCTCAGGGTTTTCGATCCAGGGGCTTTATATAGGCGAAGAGGCGGCGCAGGAAGGTCGAAGGGGCGACGAAACCATAGGGCGGCGCGGCCAGGGCCTGGGCCGCGCCGGCCTATGGTCTGGGGGCCCAAAGGCCCCCTCTGGTCCTTCTCGGGTGTTCTGGATGCTTCCGGTGAAAATAGGAACCTGGGCGTTGATTTCGTCCGATTCCGAGAATATTTCGTTACTAGGATTTCTGAAACCAAAAACAGCAGAAAATAGGAACTGGCACTTCGGCATCTTGTTAATAGGTTAGTTCCAGAAAATGCACGAATATGACATAAAGTGTGCATAAAACATGTAGATAACATCAATAATGTGGCATGGAACATAAGGAATTATCGATACGTCGGAGACGTATCAGCATCCCCAAGCTTAGTTCTGCTCGTCCCGAGCAGGTAAAACGATAACACAGATAATTTCTGGAGTGACATGCCATCATAATCTTGATCATACTATTTGTAAAGCATATGTAGTGAATGCAGCAATCCAAGACAATGGTAATGACATGAGTAAACAAATGAATCATAAAGCGAAGACTTTTCATGAATAGTACTTCAAGACAAGCATCAATAAGTCTTGCATAAGAGTTAACTCATAAAGCAATAATTCAAAGTAAAGGCATTGAAGCAACACAAAGGAAGATGAAGTTTCAGCGGTTGCTTTCAACTTATAACATGTATATCTCATGGATAGTTGTCAATGCAAAGCAATATAACAAATGCAATAAGCAAGTATGTAAGAATCAATGCACAATTCACACAAGTGTTTGCTTCTTGAGGTAGAAAGAAATAGGTGAACTGACTCAACAATAAAAGTAAAAGAATGGTCCTCCATAGAGGAAAAGCATCGATTGCTATATTTGTGCTAGAGCTTTGATTTTGAAAACATAAAGAGAGCATAAAAGTAAAGTTTTGAGAGGTGTATGTTGTTGTCAACGAATGGTAGCGGGTACTCTAACCCCCTTGCCAGACCAACCTTCAAAGAGCGGCTCCCATTTTATTTTCATTTTTGTGTGGCACTCCTTCCAACCTTTCTTTCACAAACCATGGCTAACCGAATCCTCGGGTGCCTGCCAACAATCTCATACCATGAAGGAGTGCCTTTTTATTTTAGTTTTATTATGATGACACTCCTCCCAACCTTTGCTTACACAAGCCATGGCTAACCGAATCCTTCGGGTGCCGTCCAACAATCACATACCATGGAGGAGTGTCTATTTTTGTTAATTAATTTGGGACTGGGAATCCCATTGCCAGCTCTTTTTGCAAAATTATTGGATAAGCGGATGAAGCCACTAGTCCATTGGTGAAAGTTGCCCAACAAGATTGAAAGATAAACACCACATACTTCCTCATGAGCTATAAAACATTGACACAAATCAGAGGTGATAAATTTTGAATTGTTTAAAGGTAGCACTCAAGCAATTTACTTTGGAATGGCAGAGAAATACCATGTAGTAGGTAGGTATGGTGGACACAAATGGCATAGTGGTTGGCTCAAGTATTTTGGATGCATGAGAAGTATTCCCTCTCGATACAAGGTTTAGGCTAGCTTATTTGAAACAAACACAAGGATGAACCGGTGCAGCAAAACTCACATAAAAGACATATTGTAAGCATTATAAGACTATACATCGTCTTCCTTGTTGTTCAAACACCTTACTAGAAATTATCTAGACCTTAGAGAGACCAATTATGCAAACCAAATTTTAGCATGCTCTATGTATTCTTCATTAATGGGTGCAAAGCATATGATGCAAGAGCTTAAACATGAGCACAACAATTGCCAAGTATCACATTACCCAAGACATTTATAGCAATTACTACATGTATCATTTTCCAATTCCAACCATATAACAATTTAACGAAGAAGAAACTTCGCCATGAATATTATGAGCTAAGAACACATGTGTTCATACGAACCAGCAGAGCGTGTCTCTCTCCCACACAAGCATGATGTAATCCAATTTATTCAAAAACAAACAAAAACAAAAGCAAACAGACGCTCCAAGAAAAGCACATAAGATGTGATGGAATAAAAATATAGTTTCAGGGGAGGAACCTGATAATGTTGTCGATGAAGAAGGGGATGCCTTGGGCATCCCCAAGCTTAGACGCTTGAGTCTTCTTGATATATGCAGGGGTGAACCACCGGGGCATCCCCAAGCTTAGAGCTTTCACTCTCCTTGATCATGTTGCATCATACTCCTCTCTTGATCCTTGAAAACTTCCTCCACACCAAACTCGAAACAACTCATTAGAGGGTTAGTGCACAATAAAAATTAACATATTCAGAGGTGACACAATCATTCTTAACACTTCTGGACATTGCATAATGCTACTGGACATTAGTGGATCAAAGAAATTCATCCAACATAGCAAAAGAGGCAATGCGAAATAAAAGGCAGAATCTGTCAAAACAGAACAGTTCGTATTGACGAATTTTAAAATGGCACCAGACTTGCTCAAATGAAAATGCTCAAATTGAATGAAAGTTGCGTACATATCTGAGGATCATGCACGTAAATTGGCTTAATTTTCTGAGCTACCTACAGGGAGGTGGACCCAGATTCGTGACAGCAAAGAAATCTGGAACTGCGCAGTAATCCAAATCTAGTACTTACTTTTCTATCAACGGCTTTACTTGGCACAACAAAACACAAAACTAAGATAAGGAGAGGTTGCTACAGTAGTAAACAACTTCCAAGACACAAATATAAAACAAAGTACTGTAGCAAAATAACACATGGGTTATCTCCCAAGAAGTTCTTTTCTTTATAGCCATTAAGATGGGCTCAGCAGTTTTAATGATGCACTCGCAAGAAATAGTATTTGAAGCAAAAGAGAGCATCAAGAGGCAAATTCAAAACACATTTAAGTCTAACATGCTTCCTATGAAAGGGGATCTTGTAAAGAAACAAGTTCATGAAGAGCAAAGTAGCAAGCATAGGAAGATAAAACAAGTATAGCTTCAAAAATTTCAGCACATAGAGAGGTGTTTTAGTAACATGAAAATTTCTACAACCATATTTTCCTCTCTCATAATAGCTTTCAGTAGTGTCATGAGCAAACTCAACAATATAACTATCACATAAAGCATTCTTATCATGAGTCTCATACATAAAATTATTACTCTCCACGTAAGCATAATCATTCTTATTAGTTGTAGCAGGAGCAAATTCAACAAAGTAGCTATCATTATTATTCTCATCAAGTGTTGGAGGCATAGTATAATCACAACAAAATTTACTCTCCATAGTAGGTGGTACCAAAAGACCACTATCATTATAATCATCATAAATAGGAGGCAAAGTATCATCAAAGTAAATTTCCTCCTCAATGCCTGGGGGACTAAAAATATCATGCTCATCAAAGCCAGCTTCCCCAAGCTTAGAATTTTCCATATCATTAGCAACAATGGTGTTCAAAGTGTTCATACTAATATCATTGCTACTAGCATGCAAATAAGGTTCCATAGGTTTTTTAATTTTCGCATTAAACCATTCATGTCTTGACTCAGGAAATAGTACAAAGAGCTCACAGATGTTTTCCATTATGCCTTACTAGTGTAAAACAAGAAACAAAAAGATGCAATTGCAGAATCTAAAGGAAATAGCTTCGAGTACTTACAACGGCGGAAAATAGCTTGGTAGCCGAGGTCCGGAGTGTGAGTACCTTTTACCTTTCCTCCCCGGCAACGGCACCAGAAAAGTAGCTTGATGTCTACGTTCCCCCTCCTTTCCTGTAGACAGTGTTGGGCCTCCAAGAGCAGAGGTTTGTAGAACAGCAGCAAGTTTTCCCTTAAGTGGATCACCCAAGGTTTATCGAACTCAGGGAGGAAGAGGTCAAAGATATCCCTCTCATGCAACCCTGCAACCACAAAGCAAGAAGTCTCTTGTGTCCCCAACACACCTAATAGGTGCACTAGTTCGGCGAAGAGATAGTGAAATACAGGTGGTATGAATATATATGAGCAGTAACAACGGTGCCAGAAAATAGCTTGCTGGCGTGTAGTTGATGGTGGTAGTATTGCAGCAGTAGTAACACAGTAAAACAGTAAACAAGCAGCGATCGCAGTATTTAGGAACAAGGCCTAGGGATTTGACTTTCACTAGTGGACACTCTCAACATTGATCACATAACAGAATAGATAAATGCATACTCTACACTTTTGTTGGATGATGAACACATTGCATAGGATTACACGAACCCTCAATGCCGGAGTTAACAAGCTCCACAATAATGCTCATGTTTAAGTAACCTTAAGTGTAAGATAGATCAAAAGACTAAACCAAGTACTAACATAGCATGCACACTGTCACCTTCATGCATATGTAGGAGGAATAGATCACATCAATATTATCATAGCAATAGTTAACTTCGCAATCTACAAGAGATCATGATCATAGCATAAACCAAGTACTAACACGGTGCACACACTGTCACCTTTACACACGTGCAGGAGGAATAGAACTACTTTAATAACTTTGCTAGAGTAGCACATAGATAGTAGTGATACAAAACTCATATGAATCTCAATCATGTAAAGCAGCTCATGAGATCATTGTATTGAAGTACATAGTAGAGAGATTAACCACATAGCTACCGGTACAGCCCCGAGCCTCGATGGAGAACTACTCCCTCCTCATGGGAGCAGCAGCGGTGATGAAGATGGCGGTGGAGATGGCAGCGGTGTCGATGGAGAAGCCTTCCAGGGGCACTTCCCCGCTCCGGCAGGGTGCCGGAACAGAGACTCCTGTCCCCCAGATCTTGGCCTCGCGATGGCGGCGGCTCTGGAAGGTTTCTGTGGGTTTCGTCGAACGCCTCAGGGTTTTCAATCCAGGGGCTTTATATAGGCGAAGAGGCGGCGCAGGAAGGTCGAAGGGGCGACGAAACCATAGGGCGGCGCGGCCAGGGCCTGGGCCGCGCCGGCCTATGGTCTGGGGGCCCAGTGCCCCCCCTCTGGTCCTTCTCGGGTGTTCTGGATGCTTCCGGTGAAAATAGGAACCTGGGCGTTGATTTCGTCCGATTCCGAGAATATTTCGTTACTAGGATTTCTGAAACCAAAAACAGCAGAAAACAGGAACTGGCACTTCGGCATCTTGTTAATAGGTTAGTTCCAGAAAATGCACGAATATGACATAAAGTGTGCATAAAACATGTAGATAACATCAATAATGTGGCATGGAACATAAGAAATTATCGATACGTCGGAGACGTATCAAAAACCCTAAATCGTCGTAGGTCGTTTTAGCTTTATATTGATCAAGCAGGACCACCATGTGATCGTATACCTCATACGAATCATGGGCGGATCGGCTCCTTGAGCCGATTCACAGGACAACCTGAGAGCCGATCGAGGCTCGTATTTAATGTTTACGTGTATGCCATGCAGGAAACTAAGTGAAGAAAATCCATCACCTTCCTGACCAGGTATAGGTCAGGTGGCACGCCCTTGCACCAGCATCGGACGTGCGTGCCGACGCTTTGTGGGCCGTCGCTCGAGGGACCAGGGCCAGCCGCAGTCCTGGAAGCCTCCCGGCTCTATGATACGTCCAATTTGCATCACTATTTTATATCATAATTTGCTGTTATTCATTGATATATTTCATATTGGGACACAATACTTATGTTATTTCATCTATTTTGCATGTTTCATCATTATTGGAGGATCGAACACCGGAGCCAGGATTCTGCTGGAAAAAGCACCGTCAGAACGCAATATTTCGGAAGATCAACTATGGAAGGAAATTATACCAAAAATCCTATTTTTCAAGATGACGAAGGAAGCCAGAAGGGGGAGCCAGGAGCAGCCAGGGTGGGCCCACACCCTAGGGCGGCGCGGCCCAAGCCCTGGCCGCGCCGGCCTGTGGTCTGGGGGGCCCACGACCCTTTTCGCCTCCTTTTCTTCGCCAAACCCTTCGTCCCGAAGACCTAAGCCAGAAGGGGTACCTCGCGAAGAGTTACAGCCGCCTCTGCGGGGCGGAGAACACCAGAGAGAAAAGAGCTCTCCGGCGGGCAGGAATCCGCCGGGGAAATTCCCTCCGGGAGGGGGAAATCGACGCCATCGTCACCGTCATCGAGCTGGACATCATCGCCATCACCATCATCATCATCTCCACCATCATCACCGCCGTCATCACCGCTGGACACCGTCACCGCCGTAGCAATTTGGGTTTGATCTTGATTGTTTGATAGGGGAAACTCTCCCGCTATCGATTTCTACTTGTTGTTGATGCTATTGAGTGAAACCATTGAACCAAGTTTATGTTCAGATTGTTATTCATCATCATATCACCTCTGATCATGTTCCATATGATGTCTCGTGAGTAGTTCGTTTAGTTCTTGAGGACATGGGTGAAGTCTAAATGTTAGTAGTGAACTATGGTTGAGTAATATTCAATGGTGTGATATTTAAGTTGTGGTGTTATTCTTCTAGTGGTGTCATGTGAACGTCGACTACATGACACTTCACCATTTATGGGCCTAGGGGAATGCATCTTGTATTCGTTTGCTAATTGCGGGGTTGCCGGAGTGACAGAAACCTAAACCCCCGTTGGTATATCGATGCAGGAGGGATCGCAGGATCTCAGAGTTTAAGGCTGTGGTTAGATTTATTCTTAATTACTTTCTTGTAGTTGCGGATGCTTGCAAGGGGTATAATCACAAGTATGTATTAGTCCTAGGAAGGGCGGTACATTAGCATAGGTTCACCCACACAACACTTATCACAACAATGAAGATTATTTAGCCGTATGTAGCGAAAGCACTAGACTAAAATCCCGTGTGTCCTCGAGAACGTTTGGTCATTATAAGTAAACAAACCGGCTTGTCCTTTGTGCTAAAAAGGATTGGGCCACTGCTGCAATTATTACTCTCGCACTTTACATACTCGTACTTTATTCAACTGTTACATCAAAACCCCCCGAATACTTGTCTCGTGAGCATTTACAAGTGAATCCTTTATCGAAACCGCTTGTCAACACCTTCGCTCCTCGTTGGGATCGACATTCTTACTTATCGAAGATACTACGATACACCCCCTATACTTGTGGGTCATCAAGACTATTTTCCGGCGCCGTTGCCGGGGAGTGAAGCGCTATTGGTAAGTGGAATTGGTAAGGAAAACCTCATCACAGTGCTGATTTTATTTCTGCCTGCTGCTATAAGTCATTATGGAGAGATCTTCTCTTCATTTTCTATTTGGGAAATCTACTACTACTGCAACGGTAGTGGATGAGGCGCCAGGTGAGGAAGTGATACCATATAAAATACCTATGAAAATTATTGAACGTGTTATGGATAACCGCTATGAGGGGGATGGAACTGTCCACCCCGGTGATCATTTACTGTTTTTGCATGAATTATGCGGGTTATTCAAATGTGCAGGTATTGCTATGGATGAAGTGAGGAAGAAACTATTCTCTTTATCGCTGTCCGGTAAGGCGGCGCATTGGTATAAATTACTGGATAATGGGGATTCTCTTGAATGGAATGATATTGTGCCCCGGTTTTATTCTAAGTTCTATCCTCCAAGTGAAATTCATAAGGATCGGAATCGCATATATAATTTTTGGCCTCATGATGGAGAGAGTATTGCCCAAGCTTGGGGGAGATTGAAGTCTTTAATGCTCAAATGCCCCATTCATGAGCTTCCGGTAATGTTATTATTGATAATTTCTACGCAAGACTTTCTTTTTCAAGACAAGACCTTGCTGGATACTTCTTGTTTTGGATCATTTACACGCAACAAGGAAGAGTTTAAAAGGGACCTTCTTGATCGAATCCAAGAAAATACTGAAGGTTGGGAGAACGACAAGGATAGAGAATCAGGTATAATTTATGATTATAAATGCATTGAAGCTTTTATGGATACTGATAAATTTCGTAATATGAGTGCTACATATGGTCTTGATTCTCAAGTTGTTGTAAATCTTTATAAAGCTTTTGCCTCTCATTATGAATTGCCAAAGAAGAATTTTGATAAGTATCATGAACCGTATAAAGATAAAATTGATTCATCTATTAATAAATGTGTAGTGGTTGAAACTGCTGATAATGTTATTCCTGAAGCTTATATTGAAAAAACTCCTTTCCCTGCTAAAATGAAAGAGTATTCTGTTATAAATAGTGCGGTTCATAAAAGTGAAAAGAAACCTGTAGAACCTGAAGAACAAATAAAAATTGAACCTGCTGTTGCAATAGTTAAAGATCTTGTGACTGAAAATGTGGAGGATGGTCATATTATTTTCTCGTGAAGATGCTTCTAATATTGTTTCACATCCTAATAAACCCAAACAAGCTAGTGTTCCTATGATGTCTGTTAGAATTGGTGATCATTGCTATTATGGATTATGTGATATTGGTGCAAGTGTTAGTGCTATTCCGTATGAGCTTTACACGGAGATTATGCACGAAATTGATTCTTGTGAACTTGAAGATATTGATGTGGTTATTCAGCTGGCTAATAGAGAAACTATTTCTCCAATTGGTATTGTTCGAGATGTGGAAGTTTTATGCGGTAAGATTAAATATCCTGCTGACTTTTTGGTACTTGGTTCTGCTGCTAGTGATTATTGTCCTATTATTTTTGGTAGACCTTTTCTAAATACTTGTGGAGCTATTATAGATTGCAAGAAAGAGAAAATTTTGACTAAATTTGCTGGTGAATCTTATGAGTTTAACTTCTCTAAATTTACTAAAACTCCTTATAAAGCTGATTTGCCTAGTAATGATATTAAAATGGAGCAATGTGCATCTATTGTTCTTGTTCCTAATAATCCTTTGCAGCAACATTTAGAGGATAGCGAGAGCGAAATTTTTAGGAAAGAAAGAGATGAGCTTGAGGAAATTTTTCTTCGCCAACCTATTCTCAAGCATGATTTACCGGTGGAAGATTTGGGTACAACACCGCCACCAAAGGAAGATCCTGCTTTTTGATTTAAAGCCTTTACCCGATAATCTTAAATATGCTCATATTGATGATAAGAAAATATATCCTGTTATTATTAGTTCTAAGCTTTCAGAGATTGAGGAAGAAAGGTTATTGGAAATATTGAAGAAGCATCGAGGCGCTATTGGCTACACTCTTGATGATTTGAAGGGGATTTCTCCTTCTATTTGCCAACATGCTATTAATATGGAAGATGATGCAAAGCCTGTTGTTGAACCTCAGCATTGCCTAATTCCAAAGATGAAGGAAGTGGTAAGGAATGAGGTATTACGACTCCTTGAAGCTGGTATTATATATCCTATTGCTGATAGTAGATGGGTTAGTCCCCAGGTAATCGCGTTCCCAAGAAAGGAGGTATGACTGTTGTGCCTAATGATAATGATGAGCTCATTCCTCAAAGAGTAGTTGTAGGGTATAGAATGTGCATTGATTTTCGAAAAGTTAATAAGGTTACTAAGAAAGATCATTACCCTTTACCATTTATTGATCAAATGCTAGAAAGATTGTCTAAAAATACTCATTTTTGCTTTCTTGATGGTTATTATTGGTTTTCACAAATTGCTGTTAAAGCTAAAGATCAAGAGAAAACCACTTTTACTTGTCCCTATGGAACTTATGCTTATAGACGCATGCCTTTTGGTTTATGTAATGCTCCTGCTACTTTTCAAAGATGCATGTCTGCTATTTTTCATGGTTTTTGTGAAAGTATTGTAGAGGTATTCATGGATGATTTTTCCGTCTATGGAAATTCTTTTGATAGTTGCTTGCGAAACCTTGATAAAGTTTTGCAGAGATGTGAAGAAACTAACCTTGTTCTTAATTGGGAGAAATGCCACTTTATGGTTAATGAAGGAATTGTATTGGGACATAAAATTTCTGAGAGAGGTATTGAAGTTGATAGAGCTAAAGTTGAAGCAATTGAGAAGATGCCCTATCCTAGGGATGTAAAAGGTATTCGTAGTGTTCTTGGTCATGCTGGGTTTTATAGGAGATTTATTAAAGATTTCTCCAAGATTTCAAAGCCTCTTACTAATCTTCTTCAAAAAGATGTACCATTTGTTTTTGATGATGATTGTAAGGAAGCTTTTGAAACTCTTAAGAAAGCCTTAACAACTCGCTGCTCCTATAGTTGAACCTCCTGATTGGAACTTACCCTTATAAATTATGTGTGATTATAGTGATTTTGATGTAGTAGCTGTTCTTGGACAGCGGGTAGATAAAAAACTGAATGTTATTCATTATGCTAGTAAAACTCTTGATGCTGCTCAAAGAAATTATGCTACAACTGAAAAAGAATTATTAGCTGTAGTCTTTGCTTGTGATAAATTTAGATCTTATATTGTTGATTCAAAAGTTACTATTCATACTGATCATGCTGCAATTAGATACCTAATGACGAAGAAAGATGCTAAGCCTAGGCTTATTAGATGGGTGCTTCTTTTGCAAGAATTTGATCTACATATTGTAGACAGGAAAGGTGCTGATAATCCTGTTGCTGATAATTTGTCTAGATTGGAAAATATTGCTTATGATCCTGTTCCTGTTAATGATAGTTTTCCAAATGAACAATTGGCTGTAATAAAGGTGAACTCGCGAGACAGTCCTTGGTATGCTGATTATGCTAACTTTATTGTTTCCAAGTACTTGCCTCCAACCTTTTCAGCTCAGCAAAGGAGGAAATTCTTTTATGATTTGAGGCATTATTTCTGGGATGACCCACACTTATATAAAGAAGGAGTGGATGGTATTATGCGAAGATGTGTTCCCGAATATGAACAACAGGAGATATTGAGTAAATGTCATGGTAGTGCTTATGGAGGACATCACGCCAGAGAAAGAACCGCGCAAAAGGTTCTACAATCAGGTTTTTATTGGCCAACTCTCTTCAAGGATGCGAGAAAGTTTATTTTATCTTGTGATGAATGCCAAAGGGTTGGTAATATCTCCAGACGCAATGAAATGCCTATGAATTATACTCTTGTTATTGAACCATTTGATTGTTGGGGATTTGACTTCATGGGACCTTTTCCGTCTTCAGAAGGTAACACTCATATACTCGTTGCTGTTGATTATGTTACTAAATGGGTGGAAGCTATACCTACAAAAAGTGCTGATGGTGAGACCTCTTTAAGAATGCTCTTAGATATTATTTTTCCTAGATTTGGAGTACCTAGATATATTATGACCGATGGAGGTTCTCACTTTATTCATGGAGGATTTAGAAAAACTCTTGCTAGGTATGGTATTAATCATAGAATTGCTTCCGCTTATCATCCTCAAACTAGTGGTCAAGTAGAATTATCAAATAGAGAGATTAAATCTATTTTGCAAAAGACCGTTAATAAAACCAGAAAGAATTGGGCTAGTAAATTGAAGGATGCACTTTGGGCTTATAGAACTGCTTATAAAAATCCCATGGGAATGTCACCTTATAAAATGGTTTATGGGAAAGCTTGTCATTTACCTTTAGAACTAGAGCACAAAGCTTATTGGGCTGTTAGAGAATTAAATAAAGATCCTAAACTTAGGTGATAAGAGATTGTTGCAATTGAGTTCTCTAGATGAATGGAGAAGTGAAGCTTATGAAAATGCTAAACTCTTTAAAGAGAAAGTTAAAAAATGGCATGATAGGAGGATTATCAAAAGAGAATTTAATATTGGGGATAAAGTCCTATTGTATCGGTCTCTGTCTCGAGATTCTTTGCAGGGAAATTACTCTCGAAATGGGAAGGACCATATGTTGTCGAGGAGGTGTATCGTTCAGGAGCAATCAAAATTAGCTCTCTCCAAGGCAATGCTACGCAAGTGGTGAATGGACAAAGACTCAAGCATTATATCTCGGGTGATTCTTATAATGTTGATGTTGATATTATTCAAGTGGAAACACCGGAGGATTTCATCAAAGGGCAAATTGACAGTCCGCCAGAACTCGACTTTGAATAGGTAACAGTACTGGTAATGAAAAGTACGCAATTTACTTTCCGAACTATATTTTTGCTGTTTTTGGAAAATATGAGAAATTACGAGTTCGAAACGGAGTGGAAAGGACGCACGAGGGCGCGCCACCATAGGCCGGCGCGGCCAAGCCTGGGCCCGCGCCGCCCTATGGTTTGGCCGCCCCGTCGCCCCTTTCCGACTCTGGTTCGATCTGGTACTTTCCGTATGTCGTGAAAAATTTTGCTATATAATCCCCCGGACCCCTGGAGGTCCGTATATCGTGTTTTCGACGTGTTTTGTTTCGAGCTGTTTCTGCCAGGATCTGTTTTCAGTCTAGAAGCACCATGGCCTCCAACGACAAGGGCAAGGGGCTTTCGGAGGAAGAAGTGAAGGAGGTGCCATCAAGACAAGATCAGCAAGCCGGAGGGAGCAAGCAAATCTTGGTGGGATCTGTTGACACTCGACGTTCTTTTTCTCATAACTTGCAGGGACCTCTACCACCCGCTCTCAGCCTCGACTCCTTCCCCATGATGGAAG
The DNA here is from genome assembly GCF_019359855.2 of Lolium perenne. Classification (NCBI taxonomy): domain Eukaryota; kingdom Viridiplantae; phylum Streptophyta; class Magnoliopsida; order Poales; family Poaceae; genus Lolium; species Lolium perenne. The sequence goes on along the minus strand of NC_067248.2, from coordinate 44,231,258 downwards.
AAGTTCTACGGGTTACCGATGAGTTTTGTGATCAATATCGGGCTCTGAGAAGAGAAGTGGAGATACTCCAGGAGGAGAACTGCCGTCTCCGAAGATTGATTGAATACCACTCGATTCGCGTCACAAGGTCGTCATCGCCAACTTCGGATAACAATGAATCTCTTCGAATCTTAGTGCAGAATTATCAAGCTGAGAAGCTGAAGACGAAGGAGCTTATTAAGAAGCTCGGGAAGAATTCATCACCACCATCGCCAAAGGAGTAATTCATCATCGGTATTGGCATCCCCTTGGTTTGTTCCAAACTTGGGGGAGTGCCGCGGTATCACATTATCACTACCTTTTACTTTTATTGTCAAGTAGTGTCATATCATGAGTAGGGAAGTTATCGTATAAGATGGGCTGCGTTTGGAAGTATCTCTCCTTTAGTTGGTTATCTATGTATCCCTTGGTGTGAGTTATCGTTATGGAATATTAATGAGAAGTCTTATCATTTACATATTGCACATCTTATTTTAGTTTGCAATCTCTATGATTCATCTTGTTGTTAGTATTGGTATCACTTTGGGAGCATTGAATAAATCTATTTGGTTTTGGCAAACTTAGCATTGGTCAATAGCAACAACACTTTGAGGTTTAAATAGAAAAGAGAAATACATGTAGTTGTTTCATTGTCTTTCTTGTTAGCTCATAGCTTATTATTCTGAAGTTAAAATTGTTTGTGCTTACAAGGAAGATGCATGATTGTTTCTATCACATGTATATTTGTTTGTTTCCCTCGACTCTTATGCTTGCTAATTAACCTTGCTAGCCAAAGACCTGTACTGAGAGGGAATACTTCTCGTGCATCCAAACCTTAACCCAAACCTATGCCATTTGTGTCCACCATACCTACCTACTACATGGTATTTTCTGCCATTCCAAGTAAATACTTCATGTGCTACCTTTAAACAATTCAAAACTTAGTATCTCTTATTTGTGTTAATGTTTCATAGCTCATGAGGAAGTATGTGGTGTTTTATCTTTCAATCTTGTTGGGCAACTTCCACCAATGGACTAGTGGCCTCATCCGCTTATCCAATAATTTTGCAAAAAGAGCTGGCAATGGGATTCCCAGTCCCAAATTAATCAAACTAAATAGACACTCCTCCATGGTATGTGATTGATGGACGGCACCCGAAGGATTCGGTTAGCCATGGCTTGTGTAAGCAAAGGTTGGGGGGAGTGTCATCATCATAATAAAACAAAGTAAAAAGGCACTCCTTCATGGTATGAGATTGTTGGCAGGCACCCGAGGATTCGGTTAGCCATGGTTTGTGAAAGAAAGGTTGGAAGGAGTGCCACACAAAATGAAAATAATATGGGAGCCGCTCTTAGGAGGTTGTCTGGCAAGGGGGTTAGAGTACCCGCTACCAGTCGTTGACAACAACAAACACCTCTCAAAATGTTACTTTTATTATCTTTATATGATTGTAAAACTGAAAAAGCTCTAGCACATGATTTAATCCCTGCTTCCCTCTGCGAAGGGCCTGTCTTTTACTTTATGTTGAGTCAAGAACCTATTTCTCTCCATCTCAAGCAAGCATTTGAGTAGTTGTGATCAAACCATTATATTGTGATTTGCTACATCATGTCTTTTATTCTTCCTTGTTTAGTACAAGTTTTATCTGAATGAATATAGCTTTGCAAGTTATCAATGATCATGAGAAGACCATTATGATTGAGTATGCAAGTTGTGCCCTATAAACTTTAACATGAGAGCGCTGCTCAATGAGATAAATATAATCTGTTAATTGTTCTCTGACCAAGAACGAAGTTTGCCATCACCAATTATGATTTCTCATGCACCTTTACTTGTGATTACCCTATACTTGTTTCAATATGAGTTATAAGAGGTTGTCTACTATAATGTCCTGTGTGAATGAATATGATGCTTCTTGTCCGTATTTTATTTATCGACTCTTCACTCCATAAACATGTGGTCATGTCTATCGAGCGCCGTTTCGGTTGGGGACAAGCGAAGTCTAAGCTTGGGGGAGTTGATACGTCCAATTTGCATCACTATTTTATATCATAATTTGCTGTTATTCATTGATATATTTCATATTGGGACACAATACTTATGTTATTTCATCTATTTTGCATGTTTCATCATTATTGGAGGATCGAACACCGGAGCCAGGATTCTGCTGGAAAAAGCACCGTCAGAACGCAATATTTCGGAAGATCAACTCTGGAAGGAAATTATACCAAAAATCCTATTTTTCAAGATGACGAAGGAAGCCAGAAGGGGGAGCCAGAGCAGCTGGGTGGGCCCACACCCTAGGGCGGCGCGCCCAAGCTCCTGGCCGCGCCGCCCGTGGTCCTGGGGGCCCACGACCCTTTTCGCCTCCTTTTCTTCGCCAAACCCTTCGTCCCGAAGACCTAAGCCAGAAGGGGTACCTCGCGAAGAGTTACAGCCCGCCTCGCGGGCGGAGAACACCAGAGAGAAAAGAGCTCTCCGGCGGGCAGGAATCCGCTGGGAAATTCCTCCGGAGGGGGAAATCGATGCCATCGTCACCGTCATCGAGCTGGACATCATCGCCATCACCATCATCATCATCTCCACCATCATCACCGCCGTCATCACCGCTGGACACCGTCACCGCCGTAGCAATTTGGGTTTGATCTTGATTGTTTGATAGGGGAAACTCTCCCGGTATCGATTTCTACTTGTTGTTGATGCTATTGAGTGAAACCATTGAACCAAGTTTATGTTCAGATTGTTATTCATCATCATATCACCTCTGATCATGTTCCATATGATGTCTCGTGAGTAGTTCGTTTAGTTCTTGAGGACATGGGTGAAGTCTAAATGTTAGTAGTGAACTATGGTTGAGTAATATTCAATGGTGTGATATTTAAGTTGTGGTGTTATTCTTCTAGTGGTGTCATGTGAACGTCGACTACATGACACTTCACCATTTATGGGCCTAGGGGAATGCATCTTGTATTCGTTTGCTAATTGCGGGGTTGCCGGAGTGACAGAAACCTAAACCCCCGTTGGTATATCGATGCAGGAGGGATCGCAGGATCTCAGAGTTTAAGGCAGTGGTTAGATTTATTCTTAATTACTTTCTTGTAGTTGCGGATGCTTGCAAGGGGTATAATCACAAGTATGTATTAGTCCTAGGAAGGGCGGTACATTAGCATAGGTTCACCCACACAACACTTATCACAACAATGAAGATTATTTAGCCGTATGTAGCGAAAGCACTAGACTAAAATCCCGTGTGTCCTCGAGAACGTTTGGTCATTATAAGTAAACAAACCGGCTTGTCCTTTGTGCTAAAAAGGATTGGGCCACTCGCTGCAATTATTACTCTCGCACTTTACATACTCAGATTTTTATTCAACTGTTACATCAAAACCCCCTGAATACTTGTCTGTGAGCATTTACAGTGAATCCTTTATCGAAACTGCTTGTCAACACCTTCTGCTCCTCGTTGGGATCGACATTCTTACTTATCGAAGATACTACGATACACCCCCTATACTTGTGGGTCATCACTCTACTGTGTTGCCCGTCGCTGCTCGCCGGTGGGTTTCTGACCGCAACTCCAACTCTGTAAGCAGTTACGTATATCTGCTGTCTGAGTTTCTGATCCTCAGCTTGTCGCCCTTCTTCAGACCGTAGTCAAAAGCAAACTTTCTCCAATCATGTCCATACAAATATGTGATGGCCTGCGTCTTGTAGACATACACCTCATAGACCGTGTAGGTGTTCATCAATTTGCCATTGCCATGCATAGTGAAAGACCCTTCATGCGGACACATCTGGTTAATCATTGGACGAAGTTCACAAGGTACAGTCTGCAGGTGAAAATTGATACTAATGTAAGAAGCAGGAAGACTAAAAACAAGACTTTACTATATGCCAATTCATGCTAAACCACTGAGAATACATACCTGTAACTCTGTGAAGGAGTTATTAGAAAGGTAGATAGAGCCATAGGAGGTGTTATATGCGGGGTATGTACATGGGCCCGCCATATTCCCGCAAGCTCGGCATCGGGATGGTGAAGGAAACATGGGAGGTACTACTGGTGCGTAGCGCTGAATGTAAGTGGAAGAATTAGGTTGTGTAAAGTGCATAGTTCAGAGCAATGCAAATGTTGACAAGCGAGTGCATAACACTATGTTACAAACTGAACAGTCAAAATTTAGTGTATGATGAATATAAGCATGCTAATTTGGCGTTTCCGAATTTCAAGAAGCAAGAGATGAGCCGGTGAGAATATCCGAAATAAATCCGGGCATGTAGATGTGGCTTAAGAACCTATACCCGCACCCTTGGATGGTGACGGCCTGCTGGTCCTTGGACTTGAGCTTATATAAGCATCCAGAAGGTGGGGCTGATAGTAACTTGGTGGCAGCCTCTGCAGATGCCTCATCAGCAGCAGTTGCAATCCTTTTGACCAATGAAGGCTTAGCAGTTTCAGTCTGCATATGAAAATTGATGAGCAACAGACATCAGCAGTGATATATAAAATGAATCTATGAGACACTGATGCATATAGTGCTGGATGTAAGTGGAAGAATAGGGTTGTGTGTGTTTCTGAACTATTGGTAAGCATAATTAGACAAAGCCGGCAATAAACAGACAAATCAAATCATGTATGAGGATTAAGAAAATATACCTCCTTAAAAAGGATACCACCCAGCTGGCCCGTGGCCTTGTGCTTGAGGAGGTTTTCAGAAGATGGTGGCGGCACCATCATCTTCACAGCAGCCTCATCAGGATCATTTTTTATCCATTTGAGTAGAGGCATAGAAGCGTCATCCTGCATATGAATAGCAACAGAACTCATCATTGATATTTAATAAATCTATGAGATGGACTGATGCAAAAAGTGCGGGATGTAAGTGGAAGAATAGGGTTGTGCATAGACAACAGTTGACAACAATGCAAATGATTACAAAAGAAGCCAACATAACTCAACAGTTTATATACTGGATGAGACAGACTGAAAAGTGAAAAATTAGTGTATGATGATTGTAAGCAAACGCAGTGTTTCTGAACTTTTGGTAAGCATTAGGCAAAGCCAACAGTAATTAAACAGATAATAATAAAATCATGTATGTGGATTAAGAAAATATACCAGATTCATTAAAAGGTCACCACCCAGCTGGCCCATGGCCTCGTGCTTGTAGAGGTTTTCGGATGATGGTTCCGGCACCATCGTCCTCACAGTAGACTCATCAGCCTCATTTTGCATCCACTTCAGTAAAGGCGCAGCAGTTTCAGCCTGCATAAGAATGGGAACAGATCTCAGCAGTGATATTGAATGACTCTGAGACAGACTGATGCATATAGTGCTGGATGTAAGTGGAAGGGTATGGCTGTGTATGGACAACAGTTCACAACAATGCAAGGGTGTGTTCGGTTCTGAAACAGCGTGGAATGGAATGGAATGGTTCCATTTCAGAGGAATGGAATGGTTACATTTTTTTCGGTTGGGAAAAATGGAGAGCGGAACAGATCAAGGTTAAACTAATCATTTGCCTCAAAATTGTAATTAGCAATTGCAAATGACATTTAATCTCAAAATCGTAATTAACAACGCCTAATGGTGCTCTTTTAATCTAAAAATCGTAATTAACATCATTTTTTGTTGGGTTAGGGGAACTGGAGAGTAGATGAACATTACTGTATGATGATTGTAAGCAAACGAATTTGGTGTTTCTAAACTTTTGGCTTCGAGATCTTATGGGCTTCAACTATAGCCTACCCCAACTTGTTTGGGACTGAAAGGCTTGGTTGTTGTTGTTGTTGTTGTAAACTTTTGGCAAGCATTAGAAAAAACCGACAATAAACAGACAAATATCAAGGCATGTTTTGTGGATTAAGAAAATATACCATATTCATTAAAAGATCACCACCCAGCGGCGCGTGGCCTTGTGCTTGTAGAGGCATTTAGAAGATGGGGGCAGCATCAACATAATCGGCAGCCTGATCAGCCAGTTTTGATCTTCCTTTTGAGTAAAGGCCCTAAAGTTTCAGTCTGCATATGAATAGCAAAACAAAAGGCAGACCTCAGCAGTGATATTGAATTACTGTATGAGATAGACTGATGCATATAGTGGATGCTCTTAGCCTTTTGCACCATGAACACTAGCTATGGACAGACAAAAAAAACTACTCCAGTTGACTCAGCTTTGTCTAGATACCTCCATCCCAAAGCTTAAGGCTTATTTATTTTTGAGAAATCAAAACAAGTAAAGTTTGACCAAAATTTTAGAACATTCTATCAACAAATATAATATTGTGTAGATACCGTAGGAAAATATATTTCACAACCTATTTAATGATATTAATTTTGTATTTTGCATGTTAATGATTTTTGGTAAAAGCTTAGTCAAACATGGTATAGTTTGACTTTCTAAAAATAATATAATCCCTAAGCTTTGGGATGGAGGTAGTAGTATCTAGAGCTAAAAACACATCTAGATACATCCGTATCTACAGATAGTTGAGTCAATTAATTTGGATCTGAGGGAGTATCAGATTCAGACTACATCATGGTAAGTTGGTTAAAAAAAATTACCCCTCGGCGGTCCCTGCCCAGCTCGGCAGTGGCATTTCGCTTCTTGTGCTGCAGATCGGGCCATGCTCCTGCAGCAGGTGGGGCGCTATTCTCGTTCCCCATAGCCTCAGCACGGAACCTGGAGGTACCAACCTGATACAGAGAATATAGAGCATGGTGTCACAGAGGTTTTATGCACAAACAGCTGAAGACATGTGCTACTTTAAGCATCTTATAGAACAGGAACAGATTGAGGATGCAGACAGACAGAGTGGATAAGCAAACGGAGTACCTGCTTTGTTGGGCTGGGGACGCAGCTCAGGCTCAGCCAACTGCCCACATGCGTGGTGGCCTTACACTCCATTGCCCCCCCCCCCTACCACCACCGAGGTATTTCGTTTCCTGTACAAGCTGACAAAAGATACATTGAGGATCTGCAGAAACTACAAAGGTTGCAACTGTCGACAAATAAAGGAAGAACACCCCAATCCAAGCAAATGTAGCCCCCGCCCCCCACCCCCATCAATCACTCCCAGCGCGAGGGTGACCAGAAAGACACCCCTTCGCCTAGAATAGGAAATAGTAGATGCGCAAGATATCGAGGTGAGGAAAAAAGAACCGATCTCGAGAAAGGAAAGAGCATTACTAGTACTACCTAATCCGCTTGGTCTAGATGCAGCTTGCCCCTCCAAGCTGGATGCCTGGACGGTGGAGGCGAAAGGAGGGGATCGAGCTAGCGGCTTGCATCCGTCGGCTGTCGGCACTCGATCGGGAGAGACAAAGGGGGCTACATAAAAGGGAGGGGTAACATATTTTATTACACAGTGAACTTACTGATGTGACTAGTCATTACATGTCTCACTAAAACTGGGGCCCATAGTGTGGCACCCCAAATTCACTTGAACCTGCACGGCGGGACGCATTGGCGCGTCAAGAAAACCCCCGAATTGTAGCTGGGAAATGAAACATTTCACAAAAATTCGAAATTCAAGCACACTGCCACGCGCCAAGTGATGTCTACGTTCCCCCTCCTTTCCTGTAGACAGTGTTGGGCCTCCAAGAGCAGAGGTTTGTAGAACAGCAGCAAGTTTTCCCTTAAGTGGATCACCCAAGGTTTATCGAACTCAGGGAGGAAGAGGTCAAAGATATCCCTCTCATGCAACCCTGCAACCACAAAGCAAGAAGTCTCTTGTGTCCCCAACACACCAAATAGGTGCACTAGTTCGGCGAAGAGATAGTGAAATACAGGTGGTATGAATAAGTAGCAACAGTAGCAACGGTGCCAAAAAATAGCTTGCTGGCATGTAGTTGATGGTGGTAGTATTGCAGCAGTAGTAACACAGTAAAACAGTAAACAAGCAGTAGTAACGCAGTATTTAGGAACAAGGCCTAGGGATTACACTTTCACTAGTGGACACTCTCAACATTGATCACATAACAGAATAGATAAATGCATACTCTACACTTTTGTTGGATGATGAACACACTGCGTAGGATTACACGAACCCTCAATGCCGGAGTTAACAAGCTCCACAATAATGCTCATATTTTAGTAACCTTTAGTGTAAGATAGATCAAAAGACTAAACCAAGTACTAACATAGCATGCACACTGTCACCTTCATGCATATGTAGGAGGAATAGATCACATCAATATTATCATAGCAATAGTTAACTTCGCAATCTACAAGAGATCATGATCATAGCATAAACCAAGTACTAACACGGTGCACACACTGTCACCTTTACACACGTGCAGGAGGAATAGAACTACTTTAATAACTTTGCTAGAGTAGCACATAGATAGTAGTGATACAAAACTCATATGAATCTCAATCATGTAAAGCAGCTCATGAGATCATTGTATTGAGGTACATAGGAGAGAGATTAACCACATAGCTACCGGTACAGCCCCGAGCCTCGATGGAGAACTACTCCCTCCTCATGGGAGCAGCAGCGGTGATGAAGATGGCGATGGAGATGGCAGCGGTGTCGATGGAGAAGCCTTCCGGGGGCACTTCCCTGCTCCGGCGGCGTGCCGGAACAGAGACTCCTGTCCCCCAGATCTTGGCGTCGCAATGGCGGCGGCTCTGGAAGGTTTCTGTGGTTTTCGCCAATCGTATCAGGGTTTTCGATCCAGGGGCTTTATATAGGCGAAGAGGCGGCGCCAGAGGGTCGAAGGGGTGGCCACACCATAGGGGGGCGCGGGCCCCCCCTAGGCCGCGCCACCATGTGGTTTGGTGGGCCTGTGCCCCCCCTCTGGTCCCTCTCGTGTGTTCTGGATGCTTCCGGGGATTCTAAGATCTTTGGCGTTGATTTCGTCCGATTCCGAGAATATTTCGTTACTAGGATTTCTGAAACCAAAAACAGCAGAAAACAGGAACTGGCACTTCGGCATCTTGTTAATAGGTTAGTTCCAGAAAATGCACGAATATGACATAAAGTGTGCATAAAACATGTAGATGACATCAATAATGTGGCATGAAACATAAGAAATTATCGATACGTCGGAGACGTATCAGCATCCCCAAGCTTAGTTCTGCTCGTCCCGAGCAGGTAAAACGATAACACAGATAATTTCTGGAGTGACATGCCATCATAAACTTGATCATACTATTTGTAAAGCATATGTAATGAATGCAGCAATCAAAACAATGGTAATGACATGAGTAAACAAGTGAATCATATAGCAAAGACTTTTCATGAATAGCACTTCAAGACAAGCATCAATAAGTCTTGCATAAGAGTTAACTCATAAAGCAATAATTCAAAGTAAAGGTATTGAAGCAACACAAAGGAAGATTAAGTTTCAGCGGTTGCTTTCAACTTGTAACATGTATATCTCATGGACAATTGTCAATGCAAAGCAATATAACAAATGCAATATGCAAATATGTAGGAATCAATGCACAGTTCACACAAGTGTTTGCTTCTTGAGGTGGAGAGAGATAGGTGAACTGACTCAACAATAAAAGTAGAAGAATGGTCCTTCAAAAAGGAAAGCATCGATTGCTATATTTGTGCTAGAGCTTTGATTTTGAAAACATAAAGAGAGCATAAAAGTAAAGTTTTGAGAGGTGTATGTTGTTGTCAACGAATGGTAGCGGGTACTCTAACCCCCTTGCCAGACAAACCTTCAAAGAGCGGCTCCCATTTTATTTTATTTTTGGGTGGCACTCCTTCCAACCTTTCTTTCACAAACCATGGCTAACCGAATCCTCGGGTGCCTGCCAACAATCTCATACCATGAAGGAGTGCCTTTTTATTTTAGTTTTATTATGATGACACTCCTCCCAACCTTTGCTTACACAAGCCATGGCTAACCGAATCCTTCGGGTGCCGTCCAACAATCACATACCATGGAGGAGTGTCTATTTTTGTTAATTAATTTGGGACTGGGAATCCCATTGCCAGCTCTTTTTGCAAAATTATTGGATAAGCGGATGAAGCCACTAGTCCATTGGTGAAAGTTGCCCAACAAGATTGAAAGATAAACACCACATACTTCCTCATGAGATATAAAACATTGACACAAATCAGAGGTGATAAATTTTGAATTGTTTAAAGGTAGCACTCAAGCAATTTACTTTGGAATGGCAGGAAATACCATGTAGTATGTAGGTATGGTGGACACAAATGGCATAGTGTTGTTTGGCTCAAGGATTTGGATGCATGAGAAGTATTCCCTCTCGATACAAGGTTTAGGCTAGCAAGGCTTATTTGAAACAAACACAAGGATGAACCGGTGCAGCAAGACTCACATAAAAGACATATTGAAAACATTATAAGACTCTACACTGTCTTCCTTGTTGTTCAAACTCAATACTAGAAATTATCTAGACCTTAGAGAGACCAATTATGCAAACCAAATTTTAGCATGCTCTATGTATTTCTTCATTAATGGGTGCAAAGCATATGATGCAAGAGCTTAAACATGAGCACAACAATTGCCAAGTATCACATTACCCAAGACATTTATAGCAATTACTACATGTATCATTTTCCAATTCCAACCATATAACAACTTAACGAAGAGGAAACTTCGCCATGAATATTATGAGCTAAGAACACATGTGTTCATACGAACCAGCGGAGCGTGTCTCTCTCCCACACAAGCATGATGTATTCCAATTTATTCAAACACAAACAAAAATAAAAGCATACAGACGCTCCAAGTAAAGCATATAAGATGTGACCGAATAAAAATATAGTTTCAAGAGAAGGAACCTGATAATTTGTCGATGAAGAAGGGGATGCCTTGGGCATCCCCAAGCTTAGACGCTTGAGTCTTCTTGAAATATGCAGGGATGAACCACCGGGGCATCCCCAAGCTTAGACTCTTCACTCTTCTTGATCATAGTATATCATCCTCCTCTCTTGACCCTTGAAAACTTCCTTCACACCAAACTTCTCATAAACTTCATTAGAGGGGTTAGTACATAATTAAAAACTCACATGTTCAGAGGTGACACAATCATTCTTAACACTTCTGGACATTGCTCAAAGCTACTGGAAGGTAATGGAACAAAGAAATCCACCAAACACAGCGAAAGAAGCAATGCGAAATAAAAGGCAGAATCTGTCAAAACAGAACAGTCCGTAAAGACGAATTTCTAATAAATACTTCCGTTGCTCAGATCAGAAAACTCAAAACTAATGAAAGTTGCGTACATATCTGGGGAACACGCACGTAAATTGGCATATTTTTCGGATTTTTCTACAGAGAAAACAGCCCAGATTCGTGACAGATAGAAATCTGTTTCTGCGCAGAAATCCAAATCTAGTATCAACCTTCGATTAGAGGCTTCACTTGGCACAACAAAACACAAAACTAAGATAAGGAGAGGTTGCTACAGTAGTAAACAACTTCCAAGACACAAATATAAAACAAAATACTGTAGCAAAATAACACATGGGTTATCTCCCAAGAAGTTCTTTTCTTTATAGCCATTAAGATGGGCTCAGCAGTTTTAATGATGCACTCGCAAGAAATAGTATTTGAAGCAAAAGAGAGCATCCAGAGGCAAATTCAAAACACATTTAAGTCTAACATGCTTCCTATGCATAGGAATCGTGTAAATAAACAAGTTCAAGAAGCATAATGCAACAAGCATAGAAAGATAAAACAAGTGTAGCTTCAAAAATTTCAGCACATAGAGAGGTGTTTTAGTAACATGAAAATTTCTACAACCATATTTTCCTCTCTCATAATAACTTTCAGTAGTATCATGAGCAAACTCAACAATATAACTATCACATAAAACATTCTTATCATGAGTCTCATGCATAAAATTATCACTCTCCACATAGGCATAATCAATTTTATTAGTAATAGTGGGAGCAAATTCAACAAAGTAGCTATCATTATTATTCTCATCAAGTGTAGGAGGCATAGTGTATTCATAATCAAATTCATCCTCCATAACAGGTGGTAACAAAAGACTACTATCATTATAATCATCATAAATAGGAGGCAAAGTATCATCAAAGAAAATTTTCTCCTCAATGCTTGGGGGACTAAAAAGATCATGAAAACCAGCTTCCCCAAGCTTAGAACTTTCTATATTATTATCAACAATGGTGTTCAAAGCGTTCATACTAATATTACTACCAGCATGCAAATAAGATTCCATAGGTTTTTTAATTTTCGCATCAAACAATCCATGTTTTAAATCAGGAAATAAAATAAGATGATCATTCTTGTCCATTATGCCAAACTAGTGTAAACAAGAAACAAAAAGATGCAATTGCAGGATCTAAAGGAAATAGCTTTGAGTACTTACGGCGCCGGGAAATAGCTTAGTAGCCGAGATCCGGAGTGTGAGTACCTTTTACCTTTCCTCCCCGGCAACGGCGCCAGAAAAATAGCTTGATGTCTACGTTCCCCCTCCTTTGCTGTAGACAGTGTTGGGCCTCCAAGAGCAGAGGTTTGTAGAACAGCAGCAAGTTTTCCCTTAAGTGGATCACCCAAGGTTTATCGAACTCAGGGAGGAAGAGGTCAAAGATATCCCTCTCATGCAACCCTGCAACCACAAAGCAAGAAGTCTCTTGTGTCCCCAACACACCAAATAGGTGCACTAGTTCGGCGAAGAGATAGTGAAATACAGGTGGTATGAATAAGTAGCAACAGTAGCAACGGTGCCAGAAAATAGCTTGCTGGCGTGTAGTTGATGGTGGTAGTATTGCAGCAGTAGTAACACAGTAAAACAGTAAACAAGCAGTAGTAACGTAGTATTTAGGAACAAGGCCTAGGGATTACACTTTCACTAGTGGACACTCTCAACATTGATCACATAACAGAATAGATAAATGCATACTCTACACTTTTGTTGGATGATGAACACACTGCGTAGGATTACACGAACCCTCAATGCCGGAGTTAACAAGCTCCACAATAATGCTCATATTTTAGTAACCTTTAGTGTAAGATAGATCAAAAGACTAAACCAAGTACTAACATAGCATGCACACTGTCACCTTCATGCATATGTAGGAGGAATAGATCACATCAATATTATCATAGCAATAGTTAACTTCGCAATCTACAAGAGATCATGATCATAGCATAAACCAAGTACTAACACGGTGCACACACTGTCACCTTTACACACGTGCAGGAGGAATAGAACTACTTTAATAACTTTGCTAGAGTAGCACATAGATAGTAGTGATACAAAACTCATATGAATCTCAATCATGTAAAGCAGCTCATGAGATCATTGTATTGAGGTACATAGGAGAGAGATTAACCACATAGCTACCGGTACAGCCCCGAGCCTCGATGGAGAACTACTCCCTCCTCATGGGAGCAGCAGCGGTGATGAAGATGGCGATGGAGATGGCAGCGGTGTCGATGGAGAAGCCTTCCGGGGGCACTTCCCCGCTCCGGCGGCGTGCCGGAACAGAGACTCCTGTCCCCCAGATCTTGGCGTCGCGATGGCGGCGGCTCTGGAAGGTTTCTGTGGTTTTTGCCAATCGTATCAGGGTTTTCGATCCAGGGGCTTTATATAGGCGAAGAGGCGGCGCCAGAGGGTCGAAGGGGTGGCCACACCATAGGGGGGCGCGGGCCCCCCCTAGGCCGCGCCACCATGTGGTTTGGTGGGCCTGTGCCCCCCCTCTGGTCCCTCTCGTGTGTTCTGGATGCTTCCGGGGATTCTAAGATCTTTGGCGTTGATTTCGTCCGATTCCGAGAATATTTCGTTACTAGGATTTCTGAAACCAAAAACAGCAGAAAACAGGAACTGGCACTTCGGCATCTTGTTAATAGGTTAGTTCCAGAAAATGCATGAATATGACATAAAGTGTGCATAAAACATGTAGATGACATCAATAATGTGGCATGGAACATAAGAAATTATCGATACGTCGGAGACGTATCACCAAGCACGCGGGCTGTTCCTTCCTCTTCCTCGGTTCCTCCTCCCCTATCCGAAAAAACCCGAAATCCCAAGCTCAAACAACAACAAAAAAAAAACCAAATCCCCTGGCCGCCATGCATGTCCTCGTTAACCCGCTGGAGATCGTTCCCGGACAAGGCGGACCCCCCGCCCTGAGATCCCGAGTTCGTCCGTTCCGTCCACCTCGAGGCACTGCGTGCTGTCTCGCAGCGGCGGCTTGAGGGCGCTGCAGAGGAAGTTCCGCCGGAAAGTGCTCATGGCAACCGTGCAAGCTCACCGGCGTGCTGTATCCCGAGAGGAACTGGTCAAAGCTTTGCTATTCGCAAAAAAAAGCGGGCCAAGATCTGGTCAAAGCTTCGTCGATGGCTTGCCGCGAGAGGCTTGGAGTCCAGAGTCAATAAACTAGCTGCTGGAGGACTTGGGCGGTTTACACCGATTCATATTAACTGACTCAAGTTTGTTAGTCTAGTTAACAAATGCATCTAGATACATCCATATCTAGACAAAATTGAGTCAATTAATATGAATCAGAAGGGGAGTGCCTGAAAGTGTTTCATGCTACCAATTAATGCGCTGGCAGGACTGGCTGTAGAAGTAATTGTGCTACTACTCATACGATGAACTGATTGTGTGGGTGTCAAATTTTGCAACGCGATCATCCACTGAATGCTTAATTATAGTTCTAGCGCCAAAGGCGTACAAATCATAACAAAGATAGTACATACTACAGCACCAGAACATAAGAGTACGAATCATAAATTAGCTCAACATTTTGCATCAGGGCTAGGTGGTCCTGATACTACCGGGACACCCCTGATGATCTCCGGGCGTGCATCCGCTTCAACGCAAAGCTGTGTACTCGGTCCACGGCCTCCTTCTGTAGGCTGGATAATCTTAGGTGCAGGACCTTCGTCTATGAAAGGCTCATCATCAGTACCATCCACAGGTGCATCAGGGCTGGGTGGTCTTGAGACTACCCGGACGCCACTGATGATCTCTGGGCGTGCATCCACTTCAACGCAAAGCTGTGTACTCGGTCTACGGCCTCCTTCTGTAGGCTGGATAATCTCATGTGCAGGACCTTCGTCTATGAAAGGCCCGTCATCAGTACCATCCACAGGTGCATCAAACTGAGATTCATCTTCAAATCTCCCATCAAACTGAGAGACATCTTCAACTCTATGCTTCTGCAATTAGTACATCAACAGATTAGACAAACATCTAAGGGATGCAACCTGAACAGATGTCGTTTTACATATTTACCTTCTCATCTGGCACAGCACATGTCCCAGAGCTGAAACCCGGTTCCTGAAGCAAGCGCTTTTTCTCTCCTTCCCGTCCATCCATCTGCAACAAGTTAAATTTGAGTACAGAACTTGCATAGCAATGCAAATTATTGATCGAAACAGCGGCAGCATCAATATAAATAATTAACTACATATGCCAGCACACATACAGTGTGAGCAAGATCTGCTTCTCCCGCTGAAGGATCATTATGTGGTTCACCATGATAAACCCACCTAACATATGTGCGGTCCATCCCAAAACTGTGTAAATGATCTTCCACTACATGGTGAGGCCTCTTCTCACCATTCATACATGTGCAGCGCGGGCAATACACGTCCAGGTCGTGACCTTCATGAGCTCTAATAAACCCCATAAAGGGTTGAACACCATTTATATATGAAGGGGAACATAAGTGTCCATGCAGTATCCAAGTTCTGTCCATCTGTTTAATTATGAGATACAATGGTTGGTGATTAATTTAAGGCGAAGTAGGAAATGTATATCCATCGAGTACAAAACTATACTAGTACATGATTATGCATTTCAGCAATCATGTCGAGTACAAAACAAAAAATGCCCATCGACATTTTAGCAAACAGATCGTGTACAAATCTCTGCCATGGCATTTCAGCAAATTAACGGATCGAGTGCAGAACTGACTCTATATGCCCACGCAAATGAACAAATTGATCGAGGACAAATCGAGCGGAAAACTATAAAGTGCCAATTAGTTCGAGCATACTGATGATTTTTTTTAGCAGCATCAAGAAAATATAAATCGTTAGGCCGTCTTGCCCGATGCATGATTGAGCTAGAGATAGCAACCCTACCGTGGATCAACTTGACCGCCGGTGCGTCTCAAGAAGAACGACGGGGAGGGGAAGCTTCTTCTTCGCACAGACGGGACGGGGAGGGGAAGCTCTTCGCACGGACGGGGATAAGTTGTGTAGCGGTGGGTGGAGGGTCATGCGGCCGGGCCGCCTGGTAGGTGGTGTTTAATGGAGTTGCGTGTGTAATTTGCCGTGCACAAGGTTGAGGAATAGGCGGTTCCCTTTGTCGCGCGCACAATTCAAACTATCCCGCCCATGTAGTTTAAATTCGCCCTATTTTCGTTAAATCGACATAAAGTCATGTGAGTGGGTGGAAATTAGCAAAGTTGCTTGAAAAATAGTAAAACTCTGGAATTATCCTTTAAATATGCTCTACTTCCTGTGAAAATCGGGGTGTGGAGGCATGTTGAGCTGTTTTATTTGTACCTTCTTCATTAAAACTCCCATTTTATGCACTTTGGATGGAAAGAAATCATTTGTACATAAATTTTGACAACGCCATTTGCAAACATTAATTGTTTTACATTCCAAGATGCACCCATCCACCAAATATGGGGCAAAAGTTTATCACAATCTAGATATATATGTATAATTAGTGAGGGGCCCCTTTTGATTTTGTGCAATTTCCACTAATTAGCTAGAGAGAAGGGGTCAGTTAATTAGGCCATGTTAGGGGCTATGTGTTTTAGATTAGGGTTGTGTGGATTCAAATACAACTTCTATATTTGTGTGCTATGATTAATCAAAACTAGACCGATCGACTGCGCACACATTATTAGAGGCACATGCCTTTGCGCACAAAGTGCATGTGTGTGTTGTTGGCCACCAACGAGCGAGCGGCGAGAGAGCGATTGAAATCTCCAAATTAAACACATATATAAGCATACATGGTTAGGCCATGCATGCATATTTATTATATATATTGTGAGGCAAATAAATTAAAGTACATGTGTATATATATAAGTGTGTTTCTTGGCCACCAACGATATATAGATCGAGAGAGAGAGATTGAAATATATATATCCCCAAGAATATCTTCAAACATGTATTGAAATATATGCACGAATGATATGCAAGGTATGCCATGCGCACATGCACACTAATTATATATATTATGAGACAACTTAATCAAATGTGTTTTCATTGGAGATCGAGAACTTGTCAAAAATCAAGTTAATTAATTTATCAGCGCTAATTAGTTAATTGGTCGCCTACTTGATGAGCAATTAAGTGTCATTGGCCTATATATATATGTGTAGGGTTTAATTAGGGTTTAGGGTTTAGGGTTAGCTAGCTAGGGTTTTAGGGTTAGGGTTTACGGTCTAGGGTTTAGGGTCTAGGGTTTAGGGTTTAGTGTTTAGGGTGTTTAGGGTGTACATTTAGGGTTTATGGTCTAGGGTTTAGGGTCTAGTGTTTAGGGTGTTTAGGGTGTACGTTTAGGGTATAATTAGGGTTTAGGGATTAGGGTTTTAGGGTTTAAGGTATAGGGATCAACGATCGAGTGCACACACACATTATTAGAGGCACCCGCGCCTTAGCGCATAAAGTGCATGCGTATATATATAAGTGTGTTTCTTGGCCACCAACGATATATAGATCGAGATAACAGAGAGATTTAAATATATATATATATCCCCAAGAATATGTTCAAAAATATATTGAAATATATGCACGAATCAAGTTAATTAATTTATCAGCGCTAATTAGTTGGTCGCCTGCTTGATGCGCAATTAAGTGTTGTTGGCCTATATATGTAGGGTTTAGGGTTTAGGGTTAGCTAGGGGTTAGGGTTAGGGTTAGGGTTTAGGGTTTAGGGTTTAGTGTTTAGGGTTTAGGGTTTAGGGCTTTAGGGTTTAGTGTTTAGGGTGTTTAGGGGGTATGTTTAGGGTATAATTAGGGATTAGGGATTAGGGTTTTAGGGTTTAAGATTTAGGGATCATCGATCGAGTGCACACACACATTATTAGAGAGGCACCCGCGCCTTTGCGCATAAAGTGCATGCGTATATATAAGTGTGTTTTTTGGCCACCAACGATATATATATAGATCGAGAGAGAAAGAGATTGAACTATATATATTTATCCCCAAGAATATGTTCAGATATATATTGAAATATATGCACGAATGATATGTGCAAGGTATGCCATGCGCTCATGCACACTAATTATATATATATTATGAGGCAACTTAATCAAATGTGTTTTCATTCGAGAGAACTTGTCAAGATTCAAGTTAATTAATTTATCAGCGCTAATTAGTTGGTCGCTTGCTTGATGCGCAATTAAGTGTCGTTGGCCTATATATATATGTAGGGTTTAATTAGGGTTTAGGGTTTAGGATTAGCTAGCTAGGGTTTTAGGGTTAGGGTTAGGGTTAAGGTTAATTAATTAGGGTTTAGGGTCTAGGGTTTAGGATTTAGGGTTTAGGGTTTGGGGTTTGGGGTTTAGTGTTTAGGGTTTAGGGTCTAGGGTTAGGGTTTAGGGTTTAGGGTTTAGGGTGTAGTGTTTAGGGTTTAGGGTTTAGGGTTTAGTGTTTAGGGTGTTAATTTAGGTTGTACGTTTAGGGTATAATTAGGGATTAGGGATTAGGGTTTTAGGGTTTAAGGTTTAGGGATCATCGATTGAGTGCACACACACATTATTAGAGGCACCCGCGCCTTTGCGCATAAAGTGCATGCGTATATATATATAAGTGTGATTTTTGGCCACCAACGATATATATATAGATCGAGAGAGAAAGATTGAAATATATATATTTATCCCAAAGAAATATGTTCAGATATATATTGAAATATATGCACAAATGATATGTGCAAGGTACGTATGCCATGCGCGCATGCACACTAATTGTATATATATTATGAGGCAACTTAATCAAATGTGTTTTCATTCGAGAGAACTTGTCAAGATTCAAGTTAATTAATTTATCAGCGCGCTAGCTAATTAGTTGGTCGCCTGCTTGAGGCGCAATTAATTAAGTGTCGTTGGCCTATATATATATATATATATATATGTAGGGTTTAATTAGGGTTTAGGGTTTAGGGTTAGCTAGCTAGGGTTTTAGGGTTAGGGTTAAGGTTAATTAATTAGGGTTTAGGGCCTAGGGTTTGCGGTTGGGGTTTAGGGTTAGGGTTTAGGATTTAGGGTTTAGGGTGTAGTGTTTAGGGTTTAGGGTCTAGGGGTTTAGGGTTTAGTGTTTAGGGTGTTAATTTAGGGTGTACGTTTAGGGTATAATTAGGGATTAGGGATTAGGGTTTTAGGGTTTAAGGTTTAGGGATCATCAATCGAGTGCACACACACATTATTAGAGGCACCCATGCCTTTGAGCATAAAGTGCATGCGTATATATAAGTGTATTTTTTGGCCACCTACGATATATATATAGATCGAGAGAGAAAGATTGAAATATATATATTTATCCCCAAGAATATGTTCAGATATATATTGAAATATATGCACGAATGATATGTGCAAGGTATGCCATGCACGCATGCACACTAATTGTATATATATTACGAGGCAACTTAATCAAATGTGTTTTCATTCGAGAGAACTTGTCAAGATTCAACAAAGTTAATTAATTTATTAGAGCTAATTAGTTGGTCGCCTGCTGTTATCACCAGAATTTGACCGAATCAGAGGTGGGCCACGATCAAGATGGACTTGAAGAATATACATGGAAGAAATACGTGAATCGGCCTGTTATGCAAAGTTTGGGCTAGTTTGCCCGTGTATCTGTAATATAGTAGGATACGTGTCGATTAGATAGAGTTTGACTCGTGCACGGTTGGGATTATCTAGGGTTTATGAAATAAACAACAATCACGTTCACCACAAACCAATCTAGGCGCATCGCCAACTCCCTTGTCTCGAGGGTTTCTTCCGGGTAAGCATCATGCTGCCTAGATCGCATCTTGCGATCTAGGCAGTACAAGTTTATTCGCCGTTCATGCGTTGCTCGTACTGAAGCCTTTTTGATGGCGAGCAACGTAGTTATCTTAGACGTGTTAGGGTTAGCATTGTTCTTCGTATCATATGCTATCGTCGTGCAACCCTGAGACGTCTAGCCGCCCTTACACCTATCTTAGGTGTAGGGGCGGCACCCCGCTTGATCATTATTTAGTAGATCCGATCCGTTATGGTTGCTCCTTGTTCTTCAAGGATTAGTTTAATATCTGCATGGTTAGGCCTTACAAAGGGTTGAAGGATCCAGCGGCACGTAGGGTGTAGTTTGCTAGCCCTAGACAGGATGTTCCGGGGATCAACTTCGTGTTGGTTTTTAGGCCTTGTCTAGGATCGGCTTACGATCACCGTGCGTGGCCGCGAGGCTCAATCACGAGTAGGATGTTCCGATTATGTGGTGAAAACCCTAAATCGTCGTAGATCGTTTTAGCTTTATTCTGATCAAGCAGGACCACCATATATTCGTACACCTCGTGCGAATCATGGGTGGATCGGCTCTTTGAGCCGATTCACAGGATAACCTGAGAGCCGATCGAGGCTCGTATTTAATGTTTACGCGTATGCCATGCAGGAAACTAAGCGAGGCATCATCCATCACCTTCCTGACCAGGTATAGGTCAGGTGGCACGCCCTTGCACCAGAATCTGACATGCGTGCCGAATCTTTGCGGGCCGTCGCTCGGAGGGACCAGGGCCAGCCGCAGCCCTAAGTTGTTCCCGGCTCTACTGTGTTGCCCGTCGCTGCTCGCCGGTGGGTTTCTGACCGCAACACATTCTGGCACGCCCGGTGGGACGATCTTCGACACCAACCACCTCGCCATCTACATCTGAGATGGCGGACGGCACTCCAGTCACGTACGAGGATTTGACCGAGGAGCTCAAGAAGAAGTATGACGAGGTCAAAGCGATCCTCGAAGCCGACCTCATCGGCTCTTTTCACAGAACCCGCTCACATGGCGTCAGGTGGAAAGGGTTCTCCCCTGAAGGCGCGCTCGATGGAGTGGACCTGTCCGCCCCGTCAGAAGAACGCACCAGGTCTCTGCGTCAGGAGATTAACTACATGGTAGCTCACTCGCTGCACCGCCATTCTGAGAGCCTGGTGAACACTTTGGAGCGTGTCGCTCTTCGGGTGGTCCAGGAAATCATGAGGCATCAATACTCTCCGTCAGGACCAGCTCTCGGGACTTACCAAGGAGAGATGCCACTCCAGTCCCGTCCACCGCTGCCATTCGCGTTGGCAGCACCAGAAGTGCCGAGTTCACCGGCATACGTCGTCTACAAGATCGGTGGTGACCCTAGCGACTACCAGTTCTTGCATGAGGCGCCTAAGGAGATCCCTCACGGATACACGTGCACATACGTGCCAGACCGCAGTAGCTGGGCACTCACGAACCAGACTGCAACAGCAGGGACTTCTGGAACAACAGGAGGGGCTTCGGGAACAGATCTTGAGAAGCAGACGTGGCTAGCTAAGTATGCCACCCCGACAAACCTCCAGAGCTCAACTCCTGCAGTTGGCTCAGAGCTGGAAAAGCAAGCATGGCTGGCTAAGTATGCCACTCCGGCGAATCTTCAGAGTTCGACTCCTACAGCCAGCACCGCGGATCAGATCAGTGCAATCCTGAGAGACCAGTTCGGCATGGTGCCGAAAAGGAGGACAATCGGCTATTCCAAGCCGTACCCCAACGAGTACGAGTTGATCCCGCTACCACCCAAATATCGGCTCCCTGATTTCTCCAAGTTTAATGGATCAGATGGCTCCGGCTCCATCGAGCATGTGAGCCGATATTTGGCACAGCTGGGCACGATCTCAGCGGCAGATGAGCTACGTGTGAGGTTCTTCGCACAGTCCCTCACAGGATCGGCTTTCGGGTGGTACACATCGCTGCCACCAGACTCGATCCGGACTTGGAAGCAGTTGGAAGAACAGTTCCACATGCAGTATCACTCAGAGGCTTCCGAGGCCGGCATTGCCGATCTAGCACAAGTACGTCAGAAGCGTGGAGAGACTGTGGCAGAATACGTCCAGCGCTTCAGAACTGTTAGGAACCGATGTTATTCGGCTCGTGTGACTGAAAAAGAGGCAGTCGAGTTGGCAGTGGTGGGCCTTGCATCACCGATCAAGGATATGGCCTCCCAAGCAGACTACCCTTCACTGGCGCACATGGTTCAGAAACTGTCATTATATGAACAGCGCCACCCAGACTTGTACCAGGACAAATTCAAGCGTGCGGTAGTCCTGGTTGAAGCAGAAGAAGATGAAGGGTCTGTGGGAGATCAAGAGGTAGCAGTGGCTGAATGGACTCGGGGGGCAACCCCCATATCCTGCAAATGGGTTAAGCCACCAGGTCCGCCTAGAGGGTTTGATTTCGACGTAACTAAAACTGAGCAAATTTTTGACCTCTTACTGAAGGAGAAGCAGTTGAAGTTACCCGAAGGCCTCAAAATCCCCACGGTACAGGAGCTGAACGGAAAGCCATACTGCAAATGGCATAACTCGTTCTCCCATACCACCAACGACTGCAGGGTGTGGCGTCAGCAGATCCAAATGGCGATAGAACAAGGACGTCTAATTTTCAACCAGTACGCCATGAAAGTCGACACTCACCCCTTCCCCGCCGTTAACATGGTGGAGTGCACTTACCCTGGAGGGTGCCAGCCAGGGTTCTCGTTCAACATCAACATGGTAGGACCTGGACACCACTCTGGTAAGGATGGAGACGAGGGCAGCTGCTCTCATAGCAAGGACACAGAGGAAGCCGCTCCACGCGATCGGCTCCGTCACGATGGCAAGCGCTACATCACAGAGGGAGAAGTTAGGAACGTAAGATATCAGCGACCTCTCTCTGATCACCTCCTCAACAAGTATGTGAGTCAGTATGACCAACGCCGACGATCCAACGATGATGATGAAAGAGATCGTCTGGCTAGGGAAGCCAGGAGACATCGTCGGCATGATCGCGATGAGGAGGAGTACGAGCGCCGTGCCAAGGAAAAGTCAAGGGAGCGAGACGACGAGGATAGGCACTGGGACTGTCCCTTCTTCAGACACTGCTGGGATTCAGGAATGAGCCGATTGCCTACAATCGGCAATTGCCCAGAATGTAAACAGAAGAAGAAGGAGGCAGCTAACGTGTCCGTGTTCCAACGCTTAGGGCCTCTCCCGCCTCGGAACAAGCACGGTGAGTCCCCTCGAGTGGAAGATCTCGAGGATTTGGAAGACGATGAAGAAGAAGACTGGTACCACCATCCAAGGTGGTGCCCTGATGGACTCAGCCGTTCCCAAAAGCGTAGGGTTCAGCGACTGCGTGGCTTGGAGGAAGCCGAAAGGCTATACCTGCACACGCTAAGGAAGGCGCGGCCTGATCTGGCCGCGAAAATTCAACGAACCCTAGATGAAGAGGGTCAACCACGAAAAATGGAGTGGCGCCCCAAGCAAAGGAAAGCCGATGATGAAACATCGGCTGGCACGAATATGGTGTTCATCCTTCCGACAGAGTTTAGTGCTCCAGGATTAGACGAAGCACCTGTGGCACAACTTGACTGCGGCCCACGGCCGGTTATCTTTGAGAAGCCACGAGAAAGAAGCTACAGACATCTGAAGGCCCTGTACTTGCGAGGTTATATCGATGGGAGGCCTGTCAACAAGATGCTGGTGGACACCGGAGCGGCAGTCAACATTATGCCATACTCCATGCTACGTCAGTTGGGACACTCTAGCTCGGATCTGATCAAGACCAACGTGACATTGAGCGATTTCAACGGCCAAGCGTCTGACGTACAAGGTGTTCTGAACGTGGATCTGACCGTAGGAAGGAAAACCATCCCTACGACGTTCTTTATTGTCGATAGCAAGAGCACCTATGCTGTCCTGCTGGGAAGAGATTGGATCCACGCCAACTGTTGCATTCCATCCACGATGCACCAATGCGTAATACAGTGGGATGGAGATGAGGTAGAGGTCGTCCAGGCCGATGACTCAGCCGAGATTTCAACGGCTGGCATGAACGCTTGGGAAACAGCAGGCCAAGAGCCACTCTCAGGCATCAATTTGGACGACTGCGAGCGCATCGACGTGACGAAGAACGGGGTTAGGCTGGTCTTATCCACCGGCCTGACCGTGTAGCAAGAACAAACTTATGGACAAACGTGGCGAGGCCGATCCTTGGGATCGGCCCCAAAGATCTATGGAGGGACATTGCAAAACCTTCATTGAGCGCTTCGATCAATATGGAGGCCGATTCCAGCAATCGGCCAAAAATATCCTCACCATACGTTCTGCATATGCTCAACATCGATCTAATGGGCAGCGGCTACGTCGGCTGATGAGAGTCAACATTAGTCCTAACGGAGCCGACGCTCAAATACAGTGCCTTGGCTAACTACAGAGCCGATATCTGCAGTTACCTGACAGATTTGGCTCGGGGGGCACCTAATCAGAGGGACATGTGCGATACATGTGCAGTGAAATGCTTGGGGCCGATAGAAAATCGGCCAGTAAATTTTTTTATCATACAGCCGATGCACGGACATCGACTTTAGAGCTAAGAAACAAAGCCGATGCACAGCCATCGACTCTAGTACAAATTACGCAAGATCTACGTGCTGCGTGTTCGAGACGCGAATTTTTCACCAAAGTCCAGTTCAGCTGTGAGGCCTTCTCTTCGAGGACTTCCAACCAGTTCAGCAGTTCAGCAGTACTGTCAGAAGCATCAGTTTTGGCATGCAAGGCAGCCTCTTTCTCATTAAGCTGTTGGTGTTTCGTCTACAACATCGGCTTTCAGCAGAAGAAAGGTGATCAATGGGGGAAAGTTGGCTGACTCTGCATGGTGGCTGTCTCAGAATTACCTGAGTTCAAAGCTCTTTGTCTGATCTGTGCATCCTCACCGTTATTCTCGCCTTGACTAAGGCTCGGGGGGCAGCTGGCCTGGTAGATGCTCTGTTTTGAAAGCCGATTGGGGTGTCATCGGCTGATCCTTCGTCGCAACCTTCTTCAAAAAATGGTGAATTCTGGCAGAAGAAGATCACTGGACCTGGTGGGAGGAATTTAAGGGCTTTCTTGAAGACTCCACATTATCCACCAGATCTCTAAGTCGTCAGTTGAGAAATTGAAGGATGGTTTGTGAAGGACCGATGCGTTGCTATCGGCTCATTAAGCATTGGCTAAGGGGACAAATCGGGAAAATCAGTATGAGGGGAGATCAGCTAAATTAGCTCGAAGGAAATCAGCAAAATCAAATTGGGGGAAATTCTTCATTGATAAGCAGGATTTCTTACATGAAGAGCTGATTACTCTCAAAAGGAAGTACTAGGGGATACATTGCCCCATCTACTACTACTGATCCTATGCTAAAAGGTCCTATCTACGGGCCGTCGCTGCCCTCGTCGTCGCCGTCGTCGCCGCTGTCGGCGCTACTCCCGGCGGGCTCGTCGTCGCTGCTCCAGCGGCCGCCGGCCGGGCCCTCGTTGTCCTCATCCTCCTCGTCAGCGTCGTCGTCGTCGCTGTCGAAGTCGCTGAGGTTCCCCGGCCAGGGACAGAAGCACTTGGCCGGCGGCTCGTCGGAGGAGGTGTCTTCCTCCTCCTCCTCCTTCTCCTCCTCCTCCTCCTCGGGGGAGGTGAAGTCGTCACAGGAGAAGCGATCGTCATCGCTCTCCTCCTCCATTTCCCCGTCGGCGAGGAAGCGGAGGTCGCTTTCCCCATCGGTCGAGGACTTGTCATCCTCAGACCAGACGGAGAAATCGTGACTGGGTTCCTCCCCGGCTTCGATGGCGCGGCGGATGTTGGCCGCATGGGCCTCCTCCGGGTTCCACTCCGGCGTCGGCTCGCGGGAGGAGGAGGATTGGGTGGAAAGATCCGATGAGGCAGAGGAGGAAGAAGACATGGTGGCGCAGGAGGGCTTTTGGGAGTGCTAATGCGAAGGGGATGAAAAAAAAGCAAACTGTTTGGAGTGGTTAAATAAAAGGGGATATAGTGGAAATTCAATGCCATAGCAGTTTCCGAGGAAGTGGTGCCCAACGAAAAAAAATTGCCAGGACACGCGGAAGTGGAAGAGGCAAAGCATCATGATGAAGGATACTGCGACGGTTCTGCCACGACATGACCCGACGAAGAAAAATAGAGTGATTTTGGAATTATAAATTCCAAAACTAGGGGGCATGTGTTATCACCAGAATTTGACCGAATCAGAGGTGGGCCGCGATCAAGATGGACTTGAAGAATATACATGGAAGAAATACGTGAATCGGCCTGTTATGCAAAGTTTGGGCTAGTTTGCCCGTGTATCTGTAATATAGTAGGATACGTGTCGATTAGATAGAGTTTGACTCGTGCACGGTTGGGATTATTCCCACGTTAGAAAGTCTACGGACTATAAATATGTATCTAGGGTTTATGAAATAAACAACAATCACGTTCACCACAAACCAATCTAGGCGCATCGCCAACTCCCTTGTCTCGAGGGTTTCTTCCGGGTAAGCATCATGCTGCCTAGATCGCATCTTGCGATCTAGGCAGTACAAGTTTATTCGCCGTTCATGCGTTGCTCGTACTGAAGCCTTTTTGATGGCGAGCAACGTAGTTATCTTAGACGTGTTAGGGTTAGCATTGTTCTTCGTATCATATGCTATCGTCGTGCAACCCTGAGACGTCTAGCCGCCCTTACACCTATCTTAGGTGTAGGGCGGCACCCCGCTTGATCATTATTTAGTAGATTCGATCCGTTATGGTTGCTCCTTGTTCTTCAAGGATTAGTTTAATATCTGCATGGTTAGGCCTTACAAAGGGTTGAAGGATCCAGCGGCACGTAGGGTGTAGTTTTCTAGCCCTAGACAGGATGTTCCGGGGATCAACTTCGTGTTGGTTTTTAGGCCTTGTCTAGGATCGGCTTACGATCACCGTGCGTGGCCGCGAGGCTCAATCACGAGTAGGATGTTCCGATTATGTGGTGAAAACCCTAAATCGTCGTAGATTGTTTTAGCTTTATTCTGATCAAGCAGGACCACCATATATTCGTACACCTCGTGCGAATCATGGGTGGATCGGCTCTTTGAGCCGATTCACAGGATAACCTGAGAGCCGATCGAGGCTCGTATTTAATGTTTACGTGTATGCCATGCAGGAAACTAAGCGAGGCATCATCCATCACCTTCCTGACCAGGTATAGGTCAGGTGGCACGCCCTTGCACCAGCATCGGACGTGCGTGCCGAATCTTTGCGGGCCGTCGCTCGGAGGGATCAGGGCCAGCCGCAGCCCTAAGTTGTTCCCGGCTCTACTGTGTTGCCCGTCGCTGCTCGTCGATGGGTTTCTGACCGCAACACCTGCTTGATGCGCAATTTAGTGTCGTTGGCCTATATATATATGTAGGGTTTAATTAGGGTTTAGGGTTTAGGATTAGCTAGCTAGGGTTTTAGGGTTAGGGTTAAGGTTAATTAATTAGGGTTTAGGGTCTAGGGTTTAGGGTTTAGGGTTTGGGGTTTGGGGGTTTAGTGTTTAATTAGGGTTTAGGGTCTAGGGTTAGGGTTTAGGGTTTAGGGTGTAGTGTTTAGGGTTTAGGGTCTAGGGTTTAGGGTTTAGTGTTTAGGGTGTTTAGGGTGTACGTTTAGGGTATAATTAGGGATTAGGGTTTTAGGGTTTAAGGTTTAGGGATCATCGATCGAGTGCACACACACATTATTAGAGGCACCCGTGCCTTTGCGCATAAAGTGCATGCGTATATATAAGTGTGTTTTTTGGCCACCAACGATATATATATAGATCGAGAGAGAAAGATTGAAATATATATATTTATCCCCAAGAATATGTTCAGATATATATTGAAATATATGCACGAATGATATGTGCAAGGTATGCCATGCGCTCATGCACACTAATTATATATATATATATATAATGAGGCAACTTAATCAAATGTGTTTTCATTCGAGAGAACTTGTCATGATTCAAGTTAATTAATTTATCAGCGCTAATTAGTTGGTCGCTTGCTTGATGCGCAATTAAGTGTCGTTGGCCTATACATATATATGTAGGGTTTAATTAGGGTTTAGGGTTTAGGATTAGCTAGCTAGGGTTTTAGGGTTAGGGTTAAGTTTAATTAATTAGGTTTAGGGTCTAGGGTTTAGGGTTTAGGGTTTAGGGTTTGGGGTTTGGGGTTTAGTATTTAGGGTCTAGGGTTAGGGTTTAGGGTTTAGGGTGTAGTGTTTAGGGTTTAGGGTTTAGGGTTTAGTGTTTAGGGTGTTAATTTAGGGTGTACGTTTAGGGTATAATTAGGGATTAGGGATTAGGGTTTTAGGGTTTAAGGTTTAGGGATCATCGATTGAGTGCACACACACATTATTAGAGGCACCCGCGCCTTTGCGCATAAAGTGCATGCGTAAATATATATAAGTGTGTTTTTTGGCCACCAACGATATATATATAGATCGAGAGAGAAAGATTGAAATATATATATTTATCCCAAAGAAATATGTTCAGATATATATTGAAATATATGCACAAATGATATGTGCAAGGTACGTATGCCATGCGCGCATGCACACTAATTGTATATATATTATGAGGCAACTTAATCAAATGTGTTTTCATTCGAGAGAACTTGTCAAGATTCAAGTTAATTAATTTATCAGCGCGCTAGCTAATTAGTTGGTCGCTTTGCTTTGAGGCGCAATTAATTAAGTGTCGTTGGCCTATATATATATATATATATATATATATATATATATATATATATATATATATATGTAGGGTTTAATTAGGGTTTAGGGTTTAGGGTTAGCTAGCTAGGGTTTTAGGGTTAGGGTTAAGGTTAATTAATTAGGGTTTAGGGCCTAGGGTTTAGGGTTTAGCAGGGTTTGGGGTTGGGGTTTAGGGTTAGGGTTTAGGGTTTAGGGTTTAGGGTGTAGTGTTTAGGGTTTAGGGTCTAGGGGTTTAGGGTTTAGTGTTTAGGGTGTTAATTTAGGGTGTACGTTTAGGGTATAATTAGGGATTAGGGATTAGGGTTTTAGGGTTTAAGGTTTAGGGATCATCAATCGAGTGCACACACACATTATTAGAGGCACCCGCGCCTTTGAGCATAAAGTGCATGCGTATATATAAGTGTGTTTTTTGGCCACCTACGATATATATATTGATCGAGAGAGAAAGATTGAAATATATATATTTATCCCCAAGAATATATTCAGATATAATTTGAAATATATGCACGAATGATCATATGTGCAAGGTATGCCATGCGCGCATGCACACTAATTGTATATATATTATGAGGCAACTTAATCAAATGTGTTTTCATTCGAGAGAACTTGTCAAGATTCAACAAGTTAATTAATTTATTATCGCTAATTAGTTGGTCGCCTCCTTGATGCGCAATTTAGTGTCGTTGGCCTATATATATGTAGGGTTTAATTATGGTTTAGGGTTTAGGATTAGCTAGCTAGGGTTTTAGGGTTAGGGTTACGGTTAAGGTTAATTAATTAGGGTTTAGGGTCTAGGGTTTAGGGTTTAGGGTTTAGGGTTTGGGGTTTAGTGTTTAATTAGGGTTTAGGGTCTAGGGTTAGGGTTTAGGGTTTAGGGTTTAGGGTGTAGTGTTTAGGGTTTAGGGTCTAGTGTTTAGGGTGTTTAGGGTGTACGTTTAGGGTATAATTAGGGATTAGGGTTTTAGGGTTTAAGGTTTAGGGATCATCGATCGAGTGCACACACACATTATTTGAGGCACCCGCGCCTTTGCGCATAAAGTGCATGCGTATATATAAGTGTGTTTTTTGGCCACCAACGATATATATATAGATCGAGAGAGAAAGATTGAAATATATATATTTATCCCCAAGAATATGTTCAGATATATATTGAAATATATGCATGAATGATATGTGCAAGGTATGCCATGCGCGCATGCACACTAATTGTATATATATTATGAGGCAACTTTATCAAATGTGTTTTCATTCGAGAGAACTTGTCAAGATTCAACAATTAAGTTAATTAATTTATTAGCGCTAATTAGATGGTCGCCTGCTTGATGCGCAATTTAGTGTCGTTGGCCTATATATATATAGGGTTTAATTAGGGTTTAGGGTTTAGGATTAGCTAGCTAGGGTTTTAGGGTTAGGGTTAGGGTTAAGGTTAATTAATTAGGGTCTAGGGTTTAGGGTTTAGGGTTTAGGGTTTGGGGTTTGGGGTTTAGTGTTTAATTAGGGTTTAGGGTCTAGGGTTAGGGTTTAGGGTTTAGGGTGTAGTGTTTAGGGTTTAGGGTCTAGGGTTTAGGGTTTAGTGTTTAGGGTGTTTAGGGTGTACGTTTAGGGTATAATTAGGGATTAGGGATTAGGGTTTAAGGTTTAGGGATCATCGATCGAGTGCACACACACATTATTAGAGGCACCCGCGCCTTTGCGCATAAAGTGCATGCGTATATATAAGTGTGTTTTTTGGCCACCAACGATATATATATAGATCGAGGGAGAAAGATTGAAATATATATATTTATCCCCAAGAATATGTTCAGATATATATTGAAATATATGCACGAATGATATGTGCAAGGTATGCCATGCGCGCATGCACACTAATTGTATATATATTACGTGGCAACTTAATCAAATGTGTTTTCATTCGAGAGAACTTGTCAAGATTCAACAAAGTTAATTAATTTATTAGCGCTAATTAGTTGGTCGCCTGCTTGAGATGCGCAATTTAGTGTCGTTAGCCTATATATATATGTAGGGTTTAATTAGGGTTTAGGATTAGCTAGCTAGGGTTTTAGGGTTAGGGTTAGGGTTAAGGTTAATTAATTAGGGTTTAGGGTCTAGGGTTTAGGGTTTAGGGTTTGGGGTTTGGGGTTTAGTGTTTAATTAGGGTTTAGGGTCTAGGGTTAGGGTTTAGGGTTTAGGGTTTAGGGTGTAGTGTTTAGGGTTTAGGGTCTAGTGTTTAGGGTGTTTAGGGTGTACGTTTAGGGTTTAGGGTTTGGGGTTTGGGGTTTAGTGTTTAATTAGGGTTTAGGGTCTAGGGTTAGGGTTTAGGGTTTAGGGTGTTGTGTTTAGGGTTTAGGGTCTAGGGTTTAGGGTTTAGTGTTTAGGGTGTTTAGGGTGTACGTTTAGGGTATAATTAGGGATTAGGGTTTTAGGGTTTAAGGTTTAGGGATCATCGATCGAGTGCACACACACATTATTAGAGGCACCCGCGCCTTTGCGCATAAAGTGCATGCGTATATATAAGTGTGTTTTTTGGCCACCAACGATATATATATAGATCGAGAGAGAAAGATTGAAATATATATATTTATCCTCAAGAATATGTTCAGATATATATTGAAATATATGCACGAATGATATGTGCAAGGTATGCCATGCGCTCATGCACACTAATTATATATATATTATGAGGCAACTTAATCAAATGTGTTTTCATTCGAGAGAACTTGTCAAGATTCAAGTTAATTAATTTATCAGCGCGCTAGCTAATTAGTTGGTCGCCTGCTTGAGGCGCAATTAATTAAGTGTCGTTGGCCTATATATATATATATATGTAGGGTTTAATTAGGGTTTAAGGTTTAGGGTTAGCTAGCTAGGGTTTTAGGGTTAGGGTTAAGGTTAATTAATTAGGGTTTAGGGCCTAGGGTTTAGGGTTTAGCAGGGTTTGGGGTTGGGGTTTAGGGTTAGGGTTTAGGGTTTAGGGTGTAGTGTTTAGGGTTTAGGGTCTAGGGGTTTAGGATTTAGTGTTTAGGGTGTTAATTTAGGGTGTACGTTTAGGGTATAATTAGGGATTAGGGATTAGGGTTTTAGGGTTTAAGGTTTAGGGATCATCAATCGAGTGCACACACACATTATTAGAGGCACCCATGCCTTTGAGCATAAAGTGCATGCGTATATATAAGTGTATTTTTTGGCCACCTACGATATATATATAGATCGAGAGAGAAAGATTGAAATATATATATTTATCCCCAAGAATATGTTCAGATATATATTGAAATATATGCACGAATGATATGTGCAAGGTATGCCATGCACGCATGCACACTAATTGTATATATATTACGAGGCAACTTAATCAAATGTGTTTTCATTCGAGAGAACTTGTCAAGATTCAACAAAGTTAATTAATTTATTAGCGCTAATTAGTTGGTCGCCTGCTTGATGCGCAATTTAGTGTCGTTGGCCTATATATATATGTAGGGTTTAATTAGGGTTTAGGGTTTAGGATTAGCTAGCTAGGGTTTTAGGGTTAGGGTTAGGGTTAAGGTTAATTAATTAGGGTTTAGGGTCTAGGGTTTAGGGTTTAGGGTTTAGGGTTTGGGGTTTGGGGTTTAATTAGGGTTTAGGGTCTAGGGTTAGGGTTTAGGGTTTAGGGTGTAGTGTTTAGGGTTTAGGGTCTAGTGTTTAGGGTGTTTAGGGTGTACGTTTAGGGTATAATTAGGGATTAGGGTTTTAGGGTTTAAGGTTTAGGGATCATCGATCGAGTGCACACATACATTATTCGAGGCACCCGCGCCTTTGCGCATAAAGTGCATGCGTATATATAAGTGTGTTTTTTGGCCACCAACGATATATATATATAGATCGAGAGAGAAAGATTGAAATATATATATTTATCCCCAAGAATATGTTCAGATATATATTGAAAT
The DNA here is from genome assembly GCF_019359855.2 of Lolium perenne. Classification (NCBI taxonomy): domain Eukaryota; kingdom Viridiplantae; phylum Streptophyta; class Magnoliopsida; order Poales; family Poaceae; genus Lolium; species Lolium perenne. The sequence goes on along the minus strand of NC_067248.2, from coordinate 44,198,606 downwards.
ATACGCACGAATGATATGTGCAAGGTATGCCATGCGCGCATGCACACTAATTGTATATATATTACGAGGCAACTTAATCAAATGTGTTTCCATTCGAGAGAACTTGTCAAGATTCAACAAAGTTAATTAATTTATTAGCGCTAATTAGTTGGTCGCCTGCTTGATGCGCAATTTAGTGTCGTTGGCCTATATATATATGTAGGGTTTAATTAGGGTTTAGGGTTTAGGATTAGCTAGCTAGGGTTTTAGGGTTAAGGTTAATTAATTAGGGTTTAGGGTCTAGGGTTTAGGGTTTAGGGTTTGGGGTTTGGGGTTTAGTGTTTAATTAGGGTTTAGGGTCTAGGGTTAGGGTTTAGGGCTTAGGGTTTAGGGTGTAGTGTTTAGGGTTTAGGGTCTAGGGTTTAGGGTTTAGTGTTTAGGGTGTACGTTTAGGGTATAATTAGGGATTAGGGTTTTAGGGTTTAAGGTTTAGGGATCATCGATCGAGTGCACACACACATTATTAGAGGCACCCGCGCCTTTGCGCATAAAGTGCATGCGTATATATAAGTGTGTTTTTTGGCCACCAACGATATATATATATAGATCGAGAGAGAAAGATTGAAATATATATATTTATCCCCAAGAATATGTTCAGATATATATTGAAATATATGCACAAATGATATGTGCAAGGTATGCCATGCGCGCATGCACACTAATTGTATATATATTATGAGGCAACTTAATCAAATGTGTTTTGATTCGAGAGAACTTGTCAAGATTCAAGTTAATTAATTTAGCAGCGCTAATTAGTTGGTCGCCTGCTTGATGCGCAATTTAGTGTCGTTGGCCTATATATATATGTAGGGTTTAATTAGGGTTTAGGATTTAGGATTAGCTACCTAGGGTTTTAGGGGTAGGGTTAGGGTTAAGGTTAATTAATTAGGGTTTAGGGTTTAGGGTTTAGGGTTTAGGGTTTAGGGTTTGGGGTTTGGGGTTTAGGGTTTAGGGTCTAGGGTTTAGGGTTTAGTGTTTAGGGTGTTTAGGGTGTACGTTTAAGGTATAATTAGGGATCATGGATTAGGGTTTTAGGGTTTAAGGTTTAGGGATCATCGATCGAGCTAGTGCACAGACACATTATTAGAGGCACCCGCGCCTTTGCGCATAAAGTGCATGCGTATATATATAATAAGTGTGTTTCTTGACCACCAACGATATATATAGATCGAGAGAGAGATTGAAATATATATATATATATCCCCAAGAATATGTTCAGATATATATTGAGATATATATATGCTCGAATGATATGTCCATGGTATGCCATGCGCGCATGCACACTAATTGTATATATATTATGAGGCAACTTAATCAAATGTGTTTTCATTCGAGAGAACTTGTCAAGATTCAAGTTGATTAATTTATCAGCGCTAATTATTTGGTCGCCTGCTTGATGCGCAATTAAGTGTCGTTGGCCTATATATATATGTAGTGTTTAATTAGGGTTTAGGTTTTAGGGTTAGCTAGCTAGGGTTTTAGGGTTAGGGTTAGGGTTAATTAGGGTTTAGGGTTTAGTACGTGTTTAGGGTTTAGGGTCTAGGGTTAGAGTTTAGGGTTTAGTGTTTAGGGTTTAGGGTTTAGGGTCTAGGGTTTAGGGTTTAGTGTTTAGGGTGTACGGTTAGGGTATAATTAGGGATTAGGGTTTTAGGGTTTAAGGTTTAGGGATCATCGATCGAGTGCACACACACATTAATTATTAGAGGCACCCACGCCTTTGCGCATAAAGTGCATGCGTATATATATAAGTAAGTTTCTTGGCCACCAAAGATATATAGATCTAGAGAGAGATTGAAATATATTTAGGGTTTATGGTTTAGGGTTTAGGGTTCAGGGTCAAGGGTTGGGGTTTAGGGTTTAGGGTCTAGTGTATATGGAGTAGTGTTTAGGGTTTAGGGTCTAGGGTTTAGTGTTTAGGGTGTTTAGGGTGTATGTTTAGGGTATAATTAGGGATTAGGGTTTTAGGGTTTAAGGTTTAGGGATCATCGATCGAGTGCACACACACATTATTAGAGGCACCCGCGCCTTTGCGCATAAAGTGCATGCGTATATATATAAGTGTGTTTCTTGTCCACCAACGATATATAGATCGAGAGATAGAGATTGAAATCCCCAAGAATATGTTCAAATATACGCACACACATGAATTATTAGAGGCACCCGCACCTTTGCGCATAAAGTGCATGCATATGTGTGTTGTTCTGGCCACCAACGATAGATCGAGAGAGATAGATAGATTGAAATCCCCAAGAATTAGAGGACCCCTTGCACAAGTGTTGGCCATCTATATATAATATGAATCCCAATAATGTTCATACATGATAGGGCATATGTGTGAAGCAATTTTTTTCGAGAACTTGTAAAGATTCAAATTTATCATTGCTAATGGAAACTAGTGCACATTAGAGGACCCCCTCTTACACGTGTTGGCCATCTATGTATAGTTTGAATCCAAATAATGTTCATACATGATAGGCTATATGTGAATCAATTTTTTCTTCCAAGAACTTGTCAAGATTCAAATTTATTGGTGCTAATGGAAACTAGTGCGCACTAGACGAGCCCCTTGCGCAAGTGCTGGCCATTACATATAGTTTAAAACTCAAGAATGTTCATACATGATAGGCCATATGTGCAAAGGAATTTTTTTCCCCGTGAACTTGTCAAAATTCAAGTTTATCGGTGCAAATGGAAACTAGTCCAAAAAATTACATAGAGGTCCAAGAGAACTAGACAATAACTAATAGGACCTGCAACTTTACAAAAAGGACCCCAAAACATATAGAAGAAAATCAATCGAGTCCTTCTGGACCGCACATCAGATCTCTGCTCCGCATCCTTTCCAGCAACTCCGTCGTCGGGGACGCACCACTTGGGACGGTGTCGCCGGTAGTCGCCAGGACGAAGGAGAAGAAGGGCCTCAGCAACGGCACATTGGCTCTGAGAAGGGCCGCTGAAAGGCCAAGATGTTCACGGGCAAGACGGATGACGCCGTCGTATGCCCCGAGCTTGTGAACGTTAGCAGCTTGACTTCCCCATTGACCAGATCTGAAGCACTGACCAAAGCAAGCCTCACCGTTAGCGCCATCACCTTGATGGCACCAGATCGGGGTTTGGCCGGCAAGATCCGCCAGATTCACCGTAGGCCAGATTTGAAGCCGATGACGAGATCCCCGACTCCATTGCGCCATTCTGCTCATGGGAAACGCTGGATCTAAGCTTACAACAACATGAACTCCCTCGGATCCAAATTAACTGACTCAACTTTGCTTATCTAAATATGGATGTATCCACACATGTTTTTACTCGAGATACATACACGTCTAAGGAAAGTTGAATCAATTAATTTAGTTCGGAGGGTGTACGATATACAGAGAGAAGTCGGCCTCGTCTCCGGCCGGCGAGGCTGCCGGAGAGAAGGGGGAGAGGGGCCAGGGGAGTGGGAGAGACTCGAGAGAGAAAGAGAAGAGGAAGAAATGAGAGCTCCCTGGGGAAGAACATTATTTTTGTCGTTCTGCTCGTAGCTTGAAACTGAAAATTTCGGCCGCGCGCCAAATCATCCCGCCGCATCCATTCGAAAATCCCGTGACCAGTTTTACCCTTTTAACCCTGGTCTGGAAGCTACAACCCACCGACCATGGAGGGCTCATTCGGTAACAATGAAATATCTTGCCTAGATCCCGAACCCTCCCCACAGGCCCACCCACCCACCAACCATTCACCCCATTAGCTCAAAAATACTCTCACACGCCAAAGCTCTGACTCTCTACAGTACTAGATCTGCTTCGCCGCCGGCATACTCCTCCACAGCGTAGCCTTGATCGTGTTGGCTGTCCACCCACCTGATCCACTCCCCCGCCGCCCTCGCCACCGACGGATCTGCTTCACCGCCGACCTCGCCACTGACGGATCTGCTTCACCGCCGACCTCGCCACCGACGGATCTGCTTCACCGCCGACCTCATCCACAACGTAGCAATCAACGCCTTTCCTGTCGACGCACCGGATCCTCTCCAATGGAACCGTGTCTACTTCACCGCGCCCCCCCCCTCCACAGAAGCCGATCTATTCCACCGACTACCTCCGCGCAGCTGCTGTATCAACTTCACCGAATAACTTGCCAGCCAACCAGATCTGCTTCACTAACGCCCGCTTCTACTGAAATAGGGTCGACTCATCGTCTCCCGCGTTCGCCGCCGCTGGAATGCAAGTTGCCGCCCCCATCCACCCCGCCGCAGCTTGGTTAGTACGCTGGCCCATTAGATCGCGGTGTTTCTTTAGCCATGTTTTGTGTAGTTATTTGCAGATCTCATATGCCATTAAATTTCTTGATGTGTTACTTCGCATGAAGTTTGTTTAAATATTGTACAGTACCAAAGCATTATCCGGTCGCTACCATCCTGTTCATTCTACTGACACCTGTGTGCATCCACATATTTATAGGGGACCCATTCATTTGCTGCCAACTATTTTTGTACTGCATGCTATTCCATTTATAGTCATGCTATGGGCATTTCCAATCTGGTTGTTCTTATACCATGTCATTAGCTCACCGCTAGCCGCTAGCTGTTTTCTCGTGTCTGCTATTCTTTTACTGCTTTTATAATCATGCTATGTGCATTTCCAATCTGCTTGCTCTTATACCTCGTCTTTAGCTTATAGCTATTTTTTTCCATGAATGCTCCTGTCGCACAGCTTGTATAGCTATTGCTGCGTGCATGTCTGGTCTTTGTATTATCGTAGACTAACTTGTCAATGTTATTTTTCCTAGGGATTGATCATGCGAACCACTTATTAGAATATCCAACATTAATAGCGGGGACGCTAGGGAAGGTTGGAATCTGAGTTCTTGGTTGGTAACTTTGGCAGTTTACTTCCGTTATTATCTATAACCTATATGCATTGTTCCTTATGCAAGAGATAAACACTTGGAACCCTGCCATAGCAATGCCATCCATGCTTTACTATGTTTCTGCCTATTTGATATGCTTGTCTTGGAGCAACTGCGAAGGTGATTTGAACCTGACATTTGGTCATTCTTAATGCCAGTTTACTTTATGTGGAAAACCTTGGCATTACCCTACTCTAAATCTGAATGTCTGAAATTCGTATCTCATGCAAAGCAACATCTAGTTGGTTTTAATTTGATATCTGGTAAATATTGGCTTATTCATTTGGCAGCTCAAGTTTTTTGTTATTTGAAACCAGCTGACTTGGTCTTAAATGTGATATCTAAACACAGATTAAGGACAATGGAGCAGGAGGATTAGCATTTCACTTGTGGCTGAACCTAAAATGACAGGCATGTCGACCACGACTAGTGCACGCAAGAGAAGGACCTGCAGCGAGCCAGTATGTTCTGCTACATGCTGTTATCTGATCTCTACATTACGTAATACATGTTTGAATAGTTAATTATTGTAACTATTTTTGCAATATTACCAGAATGCAGTTTTAGTGAAGCAGTCACCATTAGAAGATAGTCGCCAAAGTGACCCTGTGCAACATTATGATGTAAGTCTGCTTAGTACAAGTTCCATACATTATCTTATTTATGCAACTTGTTATTATCTTATATCTACATTGCATAATAAATGTTTGAATAGTTCACTGTTGTAACTATGTTTGCAATATTACTAGAATGCAGTTGTAATGAAGAAGTCCTTAGTAGAAGATAGAGCGCAAAAAAGGTTCCGGCGTGAGCCTATGCAACGATATAATGTAAGTCTGCGCTTAGTACTTGTGACTATCTCATATCGACAATGCTTAATACATGTTTGCATAGTTCATCGTTTAACTCTTTTTGCATTATTATCAGAATGCAGTTCTGATGAAGCGATCTTCATTAGAAGAGAGGCCCACAAAAAGTTCTGATCTTTGTTCTGATGCATCCTCTCATAGCCATCAACCTAGACCATTCTTTTCATCAAACAGTGAACATCTCAAGGCTGTACTTTATAAAAGACATGGTATTGCTGCTTTAAGTTCTGTAGCTGATATGTTGACCAAGAGTACACAAGATTCAATCAAGGCGATTGTCAAATGTCAACGTGTTATTGATGATGCTAATAGAAGTCCTCAATGATTCTATGTAATTTTTTTTATTTGGGCACATTAATTGCCTTGTAATTTTCCTAGTTATTTTATTTGTGTATGTAATTGTGTGTATCATTGACATCAGATTTTAGGCTCATGAAATTTAATGCAAGTTGACTAGTCAAACAACCAGGGCCCTATAACAGATTGGGCCGGCCCATTAACAGTAGTGTGGGACCCACTTTCATTTTGGGCCGGCTCACTTACTTACTAGGCCGGCCCGTTAACAGGAAAGTGGGACCCACCTGTGCTTTTGGCCCGACCCACTGTCTTGTTGGGCCGGCCCACTTGCTACATGATGGACCCCACATACTAAATGGGCCGGCCCTTTAAGAGGAAAGTGGGACCCACCTGCGTTTTTGGCCCGGCCCACTAGCGTGTTGGGCCGGCCCACTTGCTATATGGTGGACCCCACATACTAAATGGGCCGGCCCTTTAACTAGAAAGTGGGACCCACCTGTGCTTTTGGCCCGGCACACTAGCTTGTTGGGCCGGCCCACTTGCTATATGGTGGACGCCACATACTAAATGGGCCGGCCCTTTAACTGGAAAGTGGGACCCACCTGTGTTTTTGGCCCGGCCCACTATCTTGTTGGGCCGGCCCACTTGCTATATGGTGGACCCCACATACTAAATGGGCTGGCCCATTAACAGGAAAGTGGGATCCACCTGTGCTTTTGGCCCGGCCCACTGGCTTGGTGGGCCGGCCCATTTGATCTAATGTGGACCCCACGCACTAAATGGGCCGGCCCGATTAGCAGGAAAGTGGGACCCACGTGCTAATTGGGCCGGCCCAATAACTTCTTGGGCCGGCCCACTTGCTTTAAGGTGGACCCCACTTGGTAAATGGGCTGACCCGATAACATGAAAGTGGGTCCCACATGTTTTGTGGGCCGGCCCTTTTGCCTGTTGACCGGTCAAACGAGTGCATTCGGCCCGGCCCACATGCTTAGTGGGCCGGCCCATTAATGTTTTGACCAGTCAACCTTAGAGGTTAGGCCCGGCCCACGTAACTAATGGACCAGCCCAGCTATATAGTTGACCGGTCAAACTAAGTCAGCTGGCCCGGCCCGCAAACTTAATGGGCCAGCCCGCTTAAGACGTGGCAGGCCTCGTGTGGGCCTACCATCTACCACGGGGTTTCAGCGGTTAACGCCGTTAACTGCCAGTTAACGGCGTCTGCCACGTGTCAGTTTGCATGACGTCAGCAGTCAACGGGCTCCTGGAAACACTTCTGCAACGGTCCGATTTTCCGTGGCGGAAGGGCGCCCAAGCGCGACGGACCGAAAAAATCGTCGTAGGACTTTGCCTGACGCAGTTTCGACAACGGAACCCATATCGTCGGGTTAGGCCCATAGGCGACGAAAAATACCCCTTAGCGGATGATTTTGAGACGTTGTCTATCAGAACTTTTCTTGTAGTGAGTTAGCGTGAATCCAATCCCTCCCTAGCAGGACAGCGTAGGTGCTTTTGCTGTCGACGATGAAGAATGACGTAGGGATGGTTTTTCGGCCTACAGTTAGATCCACGTTCAGAACGCCTTGTGCTTCCGATGCTTGGCCGTTGAAATCGCTTAGTGTGACGTTGGTTTTGATCAGATCTGCGTTAGAACGTCCCAAACGCCGTAGCATGGAGTATGGCATTATATTGACTGCCGCTCCCGTGTCGACCAACATCTTGCTGACAGGCTGCCCATTGATATAACCTCTCAGGTACAGGGCCTTCAAATGCCTGTAGCTCTTCTCTCGTGGCTTCTCAAAGATAACCGGCCGTGGACCGCAGTCAAACTGTGCTACTGGCACTTCTTCAGTTCTTGGAGCACAAAACTCTGACGGAAGTATGAACACCATGTTTGTGCCAGCCGATGCCTTCGCATCGGCTTTTGCTTGTTTGGGGCGCCATTCTTTCTTCTGTGGACGCGTCTCCGTCTCCAAAGTTTGCTGAATTTTCACGGCCAGATCAGGCCGCGCCTTCCTCAACGTGTACAGGTATTGCGCCTCGGCTTCCTCCAAGTTACGTAGCCTCTGAACCCTACGCTTTTGGGAGTGACTGAGTCCGTCAGGGCACCACCTTGGCCGGTGGTATCTATCTTCTTCTTCTTCTGACTCCTCGAAGTCTTCCTCTCGAGATGACTCAGCTCGTCGGTTCTGAGGTGGAAGAGGCCCTAGATGCTTGAACACTGAAACCTCATTTGCGCCCTTCTTCTGCTGTCTACATTCCGGGTAGTTGTCGATTGTAGGCAATCGGCTCATTCCTGAGTCCCAGCAGTGCTTGAAGAAAGGACAATCCCAGTGTCTGTCCATGTCTTCCTGCTCTCTTGACCTCCCCTTAGCGCGGTGCTCATATCCTTCGTCATCTCTATCATGTCGACGATATTTCCTGTTATCTGCATCAGACCGACGATATCTTTCGTCATCCACGTCGTACCGCTGGTGTCGGTCGTACTGACGCTCATATTTGTTAAGGAGATGCGCGGAGAGTGGTCGTTGGTACCGCACGTTTCTCACTTGTTCCTCGGTGAGGTACCGTTTGTCATCGTATCGGGGCCGGTCGCGTGGATCGGCCTCCTCCTTTTCCTTGCCACGGGAGTGACCGATTTCTTCTCTATCCTTGCCATGGCGGTCTACAAGCCCTGCCATGTTAACATCGAAAGATAAACCTAGCTCGCACCTTGTGGAGCGATTGAGTTCCACCATGTTGACGCCAGGGAACGGTTGCGTGTCCACTTTCATGGCAAACTGACCGAGGATCAGACGGCCTTGTTCTATCGCCATTTGGATCTGCCGACGCAACTCTTTGCAGTCGTTGGTGATATGGGTGTATGAGTGATGCCACTTGCAGTACGGTCTCCCATTCATCTCTTGCGCCGTAGGGATTTTATGGCCTTCGGGTAACTTCAGCTGTTTTTCCTTAAGCAGTAAATCGAATATCTGCTCAGCTTTGCTTATATCAAAGTCAAACCCTCTTGCAGGCCCTGGTTGTTTCACCCATTTGCAGGACACGGGGACTGCCCCCCGAGCCCATTCAGCCACGGCGACTTCCTGATCTTCTGCAAAGTTTTCAACTTCTTCTGCCTCGACCAGGCCTATCGGGCGCTTGAACTTGTCTTGGTACAATTCTGGGTGGCGTTGCTCATACAATGTTAATTTCTGTACCATGTGCGCTGATACGCCTCCGACGTATCGATAATTTCTTATGTTCCATGCCACATTATTGATGTTATCTACATGTTTTATGCACACTTTATGTCATATTCGTGCATTTTCTGGAACTAACCTATTAACAAGATGCCGAAGTGCCGATTCTTGTTTTCTGCTGTTTTTGGTTTCAGAAATCCTAGTAAGGAAATATTCTCGGAATTGGACGAAATCAACGCCCGGGGCCTATTTTTCCACGAAGCTTCAAAGTCCGAAGACGAAACGAAGTGGGGCCACAGGGTGCCCAAACCCTAGGGCGGCGCGGCCCCCCCCTTGGCCGCGCCGCCCTGTCATCTGGGGCCCCTGTGCACCCTCTTGACTTGCCCTTCCGCCTACTTAAAGCCTCCGTGACGAAACCCCCAGTACCGAGAGCCACGATACGGAAAACCTTCCAGAGACGCCGCCAACGCCGATCCCATCTCGGGGGATCCAGGAGATCGCCTCCGGCACCCTGCCGGAGAGGGGAATCATCTCCCGGAGGACTCTACGCCGCCATGGTCGCCTCCGGTGTGATGTGTGAGTAGTCTACCCCTGGACTATGGGTCCATAGCAGTAGCTCGATGGTTGTCTTCTCCCCATTGTGCTATCATTGTCGGATCTTGTGAGCTGCCTAACATGATTAAGATCATCTATCTGTAATTCTATATGTTGCGTTTGTTGGGATCCGATGAATAGAGAATACTTGTTATGTTGATTATCAAAGTTATATCTATGTGTTGTTTATGATCTTGCATGCTTTCCGTTACTAGTAGATGCTCTGGCTAAGTAGATGCTTGTAACTCCAAGAGGGAGTATTTATGCTCGATAGTGGGTTCATGCCTGCATTGACACAGGGACAGTGAGAAAGTTCTAAGGTTGTGTTGTCTTGTTGCCACTAGGGATAAAACATTGATGCTATGTCTAAGGATGTAGTTGTTGATTACATTACGCACCATACTTAATGCAATTGTCTCGTTGCTTTGCAACTTAATACCGGAGGGGGTTCGGATGATAACTGAAGAAGGTGGACTTTTTAGGCATAGATGCAGTTGGATGGCGGTCTATGTACTTTGTCGTAATGCCCAATTAAATCTCACTATAATCATCATGATATGTATGTGCATTGTCATGCTCTCTTTATTTGTCAATTGCCCAACTGTAATTTGTTCACCCAACATGCTGTTTATCTTATGGGAGAGACACCTCTAGTGAACTGTGGACCCCGGTCCAATTCTCTTTACTGAAATACAATCTACTGCAATACTTGTTCTACTGTTTTCTGCAAACAATCATCTTCCACACAATACGGTTAATCCTTTGTTACAGCAAGCCGGTGAGATTGACAACCTCACTGTTTCGTTGGGGCAAAGTAATTTGGTTGTGTTGTGCAGGTTCCACGTTGGCGCCGGAATCCCTGGTGTTGCGCCGCACTACATCCCGCCGCCATCAACCTTCAACGTGCTTCTTGGCTCCTCCTGGTTCGATAAACCTTGGTTTCTTTCTGAGGGAAAACTTGCTGCTGTGCGCATCATACCTTCCTCTTGGGGTTCCCAACGAACGTGTGAGTTACACGCCATCAAGCATATTTTCTCGGCGCCGTTGCCGGGAGATCAAGACACGCTGCAGGGGAGTCTCCACTTCTCAATCTCTTTACTTTGTTTTTGTCTTGCTTAGTTTTATTTACTACTTTGTTTGCTGCACTAAATCAAAATACAAAAAAATTAGTTGCTAGTTTTACTTTATTTGCTATCTTGTTTGCTATATCAAAAACACAAAAAAATTAGTTTACTTGCATTTACTTTATCTAGTTTGCTTTATTTACTACTACTAAAATGAGTAATCCTGAAGTTGAAGTTCGTACGTTTAAGCAACGAGGGGGAGAATGTTTGAGAGATGCTTGGTATAGAATTAGCGACGCTCATAATAGATGCACTAAGAAACACTCCACCATTATTTTACTCAGGAATTTTTATGTTGGTATCTCTAGCTGGAATAGATATGTTCTTGATAGTCTCGCAAAAGGTGACTTCCTAAGTACTCCTGCATTAGAAGCTAGTTGCATTATTGAGAGTTTATTTGGAATACCCCCTGTTGATAAAGTTAAAACTGAAATCTCTCTTGAAGATGTTATGAAAAAATTGGAAACCATAGAGAAAATTTTTCCAAGTATTGAAGCTGAATTGGAAATGTTACTTGATAAAACAGATAAACTTGATAAATCCTTAGGAGGAATTGATGAAAGAATTAGTGTCCTAGGAACTTGTGTTGTCCATGATGATCAAATCAATAGGATTGATGAACTTGAAAAGGCTATGGGAACCTTGGGTTCAACATTTTCTTCTCCTTTATATAAGGAGAAAGCTTATGTGGGTAAGGAGCAAAAGTTTATGTATGTCTCTAAATTGCCTAAACCAAAGAAGTATTATTATAGGCCTAAAATTGATAAAGCCCTTAGTACCACTGCGGATGGGGGAGCTCATAATAACGATGCACCATCCTTTGATAATACTTGATACACACTTTCTGCGCCTAGCTGAAAGGCGTTAAAGAAAAGCGCTTATGGGAGACAACCCATGTTTTTACCTACAGTACTTTGTTTTTGTTTTGTGTCTTGGAAGTTGTTTACTACTGTAGCAACCTCTCCTTATCTTAGTTTTGTGTTTTGTTGTGCCAAGTTAAGCCGTTGATAGAAAAGTAAGTACTAGATTTGGATTACTGCACAGTTCCAGATTTCTTTGCTGTCACGAATCTGGGTCCACCTCCCTGTAGGTAGCTCAGAAAATTAAGCCAATTTACGTGCATGATCCTCAGATATGTACGCAACTTTCATTCAATTTGAGCATTTTCATTTGAGCAAGTCTGGTGCCATTTTAAAATTCGTCAATACGAACTGTTCTGTTTTGACAGATTCTGCCTTTTATTTCGCATTGCCTCTTTTGCTATGTTGGATGAATTTCTTTGATCCACTAATGTCCAGTAGCATTATGCAATGTCCAGAAGTGTTAAGAATAATTGTGTCACCTCTGAATATGTTAATTTTTATTGTGCACTAACCCTCTAATGAGTTGTTTCGAGTTTGGTGTGGAGGAAGTTTTCAAGGATCAAGAGAGGAGTATGATGCAACATGATCAAGGAGAGTGAAAGCTCTAAGCTTGGGGATGCCCCGGTGGTTCACCCCTGCATATATTAAGAAGACTCAAGCGTCTAAGCTTGGGGATGCCCAAGGCATCCCCTTCTTCATCGACAACATTATCAGGTTCCTCCCCTGAAACTATATTTTTATTCCATCACATCTTATGTGCTTTTTCTTGGAGCGTCGGTTTGTTTTTGTTTTTGTTTTGTTTGAATAAAATGGATCCTAGCATTCACTTTATGGGAGAGAGACACGCTCCGCTGTAGCATATGGACAAGTATGTCCTTGGTTTCTACTCATAGTATTCATGGCGAAGTTTCTTCTTCGTTAAATTGTTATATGGTTGGAATTGGAAAATGATACATGTAGTATTTGCTATAATGTCTTGGGTAATGTGATACTTGGCAATTGTTGTGCTCATGATTAAGCTCTTGCATCATATGCTTTGCACCCATTAATGAAGAAATACATAGAGCATGCTAAAATTTGGTTTGCATATTTGGTTTCTCTAAGGTCTAGATAATTTCTAGTATTGAGTTTGAACAACAAGGAAGACGGTGTAGAGTCTTATAATGTTTTCAATATGTCTTTTATGTGAGTTTTGCTGCACCGGTTCATCCTTGTGTTTGTTTCAAATAAGCCTTGCTAGCCTAAACCTTGTATCGAGAGGGAATACTTCTCATGCATCCAAAATACTTGAGCCAACCACTATGCCATTTGTGTCCACCATACCTACCTACTACATGGTATTTTCCGCTATTCCAAAGTAAATTGCTTGAGTGCTACCTTTAAAATTCCATCATTCGCCTTTGCAATATATAGCTCATGGGACAAATAGCTTAAAAACTATTGTGGTATTGAATATGTAATTATGCACTTTATCTCTTATTAAGTTGCTTGTTGTGCGATAACCATGTTCACTGGGGACGCCATCAACTATTCATTGTTGAATTTCATGTGAGTTGCTATGCATGTTCATCTTGTCTGAAGTAAGAGAGATCTACCACCTTATGGTTAAGCATGCATATTGTTAGAGAAGAACATTGGGCCGCTAACTAAAGCCATGATCCATGGTGGAAGATTCAGTTTTGGACATATATCCTCAATCTCAAATGAGAAAATTATTAATTGTTGTTACATGCTTATGCATAAAAGAGGAGTCCATTATCTGTTGTCTATGTTGTCCCGGTATGGATGTCTAAGTTGAAGAATAATCAATAGCGAGAAATCCAATGCGAGCTTTCTCCTTAGACCTTTGTACAGGCGGCATAGAGGTACCCCTTTGTGACACTTGGTCAAAACATGTGCATTGTGATGATCCGGTAGTCCAAGCTAATTAGGACAAGGTGCGGGCACTATTAGTACACTATGCATGAGGCTTGCAACTTATAAGATATAATTTACATGATACATATGCTTTATTACTACCGTTGACAAAATTGTTTCATGTTTTCAAAATCAAAGCTCTAGCACAAATATAGCAATCGATGCTTTTCCTCTATAGAGGACCATTCTTTTACTTTCAATGTTGAGTCAGTTCACCTATTTCTCTCCACCTCAAGAAGCAAACACTTGTGTGAACTGTGCATTGATTCCTACATACTTGCTTATTGCACTTATTATATTACTCTATGTTGACAATATCCATGAGATATACATGTTACAAGTTGAAAGCAACCGCTGAAACTTAATATTCTTTTGTGTTGCTTCAATGCCTTTACTTTGAATTATTGCTTTATGAGTTAACTCTTATGCAAGACTTATTGATGCTTGTCTTGAAGTGCTATTCATGAAAAGTCTTTGCTATATGATTCACTTGTTTACTCATGTCATATACATTGTTTTGATCGCTGCATTCACTACATATGCTTTACAAATAGTATGATCAAGATTATGATGGCATGTCACTCCAGAAATTATCTGTGTTATCGTTTTACCTGCTCGGGACGAGCAGAACTAAGCTTGGGGATGCTGATACGCCTCCGACGTATCGATAATTTCTTATGTTCCATGCCACATTATTGATGTTATCTACATGTTTTATGCACACTTTATGTCATATTCGTGCATTTTCTGGAACTAACCTATTAACAAGATGCCGAAGTGCCGATTCTTTGTTTTCTGCTGTTTTTGGTTTCAGAAATCCTAGTAAGGAAATATTCTCGGAATTGGACGAAATCAACGCCCAGGGGCCTATTTTTCCACGAAGCTTCCAGAAGTCCGAAGATGAAACGAAGTGGGGCCACAGGGTGCCCAAACCCTAGGGCGGCGCGGCCCCCCCCCTTGGCCGCGCCGCCCTGTCATCTGGGGCCCCTGTGCACCCTCTTGACTTGCCCTTCCGCCTACTTAAAGCCTCCGTGACGAAACCCCCAGTACCGAGAGCCACGATACGGAAAACCTTCCAGAGACGCCGCCAACGCCGATCCCATCTCGGGGGATCCAGGAGATCGCCTCCGGCACCCTGCCGGAGAGGGGAATCATCTCCCGGAGGACTCTACGCCGCCATGGTCGCCTCCGGTGTGATGTGTGAGTAGTCTACCCCTGGACTATGGGTCCATAGCAGTAGCTCGATGGTTGTCTTCTCCCCATTGTGCTATCATTGTCGGATCTTGTGAGCTGCCTAACATGATTAAGATCATCTATCTGTAATTCTATATGTTGCGTTTGTTGGGATCCGATGAATAGAGAATACTTGTTATGTTGATTATCAAAGTTATATCTACGGAGTATTTATGCTCGATAGTGGGTTCATGCCTGCATTGACACCTGGGACAGTGACAGAAAGTTCTAAGGTTGTGTTGTGCTGTTGCCACTAGGGATAAAACATTGATGCTATGTCTAAGGATGTAGTTGTTGATTACATTACGCACCATACTTAATGCAATTGTCTGTTGCTTTGCAACTTAATACTGGAGGGGGTTCGGATGATAACCTGAAGGTGGACTTTTTAGGCATAGATGCAGTTGGATGGCAGTCTATGTACTTTGTCGTAATGCCCAATTAAATCTCACTATAATCATCATGATATGTATGTGCATTGTCATGCTCTCTTTATTTGTCAATTGCCCAACTGTAATTTGTTCACCCAACATGCTGTTTATCTTATGGGAGAGACACCTCTAGTGAACTGTGGACCCCGGTCCAATTCTCTTTACTGAAATACAATCTACTGCAATACTTGTTCTACTGTTTTCTGCAAACAATCATCTTCCACACAATACGGTTAATCCTTTGTTACAGCAAGCCGGTGAGATTGACAACCTCATCAAGTTCGTTGGGGCAAAGTACTTTGGTTGTGTTGTGCAGGTTCCACGTTGGCGCCGGAATCCCTGGTGTTGCGCCGCACTACATCCCGCCGCCATCAACCTTCAACGTGCTTCTTGGCTCCTCCTGGTTCGATAAACCTTGGTTTCTTTCTGAGGGAAAACTTGCTGCTGTGCACATCATACCTTCCTCTTGGGGTTCCCAACGAACGTGTGAGTTACACGCCATCATGCGCCAGTGAATTGTATTCCACTTGGAAAGCCAGATCTTTGATCGGCGTTGCGAGGCCTACCACTGCCAGATCGACCGCTTCTTTCTCATTTAAACGAACCGAATAACATCGGTTCTTGACAGTCCTGAAACGCTGAATGTAATCAGACACCGTCTCTCCCCGCTTCTGCCGCACCTGCGTCAGATCGGCAATGCCAGCTTCGGTAGCTTCTGAGTGATACTGAACGTGAAACTGCTCCTCCAGTTGCTTCCATGTCCGGACTGAATCTGGTGGTAATGAGGTGTACCACCCAAAAGCTGGTCCTGTGAGAGATTGCGCGAAAAACCTCACACGTAACGGGTCTGATGCTGAAATCATGCCTAACTGCGCCAAATATCGGCTTACATGCTCAATTGAGCTAGCCCCTTCTGATCCATTGAACTTTGAGAACCCAGGGAGCCGATACTTGGGCGGTAGCGGGATAAGGTCATATTCGTTGGGATACGGCTTGGAATAGCCGATTGTTCTCCTCTTTGGCATGATACCGAACTGGTCTCTCAAGATCGTACTGATTTGTTCCATGGTATGAGGTGCAGGGGTTGAGCTTTCATGACTCGTTCCGGTGGCATATTTAGCTAGCCACGCCTGTTTATCGGCGTCTGCTCCAGAAATCCCTCCAGCTCCAGAAATCCCTCCTGCTGTAATCTGGTTTGTGCGCGCCCAATTATTGCAGTCCGGCACGTATGTGCACACGTATCCATGTGGGATCTCTTTAGGTGGCTCATACAGGAATTGGTAATCGCCAGGATCACCTCCAACCTTGTAGACGACGTATGCCGGTGAACCCTGTGGCTCTGGAGCTGCAAGCGTGAATGGCAGTTGCGGTCTGGTGTGGAACGGTGCCTCTCCCTGGTGAGTTCCTAGGGCAGGCCCTGACGGGGAGTACTGATGCTTCATGATTTCCTGAACCACGCGAACCGCAATACGTTCCAAAGTGTTCACCAGGCTCTTAGAATGACGGTGTAGAGAATGAGCCACCATATAATTAACTTCTTGGCGCAGAGCTCTGGTGCGCTCCTCCGAAGGGAGAGACAGATCTACTCCATCGAGCACGCCTTCGGGTGTGAATCCTTTGAACCTAATGCCATGTGTACGGGTCCTTTCGAAAGAGCCGATGAGATCTGCTTCGAAGAGAGCCTTAAGCTCATCATATTTCTTCTTGTGATCTTCAGGCAGATCTTCATACTTGACTGGTTCGTCCGACATCTCAGCTGCGGGTGTTGATGTAGTTGCTGTAGAATGTCCCACCGGGCTTGCCAGAATGTGTTGCCTGCCAAAACCCACCGGCGAGCAGCGACGAGCAACACGGAGAGCCGGGAGGCTCCTAGGACTGCTGGTGGGCCCTGGTCCCTCGGGCGACGGCCCGCAATGCTCCGGCACACGTCCTGACGGTCGCAAGGGCGTGCCACCTAACCTATACCTGGTCAGGAAGGTGTTGGATTGCTTCGATTAGCTTCCTACATGGCAGACACGTAAACATTAAATGAGCCTCGATCGGCTCTCAGGTTACCCTGTGAATCGGCTCCAAGAGCCGATTACCCCATGGTTCGTTTTGGATCTACGATGACATGGGGATCCTGCTTGATCAATACCAAGTTAAATCGATCTACGATAGTTTAGGGTTTTCACCGCATAACCGGAACGTCCTACACGTAGTTGAGCCTGACAGATACGAAAGATAACAGAAAACTAGTCCAAGAGGAGGCCTAAAAACCAACGTGGAGTTAATTCCCGGAACATCCCTTCTTGGATCGGCAAACCGTACCTTACGCACTACTGGATCGTTCAACCCGTTTGCAAGGCCTAACTATGCAGATATCAAACTAAACCTTGAATAACAAGGAACAACTATAACAGATCAAATCTACTAAGTAAAGATGAAGCAATGTGCTGCCCTTACACCCAAGATAAGTGTAAAGGCAGCTAGATATTGAGGGGCAGCATAACTAAGCAAACATATCAGAAAAGCATCGATGCAAGCCCCAAAACACCTATGATAAACGGTATCGCTCGCCATCAACAAGGCTTCAGTACGAGCAACACCAGATAACGAATAAACCTATACTGCCTAGATCGCAAGATGCGATCTAGGCAGCATGATGCTTACCCGGAAGAAATCCTCGAAACAAGGGGTGGCGATGCACCTAGATTGTGTTTGTTGTGAACGTGATCGTCCTCCTTTCTCAATAACCCTAGGTACATATTTATAGTCCGGGGACTTTCTATCTTTGGAATAAACCTAGTCGTATATATACGACCAAACTCTATCTCTTAATTCTAAACTAAGATGCGATCTACCATAATGTACAGATACACGGGCAATTTAGCCCAAATTCTCGCACGAGGCCGATTCATAAACGCTTCAAGTGCACATCTTCCAAGCCTATCTCAATCACGGCCCATCTTCTGATTTGGCCAAAATCTGGTGATAACACTCTCCTAATGTTAAATCTCCTTGTGAGGTGCTAGTTATCTGTTAGTTAACCTTTTATTTGCTACTTACAGGCTAGGCTGTGATGTTGTGCTTCCGTGTCGCTGGCCGCGTCCCTCTCCATCAAGTCAGAGTGTCCCTGCCGCGTGACTCCTCTAGCCAAGAAATGGTCGAATATGCATCGTCTGATTGGTTCATCGAAGCAGATGCGGCCATGGATGAAAATCCCCTCTGTACTATTTGTTTGGCTATTTTTCTATCGTATCAATAGTTGTGTCAACTAAGATAAAAATGGATCTTTTCTACTTGTTTTTTTAAGGTAGAAACTTGTATTCATATAGTAGCAAGGATACATATCACATTCACATACAAGATCAGAACCAGCAGTGTTTTTTTTTTTTTTTTGCACAAGAGAGGGGTCTGGAAGACCCCAGAGGATTATCATTCCACACGTGGCAGGTACAAATTACAATGACGCCCTTTTACATCCCTCGCACTGAGAAACCAAGTATTTGAAGAAAGGACCTCAAAAGTTACAGAAAGCACCCTGAAGCAAAAGAAGAAAAAGCAATCAGGCCCCTAGGCGCCGCTGCCACCAACCGCCGGCGATCTCCAGACGTCTCTGTCGAGATGCGGTGCCGAAATGCCCAGCAGCACGCTTCCGGCGCAGCTTTGCTTCCGCCGGCCGCTTCTCCTCCTCCGGGGACGAAACCACTTGTTGGTGGAGAGGCGTTGAGCTCCAGCGAAAGAAGCAGAGAGGGCCTCCTTCATGGAGGTTGCAGTTGAGCCGCCTTGTCGGCCAAGAATCGCGCCATCGACGAGGGGCGACGCGTGTTCCGCACGAAGGAGCTCCAATGATGAAGCTCCGTAGTACCCTGCAGGCGATTGCCGACGAAGAAGGATCCAGTCCGTCCACCCGTCTCTTCTCCTCTTACCACCACGGCAAGACAGGGAAGGAAGAAGGGGAGACGAACTCGAAAAGCCTCCACACCGGCAGAGAGGGCAGGATCCCTCCCCACAGACCAAAATCGGCGATCCCCTCCTCTGCTCCTCCTCGCCACCATGGCCGGCCAGGAGAGAAGAACATGCACACCTCACAACACCAGGACCGCCCTCACCCACGCCACCATGGCCGGCCAGGAGTGCATCACCTGTGCTGAAATCCAAGGAAGAAAAGGAGCCTGCGGCCGCCAGTTTATTGGGGATGACGATGCTTCTTCTAGCATCTCCTCCCTCCAGCCATCGGAGTAGAGGAAGAAGCAGCAGCAGCCCTAAGAAGGCTCGGATCTGGCGGCGGAGATCCCGGCCATCGCCTCCGCTAAGGGGCAAGCGCCTAAACGGTGGCATACGCCACAAGAACTCAAACACAACCTAAGATCTACACCTATACTACTCCGGCGCGTCACCTTCACCGCCTCCGGCCGGCTATTCCGGCGGAGTGGCTCCGGGTCAGCCTGGTCAAAGGAGGGAGGCGAACAGCTACTGTAGCAGAGTGGATACAGGTGAAGAACTACTGGACGGCCTTCAACATCCTCTCACCGTCGAAGCCAATCATCACCAGCTGCAACGACGACCTTTGGAGCTGGGAACACCCCTAGCCATATGGCGAAGATGGACTGCAGTAGCCACCAGCCCCGAGGGACTGGATCTGAAACGCAATCGATCATCGGCCGACGACACGCGCCGAGCTCACACAGCTCCTGATCTGGCCGTCCAAGACCAGATCCCTCCATCATCCCCCGTAGCACTCCTTCAGCAGCAGCAACCCCACGCGCACCACCCCTGAACCTCCAGCTCACATACCTCAGCAGCCCCGCGCCGTCGATGGAGGAAGCGGCGGCGCGCCGATAGAGGGCCCGAGGATGGAATCCCCACTTGACGAAGAAGGTGCTGTCGTTCCGCCATCCTCGCGGGGGAACTCCCACGAATCTGTCACCGCTGCGAAAAGCACCGTTGAGGAGAGGCTGGATCCGAGGAGACCAAAAGGCTGACCACGCTGGCGCCGCCCCTACCCAGACGCCGCCGCCAGCCACCAACATCCACACCCTATTTACAGGCCGGCCACCAGATCCAGGGTTCTTCCCCTCTTCCGCCGCCGCATCGGACGGAGAAGAGGAGGGGAACCAACGGCGGCACCCGAGAAATGGGGGGGGGGGGGGGGGCCGGAACTCGACTCTCAAAACGCCTCTCTCGACTGTAGATCTTTTCTACTTGCTAGCAAGGTGGGTTACGGTGGGATTTCAATTGTATTTCATATCGCTGGATACCTGTTGGGCTCCTAATCTGTAGAGCACTTTCCCTAGACAATCTATGGTCATGTGATATTTGTGTACGCTGGATACCTGTTGGGCTTAATCTGTAGAGCACTTTCCCTAGACAATCTATTGCCATGTGATATTTGTGTACCATGTGGCTTCCTGGGATTAATCTTCAGTGAGCCATCTAGCTATTGGATGGCGTTTAGTGCCCAGATTTCTATAGTGTGATCAGTATCATGAAGTGGCATGTACATTTTTCTGAATACGGTACACTTATGTGTCGAAGAACTGATCCGGCAGGTGTTGAGATTGACGAAGTCACCATAGGCGCCTCGCTGTCGACGGGAACGTCGCCTCCCACTGAAGAATATTCCGCCATTATGAGACACCAAAGTGTTAAATCTGGAATTTAACTCTGGTGGCCTAGGGGTGCCGCTGCCCTTCTAACCATCCAACCACAGGTTGGTTCTCAGTTATCTTGAACTACTGATGCCACAAAGGGAGGACCTTCTGGCAATGGAATTAAATTGTGGCGATACATCTACAAATTCCATCGAATTGTCATTTTGTTACAATACCTATGTTGTATTGCCACAAATAGTAATTTTGTTGCGATATCTATTTTTTATTGCCACAAAAATACACATTCTGGAAATGAAAAGGAATTGTGCCGATATACCCAGAATATTGCATCGAATTGTCATTTTGTTGCAATACCTATGTTGTACTGCCACAAAAAAGGACTCTATGGCAATGGAATGAAATTGTGGCGATATATCTAGACTATTGCCACGAACTGTCATTTTGTTGCACTAAGTAGCCTCTGTCGCAACAATTTGTTGGATCAATGCAATGTTGTAAAATATGTGGTAATACACACTCCTATTACCACAAAACCAAACTTTGTGGTAATATCGTGAATTATTGAAACAAGAAATTGGCATTGCAATAAATTTTGTTGCAATAGAACGGAATTCCTATAGTGAAACGATCAACATATTAAGTTGTAGAGTTTTGAATAACACATCTCGAGAAAAATTTACACACTAATATCAAGGTCCAACTCTAAACATGTAAATAAATATCAATGCCTAAAGTTTAAAAAGTTTGATTCAAGATATGCATGAATCTGTTACTTTTTTGTTGACCGGAGGGGTTGCTTTTGATTATGCATAGTCTAGGGTACGAGCATTCTCCCTCACGCCTTAGAGTAACTAGATTTAGATGTGTGCCTTGGCGCACGACCCCGTAAAGCTCGTGTTCATTTGTTATAGATGAACACATTGGACTAATACATTTCAAAAAGAAGTGCGTAAACAACCAAGCACGAAAGAATGACAAACATCACATCATTGCAATAACATTCAAATCCGATGGTCAAATAAGCATAACATAATCTTACTATTGTTCATGGTTTTGCTTCCCGTTACATGACTATTATAGGTATGCACAATCATAGCGAAGCTTCTACTTGACCCCTTGTTCGATGTTGTATTGTCATCGCAATCACATATGTTGTTGCAGGAAAAGCATCGCTTAATGCACACATCTTACTACACCAAACACAAGCAGGGAGCAAGATTAATGTAACAAACAAATATTCAAACAAGGGAAATATACACATAGACCTTCTCATGTTTGCTATAAGTTGTGCAAACCAGACGACAACACTTAGCAGAACAATTACCAATTTCATTTTCTGGATACAAAGAATTATCAGCTGATGAAGAGGAGAAAAGAGGGAAAATATATTACATACATATACTAATACATGGTTCCGAAATAACACGGAGGCATCTCATCTAGGTTCACAGAGAGTTGTTCCATTATTTACATATAACTAGCAATGATCGGCACGGCGGCACGCCGCGCCATATGGTGGCCGATTGGTATTGTTAATTTTTCTGGTATTAGTACCTGAAGCATCTAGAAGAAAGAATTGTTCTTCGCTTTTTCATGTCATTAGAAAAACAAACACACCTTACTGGAGGATATTTTATATGTATTGACAACTCAAACATGTACATATCATTACACCTTCATAAAGTACGCTTGAAATGTGTGAACTTGTCTATCAGCATAATAACAGAAACTAAGTCAGCTCTTTGGGTACAAATAGCACTGGGAGAAGAGATACAAGAGGCTACAAATTCTAGACAAAAAGTCCAGATACGATATTATCTGCAGCTAAAGCTGGAGGAAAAAACATTACCGTATAGAACTAAATTTAGTACAAAGCATCAAAAGACCTATAGCTTTATGAAGAACTCTAATAGCATAGAAAAATGCTGAAGTTGCATGATCCTGATGTTTCGTTGGAACAAATATTGCCATAAATATATTTTCACACAATGTATAGATGAAAGAAGTATTTCATATGGACCACCAATCAAGAGCAGGTAATAGCACCCCAAGGTAAAGGAGACACAATGGTACCAACACAAAAATGACTCAGCCTTGCTTCTTCACCTCTATCTCATCGTTAGTGTATTGCCATATGAGCTACAACACCAAAATATAGAGAAAAACTTTAACAGGAGATAATAACATCACTCAGGCCAAGCAGACATCTCATTTGATGAAACTGCCATCTCCAGTGCCTTGGGAATAATGAATAACGCAAAGCAGGTAAAGAAGAGAAGGAAGAGGGAGGGAGATGTGTATTGCGCTGAAAACTTGCACCCATTTAGTCATCTCATTTGTACCTTCTAGTTGTAATTGATAGAAAAAGGCTAACTCATAAACTAAAGTAAGATGTGTCCATGCTGGAGAAAAAATTAGCATCAAGTCAAACAAAGATAGCATGAAGTCTCTTCTGAGCAGATTTGTAGTACGGCACAGAGTCGATGATTCCATTGAAATGTAGTGGTGGACCTACTCGTAAAAAAGGAGAATCAAGTCTACAAAGATAGGATGAACCTTCTTTTGAGCAGATTTGCAGAACCCACAAAGCATTGCAAGCGTCAAGTTCCCAGATTAATTTGTCGACTTGCGCAGTGTTCACTACCACTATTCCATAATCTCCATTAGGCACAACTTGTAACATCTGCACTCAACCGGTGAGAGTTCACAACATCTGGCTAGACATACTCAACAACATACTCAACATGTTCGACGTGTTGGTGCTGCTCAGGGTGTGTAGAGAAAGCTGACCTTGGTAACATCTGTGCACATACTATTTATGTGGTTGATGGAAAGAAT
This sequence comes from Lolium perenne, assembly GCF_019359855.2. Classification (NCBI taxonomy): domain Eukaryota; kingdom Viridiplantae; phylum Streptophyta; class Magnoliopsida; order Poales; family Poaceae; genus Lolium; species Lolium perenne. Next base: position 44,174,738 of record NC_067248.2, on the reverse strand, counting down.
CAAATCGAAACAATCTCCCTTTTTTTTGCTGGTCTTGCGAAGCTTCAAGGCAACACTCGCGCCACGGTAACTTGCAGCCCCAAAGAGCAAAGGGTGCCCGAGAGAAGAATGCACCGATGGGCCAATCCTCTACATGAAATTCGACAACAGACAATCAATTTAGCTGGTACAAAACAGAAGTTTTATTTGCTAGGACCAAAGCGAACAAAACTTGAATAAGTGAATTGCAAAACAACACCAAAATGGGGAAGCATCACTCTAATAAATTGATACATACGACGCCATGGAGCAAATGCATATCTCAACCTACACACGCATTGATACGAACATGTTCCAAAATACTCTGTCTAGGAACATGAAGAAGTAAATACAAATGAGTTGCAGTTGTCTATTTAACATTTTCTTTGTTAATTAGGGATGTTCTTTTTGCAATACAGCGGGAGAAGTATTCATCTAGTAATTTCTAACGTATAGTCCATCCTCAATTAAAATTGCAATCTGCATAAAATTTGTGAGAAAGAAGCAAACAAATATGATACTGCAAGTTAAATATTATACTACAGAACGCAATCATAGGTAAGTAGAAACAAATTTTAAGAAGGTTGTTGTTCCTAACACAATTTATGCACATTGCAATAGAATTTAGTTAAAGCCATGGACACCTAACCTGACTGCCTTATAATCAACTCATCAGACACCCAACATGAAAGATAAAAAGGAAGCACACAACAATAACAATTCTACAGTTCTTACATCACGGTGAGTACTGATACCATATCTCATAAGAACCAACATTGAAAAATGCTAGTGTCTCATGGGCTAAACATGCTGAAAGTAAATTATCCTTGCACTCTAATTACATAAGAGCACATAAACAATCAAATGGAATCTCTTGAAAGAGGACGGATAGTCATAAGCATGGCTCTCACCAATAAAATCCGAATGTGTAAGCAAACTGTACAGTACCCTGAACAGCTTCTGCCTAAAGCTCCCTTTGAGACGCTAATGCTCCCTGAGATCTAAGTCCTACAAAAAAACACAATAATTCGTGTATATCTGTAAATCATATCCAAAAAAGTGCAGCAATCAAAAGAGCCATTCAAAAAACAGCATCTCTTACAGTACCGTGAAAATGATTAGAATTGAACATTATTTTCAGGTGCTCAGCAAACTCGTACTTAACTTTCCATTGATTTCAAAGAATCACACGTAGCGTAGTCTCCTGGTCTCGCAACGGAAACAGATCCCATGAAGCTCTCAGGCTACGGTTACGACACACACGTGGGCACAACTGAAGTTTAAGATCTGGTTATTGCAGTTCTGTTTTGGAGTGCTAGGCTGGTAGGTACTGAAATTTTTTAGCAAACTGATTACAGATGGAACATCTAGGAAATTAAAATGGCCATTTGGTGACCGGTTTCAGAAGATGAGCAAGATCATACATAAATTATCAACGCAACTATCTAAACTTTAAGCTACAAACAAAGTTAAACAGAACATGGTGCACACATAGCTCCAACCTCATTATACACTTTTTGAGTTTCAAAAAAAAGAGTTTCAAAAAAAAATCATTATACACTTTTTATACTACGAACAATTAATCGTACTTTTAAAAAAATTAAATATGTACTCCTACGGTGAATTAATCAAATGCACCTGAAAAGAAAACTTATCTCAAATTTTGCCAAGAGACGTGCATCATAGCCACGGCTGGACTGCGCTGACTTCCCTAATGCTCTCCCATGTCCCGGCATGCCAACTCCCACAAGCTACTGGAGTACTAATCTGAAGTTCTGAACCTAGAATAGGAGATGAACAAACACAAAAAAGGGAGCATAAAATGAACCAGGTCTTTCGACTGATGTAACATGTAAGTCGTGGATGGAGAATTCTAGGCAGATGTGCACCTGACCTTGCATGTTTTCTCTTATCTCGATCAGCAGCTGCAAAAGGTATCGCTGACAGGGATATGAGAGAGAGCACACCAGGGAGGACCTGAGCCGCAGCGGCGGCAGTGAGAGAGAGATGGAGGGAGAAAGCTGGGCGCCGCCGCCCCCCTTGCCGCCGGTGGACGCCGCGGCCTTCGCCCCACGAATGGATCCCCTCCCCTACGCCCCTTTCCGCCGATGGATGCGGACTCTGTCGTCGCGTCGTGGTCGTCGTCCGTGTGGTGGCTAGACGATTCCTGACGAAAATCAACAGATATTAGGGAGCTGAACTTTTGAAGGAAAATCAACTATCCAGCAGCACGCCCCGTTTCACCTCCATGAGCCCCGCCCGTCGGTCGCCGGAGAAGACGTCGCCGAGCTTCGATGCCCGATCCTAGCACCGGCGGTGGTGGCTCGTCATCATCCCCTTGGATCAGTGCAGCACCACCCCCGTCACTCCTCCGTGAGCCTCGCCCATCGCCGGAGCTTCGACGCCCGCTCGCAGCACTGTCGGTGGCGGGTCGTAGCATCGCCGTCGGAGCACCGGCACTGTCGGTAGCATCGCTGGCCGTCGTAGGGAGCAACGCCGGCCGCCGTGTGTAGCAGACCTGGCAGCCGTGTGTAGCAGACCTGGCCGTCGTGTGTAGCAGCCTACCGCCGTGCGTACCAGACCCGGCCGCCGTGCGTACCAGACCCAACCGCCGTGTGTCACAAGCCCCCACTCCCTTGCTCCCTTGGGGCAGCAAGATGCCTGTTTGCAGCAGCGCGCGCCCGCCGTGCGTGCTACTCTAGATTGCAGCAACAGTGGTGGAAAAGAAGCTCTAGCTCGGTGGTAGCAGAGGAGGCAGCCATCTGTAGCAGAGCCGGCGGCCGGTTGTAGCGGCTGTGGGCCGCGGCGGACTCCATGGGGTAGGGGCAGTGGGGCCCCCGGGCTGGGCTTGCCCATGTCGATCCAGACCTGGAGGAGGCGGATCTCGCCATCGTCCGAATCGTGGCCGTGCTTGGCCACGAGGCGGCGTTGCCGGCGCATGGGTCGGGCTGGGAGTGGCGGCGACCTGTTGCGTGGAGGAGGGCGCCGAGCTGCGGGGTGACTCAGGACTCAGTATCTGAGGCTCCGACGCCGGCGGCCGGAGATACGTGAGAACGGAGGAGGTCTGTGAGAGGAAGGCGCAAAAAAAGGGGATGAGCGAAGAATTTTCTGGACGGAGGAGACGCTCGTGGAGAAGACAGCAACAGGTAAGGTGGGCCCACCAGCGCTTTCTCTCCGCGTGGCTGGACACGCGGCGTGCAAAGGAGGCGGGGGATCGCGAGGCTTCAGTCCCCCGGATGATAGTCAGCATTTTCCTTTGACCAATCTACCCACCTCAACGTGCCACCCACCTCCAACACTCTACATAGACAAAACTAAATGCTGGCGCCATAGCCCACCACTTTCTCAAGTGCATACCAGCTACAGCTACACCAGCCAATAAACCTATGCATTACTCCACCATCACACGGAGATTTAAAAGGACGCCCGTGTACCCAGACATGTTTGCAACACATGCACTACGGGGACCCGAAAATGCACCCAGAAAAGCAAAGAAGGAACCCAACTAATTAGTAGAAAACGTGTCACAAGGATGTTAATTTTTACAGAGGCTCAAAAATCTGTCAAAAATTGAAGTTGTTTCTAACGTATAGTCCATCCTCAATTAAAATTGCAATCTGCATAAAATTTGTGAGAAAGAAGCAAACAAATATGATACTGCAAGTTAAATATTATACTACAGAACGCAATCATAGGTAAGTAGAAACAAATTTTAAGAAGGTTGTTGTTCCTAACACAATTTATGCACATTGCAATAGAATTTAGTTAAAGCCATGGACACCTAACCTGACTGCCTTATAATCAACTCATCAGACACCCAACATGAAAGATAAAAAGGAAGCACACAACAATAACAATTCTACAGTTCTTACATCACGGTGAGTACTGATACCATATCTCATAAGAACCAACATTGAAAAATGCTAGTGTCTCATGGGCTAAACATGCTGAAAGTAAATTATCCTTGCACTCTAATTACATAAGAGCACATAAACAATCAAATGGAATCTCTTGAAAGAGGACGGATAGTCATAAGCATGGCTCTCACCAATAAAATCCGAATGTGTAAGCAAACTGTACAGTACCCTGAACAGCTTCTGCCTAAAGCTCCCTTTGAGACGCTAATGCTCCCTGAGATCTAAGTCCTACAAAAAAACACAATAATTCATGTATATCTGTAAATCATATCCAAAAAAGTGCAGCAATCAAAAGAGCCATTCAAAAAACAGCATCTCTTACAGTACCGTGAAAATGATTAGAATTGAACATTATTTTCAGGTGCTCAGCAAACTCGTACTTAACTTTCCATTGATTTCAAAGAATCACACGTAGCGTAGTCTCCTGGTCTCGCAACGGAAACAGATCCCATGAAGCTCTCAGGCTACGGTTACGACACACACGTGGGCACAACTGAAGTTTAAGATCTGGTTATTGCAGTTCTGTTTTGGAGTGCTAGGCTGGTAGGTACTGAAAATTTTTAGCAAACTGATTTCAGATGGAACATCTAGGAAATTAAAATGGCCATTTGGTGACCGGTTTCAGAAGATGAGCAAGATCATACATAAATTATCAACGCAACTATCTAAACTTTAAGCTACAAACAAAGTTAAACAGAACATGGTGCACACATAGCTCCAACCTCATTATTCACTTTTTGAGTTTCAAAAAAAAGAGTTTCAAAAAAAAATCATTATACACTTTTTATACTACGAACAGTTAATCGTACTTTTAAAAAAATTAAATATGTACTCCTACGGTGAATTAATCAAATGCACCTGAAAAGAAAACTTATCTCAAATTTTGCCAAGAGACGTGCATCATAGCCACGGCTGGACTGCGCTGACTTCCCTAATGCTCTCCCATGTCCCGGCATGCCAACTCCCACAAGCTACTGGAGTACTAATCTGAAGTTCTGAACCTAGAATAGGAGATGAACAAACACAAAAAAGGGAGCATAAAATGAACCAGGTCTTTCGACTGATGTAACATGTAAGTCGTGGATGGAGAATTCTAGGCAGATGTGCACCTGACCTTGCATGTTTTCTCTTATCTCGATCAACAGCTGCAAAAGGTATCGCTGACAGGGATATGAGAGAGAGCACACCAGGGAGGACCTGAGCCGCAGCGGCGGCAGTGAGAGAGAGATGGAGGGAGAAAGCTGGGCGCCGCCGCCCCCCTTGCCGCCGGTGGACGCCGCGGCCTTCGCCCCACGAATGGATCCCCTCCCCTACGCCCCTTTCCGCCGATGGATGCGGACTCTGTCGTCGCGTTGTGGTCGTCGTCCGTGTGGTGGCTAGACGATTCCTGACGAAAATCAACAGATATTAGGGAGCTGAACTTTTGAAGGAAAATCAACTATCCAGCAGCACGCCCCGTTTCACCTCCATGAGCCCCGCCCGTCGGTCGCCGGAGAAGACGTCGCCAAGCTTCGATGCCCGATCCTACCACCGGCGGTGGTGGCTCGTCATCATCCCCTTGGATCAGTGCAGCACCACCCCCGTCACTCCTCCGTGAGCCTCGCCCATCGCCGGAGCTTCGACGCCCGCTCGCAGCACTGTCGGTGGCGGGTCGTAGCATCGCCGTCGGAGCACCGGCACTGTCGGTAGCATCGCTGGCCGTCGTAGGGAGAAACGCCGGCCGCCGTGTGTAGCAGACCTGGCAGCCGTGTGTAGCAGACCTGGCCGTCGTGTGTAGCAGCCTGCCGCCGTGCGTACCAGACCCGGCCGCCGTGCGTACCAGACCCAACCGCCGTGTGTCGCAAGCCCCCACTCCCTTGCTCCCTTGGGGCAGCAAGATGCCTGTTTGCAGCAGCGCGCGCCCGCCGTGCGTGCTACTCTAGATTGCAGCAACAGTGGTGGAAAAGAAGCTCTAGCTCGGTGGTAGCAGAGGAGGCAGCCATTCAGAGCAGAGCCGGCGGCCGGTTGTAGCGGCTGTGGGCCGCGGCGGACTCCATGGGGTAGGGGCAGTGGGGCCCCCGGGCTGGGCTTGCCCATGTCGATCCAGACCTGGAGGAGGCGGATCTCGCCATCGTCCGAATCGTGGCCGTGCTTGGCCACGAGGCGGCGTTGCCGGCGCATGGGTCGGGCTAGGAGTGGCGGCGACCTGTTGCGTGGAGGAGGGCGCCGAGCTGCGGGGTGACTCAGGACTCAGTATCTGAGGCTCCGACGCCGGCGGCCGGAGATACGTGAGAACAGAGGAGGTCTGTGAGAGGAAGGCGCAAAAAAAGGGGATGAGCGAAGAATTTTCTGGACGGAGGAGACGCTCGTGGAGAAGACAGCAACAGGTAAGGTGGGCCCACCAGCGCTTTCTCTCCGCGTGGCTGGACACGCGGCGTGCAAAGGAGGCGGGGGATCGCGAGGCTTCAGTCCCCCGGATGATAGTCAGCATTTTCCTTTGACCAATCTACCCACCTCAACGTGCCACCCACCTCCAACACTCTACATAGACAAAACTAAATGCTGGCGCCATAGCCCACCACTTTCTCAAGTGCATACCAGCTACAGCTACACCAGCCAATAAACCTATGCATTACTCTACCATCACACAGAGATATAAAAGGACGCCCGTGTATCCAGACATGTTTGCAACACATGCACTACGGGGACCCGAAAATGCACCCAGAAAAGCAAAGAAGGAACCCAACTAATTAGTAGAAAACGTGTCACAAGGATGTTAATTTTTACAGAGGCTCAAAAATCTGTCAAAAATCGAAGTTGTTTCTAACGTATAGTCCATCCTCAATTAAAATTGCAATCTGCATAAAATTTGTGAGAAAGAAGCAAACAAATATGATACTGCAAGTTAAATATTATACTACAGAACGCAATCATAGGTAAGTAGAAACAAATTTTAAGAAGGTTGTTGTTCCTAACACAATTTATGCACATTGCAATAGAATTTAGTTAAAGCCATGGACACCTAACCTGACTGCCTTATAATCAACTCATCAGACACCCAACATGAAAGATAAAAAGGAAGCACACAACAATAACAATTCTACAGTTCTTACATCACGGTGAGTACTGATACCCTATCTCATAAGAACCAACATTGAAAAATGCTAGTGTCTCATGGGCTAAACATGCTGAAAGTAAATTATCCTTGCACTCTAATTACATAAGAGCACATAAACAATCAAATGGAATCTCTTGAAAGAGGACGGATAGTCATAAGCATGGCTCTCACCAATAAAATCCGAATGTGTAAGCAAACTGTACAGTACCCTGAACAGCTTCTGCCTAAAGCTCCCTTTGAGACGCTAATGCTCCCTGAGATCTAAGTCCTACAAAAAAACACAATAATTCGTGTATATCTGTAAATCATATCCAAAAAAGTGCAGCAATCAAAAGAGCCATTCAAAAAACAGCATCTCTTACAGTACCGTGAAAATGATTAGAATTGAACATTATTTTCAGGTGCTCAGCAAACTCGTACTTAACTTTCCATTGATTTCAAAGAATCACACGTAGCGTAGTCTCCTGGTCTCGCAACGGAAACAGATCCCATGAAGCTCTCAGGCTACGGTTACGACACACACGTGGGCACAACTGAAGTTTAAGATCTGGTTATTGCAGTTCTGTTTTGGAGTGCTAGGCTGGTAGGTACTGAAAATTTTTAGCAAACTGATTTCAGATGGAACATCTAGGAAATTAAAATGGCCATTTGGTGACCGGTTTCAGAAGATGAGCAAGATCATACATAAATTATCAACGCAACTATCTAAACTTTAAGCTACAAACAAAGTTAAACAGAACATGGTGCACACATAGCTCCAACCTCATTATACACTTTTTGAGTTTCAAAAAAAAGAGTTTCAAAAAAAAATCATTATACACTTTTTATACTACGAACAATTAATCGTACTTTTAAAAAAAATTAAATATGTACTCCTACGGTGAATTAATCAAATGCACCTGAAAAGAAAACTTATCTCAAATTTTGCCAAGAGACGTGCATCATAGCCACGGCTGGACTGCGCTGACTTCCCTAATGCTCTCCCATGTCCCGGCATGCCAACTCCCACAAGCTACTGGAGTACTAATCTGAAGTTCTGAACCTAGAATAGGAGATGAACAAACACAAAAAAGGGAGCATAAAATGAACCAGGTCTTTCGACTGATGTAACATGTAAGTCGTGGATGGAGAATTCTAGGCAGATGTGCACCTGACCTTGCATGTTTTCTCTTATCTCGATCAGCAGCTGCAAAAGGTATCGCTGACAGGGATATGAGAGAGAGCACACCAGGGAGGACCTGAGCCGCAGCGGCGGCAGTGAGAGAGAGATGGAGGGAGAAAGCTGGGCGCCGCCGCCCCCCTTGCCGCCGGTGGACGCCGCGGCCTTCGCCCCACGAATGGATCCCCTCCCCTACGCCCCTTTCCGCCGATGGATGCGGACTCTGTCGTCGCGTCGTGGTCGTCGTCCGTGTGGTGGCTAGACGATTCCTGACGAAAATCAACAGATATTAGGGAGCTGAACTTTTGAAGGAAAATCAACTATCCAGCAGCACGCCCCGTTTCACCTCCATGAGCCCCGCCCGTCGGTCGCCGGAGAAGACGTCGCCGAGCTTCGATGCCCGATCCTAGCACCGGCGGTGGTGGCTCGTCATCATCCCCTTGGATCAGTGCAGCACCACCCCCGTCACTCCTCCGTGAGCCTCGCCCATCGCCGGAGCTTCGACGCCCGCTCGCAGCACTGTCGGTGGCGGGTCGTAGCATCGCCGTCGGAGCATCGGCACTGTCGGTAGCATCGCTGGCCGTCGTAGGGAGCAACGCCGGCCGCCGTGTGTAGCAGACCAGGCAGCCGTGTGTAGCAGACCTGGCCGTCATGTGTAGCAGCTTGCCGCCGTGCGTACCAGACCCGGCCGCCGTGCGTACCAGACCCAACCGCCGTGTGTCGCAAGCCCCCACTCCCTTGCTCCCTTGGGGCAGCAAGATGCCTGTTTGCAGCAGCGCGCGCCCGCCGTGCGTGCTACTCTAGATTGCAGCAACAGTGGTGGAAAAGAAGCTCTAGCTCGGTGGTAGCAGAGGAGGCAGCCATCTCAGTAGCGAGCCGGCGGCCGGTTGTAGCGGGCGTGGGCCGCGGCGGACTCCATGGGGTAGGGGCAGTGGGGCCCCCGGGCTGGGCTTGCCCATGTCGATCCAGACCTGGAGGAGGCGGATCTCGCCATCGTCCGAATCGTGGCCGTGCTTGGCCACGAGGCGGCGTTGCCGGCGCATGGGTCGGGCTGGGAGTGGCGGCGACCTGTTGCGTGGAGGAGGGTGCCGAGCTGCGGGGTGACTCAGGACTCAGTATCTGAGGCTCCGACGCCGGCGGCAGGAGATACGTGAGAATAGAGGAGGTCTGTGAGAGGAAGGCGCAAAAAAAGGGGATGAGCGAAGAATTTTCTGGACGGAGGAGACGCTCGTGGAGAAGACAGCAACAGGTAAGGTGGGCCCACCAGCGCTTTCTCTCCGCGTCGCTGGACACGCGGCGTGCAAAGGAGGCGGGGGGATCGCGAGGCTTCAGTCCCCCGGATGATAGTCAGCATTTTCCTTTGACCAATCTACCCACCTCAACGCGCCACCCACCTCCAACACTCTACATAGACAAAACTAAATGCTGGCGCCATAGCCCACCACTTTCTCAAGTGCATACCAGCTACAGCTACACCAGCCAATAAACCTATGCATTACTCCACCATCACACAGAGATATAAAAGGACGCCCGTTTTCCCAGACATGTTTGCAACACATGCACTACGGGGACCCGAAAATGCACCCAGAAAAGCAAAGAAGGAACCCAACTAATTAGTAGAAAACGTGTCACAAGGATGTTAATTTTTACAGAGGCTCAAAAATCTGTCAAAAATCGAAGTTGTTCAGCTATAGTATAGTATATATAGTATTCAGACGAAACATTAAATACGAATGATTCAGACTCACTCAAAAATAGAACAAGCCCGTATAGTCTTGAGCATGTCATGTGACTCTAACGCTTATTGATTAAGATCAGTAGCCACAACCGAGCGCTGCAGTTTGGAGTGAGGTTGTGAAACTATTTTGAATTCGACGGGTGGGAAGACACACAATATTCATGTAGTTACCATAGGATCTGGCAACTTCTTTCAACTTATTGAACTTCTCTTCATTTTTTGATCATTTTCTTTCATCTGCCAGAGAAGAAGCTGGCTCGCATTCTTTTGTTTTTCCACCGCACCATAGTTGAAGTCCTTTGGGACATTTTCGACAGTCTCCATGTATCTGAATGCTTGGACTGCAACCGAATTTTGGGACACATAGTTAATGGAAAGACATTACTGAGAAAAAATAGAGCATCATCTTCACTGTGGCACTACCTGATTAAAGAAGCTAAGAATAGAAAATAAGAAGAGCAACACTGGATCAACTAAGTCATAGTGGATTAAAGAAAAAAAACAGCCTACATGATACTTCAAAATCATATATCACACAAACTTCCAGAGAAAAGAGAAGTGACTGCATCACATCACCATCGATACCATGGGCATACATACTTGAAAAACTGAGAAAAAATGAACATATCCTTGGACACCCATTTAAAATAGAACATGGACAGATAATTTTCCTTATTCAAAATTTCTCTTTCTCTCATCCGCACATCAGACAACACGCAAACAAGCAGGTTAACTCACGATGGTGGCATATACCACTTTATATTTCTTTTAATCCTCCAAATAGTAAATTATTGGTAGATATATTAGGGCAAACACAATACAAATTTGATGACCTCGGACTGGGAAATTATTAAATGGTTAGGTGCAAACAAAAATAATAAAGCAGGATGCAACCTATAAAGTGCGCATGTATCCCCCATTGGCGCATGCTTGACACGCCAAGTACTTTCCAGCAAGGAGGACTACCAAGAGCTGACTCAACCTGTAGGGCTTATGAATGATTCGTCATTGGCCCGAACCTACAGGAATATAAGATAGGTGACAAAACAAGAAAGATATTAAGCTATTGGTAGTGTTTGAATTGATGACAAATAAGCAGCTACAATCAATAAATTGTCATATCATTACCAGCTAGCCTACAATGAGCCAATTAGCAAATGGATGATAACACCGATGTTACGAAGATGAAATAGTTATATGACTTACAGGAGGATACTACAACATTACCTGCATTCCAGTAGTGCGTCATGACTCCTAGTTACCATCAGGTAGAAATGTAACATGTCAGTATGAGCATCGTTTTAGTAACTTAATACAGTGCAGTGAATCAAACACCGCAGCCAATATTCTGCAAGAAAAATTAATTCATGTACATAGGAAAAGATTGCCACTTCTGGGATGAGCATTAATACAGTGCAGTTTGCCTCAAAGGATACAGTAAGCTGGGTTTTGGATGCACGCGTAATACTATATTATGATAGAAGGCTGTAGATAGTGGTAGCTATTTTCAATTTGGACACTCACCTTCCAATACGTTCCAAATGTAGACACCTCTTAATTTTTATACCGACGAAGGCACATTACCGACAGGAAGTAGTGCAGAATTGACAGGTAAGCCATGAACAACCTACAAAACAAATTGATTGGCAGGCTGCACAGAAAAAACATGAGAATCATTAAGAAAAAACCGATGCATCTTTGCTGATATGAGATAATATATCTTAAATATTGTAAAACATAAATGAACCCTACACAGAAGCACAGACTACACAGTTTACATAGAAAATCAGATAACCATGCAGCAGGTTGTTGTACGAAACTGACAACTACTTCTCTGTGAAGGTACCTAGATAATGGTGGGTCTGTTTCCATTTGATTGCGGACGTGCCCGGTAGCGTGACGTCATGAAAGCTGGCGGATTTCCCAACATCCCGAGGAGACACACTATCATTGTGGAACAAACGTTAGCTACAATCCTCTCGGCCCAGTGAAAAATCTAGAACGTACATCAGTATTCGAACTCATTATGGAACAGCCTAGCTACAATTGTCTCGGACTAGTGAAAAATTCAGAACACACATCAGTATTTGAACGTCTACCTATAATGAGATTATGTAAAAACGCGCCATATCCCAGATTACTATAGCATTCAGCATGTCATGGCAGGTTTTTCATGATGTGAGCATGCACATGTTGCTGGAGTTGGTTCCTCAAACGAATAATGCAAGAGCACAAAATGAGTCCACGAGCAGATAAAAGGCAAGGGATCAATATTATGCCAAACTAACCAGTATTAATCATTTCCAAGCAAAACAAAGCTACTGTTGAAAAAAAGGCACTTGCATTAAAAAGGTACATTCTCATAACTACACCAAGCCTGTGGTACGTACGTATTACTTGAGATGCAACAATAGCTTAGCATTGATAACAAGTGGCAGTAACATGATCATATTGAAGCAAGATAAGAACTAAATATTAGGATGGAAAAATTAAGTGTAATCACGTATATATAAGAAGAATGAATTTTTCATACCCAAATCAGCGTGCTTTGACATAACAAAAAGGTTGGCCATTGCAATTTTGTACTAAATATGAGACATGCCTGCAAAAGAAAAGAACAGAATTTTGCAACATAGGCAAACTAACCTCATCTTTCTGGGCAGTTGGGCTGGTAACATGGTCATATCCACTCAACTGAATATTATTAGATGGCCAAGTTAAGCATCCAGTAGATTCCTTAAAAGGAGAAACATACATAGGAAACATCACAATTTGCGTAAAGGCGCCAAGAAATGAAAGCCAGAACTGCAAATATCCAATAAGGGGGCAAGAATTATGAATTTCAGGAAAAAGCACTTTAAACTCGAGATAGAGGAACCGAAGAGGAAGAAGCTTGCATCATGTCGTGAGGAAGCTGTTGCCACATGAAGAAACGGGAGATAGGAGCAACCGACAGAACAATTCGATCAGGTGCAGATTGAGCTGACACCGACATGTATGTTATCCTTCATTGTGTATTGTGAAGCAACATATGCTAGAATCGGTAATCTTAGCTGCATAATATCATAGAAATTTTGTTTCTTTGTACTGTTGCTAGGAGCTGAACTATCATCGTAGATCTGAACTAAAATAGGAAACCAAGAAGCAAAAGCAAGAGGAAAAGAACAACTATGACATTCCGAAGCATACTTTAGTTCTGAAATATAACTTCAGTTTGGTCATTCTAGTAAAGCTTTCCTTTAGTAGCCTGATTAATAATCCGGAACTGAACGGTTGTAGGTAGAGAAAATCTTGTAGACGCAGTAGTTCACAATAAAGTTGTCTTTCTGGAGCAATAAGAAGCAACATAAATCAGGAAACATAAAGAGAAACTCCTGATACACTTGTTGCCTGCAGACATATACAGCCACAGGCATTACAGAACAAAACTGAGAAGATAGCCTTTAAAACATACGGTAGAAAGGCACAAAAAACAGTACTGGCTACTTCTAGAAAGACAAGTGTCATAAGCCCGTAAAGTATCAGGCTTAGGATGCAAAACCACTGCTGAAGAGTACTTCTGCAAAACTTTCAAGTCAAACATTCTTTAACTTGAGGATATATATGTTGGCTATCTAATTATGCTCTACACAAGAATGTACATGAGCCAACCAAACAACCGGTGGATACTTTAACTTGACAGTGAAATAGAGTAAGCAATGCATATGATGAAACAATGAAAGCTGTAAGGTTACGAATATTTTGTGTAAATTCTTCTCTTCTATTGCATTCTTAGTGTCCATCTTGGAATCATTTACTTCTGAACTCCATGTTTTTCCTGTCATTGTGAACAACATCCATGTGGTCCTGCCTATCGCGTGTTCCATCAATGATTGATGGGAAAGACACATATAATTTCTAGGCATGACACGATTCAGATGTAAGGAAAAAGGAAAAAAAGAAAAATCCATACATAATGATGTAAAAAAAGAAGTCATATCTCTGAATTAGAAGAAAGTTCAGGCAACTTCTTCAAATACAAAAATAGTACGTACATCAAAGGAAGAGTTTACGATTAAATTTAAAAAAAGATATAGGATCTGATTAGAGTATTTTCTAGCAAACATGTCAGCGATCTAACACTTCATACAAAAAAGCGAAAGTCCAGCAAATAAGGAATACTCTATCTTATGCTAAAATAATCTGTAGCTAAAAAGTAGAACATATGATCTGCTTATTAACCTATGTACAGAAAGAATGCACCTATTACCTATGTGAAGGAAGACGATATTTGTGCTACAACAACTGCAATGTACAAGTGGCCCAAGAACCTGCAAAATGAATGGGAATCATCAGTTCATCACATAAATCAAATGCCTCATACCATTGAAAAATAGCAGATTGCTCTCTCAATAGTTCATCTTTAGTACATCCAACAATTTCTTAATACTATGGTCAAAATTTTGTATTAATATTATCAGCATACAAATGAAACATTGAAGATGCAGAGCATAACACAAATTACTAAGTAAATGTGCATCATCTCCCTTTTAGTCTGATCATAGTCGTTCAACTTCATAGTTATGTTGCTGTTAGAGCTCTAAAAAAGACATGAACCTCCACAATCAGGGTTTGGTGATAGAGCCGGTGTGAAATTATCCACCTGGTTAAAGCACAAACGGAGTTGTCGTAAAATGCTGCAATTTTGAGCTCTGCCTAGTTAAAGTACAAACTGGCCCACCTAAAAAATGAAACAGACAATTTGAGCTGAAACCATATATGCGCTTATTAAGGTGCGATAGGTGCTATAATTACCATATGGTGCTCCTTGTTGGCCTAAATGCCATGTTAATTTCCCTAGTCACCAAACAATCAGAGAACGCATAGTACATGAAAGGTTCAACTCACATCTAGATTGCATGTATGAATTGACTGCAAAAATGAAGGAAATGGATGGGGGACAAAACGACCTGGACACAAGCCTCGTCGTCGCCTCCCTGCAACACCATGGCCAGAGCTCCATGTACTTATATTCACAGCCGTGGTCGCGGCTGGCTGTTGAGCCAACCAGAGGCGATGACAAGAGTTGTCAAAGTGGCGACCACAATCCTCCCGCCGAGCCTCTGATGGGAGGTATTTAACTGTGGGCAGTGACAGCGGCACATCTGAGGGCCCCCGACACTGCAGCTCCGTTTGCAGCCCGTACTCCTCTCTATCCTTCTTTGTAGAAAGACGACGACGATTCAACCGTCCTTTTGCCCTGTCAAGAGATGGAGAAAGAGAGAATTAGGGACATGATGAAGAAGTCGAGACAATGGAGAGCCAAACTAAGAGATGGAGGGCTGCAACTACACGAAAAATGTCCCGTTCAAGTAAGGCGCCGCTTCTTCTGGCCACCAAATGTTCCGCCTGGCACATCGCGTTGCGCAGCGGCAGGCTCGATCGTGGCTTAGATTAGATACAAAATATTACACTACAAGAAAACATAGAAATTTGTAGCTGTAAATAAGACGGATAAAATTTATCAACTCTCACAAGTTCATCACTAATCAGGTTTGATTAATTAGGCATGTAGCTGCCATCTCATTGGAAATCTGCACGAAAAATAAAAAACGTGGTGTAGGCATATATACATAGGATTTGCACTAGCATACATGATTTAGGGCATTAGAAATACAGAGGGGAGAAAGAGAGAAGATCTTGGGCAGTTGTGTTCCATATGAACTTGGACGTGGAAGTCCTTTGCCGCTGCAGGACCGACCGCGCCCCGTCGCCGGGTCCTCGAGGTGGCCAGCGCTGCCACCAGGTGGCCATATTCAACTACCGCCGCGACGGCTCCCCGCAGTGGGCGCTGCTCCATGTCGTGCTCCACTTCCTCGCCGTCCAGGGTCACCAAAAACCAGAATCCCTAACGCGTGTTCCTCTGGCCGGCTTGGACGAGCAGTGTGCCGCGGCAGAAGGTGGGAGAGAGGAGAAGAACGAGTGGGGAGGGGAGGGGAGGCGGAGTGGGGAGGGGAGGGAGGAGACGGAGGGGATTGGGGAGGGAGGACGAGCACGCGTGGGGATTGGCGGCTGGTGCTAGGGTTTCCCTTGATGGGATGCCCCTTTTATACCGGCGCGGTAAAAACCGGACGGCTCAGATTTGATAAGGGTAAAAATCGGTGGCTAATCAAATCTGATTTACCTGAGATCTCCATGGGGTGGCATCTATTATACCTTTAGATACTAGTGGATTCCTTTTTTTGCACATACCGAAAGGGCAACACAACATCACCAACCACCGAAACTTCCATGAATATGTACAAACTAGATCAGACATTACCAAAATTTCACATATTACGACCAACTAAGTTTGAAACCATCTTACAACACTTAACACCATATTTCTCAGGGTTCCATCGGTTATTGGGTTCTTCATCAATAGATGTCACTTCTTGGCCTTTAATTCCCATGGAGATTGAAGCAGAAGTTGTAGTTGCCGCGTAAAGATGAGGAGTGTTCCTATGAAGGATTCACATATCCTTTCTAGATTCAGTACTATAGATTGGGCCTTTTAAGGCCCCCCCATCATTTACCCTTTTAAAATATTGCATACTGCATGAGATGTCTGTAGTGTTAGCGAACCGCATACCTTTCAAAAATATTGTTTCTAATGTAAGCAAATCGCATACCCCCTTCGAAATAAAACCATATGCAATGCAATTGAACATGGTTTGTTTTAAAAAGGGTTTGTGATGTAGTGGGCAATTAGACACATTTTTAAAATCAAAATGGTGTCTGATGCACTAAAAAATAATTTTCATGATAATGGTTCAATTTTGTTGTGGATATTGCCATTCCAAACAACATCGCCAAATTTAATTTCCATCTTTTTGTACAAAAGAGTCATTTTCATTATCCAAGTGCCAAAATTGTGTTTTTATTTTTATGAACCAAACATAAAAAAATATGGTGCAAAATAGCACCATAAAATATGAATTTGTAAGATTTATGTTTACACTCACTTTTTTAATTTACTTAAAGAATTTTAGTTGTTACGATTACTACATCCGTTCCAAGATGTGAGCCTTTTCCGAAATCTAATTTAGGTTTTAAAAAGACTTATATTTTAAAAAGCAAGGTAATAGAAAACAATCAGATGTCATGTAGAGTGTCACTTTTTTTAGCATGTCTAATATGCTTTGGCTGATTTTGATCCATGTTATCAAGCAATTATGTTTGTCAAACGGTTAACTGTAAGAATTATCCAAATTTAATTGGAAGTTAAGAAAACAGTTTAAACTTTCAAATGGTCGGACAAAATGTCCTCGTTTTTTTTTTCTCCAAATACTCATTGATCAAAGATTGAATTACCAGAAAAAATCAGTTTTGTTGACAAGCTAGCAATATGTTATCCAAAGTTTAGATTGTAAATTCAGAATAAACTAAATTTTCAGTTGGCTAGTCAAATTGACTTTTAACAAATCTAATGATTGATGTCTTTGACTTTTACCCGCCATTATCCTGAAAGTAGTGGCTCCGCTGCAAAGTGCAAGAGTTATATTCACTGAAAAAACAAAGCGGTAAATACATTTTTCGCAACTCATATTGGCGTCCAGCTAGTCAAATTGACTTTTTCACAGATGTAATGCTTGATATCTTTGACTTTGACTGGCCATTATCCTGAGGTTGAAATATAGTAGCCCCGCGCTGCGAAGTGTGAGAGTTATCTTCACCGAAAAAATAAAGCGGTAAATACATTTTTCGCAACTCATATTGGTGTCCAGCTAGCCATTTTACGACTCTTCTGTCTTGTAGGTCGGACATGTTTTCTCGTTGACTATAAGTAGCATAGCATGCACGCTCTCCTTCCACAAGTACACACAAGAAGTTCAACAATGGCGTCTCGTGGTGCCGGAAGCACCAACTCTCCTATCCTCCTCCTCCTTCTCCTGGCAGTCTTCGCCGCCGGAGCCAGCGCCACAACAGTAACCATCACCAACCGCTGCTCCTACACGGTGTGGCCGGCCGTCGTCCCCGCTGGCCGCGGCGTCGAGCTCCGGCCAGGGAGCAGCTGGACCCTGGACGTTCCCGTCATCACCGGCGCCACGAACATATGGGGCCGCACGGGCTGCTCCTTCGACAAGGGCGGCAGAGGGCACTGCCAGACCGGCGACTGCGGCGGGCTACAGTGCGCCTCCGGGAGTAGCAGTAATCCGGCGGTGACCAAGGCCGAGTTCTCCGTGTACAACGGCAGCTACTACTACGGCATCACGACTCTGAAGGGGTTCAACCTGCCGCTGGACTTTTCGTGCAGCTCCGGCGACGCGCTCCGGTGCCGGCAGGCCGGGTGCCAGGTCGCGTACCCGTACCAGAAGTACTACCAACACACGTGCGGCGCCAACGGGAGCCAGCTCCAAGTTGTCCTCTGCCCGTGAGAGGCGCAGAACGTACATACGTACGTATACGACCGCATGTATACGAAACAACGTCGTCCGTATAGTAGGACAAGTCTCACCGCTGCTCGATATGTATGCACGTAGACGTACTGACTTGCCAATAAATTAAGTTGCACTTTGTCTTTATAGTTCACGCGAATTAAAAAACAAAAACTGAATTTGAACTTTCACATGTAGATGATGAGGCTAAAAAACTTTTCATCTACCGGAAAAACAGGCTTTGCCGTGTTTTGACAACTTCGTCATGTGTAACACATAGCTGAACACGGCAAATCATATCATTGCCGTGAAAACTTAGGGAACAACACTCTCATCTGGTCTCGCCACAGTGACAAGAAAAACTAGTGAATAATTGGAATAGAACGCAATCGTCAACCAAAATAGGGTAGGATGTATTATAAAAGAAAGCCTTGCCTCACTCGCAAGTGAGGACCTCACCCCTCCTTCCTCATTTATTGATAATGGAAAAATACAATGTTCATTGCTTCCTCAAAACAAGACACGGGCGGTTTTTAAGAAACCTCTTTAAGCAAGGCGATTCATGAAGGATTCCTCTCCTCTTCTAGTTGGTCTATTAGACTATTATTACTATAAGGTCCCCTAAAACAGGCATACCCGTAAAGGAAAGGCAAGGGAAAATGGACGGAGATTGGTCAGTAGTCGGACATTCCACTTTGTTAAGTTCTTTTTTATGATTCGACATAACAAACAAGAACAGAATCACGCTCTGTAGGATTTGAACCTACGACATTGGGTTTTGGAGACACACGTTCTACCGAACTGAACTAAGAGCGCTTTCTTACGACGGGAGATAAAGCAGTAAAGAAAAGGATGATTTTTGTACCGCATGCATATAGCAAAATGAAACTATGAATTTTGTCCAATTTGAATCGATCTCAATTGATCCCTCGTTACTGCCCATAGGAGAAGTAATAGGTAGGGATGACAGGATTGGAACCCGTGACATTTTGTACCCAAAACAAACGCGCTACCAAGCTGCGCTACATCCCTTTTCCAAATTGTTGTACAGTATCATTGTACAAAACCCCTGCCTTGTTTTCCACATCGTCATTTTTTCCTCCATCTATATACAACTTTCTTGTCATTTCTGCTTTTTGGTTTCATATAATAAATGATATACATCTGAAACCCAACCTAACGTATAAAGAATGAATATTTATCGGTAATGCTCAGGAAGAAAGAAGGGGTCATCTTTTTTTTTTATTCCACCCTCATGTACCCTTCTTTGCATTTTTTCTAAAGCCTGTTCAACCTCATATCACCTAGAACAAGTCATGGACTTCTTCAATGAAAGAAAGTCTCATGGAAACGTTTTCAACGAAATAAGAACCATACAAAATAGATTTCTTGATCTTTTGATTTAGGAAAACTTCTTTTTTCGCTGTTTTTTCTTTTATCCTAAAGATATGCAGAACGAGTGTATTATGAAATGTTCGTTGTCTAGCTTTGCATACATCGCTACTTAATCGTTTAGTGGTTATCGATGAAATTACTTCACCATAGAAAAAATATTATGGAAGTATATATATATATTATTGGTTGCTTTTGTTTATGTCCAATTGGAAAAGTGGATCTTCCAAATTCATATGTTTAGCCTAAAGTACATAACTTGTGTTCCTCCCTAGTTCTTGCAAAGCCACCTAATCAAGCCTCACCTCATTTGTAGTTATAACATGTTCAGCTGAAAGCAAACTCCAAATAAAATAGGTTTACTATTAGTAACACATATACTTTTTTACCTTAGCTCTTTCTTTATTGTTCATTGAGCAGTTCGGCAAAAACTTGCGAACTGCACACATTGGCCATTACAATTAGCAAAAAATTCTACGGGCAAAGATATCTAAAAACACATGGCAAAGAAAATATACACGTCAAAGTCACTGACATGTGCGGCCGCCGAAGAGCGCGTGTGGCTAGGCACCTTCAACACCAAGGAAGAGACCGTCTGCACATATAGGACGTCATGGCGGGGAGGTTTGGGAGGCCTCGCCGCGACATGAATTTCCCAGAGATTGTGTCTGAGGTGTAAGCCAAGATGGTCGCTCTGCAGCTGCGCTTTGTGCCGCAAGAGCGCTTCTGCCGGTGGCACCGGCGGCTTGCCATCACCGAGGTGGAAGAGCGGGCCATGGCGCAGTGGCGGAGCGACCATCCCCAAAATGTGGAAAACAGGCGGTTAGGAAGCTCTAACTCCAGCTTAGTTTTCTTACACTTGTGCCTCGCGCGTTTGTTGGTTTCTTTGGTCCATATTGCTTCATAGTACTTATGAATATTTAGACGTAGAGCTTCAACTTTAAAATTTGAATTACTTTCATGCATGAGAGCCACATGTAGAATTCCATGACATAGAAATTGTCCATATTGGTTTATAGTACTTGCAAAAATTTGGACATAGAGTTTTTAACTTGCCCATGTTGCTTCATAATACTTGTGAAAATTTAGGCATAGAGCTTGAACTTTGAAATTTGAATTACTCTCATGTGAGCCACTTGTAGATTTCCATGTCATGGAACTTGTCCATATTGTAATGTTACTTTGCTTATGCCATTTAATTATCGCAGATCTATCCCATTTTAGTTGAAGGAAGAATCAGATGGCTTGTGAATCTCATGATTTTTCTTTCGAACTTGTAGGATTTGCATGTTGGGACGTCGATCTTGGCCATATTTGGAGCTTGTGTTGATGGTATTTGTAACCTTCATGTTTGGTGGTCATGTTTCTATGGATATGTATTATGTTGTTATGGACTTCTTCACTCTATGGATACGTATAATGTTTGTATGGACTATTGTTCCTATGGAACTTGCTATGTTTGTACTATATGTTGTTATGCAGGTTGTCTATTCATCTGGTTACTATGTATGCACTATATTTTCCATATTTTATTTGAATTGCAGGGATGAAACAAAATTAGACAAAAGGTGGTCAAATCTGAGGCCTTTGTTGTGTGTATAGATGACTATGTATGCACTATATTTTTTGTACATTACACTTTTAGATCCTTCACCATACCAAATACATCCTCACCATACAATCTTCACCAGTACGGTGGATAGGCTTCTTTGAGTGATCTGCCTCACCTTTGAAATACTTGCCTTTCTTTCTTACATGATGCTTGTTCGGAAGAAATCGACGATGCCCTAGCTACACAATCTTCTTACATTTATCCAAATATATACATTCAATCTCATCTAAACAGGCGTGCATGAGTTGCATCACTTGTTTGTCTGTCCTAAAACGTTACTTAGAGCACGCTAATCATTGATGATTACGAACAGTAACGCTCGTATGTCGAATTCCTCCTGTTTGTGCTCATCCCACACACGTACAGCTTTTACGTTCCATAACTGTAAAAGTTCTTCAACTAGTGATTTTAGGTACACATCAATGTCATTAATGGATTGCTTCGGGTCATGGATGAGCACTGGCATCATAATGAACTTTCGTTTCATGCACAACCAAGGAGTATGGTTATAGATAGATAGAGTCACAGGCCAGGTGCTATAACTGCATCTCTGCTCTCTAAAAAGATTCATACCATCTGTAACCTTAAGTTCGTTGCATCATCTACAAAATTCTGGAACTCTCTCTCGATTTTTCTCTACTGCGTTCTAAACATCGCGCCTTTCTTACGATCTTTTTTGTGCGATCGCAACACCTTGGTGCATACCACATCACCTTGGTGCCCTCTTCCTAGGACGCTCGCCCTCAACATCACCAAGATTATATCGTCTGATCTTAATCCGCAGTGCAAGGCATACCGGGCATGCATCCAAATTCTCATACTCCTCGCTACGGTAGAGGATGCAGTCATTAATGCATGCATGTATCTTTTGCACGTCTAATCCTAGAGAGCAGACAACCTTCTTTACTTTGTACGTACTGGCGGGTAATTCATTACCCTTTGAAAGTCTGCTTCTTCAATATTTTCAGCAACTTTTCAAAACCCTTGTCAGTCACACCGTTCTCTGCCTTCCATTGCAATAATTCTAGTGTGCTACCCAGCTTTTTCAGGCCATCATCGCAATTTGGGTACAATAATTTTTTTTGATCCTCTGACATCTGCTCGAACTTCAACCTCTCCTTTTTAGTTTCGCAGTATCTCTTTGCATCAGCAATGGCCCGACCAAGATCATCAGTGGGCTCATCTGATGCCTCCTGATCTTCTGCTTCCCCTGTTGAAGTATCACCGTATTCAGGGAACAGAGGATAGTGATAGCGGTTAATAACAACGCCAAAAATAATCTTGATATGTTGGGACTCCAAGTGCAGAGTGTTGTATCAAGGGAGTATCTTCCTCATAAGGTTGACTCGAGGGTTTATATCGAATTCTCGGGGAACTGGATGGAAGAGTATTCTCTTCTCTCTTCTTCAAGCAATCATGCAAGTAAAATAAATTTCTTGTGTCCCCAACTCCACCGTGTGGTTGTCAAGCACAAGGTTTCGCGTAAGTAAATAACACAAGTAGTAGTTAAACAAGCAGAAAGTAAACTAGACGTGCAACTAAGTAAAAATTGTAAAGAGATTGATTGTTTTTGTGATTTGGATACAAATAAGAAAAGTAAATATTTATATATTTTTGGAATAAAATAGTGCAGCAAATAGAAAATAATGTAAAAGCAATATAAATGTGTTTATTAATATAAAAAAGAGGACCGAGGTTCATGGGTTGGCTTGACTATTCTCTCGTAAAGGTGTGGTGGACAAAAAGCAATTGATCAATGAGATATGAAGGTGCAAATCATATTATATGTAAGATCAGAATTAATATGTGCATCACGTCCTAACATAGAGATGATGCAACACACCTCTCTTATACTCCACAAGAAAGAAACTTCATCAATATTGTATTAAGAATTAGCAGAGCATAGCAATAAGTACTTTGACATAAATTTTGAATATAAAATATGCTACCTTGGACAAACAAGATCATCATTGTTGTCACATGATGAACATAGCACATGCATTCGTTTTATCCCTAGCGAGTTAGCAAAAAAAGGCAAAGCCATAATCTATCATGAACATATTGTCACTATCCAATCACTAAAACCATGCTACTCCATCTAACACACACATCACCCCACACACACTCTTGCATAGATGTTGGATCAGAACATAAACTTAAGAATGAGGTACATAATATGCATCTATCAATACATCTCACAACATAATAAGATCAGATCTCATAAAACAATATCATAGAACAAGAATCCATCACATAGATATTACAAATATGGCCATAATCATAATAGACAGCTCATATGGCACTAAGTACTATGAAGAACATGAGAGAAATATATCAAGATACTGCCACAAACCCGTAGTCTAGAGGTGGACTACTCCCTTTTGGTCATGATGATGATGATGATCAAAACGATGGAGAAGGTGGAGATCCCTTCGGCGGTGATCCCTGTGGAGTTTCCCCCTGCAATCTTCTCTGCAGCAACCTCCGTTTTGGTGTTTCTGTCTTTCTACGGCGCTCTCCTCCCGAGAACTCTTCGGGGCCATATATATAGGGGTTTTTAGGGCAAAACACGTCGGTTCACGAAATAATTAGGGCAAACGGTGATCAACGGCTGAACGGAGGTGGGTGGCGCGGCCCTCGAGCCTCTCCAGGTGTGCTTCAAGGGCCCATGTTGTTCCTTTCGATAAAAAAATGATGCTCCAAAAATCTCAGGTCAATTTGACTCCGTATAGGTCTCTGAAAGTGAAAAATACACTAGTAGGAAAACCATTATAGGTAGAAATGGCATCTGTGGTGCACCTAAAAAATATGCGCCACAAAAATTATTTCTGTGGCGCACCAAAAATATGCGCCACAGAAGTTTGTAATTTCTGTGGCGCATGTAGGACTGGTGTGCCACAGAATTTCGACTTTCTGTGGCGCATGTGGACGAATGCGCCACAGAATCTTCATGGGGCCCACGCGGGATCTAGCACTGCACATGGGCAAAGGGAATTTTGTGGCGCATCTGCCACATGCGCCACCAAATTTTGAGTTTTTGTGGCGCATGGTGGCATATGCGCCACAGAAGTTCATATTTCTGTGGCGCACCGAAAATATGCGCCACAAAATTCTGAAGGATTTTTTCTCCCCACGCAAATCCACCCCCCCCCCCCCCCCCCCCCGTGGATCACCTTTTTAGCATTGTAAAATAAGAAACAAATAGATAGAAATTTCAAAAAATAAAATCCTTCGAGATTCCCATATATTATGTCATCTAGCACCACTAAAAATTAACAGACATGAATGTCAACTTTTTTTTGCAAAATTGCGTTGCAAAATCATCAAACTGGTTTTCTGGTCGCATACGAAGTCGAAAAAAAACGCACAATATATCAAAATGTTCCCACGAAAATTCTACATCCGAATTCACCGAGGTTGCCCGGTTAGACAATTTTTAGAATCGCCAAATTCGAAAAGAGTAAAAAGTTACGGGCAGTTAAAGATTTTTTCCTGCAAAATTGAAAAATTGAAAAAAAAAATCTGTGGCGCATCTTGTGCCCCATGCGCCACAGAAGTTTTGGCCGAAATTTTGAAATTCGGAGGCGCCAATCTCCTCCTCCACTTCTCCTCCACCACCACTTCTCCTCCACCACCACTTATCCTCTCACTTCTCCATCTCCTCACTTCTCCTCCACCACCACCACCACCACCTCCTCCTTTCTTCTCCACCACCACCACCTCCTCCTCCATTCTTCTCCGGCGACCACCACCACCTTCTCCTCCATCGGCGACCACCACCACCTCCTCCGGCGACCTCCGACGACCACCAACACCACCACCACCACCACCTCCGGCCACCACCATCACCACCACCTCCGGCCACCACCATCACCACCACCACCACTGCCTCCTCCTCCGGCCACCACCAACACCACCACCACCACCTCCTCCTCCTCCTCCGGCCAACACCACCACCACCACCACCACCTCCTCCTCCTCCTCATCCACCACCACGACCACCACCACCTCCTCCTCCTCCACCACCACCACCACCTCCGGCCGGCCTCCTCCTCCACCCACCCCACCCCACCCCACTCACCTTCCGGCGAGATTCCAAACCAGCGACATTCCGGTGGCCACTTTTTTAAAAAATTCAAAAAAAAATTATGTGGCGCATATTGGCATGGTGCGCCACAGAAGTTTTCAAGACAATTCTGTGGCGCATATTGACCTAGTGCGCCACAGAAGTTTCAAAATTTCTATGGCGCATTTATATGTGCGCCACGGAATTCAAATACTAGTCGCATAGCAACTGTGGCGACCTGGATATGCGCCACAGAATTCCATTTTGGTATGCCACAGATAGCTTATTTTCCACTAGTGATACGTGAAACAAGGTTTTTCTGTTATGCAGGGTTATAAACCAAATAAAGGGGATCATTGGTAAATCCCCACAAATTAATGTAAAACATGGTATTATCATCATATATGTTGCAAATATGTGAAAATTCAATATGATAAAGGACAAAGTTCATGTATGCATTTTACATGCATCAGATAGTTGTCATCATCCTCTTCTTCTTCATTGTCTTCCATCATAACCCCTCTTTCTGCGTGCTTGGTCCAACAATTGCAGCTGTGCATCAAACCAGACCGAATCAGGTGGGTGTGAAGGGTTCTCGAGCAAGAGTAATCCTTCTTATTCTGATAGTCAACACATGGACAACAGATAAAACCATCCCGTTTGTTTTCCTCAGCCACACCGATAAAAAAATTTAGGCCCATAATGAACTTGGCATGGTGTCGGTCACCGTACATCCATTGCCGGTTCATCTGAATTATATAATTAAGTTTATCAAAAGCCATTACAGAACATCATGAATAGTGAAGCGATGTATATCGACACATGCATTTTATCAATGACGGATGAAATGATAAAGTTGTTAACTCGATCGAGAAGGAAAAAAAGAGGAGAAAACTTAAGTGTGGCTCGGGCACTTCATATCATATTTGTTTTGTGTGAACTCAAGTGGCATCATGCTCTAAGACATTTCATCGAGCACCTCTTATGCATAAAAAAGGAAAACAAACCAACATACATCTCTTGTGCTAAGAAGGAAAAAAAGCTAAGTGTGGCTCACAAGTTTGGACATGGCACGGGGTATATATAGATGGACCTTTAGTTCCGGTTGGAGACATCAACCGGGACTAAAGGGTTTGCGGCACCCCGCCGCAAACCCTTTAGTCCCGGTTGATGTCTCCAACCGGGACTAAAGATGCAGTTCGAACCGGGACTAGAGGGTGGACATGACCCGTGCGGCGTTCTCGTCGCTCGAACCGGGACTAATGTGGTTCGTAAAGCGACCAGGACTGTTGCTCCCAGGGACTCCGAACGGAAGCCTTGTTTTCTACTAGTGTTAACCCGCCATTATTATGTAATTATGTTGGCCTGATGGTAAAGTGTACTACCTCAATACCGGCTTACAGGGTAATTAACTATTTCGAGAAAAAAGTTTGACTACAAATTTAATCAATAAAATATAAGACAAATGCCACAAAAATTATACCATTGGATTCATATTCAAAAAAAAAATTCAATAGTATAAATTTTATGATGTATATGTTATGTTTAGTTGACCAAATTTGTAGTTAAATTTTTTTCTCGAACTACGTAATAGCCGTGTAAACTGGTATAGAGGGAATAGGAATTATCCAACTTTAATTGAATGTTAAGAAAATTGTTTCAACTTTCAAATAGCCGGACATAATGTTCTCGTATTTCCTCCGAATACTCATCGATCCAAGATTAAATTACCAGAAAAATTGTAGGTTTTGTTGAAAAAAGCTACCAATTTGTTATCCGAAGTTTAGATTGTAAATTGAAAATTAATCGTGGAAAGTATTCTAAGTTGGCTAGTAAAATTGATTAGTCACGTGAGTGAACATTGCACAGATCTAATGCTGGATGGCTTTGACTTTGACCCGCCATTAACCTGAGCAGTGGCTCCACTGCAAAGTGCAAGAGTTATCTTCACCGGAAAAAAAGCGGCAAATACATTTTTCGCAACCCATATCGGTGTCCAGCTCGCCATTTCTCGACTCTTCTGTCCTGTCGGTCGGACATATCTTCTCGTTGACTATAAGTAGCACAACATGTATGCTCTGCATCCACAAGTACGCAAGAAGTTCAACAATGGCGTCTAGTGACCCTAGAAGCACCACCTCTCCTGTCCTCTTCCTCCTTCTCCTGTGGCCGCCTTCGCTGCGAGGTGTTGTTATTCGTAATGCCTCCTAGGAGAGCAGCGGTTCTAGCGCATCCCCTTATTTTTTTTCATAAGTCAAAGTAGTTTGAATTATGGTATACATTTGGTATTTTGGATATCGATAACTTTCTCAATAGACTTGATCAAAGTTGGTGAAGTTTTACTTTCACGGAATCCAATATGTACTATATTATGACAAGAAGAAAGTATTATAGTTATCTTCAACAAAAAATAAGCGGCAAATACTTAATACATACCAACCCATATTGGCTCCCAGCTAGCCATCTTAGACTCTTCTGTCCTGTCGGTTGGACATATCTTCTTGAAGAGGATAAGTAGCAAGGCAGGCATGCTCTCCTTCGACGCATACCCAGAAGTTCAACAATGGCGTTTCGTGCCGGAAGAAGCACCTCTCAATACAAGTTGTGGTACCTCAATACAGAAGTTCGCTCAATACAAGTTGTGGTACCTCAAATGCTCGTTTTACAAGTTGTGGTACTAAACTGCACATTCGGTACAAGTTGTGGTAACAAACATGTATATACCTCATTTATGTTCTAAGAGGCGAAAAACCTGTTTTTCATATTTTTTTTTATCTTCACCGAAAAAACAAAGCGGAAAATACACTTTTCACAACCCGTACAGGTGTCCAGCTAGCCATTTTTCGACTCTTCTGTCTTGTCGGTCGGACCTATCTTCTTGCTGACTATAAGTAGCACAACATGTACGCTCTTCTTCACAAATATACAACAGGTTCAACAATGGCGTCTAGTGGCGCCAGAAGCACCACCTCTCCTGTCCTCTTCCTCCTTCTCCTGGCCGCCTTCGCTGTGGGAGCCGGCGCCGCACCACTCACCATCACAAACCACTGCTCCTACACGGTGTGGCCAGCCGTCGTCCCCGTCGGCCGTGGCATCGAGCTCCGCCCATCAGCCAACTGGACCCTCGACGTCCCCAGCGGCTCCGACATATGGGGGCGCACGGGCTGCTCCTTCGACAAGGGCGGCAGAGGGAGCTGCCAGACCGGCGACTGCGGCGGCCTGCAGTGCGCCTCTGGGAGTAGTAGTAATCCGGCGGTGACGAAGGCCGAGTTGTCCGTGTACCAGGGCAGCTACTACTACGGCATCACCACGCTGAATGGATTCAACCTGCCGCTGGACTTCTCCTGCAGCTCCGGCGACGCGCTCCGGTGCCGGGAGGCCGGGTGCCACGTCGCGTTCCCGTACCAGAAGTACTACCAGCACACGTGCGGCGCCAGCGGGAGCCAGCTCCAAGTTGTTTTCTGCCCGTGAACGGCACAGAGCGTACGTACTATGTACGTATACGGCTGCATTTATTTGTAGCGACGAGTGTACGACGCAGAGTGCGTCGTCTCTCGCTAGTGTGTGGGTATGTATGCATGGACAGAGTTGCCAATAAAGTGTTAGAGCATCTCCAGGCTTTTCCTCAGAGCATCTTCGGTTGCGTCCCCCAAAGCGTTCCCCAAGCAATTTGTGGCGTGCCGAACCAAAAATCCGTTCCAGCCGTGTTCCCCAAAGCCCAATTTTGTCCTGCGCGGCCCGATACGGTGTCCGGCGCCCCGAGCCCGTCCCCGTCCCACAGGGGACGCTCCGGGCACGCCGGACACAGCGAAAAGCGAGGCGAACCGACGCGGGCCCGACGCGTCAGCGGCTCGGAAGGCTAAAACCCCGTCGCCTACCTTTGGTCAAGCGACGTTAATGGCGTCCCTGTTTTCCCAGACGACGAAGGGACGCGTCTCGTCGTGCATGGCCGCATGGCCGTCCGCGCCTGCGTTATTGCATCCAACAACCCGCTGCCGCCGCTGTACATTAAGACGCCCTGCAGTTCGTCCCAATATCTCACCGCTCCCAAATCTTCTCGTCGCCGCCTCCCCCCGTCGCAGATCTTATCCTCGCCGCTCCAAAAATGTCGAGCTCGTCCTCCCGTAAGATCGCCGCGGCGAACGGCTTCGGCCGCGGCAGCCTAACCATGGCGGAGGCGTGGGCGTTGTACCACACCCGCTATCCAGTCCCGCCGGACATGCGGCTGCCAAGCAGCGGCGGCTGGAAGATGGCCGTGAACGGCATTGGCGTCCCACCGCCGCCGAAGCCGGGCACAGACCAATGGAGGGACGACATCAAGGCCCGGCGGGGCTCAACTCACCGCCGAGGAGCGGTTGGATCCGACGTGGGCGGCCAACAACAACGACGACTGGTGAAAGACGTACTTCAAGGCAGAGTACGGCGTCGAGATGTACAGCACCCAGGGGCTCGTCGGCGGGCCCAACAGCTGGAACAAGGACGGTCGCGCACTGTTCTGGGGCGTTCCGGGGCGCACCCTCGAGAATGTCATCCGCGACATCCGCAATGGCGCTCCAAGGTTGGAAACGCCGTCGTCACCGCCACCGTCTCCTCGAGGAGGACCACCGCAATGGCAGCTGAGGAGGACGACGTACTCGTCCTCCCCGAACTCTTCTTCCTCAGGACCGGCGCGATCGACGCCATCCTTGTCGTACCGCTCGGCGCCCTACACCGTCCCCAAACGGGAGGTGAAGGAGGAGCCGGCGATGCCCGTCAACACGAGGCATGGCGGCAGCGGCAGCCGGCGGCAGCAAGAGAGGCGCGGCGGCACCCTCCTCATCCCGAAGCCGGAGGTGAAGGAGGAGCCGGAGGAAGCGTCGCAGGCGGCACTGCTGGCGGAGTACGAGCGGCAGCAGCGGCTCATCGCCAGCAGCGACGACCCCGAGGACTGCCCAGGGGTGCGGGCGGCGTGCTTGGCGTCCATGAATGACAAGGACGCCTGGAGGGGCGACATCGACATGGAGATCACCATGTCCATCCGCGACTCCGGCAAGCCGCTCGTGGACCTCACCGACGACGGCGAGGCAGGACCAAGCGGCTTGGTGAAGGACGAGCCCGTCGACGAGCGCGTCAAGCAGGAAGTCGTCACCGACGAGATGTACAACTTCCAGCAGTACTACGACGCCTCCGGCCGCCGCAAGTACTTCTAGATTAGGTTTAGTTTAAATTTAGTCAAATTTCGTTCGAATCTATGTAAGTTTGGACGAATCTAATCGAATCTCGCTTAAGTTTAAAATTTCTGAAATTTTGTTTGGGGGGCGCGACTGGGGGCACGAATGAAACACGTCCCCTAAACGCTCAATCCGGTGCGGTTTGGGGGACGCTTTGGGGGACGCGACTAGAGATGCTCTAAATGTTTTCAGGGGCGAGCCGGACATTTTTTCGGCCCGCGCGCCTCAAATCCCCCTTCTATCTGGCACGGCACAATACGTTGTCCGGCGCTCCGAGGTTGTTCCCGCTCCACAGGGACGCTTTGGGTGTGCCAGACAGAGCGCGAAGCGAGGCGGAGAGTGGCAGGCCCGACGCGTCATTGACACAAGAACGACGCTCAACCGTCGCCTACCACGCGACGGAATTATTATTGGCGCGCAACAATGGTGCAGTTGCTAGGGAAGGGAATCGCCGGAGTGGCAATCGCATCGATCGACGCGCGAACCGCCAGAATGGAGCTTGAACTCTACAGAAGAGCAACCGCAACCCTCTTTGTTATCTGCGCCGCTATTCGTCTCCGCTCAATAAAACCCCTATGTACGCGCATTCGGATCTCCAACCGGCCGGCGCCATTCATCTCTACGACTGAGCAACCTCTCCTCTCTCTGACCATGAGCAACCTCTATTTGCCATCGGACTCCGATAGCGAGGGGAAGCTGCCGGGATGGCGCCATTGGTGGGAAAGTACCGCCATGCCTAGCAGCTCTAGCTCCCCGCCGACGGGCAACCAGGAGGAGGAGGGGAGGCCATCGCTGACGATGGCCATGAGGAGGAGGAAGAGGAAGCGGATGAAGATGCCAGGTGGAGATGGCTGGAGATGGAGGAGGCGGCGGCGGCAAAGAAGGAGGCATGGGCTCGGGCGGAGGCGGAGGCGCAGCCGGCGTGCACCGACAGCGACGAAGACACCAAGGACTACTCGTCGGAGGGTGACACAAGCTCCTTGGACACGTCGAATGCTACTACCTCTTCGGAAGAGGTGACGAGCAGGAAGCGCGTCCATGAGGACGATGAGGCGGAGCCATCCAAGAAGAAGTAGCTTAGTTTAAAAATTAGTTTGAACATATTATTTCGCAGTTTCTATGTTTAATTTGTTTCAACATGTTGCACTACTTTGAAAATCTTGATTCTACCTACAAATTTCTTCTCTCTATTGAAATGAAAATGCAAAGAAAAAACAAAAAGAGTTATTTTAATGTTTGGGCGCGCGTTTGGGGGCCGCGGCTGGGCAGCGATGCGCCCCAAACGCGGCACAAAGCGGAGGTGTCTCCCAAATGCTCGATCCGGCACCGTTTGGAGGACGCGATTGGAGATGCTCATAGCACTACCACGACTGATGCATCGGTGCCACTAGCAATGGTGCCGAGAGAGAAGCGAGCAAGGAAAGAGAGCACCAGTTATCCTCGTAATGTATGGCAGCCATGATGACTTGGCATCTGCCCATTGGCTGGCTATAAGAGGACGACAAGGAAACAGAGAGAGATGGTGAATATTGAGTTAGCATCGGCTTGGCCAAGTTGGCATGTATCTGTAGTTACCCTTCCCCTGATTCAAATTCTGTATTGAGTTCATCATGGATCTCGCTTTGTAATTGGATCTCTGATACAATAGAGTGAACCTATAGAGAGTGATCCTAACAATTTGGTATCGCAGCCGCTCCCCAATTTTTACCCCGAGTTCTTCGTGCTGGAGACGAGATCTCTCAAGGCGACGAGGCTTGCTTGGGTGGAGACCATGGAGAATCTCTCGACAGAAGAGCGGGCGGTAGACACTACCAGAAAAAGGCCTAGCCGTAGAATGCTAGCAGTGACACACCACTTTACTGGTGAGTCACTGCTATATAGCAGTTGCGCACCAAAAAGGGGTGTGCTTCACTGATAGGCTTGTTAGTAATGGCGCATCTGGTGAGCAGTGCCCCACCACTAAGGATCTGCCAAAGCCACCCCTCCCCCACACTTACCAGTGGTAAACCAAGAAGGGGCGCGTCACTAGTAAGTGTGGGGTTGTGGGTATAGATAAGTTCAGGGTTACTAGTGGCGCACAACATATAGGTGCGCCACTGCTACCTCAAATAGAAGTGGTGCACTTACATGTGGAGCGCTGATGACCCACAAGTATAGGGGATCGCAACAGTCTTCGAGGGAAGTAAAACCCAAATTTGTTGATTCGACACAAGGGGAGCCAAATAATACTTATAAGCCTTGACAGCGGAGTTGTCAATTCAGCTGCACCTGGAAAAGCACTAGCAACAGGGTGATGTGAAAGCAATGGTAATATGATGCAGCGCCAGAAAATAGTTGGTACTACTTTGATGGCGTGTTGACAGGGAAATGTGATGCGGCATTAATATGAGAGCAATAGTAACACAGCAGTAGCAGTAACACAGAGGACATGGCACTGGAAAATATCCCAGCGCAGTTGATTGAAAAGCAATGATGATGAAATAAAGGACCAGGGTTCCCGACGATCTACACTAGTGGTAACTCTCCAGATAACAAGTGTTGGGTGAACAAATTACAGCTGGGCAATTGACAGAATTGAATTTAGCATTAATATCGTAGGCATGTTTTCATATATAGTCATACGTGCTCGCAATGAGAAACTTGCATAACATCTTTTGTCCTACCAGCCTGTTTGCAGCGGGTCCTCAAAGGAAACTACTAGTAATTAAGGTACTCCTTTTAATAGAGCACTGGAGCAAAGCATTAACACTTGGTGAAAACATGTGATCCTTATATCAAAAGCATCCCCTCCGGTTATCCCAATTCGAGGTCACTTTGGGGCCTCGGGTTCCGGACAAAGACATGTGCATACAATTTGTAGATACAATGTAAGCAACAATTATAGAGCCTAGATCTAAGATCATGCCACTCGTGCACTAGTGACAAGCATTAAACATAACAATATTTCAGCAACAAATACTTCACAAACTTATAAGATATACTGAACATAATGATCAATCCATCGGATCCCAACAAATACAACACCGATTACATCATATGGATCTCAATCATGTAAGGCAGCTCATGAGATCATTGTATTGAAGCACATGGGAGAGAGTACCATCTAGCTACTGCCAAGAACCCATAGTACATGCGGGAATTACTCACAAACCATCATGGAGTCGAAGTGGAGGTGGTGGAGTCGATGGCGATGGCTCCGGGGGCACTTCCTTGTCCCGGTAGGGTGCCGGAACAGAGACTTCTGTCCCCCGTAACTTGGTTTTGGCGATGACGGCGGCTACGGAACTTTTCGTGGATGGAGGCTCTCGTCCATGGGGTTTTCCCGATACGAGGAATAAATAAGCGGAAGGGTGTAGCAAACGAGGCGACGAGGCGCCAGTACATTGGCCAGGCATGGCCAAGGGTGGGGCCGCGCCTTCCCTATGTACTGCCACGTGGCAGCTCTCCTGCGTGTGTCCTTCTGGCTCCGTCTTCGTCCCGGAAACATAAGACTCTGGGATTTTGTTTCGTCCAATTCTGAGAAACTTTCATGTACAACTTTTCTAAAACACAAAAACAGCAGAAAACAGGAACTGGCACTGCAGCACTGCGTTAATAGGTTAGTCCAATAAATGTCATAAAATGATGCAAAGTGCTCATAAAACATAGATGAATTGGTGTAAAACAAGCATGGAGCATCAAAAATTATAGATATTTTTGCAACGTATCAACATCCCCAAGCTTAACTCCTGCTCGTCCTCGAGTAGATAAGTGATAACAAACAAATAATTTTTGAAGTGACATGCACCTTCAAAGTTCAAAGGATGACTAAATACAAATAATTTAAGAACACGTAATAACACATTCATGATTCAATCAATAATAATTTTGGGACCATGGACATAAAACTAAGAATGACAACTATGCTCTCTTAATGGTGCATGAACTTAGAAGATGAAGACTCAACATAAAAGTAAAAGAAAGACCCTTCGCAGAGGAAAGCTGGGATTACTCATGTGCTAGAGCTTTTTATTTTGAAAGCATGGAAACAATTGTGTCAACGGTAGTAATAATTCATATGGGTTATGTATAAAACTTCCTATAAGTTGCAAGCCTCATGCATCGAATACTAATAGTGCCCGCACCTTGTCCTAATTAGCTCGGATTTCCATGGATTATCATCGCATTACATATGTTTCAACCAAGTGTCACAAAGGGGTACATCTATGCCACCTGTACAAAGGTCCAAGGAGATAAATCGAATTTGATTTCTCAATTTTGATAGATCTCAACTTAAAGACATTCATACCGGGACAACATACAAAACAGATAATGGACTCCTCTTTTTAATGCTTTAAGCATTCAATAATAATAATATTCTCATAAGAGATTTTGAGGAATTGAGTGTCCAAGCTGAAACTTCCACCATGATTCATGGCTTTGGTTGGCGGCCCAATGTTCTTCTCTAACAATATGCATACTCGAACCATTTCAACTCATGACAAATCTTCCTTACTTCAGGCAAGACGAACATGCATAACAACTCACATGATATTCAACAAAGGTGTGACAGGTTGATGGCATCTCCAGATGACATGGTAACCGCGAAACAAGCAACTTATAAGAACTAAGATACATAAGTGACATACTCCTTACCACAATAGTTTTTAGGCTACTTTCCCATGAGCTATATATTGCAAAAATAAGGAATAAATTTTTAAAAGGTTTTAAAGGTAGCACACAAGCAATTTACTTTGGAGTGGCGATAAAATACCACATATAGGTAGATATGGTGGACACGATTGGCATTTTGGTTTTTGGGAGTTGGATGCACGACTAGAGCTCATACTCAGTACAAATGAAGGCTAGCAAAAGAAAGGGGGTGACCGACTAAGAGAGCAATAATGGCTATAATCATGCATAGCGACAAAACTTATTAATCAAAGCATATGATGATATTAAAAATCAAAAACGAAATGATCATCAAGTCAACTCAATTGAAACATCAAATGAGATCTTTCATTTGCATCACTATTAATATGAGACTTCTTACTCGTATCCAACACCAATTAACTTATTTGAAACAACTCTTGTAGATAATAAACATAAAGACCAGAGAGCTATTCATAAGGAAACTAACAAGCTCTGAACATAATATGAATGAAAAACTAGAGCTTAAACGCAGTACTCGCAAAAATAGAACGCACATTGAACATATGAGTGAAAACTAGAGCATTCATGCAATTAAAGCGGAGCGTGTCTCTCTCCAAAACAAATATGATGGGTCCAACTTTATTGAACAGCAAACAAAACAAAACAAAACACACACAAAAAAATACACTCCAAGAAAAGCACATAATGCATGAAGCAATAAAAATATAGCGCATTGAAAAATGACCTGATGCTTTTTACTGATGAAGAGGGGGTGCTCGGGCATCCCCAAGCTTTGACGCTTGAACCTCTTGGATATTTCTTGGGGTGTCCAGGGGACATCCCCAAGCTTGAGATTTTGTCCATTCTTCATCCTATGGCATCATTCTTCTCTCCCTACATTTGAAAACTTCCTTCACCCAAAACTCAACATAATTCATTAGCAATATTAGTGTAATCAAAATAAGCAATCCACTTGGTTCTGGTATGACATATGTAAAGTTTATATTAAAACATTAGCTACTGCATAAACTTCTTCGGAAAGCTCCTTTTTTCAAAAGAACTCAAAAGGAAAAAAATTAAGAGCCAAATGCACTAATGGCAGAAATCTGTCAAAACAGAACAACAGTTAAAGATCGATTTTTTTGAGACTTCTCCGTCGCTCAGATCGAAAAATGTTGGACTAATTAAAGTTAGATAATAACCTGGGGAATATGCTCGTAAATTTTCAGCTCATGGTGACGCTCTGGTGATTTATGCGAATTTTTCTCGCGACAGTCCAGAAACAGAAACAGAATTGCAAATTCTCCAAATACTACTTTCTTACCATTAGAGGCTACTCTTGGCACAAAAACAAAAATAAAAATGATAAGGAGAGGAATAACAGTAAAATAACAGAAATAAAAACATAATGGGTTGTCTCCCTAAAAGCTCTTTCTTTATAGCCATTAAGATAGGCTCGGTAATTTGAGAAGATGCTCACATATGTAATATGAATTGAAGCAAAAGAGAGCATCAAGAAGCAAATATGAAACACATTTAAGTCTTACCCACTTCATGTGCATGGAATCTTGTACACAAATAGATTCACAAAGAACAAAGTGATAAGCATGTGAAGGTAAAACAAGTGAACTTTAAAATTTTCAGCATGTAGAGAGGTGTTTTAGTACCATGTAAATTCCTACAACCATGTTTTCCTCTCTCATAATAATTTTCAGTAGCATCATGAATAAACTCAACAATATAACTATCACATAAAGTATGCTTTTCATGATCTTCAAACACATAATTTTTATCAAGCTCAAAAATAGTAGGATTACAACAATCAAACCCACTTTTAGCAATTTTACAACAAGATGATTGATCATTCTCAAGAGGTATGGGACTACTAGTAGCAATCCTATTTTCAGTAGCATTATAATTTATAGCATCAAGTAACATAGGACCATAATCTAGAGCTTTATCATAAACACTCTCCAAGCAAAATTCTTTAGTTCCATGCATTTCGTAATTAGACACAAATAAAGGATTATCATGAGATTTATCAAAATAGCATGGATTATTATAAATAACAGTAGCATAATTATTCTCACAAGTTTTACTCACAGGGAACATTTCAAGAGAATCCTCATGAACATAACATTCGTCCTCCTTTGGTGAGCATGGAGGGCAATCAAATAATGTAAGAGATAAAGAGTTACTCTCATTAGAAGGTTGGCATGGGTAGCTAATCCATTCTTCCTCCTTTTGTTCATCACTCTCCTCCTCTTTTTCATCTAATGAGCTTTCAGGTTCAGCAACTTCTTCTTCCACGGGTTTCTGCAAATTGTGGATACATTCTTGTGCATAATTGAGTCTCTCTTTATAATCAATGATATAACAATTATTGCTGAAATTTTCTGTGCAATAATCAAGGATAGAAGAGACATAATCTTTAAGGTCATGGGAAGCAACACAAGTTTCATAATTTTTACACATGAAGGATTCTATTTTAGAGGCTCCCATAAATAAGACAAATTGTTCTACTTCTTCGAATCCAAGATGAATATAGTTATTCCAATGATAGTTCGAAATTAAAACTTCTTCACTAAAGCCATATTGGAATTTAAGATGTTTAGTATCCTGTTTAGAGCAACAATTTATATCATGGCGTTTAAGCAAAATTTTAGCAATTGTATCCAACTTTTTTAACGTGCCCCCCATTACTTTGCCCTTTTATGATTCTCTATACTTCATAAATAATTTTGCAAGTTCCAAAGAGTATAAAGCAGGTCCTTCCAAAACAACAGTTTTTAGTTTTTCAATTTTTCAAATTTTTATGGGTTTTCAGATATATAGGAAAAATAAAACAAGACAAAAATAAACTAGACAAAACAAAATCAAATAAAAATAGCGAGAGAGGTGGAGTGTACTCCTGATACGTCTCCAACGTATCTATAATTTCTGGTGTTCCATGCTAGTTTTATGATCATACCTACATGTTTTGTTCATAATTTATATCATTTTTATGAATTTTCTGGAACTAACCTATTAACAAGATGCCGCAGTGCCAGTTCCTGTTTTCTGCTGTTTTTGGTTTCAGAAATTCTACACAGGAAATATTCACGGAATTGGACCCCACGAAGACAGAAGTCGATATTTTACCGAGACGGGCCCAGAGAGCCAGAGAAGGGCCAGAGGGGGGCCAAGGGGCCTCCACACCATAGGGGGCGCGGGTGGCCCCCTGGCCGCACCCAGATATGGGGTGGGCCCCTCGGGACTCCCCCGATGCTACCCTTCCGCCTATATATTTCTTCCGTCGCGAAAACCCTAAATCAGTCAGTCATAATCCACGAAGAGTTACGTAGCCGCCGCCATCGCGAAGCCAAGTTCGGGGGACAGAAGTCTCTGTTCCGGCACGCCGCCGGGACGGGGAATTGCCCCCGGAACCCATCTCCATCGACACCACCGCCATCTTCATCACCGTTGCTGTCTCCCATGATGAGGAGGGAGTAGTTCTCCCCCGAGGCTGAGGGCTCTACCGTAGCTATGTGGTTCAATCTCTCTCTCTTATGATGTGATCTTTATGTGATCATAGGCTTTACAATCTAGATGTCATATGCTACTCAAGTGTTTTATTATGTGAACTTCGGGGTTACTGTGACCTCGGTGTAAGGGTACAGTGTGTGCGCCGTGTGTAACTCCCTTATGAATTGTGGTGTGTTAGTACCTCCTATGAATGCTCACGATGACAGTGTGGGGTGTTTATTAGTACTTGGAAATACGCCTTTGAGGTGTGCTTTTGCACACTTGCCCAATGAATTTGAGTTCCTTATCAACCAAGAGAGTGTTTTCAGAGTAGTATGATGAAGTGCTTATATTTATATTCAATTATGATTGCAATATTGAGAGTGGCCACTAGTGAAAGTATGATCCCTAGGCCTTGTTTCCAAATACTGCAAACACCGCTTATTACTGTTTTACTGCATCTTTATTTCCTGCAATATTTATTTCAGATCGTAATTACCGTTTACCACTGATGGCGTGTATTTCACACGTTCGTTGGGCAACCCCAAGAGGAAGGTATGATGCGCACAGCAGCAAGTTTTCCCTCAGAAAGAAACCAAGGTTTATCGAACCAGGAGGAGCCAAGAAGCACGTTGAAGGTTGATGGCGGCGGGATGTAGTGCGGCGCAACACCAGGGATTCCGGCGCCAACGTGGAACCTGCACAACACAACCAAGATACTTTGCCCCAACGAAACAGTGAGGTTGTCAATCTCACTGGCTTGCTGTAACAAAGAGTTAACCGTATTGTGTGGAAGATGATTGTTTGCAGAAAACAGTAGAACAAGTATTGCAGTAGATTGTATTTCAGTAAAGAGAATTGGACCGGGGTCCACAGTTCACTAGAGGTGTCTCTCCCATAAGACGAACAGCATGTTGGGTGAACAAATTACAGTTGGGCAATTGACAAATAAAGAGAGCATGACAATGCACATACATATCATGATGAGTATAGTGAGATTTAATTGGGCATTACGACAAAGTACATAGACCGCCATCCAACTGCATCTATGCCTAAAAAGTCCACCTTCAGGTTATCATCCGAACCCCCTCCAGTATTAAGTTGCAAAGCAACAGACAATTGCATTAAGTATGGTGCGTAATGTAATCAACAACTACATCCTTAGACATAGCATCAATGTTTTATCCCTAGTGGCAACAGCACAACACAACCTTAGAACTTTCTCACATCGTCCTGTGTTAATGCAGGAATGAACCCACTATCGAGCATAAGTACTCCCTCTTGGAGTTACAAGCATCTACTTGGCCAGAGCATCTACTAGTAACGGAGAGCATGCAAGATCATAAACAACACATAAGCATAACTTTGATAATCAACATAACAAGTATTCTCTATTCATCGGATCCCAACAAACGCAACATATAGAATTACAGATAGATGATCTTGATCATGTTAGGCAGCTCACAAGATCCGACAATGATAGCACAATGGGGAGAAGACAACCATCTAGCTACTGCTATGGACCCATAGTCCAGGGGTAGACTACTCACACATCACACC
Source organism: Lolium perenne (assembly GCF_019359855.2). Lineage (NCBI taxonomy): Eukaryota > Viridiplantae > Streptophyta > Magnoliopsida > Poales > Poaceae > Lolium > Lolium perenne. Next base: position 44,134,437 of record NC_067248.2, on the reverse strand, counting down.
GGAGGCGACCATGGCGGCGTAGAGTCCTCAGGAGATGATTCCCCTCTCCGGCAGGTGCCGGAGGCGATCTCTGGATCCCCCGAGATGGGATCGGCGGCGGCGGCGTCTGCGGAAGGTTTTCCGTATCGTGGTTCTCGATCGGGGTTTTCGTCACGGAGGCTATTTGTAGGCGGAAGGGCAGAGTCGGGGGCCAGACGAGGGGCCACACCATAGGGCGGCGCGGGCCCCCTGGGGCCGCGCCGCCACGTGGTGTCGCCACCTCGTGGCCCCACTTCGTGTGTTCTTCGGTCTTCCGGAAGCTCCGTGGAAAAATAGGCCCCCGGGCTTTGATTTCGTCCAATTTCGAGAATATTTCCTTACTAGGATTTCTGAAACCAAAAACAGCAGAAACAAAGAATCGGCACTTCGGCATCTTGTTAATAGGTTAGTTCCAGAAAATGCACGAATATGACATAAAGTGTGCATAAAACATGTAGATAACATCAATAATGTGGCATGGAACATAAGAAATTATCGATACGTCGGAGACGTATCAGCATCCCCAAGCTTAGTTCTGCTCGTCCCGAGCAGGTAAAACGATAACACAGATAATTTCTGGAGTGACATGCCATCATAATCTTGATCATACTATTTGTAAAGCATATGTAGTGAATGCAGCGATCAAATCAATGTGTATGACATGAGTAAACAAGTGAATCATATAGCAAAGACTTTTCATGAATAGCACTTCAAGACAAGCATCAATAAGTCTTGCATAAGAGTTAACTCATAAAGCAATAATTCAAAGTAAAGGTATTGAAGCAACACAAAAGAAGATTAAGTTTCAGCGGTTGCTTTCAACTTGTAACATGTATATCTCATGGATATTGTCAACATAGAGTAATATAATAAGTGCAATAAGCAAATATGTAGGAATCAATGCACAGTTCACACAAGTGTTTGCTTCTTGAGGTGGAGAGAAATAGGTGAACTGACTCAACATTGAAAGTAAAAGAATGGTCCTCATAGAGGAAAAGCATCGATTGCTATATTTGTGCTAGAGCTTTGATTTTGAAAACATGAAACAATTTTGTCAACGGTAGTAATAAAGCATATGCATCATGTAAATTATATCTTATAAGTTGCAAGCCTCATGCATAGTGTACTAATAGTGCCCGCACCTTGTCCTAATTAGCTTGGACTACCTGGATTATCACCGCAATACATATGCTTTAACCAAGTATCACAAAGGGGTACCTCTATGCCGCACTTTGTACAAAGGTCTAAGGAGAAAGCTCGCATTTGGATTTCTCGCTTTTGATTATTCTCAACTTAGACATCCATACCGGGACAACATAGACAACAGATAATGGACTCCTCTTTTAATGCTTAAAGCATTCAACAACAATTAATTCTTTTCTCATTAGAGATTTGAGGATGTTTGTCCAAAACTGAAACTTCCACCATGGAACATGGCTTCGGTTAGCGGCCCAATGTTCTTCTCTCACAATATGCATGCTCAAACCATTCAACTCAGTGTAGATCGCCCTTACTTCAGACAAGACGAACATGCATAGCAACTCACATGAAATTCAACAATTGAATAGTTGATGGCGTCCCCAGTAAACATGGTTATCGCACAACAAGCAACTTAATAAGAGATAAAGTGCATAATTACATATTCAATACCACAATAGTTTTTAAGCTATTTGTCCCATGAGCTATATATTGCAAAGGTGAATGATGGAATTTTAAAGGTAGCACTCAAGCAATTTACTTTGGAATGGCTGGAAAATACCATGTAGTATAGGTAGGTATGGTGGACACAAATGGCATAGTGGTTGGCTCAAGTATTTTGGATGCATGAGAAGTATTCCCTCTCGATACAATGGTTTAGGCTAGCAAGGCTTATTTGAAACAAACACAAGGATGAACCGGTGCAGCAAAACTCACATAAAAGACATATTGAAAACATTATAAGACTCTACACCATCTTCCTTGTTGTTCAAACTCAATACTAGAAATTATCTAGACCTTAGAGAAACCAAATATGCAAACCAAATTTTAGCATGCTCTATGTATTTCTTCATTAATGGGTGCAAAGCATATGATGCAAGAGCTTAATCATGAGCACAACAATTGCCAAGTATCACATTACCCAAAACATTTATAGCAATTACTACATGTATCATTTTCCAATTCCAACCATATAACAATTTAACGAAGGAGAAACTTCGCCATGAATACTATGAGTAGAAACCAAGGACATACTTGTCCATATGCTACAGCGGAGCGTGTATCTCTCCCATAATGTGAATGCTAGGATCCATTTTATTCAAACAAAACAAAAAACAAAAACAAACCGACGCTCCAAGAAAAAGCACATAAGATGTGATGGAATAAAAATATAGTTTCAGGGGAGGAACCTGATAATATTGTCGATGAAGAAGGGGATGCCTTGGGCATCCCCAAGCTTAGACGCTTGAGTCTTCTTGATATATGCAGGGGTGAACCACCGGGTGCATCCCCAAGCTTAGAGCTTTCACTCTCCTTGATCATATTGCATCATACTCCTCTCTTGATCCTTGAAAACTTCCTCCACACCAAACTCGAAACAACTCATTAGAGGGTTAGTGCACAATATAAATTGGCATATTCAGAGGTGACACAATCATTCTTAACACTTCTGGACATTGCATAATGCTACTGGACATTAGTGGATCAAAGAAATTCATCCAACATAGCGAAAGAGGCAATGCGAAATAAAAGGCAGAATCTGTCAAAACAGAACAGTTCGTATTGACGAATTTTAAAATGGCACCAGACTTGCTCAAATGAAAATGCTCAAATTGAATGAAAGTTGCGTACATATCTGAGGATCATGCACGTAAATTGGCTTAATTTTCTGAGCTACCTACAGGGAGGTGGACCCAGATTCGTGACAGCAAAGAAATCTGGAACTGTGCAGTAATCCAAATCTAGTACTTACTTTTCTATCAACGGCTTAACTTGGCACAACAAAACACAAAACTAAGATAAGGAGAGGTTGCTACAGTAGTAAACAACTTCCAAGACACAAAATAAAAACAAAGTACTGTAGGTAAAAACATGGGTTGTCTCCCATAAGCGCTTTTCTTTAACGCCTTTCAGCTAGGCGCAGAAAGTGTGCATCAAGTATTATCAAGAGATGGTGCATCAACCTTACCTTGGGCTTTACCCTTACCTTTCTTGTTGTTTTTCTTTCCCTTTGGTTTAGGAAATATATGAGTTTCTCCCGGTATAGAGGTGAATTTCAGAGTGCCTTCTCCGACATCAATGACTGCTCCCAATAGTTTCAGCAGGGATCTTCCGAGTGTGAGTTTTCCTGTTTCAACAACAAGATAATCAATGGATATTGTTCTTCCACGAATAGTTGTATGCACACCTGCGGCTATTCCTTTAGGAGTTATGGTAGAGTTATCAATGAGAGTTATTTCTTCTCCTCCTTCCTCAACTCCCCAAAGTTTCAAAGATTTATAAATACTTTCAGGCATAAGGCAAAATTCATACATAATATCACAGTAGGCATGGAGGGTTCGATCACCGATAACAATTTTAACAGCAGGATCCCACAATGAGAGTTTAGAGTTCACTAAAACTTGTTCAAGACGATTACGAACGTGGCAATAGTTATCATTCAAGCGAGATGTACTTATCTCCAGATTATTTAATCTACTATATATGCTAGTGAGGACTGAATCAAAGTTATTAGCTGAATCATGTGATGCAACCAACTTCTTTATGGCATTAAAAGCTTGATCCCCATTGCAATGAAGGAAATCTCCTCCCACTAAAGTATCCAAAGCATATCTATAGCGAACCATAAGACCAAAATAAAAATTACTAAGGAGCAAACTTAGAGTCATTTGAGGTTCAGTTTTACGATAAGAAGTAAAAATTCTAGACCAAGCATCCTTAAAACTCTCCTCATCCCCTTGTTTAAAAGTGAAGACTAATTCTTCAGGCGAAGAAGTAACAGGTTCAGAGCTAGACATGGTAACAAAAGTAACTAATTTTTTTTGTATTTTTAATATAGAGTGCAAGATAATAAAGCAAACTAGATAAAGTAAATGCAAGTAAACTAATTTTTTTGTGTTTTTGATATAGCAAACAAGATAGCAAATAAAGTAAAACTAGCAACTAATTTTTTTGTATTTTGATTTAGTGCAGCAAACAAAGTAGTAAATAAAACTAAGCAAGACAAAAACAAAGTAAAGAGATTGAGAAGTGGAGACTCCCCTTGCAGCGTGTCTTGATCTCCCCGGCAACGGCGCCAGAAAAAGAGCTTGATGGCGTGTATTTCACACGTTCGTTGGGCAACCCCAAGAGGAAGGTATGATGCGCACAGCAGCAAGTTTTCCCTCAGAAAGAAACCAAGGTTTATCGAACCAGGAGGAGCCAAGAAGCACGTTGAAGGTTGATGGCGGCGGGATGTAGTGCGGCGCAACACCAGGGATTCCGGCGCCAACGTGGAACCTGCACAACACAACCAAGATACTTTGCCCCAACGAAACAGTGAGGTTGTCAATCTCACTGGCTTGCTGTAACAAAGAGTTAACCGTATTGTGTGGAAGATGATTGTTTGCAGAAAACAGTAGAACAAGTATTGCAGTAGATTGTATTTCAGTAAAGAGAATTGGACCGGGGTCCACAGTTCACTAGAGGTGTCTCTCCCATAAGACGAACAGCATGTTGGGTGAACAAATTACAGTTGGGCAATTGACAAATAAAGAGAGCATGACAATGCACATACATATCATGATGAGTATAGTGAGATTTAATTGGGCATTACGACAAAGTACATAGACCGCCATCCAACTGCATCTATGCCTAAAAAGTCCACCTTCAGGTTATCATCCGAACCCCCTCCAGTATTAAGTTGCAAAGCAACAGACAATTGCATTAAGTATGGTGCGTAATGTAATCAACAACTACATCCTTAGACATAGCATCAATGTTTTATCCCTAGTGGCAACAGCACAACACAACCTTAGAACTTTCTCACATCGTCCTGTGTTAATGCAGGCATGAACCCACTATCGAGCATAAGTACTCCCTCTTGGAGTTACAAGCATCTACTTGGCCAGAGCATCTACTAGTAACGGAGAGCATGCAAGATCATAAACAACACATAAGCATAACTTTGATAATCAACATAACAAGTATTCTCTATTCATCGGATCCCAACAAACGCAACATATAGAATTACAGATAGATGATCTTGATCATGTTAGGCAGCTCACAAGATCCGACAATGATAGCACAATGGGGAGAAGACAACCATCTAGCTACTGCTATGGACCCATAGTCCAGGGGTAGACTACTCACACATCACACCGGAGGCGACCATGGCGGCGTAGAGTCCTCCGGGAGATGATTCCCCTCTCCGGCAGGGTGCCGGAGGCGATCTCCTGGATCCCCCGAGATGGGATCGGCGGCGGCGGCGTCTCCGGAAGGTTTTCCGTATCGTGGTTCTCGATGCGGGGTTTCGTCACGGAGGCTATTTGTAGGCGGAAGGGCGAGTCGGGGGCCGCACGAGGGGCCACACCATCGGGCGGCGCGGGCCCCCCCGGGCCGCGCCGCCACGTGGTGTCGCCACCTCGTGGCCCCACTTCGTGTGTTCTTCGGTCTTCTGGAAGCTCCGTGGAAAAATAGGCCCCTGGGCTTTGATTTCGTCCAATTCCGAGAATATTTCCTTACTAGGATTTCTGAAACCAAAAACAGCAGAAAACAAAGAATCGGCACTTCGGCATCTTGTTAATAGGTTAGTTCCAGAAAATGCACGAATATGACATAAAGTGTGCATAAAACATGTAGATAACATCAATAATGTGGCATGGAACATAAGAAATTATCGATACGTCGGAGACGTATCAACCACCATCTATACCACCTGCGTTTTAATATCTCTTCGCCGAACTAGTGCACCTATACATCTGACAAGTGTATTAGGTGTGTTGGAGTCACAAGAGACTTCTTGTATCTTAATTGCAGGATTGCTTGAGAGGAATATCTTTGACCTCTACCTCCCTGAGTTCGATAAACCTTGGGTGATCCACTTAAGGGAAACTTGCTGCTGTTCTACAAACCTCTGCTCTTGGAGGCCCAACACTGTCTACAGGAATAGAAGCGTGCGTAGACATCAAGCTATTTTCTGGCGCCGTTGCCGGGGAGGTAAGGTAAAAGGTATTCACATCCTCCGACTACTAAGCTATTTCCTAGCACTGTTGCCGGTGTGTGAGTGCTCGAAGCTATTTCCTTTAGATTCTGCAATTATATCTGTTTGTTTCTTGTTTTTATTTCACTAGTTAGGCTTAATGGAAAACAACAAAAATATTAGAGATCTTTATAGTATTTATCTTGAGTTAGGACATGAGGTGTTTGAAGAGAAAATTAAAAAACCTATGGAACTTTATATGCATGCTAATGGCAATGTTATTAGTATGAATGCTTTGAACACCATTGTTGCTAATGCTATGGAAAATTCTAAGCTTGGGGAAGCTGGTTTTGAGGAGCATGATATTTTTAGTCCCCCAGGCATGGAGTAGAAAATTTACTTTGATGATACTTTACCTCCTATATATGATGATTACAATGATGACTATCAAATTTTCAGTCCATCTACTATTGAGGAGAAAATTAATTATGATTACAATATGCCTCCTATATATGATGATTATGGTGATGAGAATAATAATGATAACTATCTTATTGAATTTGCTCCCACTACAATTAATAGTAATGACTATGCTTATGTGGAGAGTAATAATTTTATGCATGTAGCTCATGATAAGAATGTTTCATGTGATAGTTATATTGTTGAGTTTGTTCATGATGCTACTGAAAATCTTTATACGAGAGGACAATATGGTTGTAGGGATTTTCATGTTACTAAAACACCTCTCTTTTTGCTGAAAATCTTTATGAGAGAGGACAATATGGTTGTAGGGATTTTCATGTTACTAAAACACCTCTCTTTTTGCTGAAAATCTTGAAGTTGCGCTTGTCTTGTTTTCCTATGCTTATTGCATTATGCTTACATGACTTGTTTATTTACAAAATTTATTTTCATAGGAAGTGGGTTAGACTTAAAAGTGTTTCTTATTTGCTTTTGATGCTCTCTTTTGCTTCAACTCTTATTTGTTGCGAGAGCATCATTAAAATTACTGAGCCCATCTTAATGGCTATAAAGAAAGCACTTCTTGGGAGATAACCCATGTTTTTATTTTGATACTGTTTTTTTGTGTCTTGGAAGTTGTTACTACTGTAGCAACCTCTCCTTATCATGTTTATTTCATTGTTGTGCCAAGTAAAGTCTCTAATAGGAAGTTGATACTAGATTTGGATTTCTGCGCAGAAACAGATTTTTAGCTGTCACGAATTCGCGTTTTTCTCCCTGTAGGAAACTCTTAAAATCCTGAAAAAATTCATGCGTGATCCTCAGATATGTACGCAACTTTCATTAGTTTTGAGTTTTCTGATCTGAGCAAGTTAAGTGCCTCGAAAAAATTCGTCTTTACGGACTGTTCTGTTTTGACAGATTCTGCCTTTTATTTCGCATTGCCTCTTTTACTGTGTTGAGTGGATTTCTTTGCTCCATTAAATTTCAGTAGCCTTGGGTAATTTCTAGAAGTTTTGGTAATGATTGTGTCCTTACTGAACATGTAAATTTTTTGTTATGCACTAACCCTCTAATGAGATTGTTTTGAGTTTGGTGTGGAGGAAGTTTTCAAGGATCAAGAGAGGAGGATGATATGATATGATCAAGAAGATTGAAAAGTCTAAGCTTGGGGATGCCCCCGTGGTTCATCCCTGCATATTTCAAGAAGACTCAAGCGTCTAAGCTTGGGGATGCCCAAGGCATCCCCTTCTTCATCAAAACTTATCAGGTCACCTCTAGTGAAACTATATTTTAATTCCGTCACATCTTATGTGCTTTACTTGGAGCGTATGTTTGCTTTTATTTTTGTTTATGTTTGAATAAATTCGGATCCTAGCAATCCTTGTGTTGGAGAGAGACACGCTCCGCTTTTTCATTTGAACACTTGTGTTCTTTGTTTTATTTTTCATATTCATGGCGGAAGCTGAAAGCCGCAGCACTTATACCTATTGTTATTTGGTTGGAAACAGAAAATGCTTCATATTGTCTTGAATAATTTGATACTTGGCAATTGTTTTGAGCTCTCAAGTAGATCATGTTTAAGATCTTTCATCATGTAGTTTAAATCTATTAGTGGAGAACTACCGTAGAGCTTGTTGAAATTTGGTTTGCATGATTGGTCTCTCTAAGGTCTAGATATTTTCTGGTAAAAGTGTTTGAACAACAAGGAAGACAGTGTAGAGTCTTATAATGCTTGCAATATGTTCTTGTGTAAGTTTTTGCTGTACCGGTTCATACTTGTCTTTGCTTCAAACAACCTTGCTAGCGAAAGCCTTGTACTGAGAGGGAATGCTTCTCGTGCATCCAAAACCTTGAGCCAAAACCTATGCCATTTGTGCACACCATAACTACCTACTATGTGGTATTTTCTGCCATTCCAAGTAAATACTTCATGTGCTACCTTTCAAAAATTCATTCCTTGTTTTTGCAATACATAGCTCATGGGAAAGTAGCCTAAAAAATATTGTGGTAAGGAATATGTCGCTTATGTATCTTAGTTATTATAAGTTGCTTGTTGAGCGGTAACCATGTTATCTGGGGATGCCATCAACCTGTCACACCTTTGTTGAATATCATGTGAGTTGCTATGCATGTTCGTCTTGTCTGAAGTAAGGGAGATTTTACATGAGTTAAATGGCTTGAGTATGCATATTGTTAGAGAAGAACATTGGGCCGCCAACCAAAGCCATGTATCATGGTGGAAGTTTCAACTTGGACACTAATCCTCAAATCTCTTATGAGAATATTATCTGTTGTTGAACGCTTAAAGAAGAAAAGAGGAGTCCATTATCTGTTTTCTATGTTGTCCCGGTATGGATGTCCTCAAGTTGAGATAAAATCGAGAAATCAAATGCGATTTATCTCCTTGGACCTTTGTACAGGTGGCATAGAGGTACCCCTTTGTGACAATTGGTTGAAACATATGTAATGCAATGATAATCCATGGAAATCCGAGCTAATTAGGACAAGGTGCGGGCACTATTAGTATTCGATGCATGAGGCTTGCAACTTATAGGAAGTTTTATACATAACACATATGAATTATTACTACCGTTGACACAATTGTTTCCATGCTTTCAAAATAAAAAGCTCTAGCACATGATTTAATCCATGCTTCCCTCTGCGAAGGGCCTTTCTTTTACTTTATGTTGAGTCAGTTTACCTACTTCTTTCTATCTTAGAAGCAAACACTTGTGTCAACTGTGTGCACTGATTCTTACATGTTTACTTATTGCACTTATTATATTACTTTGTGTTG